>NC_031980.2:5131385-6331385 GCF_001858045.2 Oreochromis niloticus
GTTAATTTGGAGGCTTTTTGAAACAAGTTAATGTGTTTTACATAAATATATAAAAGTAAACCTGATTTCTAGGCTGATTGCTTTCAGATATTTTGTGACCAAGTTAAAATAGTCAGAATCTGGTTTGTTGACAAGTGATTCATATGAATAAAAGAGTAAAATCTTTGTTTATAGCTAATTTAAAAAGAAATAATAATATGCTCCACTTGTTGAGACAGAAAAATTCAATTTGAAGCAGCAAGTCTTTCCTCAGCTGGAGCAGCAGCAGTGGGTAGTTTGGCGCCCTCTTCAGGTTTTTAAGACATCTAGACCCAAGCAGTCGTTAAGAGTTATACTCCCTTAATGACTAAGCCCAAATTCTGATGGAGCGTGATCAATGCTTATAAATATCGGGGTCCCCCCCCCCCGAACTGTCAATATCTTGCTATCAGATAAGGAACTGAAAATAAACAATGTGCTCTTTGGAGCTAATTGGATACATGCCATTCTGAAATTTAAATTTTGGAATCTAAGTGATTAATCTCATCTAACTTCATCTATCAATTTTACTCACTAGTGCGATGCCAAAAGTAAGCTTTCAGATCTCATTTTCTTCCAGTGGCTGATTTCGATTTGTTTCATCTTGAGGGAAATTGAGGGATCAGGGGGTTTATTATATCTTCAGGACATCAAACCATCTCTTGATTGATATATTTCCGTCTTTGTAAAATTATGTGCACATCTCATTTTGGAAGGTGTAATAAAAGTTGTCCTTTCATTCTCAGATACTTAAATTAAAATTCAACAAGTCATTTAAAAGTGAGCGTCCAGTTAATTTTTCTATTTCTTAAGCACCTTGAGGCAAGTGGAGTAGTCTGATTTATTTTAGCTGTCACTTTTTGTAAAAGAAAAAAAGAAAAAGAAAAAAAAGGAATTCTGGAAATGATTTGACATTGGATTTACAGTAACTCAAGTAACTGACAGAGCTGTTGAAAATGTTTAAAGAGAAAAAATATCAGTGTTGTCAGGACTGCTCGGAAACAGTTATGCAGTCTGGACTTGGATATGAGTCAGCTGAATGTCCTGACAAATATAAAAAATGAGGTATTTTGTCATATGGTAGTGTGTGTGCTTTGTCGCTTAGCCTCCATCTGCTGGCTGCTAATCATTCTGTTTATTACTGTACCTTTGCATCACCCATCCAATATGGACGAGAGTGGGCAACCACTAGGGAAGCTTAGACTTTAACTCCCCATCTGTCTATTGTGGATAAGTCTGCACTCTATGCCCCACCACCCCCTTGCTGTCTTCTTCTTCCCTTGTGGAATATAATGCAACCTTTATATTCATGATGTCTTATGCTACTACAGTGCACTGACATGGGAGTGAATGCAATTATGGAGCCCGTTGTGAGCAGAGCGTCTGCATGTGTAGCATCATAGAGGGGCTCATGAATATAACATGCACTCACTACTGTTGTATTTTTGGGTGTATGGCATTTCACTAAATTTAGTCGGTCATTTCAGTGCATGAGGTGTTGGGTATGGTATGAAAGAAGACAATCTGACATTTTGGGAAAGTCTCTCTGGGCTTGGCACTCATTTTCAAACACAGCAAATGTCTAGATGACGTCACAGCAAAACGCATGGCCAGGGTCGGCCAGGAGAGATGCGTATCTGTGAATCTGTGAGAATAAACGCTAGAGAGGGTTATGGCTTTGGTATTCCAACAATGTTCTGCTCTGGTTGGCATCACACATGAGAAAATCTCAAATGGAACAACATGTATTTTTCCATCTCGCTGCCCCTTAAAAGTCATATCAGCCAGCTACCTGTGGAAACAGTTCCACTAACTACTGTCAGTTCTCACATTTTTTTTTTTCTATCCGGATGCTGTTACTTCATTTAAATTGATACATTACTGCTGGAATTCGCCTTCTGAAGTGAATCATTGTTAGCCCATATCTGGTGGGCAAGAAGGATGGCATTTGACACAAACTGCAGGAAATAAAATAGGCCTGAGCATATAGATTCAAAATAGATTTAATGGCTGAATTAGCTGTAATTACTTTTTCCGTGAACTACCTGAGGAGTCATCCAAGTCACAAGCACCAGGGGAGTATGGGATATACTTTACATTTTTGGCTGGTAGTCAGAAATTACCAATGCCTGACTCACGGCCAAGCCTGCATGCATAGTAACTCACAGGCTCAGGACACAACCGAGCATGCACACTGTGTGCCCGCTGATGAAGTTTTTACTTTGAAAATAGGTCTCCACACAGCTGGCAGAGCAAATTCTTCCTAAGAAATGTAACTGTAATGACTGCAAATCATTTGGCTTTACTGTCATACGTGCACTTACAGTATGGCAGTGCCCTGCATGTGGTTTATCCAAATGCAGCTGGAGGGGAAAAAAATGATAGAAATCATTCAGCATGAACACTACTGACTTCTACACTGCTTTTCTCAACGTATGCAAAAGCCATGTGCAGTTTTCATTAATGAAAAAAAGTCTTTGGTTAGTTGATGTGGAGTTGTGTTGATAAAACAGTTCTTGCCAAAGTGGGTGACATGACTCCCTGGGGTTAAGGCAAAGTCCCCTCAGACTGATCATTAATTGTTTAGCTAATGTGCTTTAACCATATTAAAGAAACATATGAAGACAAAAGGGGGGATAAAAACAAATAAAAATGACCACATTAAAAACACATGCTGCAGCGAATTAAGTGTCAACTCATGGTTGCCGGTTGTCATAGTAACTCAACAGACTTTCTGGCTTGGAAGTTTTTAAGGAGCTTAGCAGGCGGAAAAATGGTGATGGTCAGAGCAAGTGATGGAAAGATTTAAAACACCACAAAGACAGAGCCAGCCTGTGACTGTGACACAGCCTGAATTAGAGTTTACTAAAAACGGCTGAACAGCACTTGGCTAATAGCTTAATGGACGTATGTTGGCTACTTGTGGAAGAAGCTATCCACCATCGTCTGTGGCACTGTCCATTCTTAACATATTGGATGAGAGATGAGAGAGCCAAAGTGAGTATTGTGCACATGAAAAGGAAAAATCACAGAGACCACCTGTCACTGAGATGGTGTGTGATAAAAACAACATTCATAATATTTGTGTACGCCTCGTACACCCTAAGTATAACCCACTAGCACTGAAGAAAATAAGATTATTCCAAAATGGTTAAAGTCTTTCAGCACATAATTTTTATAAGCCATACAGCTGTATTGTAGTTTTGTTGGCTTCCATTGTGTGGGCTCTCTTAAAAATGTTTGGGAACTGCTGCTCTAGAAATGCAGCACAGAAGTTTTGTTACATTGGATCATTGGATACACTGGATGTTACAATGGGATCCATGCCACATCTGTTCTTAGTGCTTTTCTGTTGCAATTAAAGGCGCTGCCCCCATTTATATTCGCTGTTACGAAAACTCCCTTTCTGAGTGCAGTTTTTTAACATGAGCTAGCGTAGGCTCTTGTGCTGAGAGGCAGGCCTTTGCCTGACTGTAAAAATAAAAGGCAGTTCTGACAGGCATAACGCGTGTTTCTATTCTACAAATGTTCCCTCAGACACCCACGTTTTCCCTGGGTAGTGGCACTCGGTATTCACGGCAGCGGGAAGCCTGTCGGTGGTATTTACACACATAACTGGGGTGAAAAGAAATAGATTTCACAATCAGGTGCAGCAGTTCATAGCAGCTAGTATCAAGATGCCATCAGAATCCGGAAACCACAGCCCTTTGTGATGGTCTCTGGTGAGATATCAGGTAGGTCCCAATAGAGGATGAATAATCAGTTAATTCATTGAAGTGGTGCAAAATTACCTGCGTATTTGAAGCCGTATGAAACTTGCCAACACTGCATGAAATGTGTAGCGCTCATAGCTGTAGCCCAAACATGTTTATATGTCACAAATATTTTCAGTTGCTTTTCTTAATAAAAGGGGGGGGGGTTAATGAGTGCCTTCAATTTTACAATATGACTACAATCTCCACAGATCGATTCATTCATTCATCTGTCTTGTGTTCAAGGAAAGCTTTTGTCGCCTCTAATTCAGCTATACAGCTATCCATTTTAACACCAGAGAACTTCCTATTGGGCTATTGATCAGCTGCACTCCCAAGGGATTCGTTCCAACTCATCAGATTGATTATGTCATGGCTGTTTTGGTGAGACAGCACAGAGTTAACATGGCGTGCTAATTAAGCTGTATGAACCTACTTTATTACTCGGATGGGCTGATACCTGATATCAGACAAAGACAACTGAGATCTGTTGACTTTAAAAGGTTGTATATGAATATATTCAATAAAAAACGTCAACAATATTGTAAATAAGGTATGAACAATACATAGTCTTCAATGTTTTTATGAATATTTAACAGTAATTAACCCCTCAAACACTGCTGCAGTTAAGCATTTATAAGAAGAGACTATAAATGATGAATAGTTTCTAAAACATTATGATGTTGTTGTACGTCAGCATGATGTATTTCTTAACATTTATAACTCCAAGAAGCCTGTGTAACTGCTGAATAATCAGTCATCCTAACAGAGTTTCAGATGACTAATTTAGTATATGACTTTTACTGTTCATATATACACACCAGCAATATTTCCATTAAGATAAAATGTGACAATATATCAGGGGTGCACAATTAATCTCCCAGTCCCAGTTTCTCATGTGGACCCTTGGGAAAAGTTAATTGCCCACTCCTGTTATAGCACATTCTAATGTTACTATTTTGGTGTCGTTTCTACAATGTCATAAATAGTATTGCTCCAGGTATGTCACTGCAACTGACCGATTATGTTGGGGGGGGGGGGGGGGGGGGTTGACTCAAAAAAAGTGAATACAAAAAAAATCAATAAAATATTTGGCATTGTAGAACTGATTTATGCTGAGTGGGAAAGCTGTAACTAAGCAACACTGTGAAAAGGTCAGGTGGAACCATTTTCTTAAACCTAATCATAGTTTTGTTTTGTGTCTGAACATAACTGACCTGTGACTGAAAACATGAAAACATTATTAATAACACTAACAAATAAATCAATAAAAAAGTCAATCACTAAGTAAGGAAGAAATAAATAAACAAGCCACTGACATTTGGTCTCACGTGGATTTGAACCCTTTTAGGTAAATCTCCTGTCTGACCCATTCGTTCAGCGAGGCCACCTCTGTTTGAGGACGTGTCACAGATTAGACAGATAGGGATGAATGCCATAAGTAATTTGTGAAATAATGGTAGCCAGAGATGGAGATTGTTGCTGACAAAAACATAAAGTAGGCAAAGTAGAGGCATCCGAATAAAGATGAAAAGATGAGCAAAATCGAGAGTAACATGACATAAAGGATTAAAACTGAGCATGTCAGAGGGATAGTCACTTTGGAAAGTTCAGGACAAAGAAAACAAGTCTAAATTAATTATGTGGAAATGGAGGGTTCGTGGATGGTGAGAGAGGACATGCAGGTTATTGGCTGTGACAGAAACACCAACAGGACATCTTAATTGCAATGTTTGTCTGAGAGTAGCATTCATTATGATGTATAGGAGTAGCACCAACTTCAATATTAGATACACCATCCATTCTGTACTTACATCAATCACACACCAATCACTGATAACTAAAGTGCATGATGACAGAATTATTTCTGTGGTTAGGCAAAACAACCATGTAAAACAGTCATGAAGCGGTAGGTATGTTGCTGTCAACATGCGGTCCACGATCAAGAGAGGCTTTGATGAATGGAATTAGAGGGTTTTTAAAAAAAGGTGCAAACCACTGGTTGCACTACAGAACAGGATGGCTGGGTTAGACTTAACCAGAAAGGTATCTTTGGACATTTGAAACCAAAATGAACTTGTAAAAGAATGATGGGAAAAGAAAAGCATGGAAAAGGAGAGAAACAGTTTATAGATCTAATGTTGTCTGTCAAATATGCTGGAGGCTGTGTTATGGCAATGGGCATGTCTGGCTGCCAGTAGAACCTGTCAGTAGACTCTACTGATCATGTGACTGCTGATAGAAATACCAGGATGAACTGTGAAGTGAATGCTATACTCTCTGGTCAGATTTGTGCATATAATGCTCCAAAATTGATCAGTCAGAACTTCACAGTGAAAATGGATAACGACCCAAAGCATCCTGCAAAAGCAAAGACAGATATCCATTTCTCAGGGCAAAGAAATGGGACATCTTCAATGGCCAAATCAGTCACCCGATTTAACCTAACAGAGCAAGTGTTTGACTTACTGAAGACAAAATTAATGCAGAGGGACCCACAAACAAGCAGCACTGATAGTGGCCGCTGTAAAGACAACAGTGCATCTAAGGAAACATAGCATTGGTGATATGGGTTCTAGACTTCAGGTATTGGAAAGTAGCTTAAAATAAAATTATTGTAAATGATTTAAATAGTTATTGTTACGACTGCTGTTGCAATGTTGCCTCATATGCAAATCCCAGTGTGTGGGTGCCTCTCGGTGATTGGTGGATCTAGAGAACGGACCATACAGATTGGCTAACCAGCTGGAGACGACTCATATGATGACAATGCTATGGACAGCCAGTCATTCATCCTCGGCTTATCTCAACCAGCGGACCTTTTGCAACATGCCCAATGTGGCCGCCTTATACAGGAGTATATAGGGGTGGACTGCCTTTTTGTTTGATTATAGTTTTTCCTGTTTTTGTAGTTAAGGAGGCAAGTTGCTGTATTTGGTTTAACTCTTTTGAGTAGGTAAGTTTGTTAAATCCTCGAGATAGGCTCCTTTTTGTTGTTTGGCGTTAGGTCCACCCCGAAGTTATAATCAGCTCCTTGTTTTGTGTCAAATAACCTAATGAATCAACTCCTTGTAAATAAATCATTATCAAACTTTACCAGTTGTGTGATGTGGCTGCTTGGGGTCTGACGTGGATGGATCACCCTCATGTTGTCGTCTGGCCACCCTAGACGGGCCATAACAGTTACATATTTATAATTTATTGTTATACACATAAATGGTGATAATCTAAAAGATTTGCTTATCCACTGCATTTCTACTAAAAGAGTAGCCTTTATTTTGGAAATCAAAAACAATTCATATATTGGAAATGACGTGCGTTTTTCAAATATTGTTGAGCCCCCGAAAAGGGGGGCTATGTATAAAAAAGGCTATAATTCCTGAATAGTTAATATCCAGGAGTTTTATAAACTCCTTTGAAATAAAGTTGAAAGCATGAACTTCAATCGTATCTTCATTTTTTGATTTAAAATGTACTGTGTTGGCATACATAATTTTTGGTTACACTACTAAAACTCATGCCTTTGACCAATAATCTATGGACCTAACTGTACACATATTGCATTTACAGAGGCAACACAACCTGGCATGCAGGCCTGTGCCTACACTTTAGGGCATTACAGTAGAGGCCTGTGTGGACAGTCTCATCCTGGAGTACACATTTTGGTCCACAACCTGGTGAATGTTGAAGAATGATATGTATGCTTGTGTTGCTTTTCACCTGACGTGATGCCTCAGGTTAAAATGTAATCAGGTAAGGTTGATTCCCATGAATCTGTCCTAAACGCCTTTTGATCACACATCATTACCAAATATCTTTACTAATAATAACGTACCATATGCATTCGAAATAAGCAGGAGACCTTGACACAGAGAGCAACTTTCACTTTACACTGAGAAACTTTTTTGATGTTCTCATGGCGGTGGTAACCCACTTTCATTCCAGGGCTCTGCTAATCACAAATACCATGACCTAAGCAAGTACAATCAAGTCACAAATATAAACCACCTCAACTGCATCGCAAATGTGATCCCCAGTTTAGTATGCGGTGCTACTTGTCGCAGTGTCTGAGAATGTAATTATCTCTCTGTAAAGAAGGTAAAGTGAAGCCCATGTTAGCCTGGGTGTCCTTGGCTACACTGAGCCAGAAACATAAATCTTCAGAACAGATCTCATTCTGGGTACATTCATTACACTACACATTGCACTCGACCGACAGTAAATTACATTATTATCTCCACTTAAAATTGCAGGTAGCGACAGAGGGGAAGTACTCATTCAAAAGTAAACTTCTGCATTTGGTTGGAATTTCAGCAGACCTCAGATCAGCACTAAATTGCAAAGCAGTCAAGTCTTACCACTTGAAAAGAGCCTTTGTAATCACTGTTTGTACCTGTGTGAGTGTACAAACAGATACAGATAATTGGGTGTTTCATGAGAAAGACACCATTACATTGTAATTATTTTCTTTATCTACGGCAGATCCTGTGCCTGATTCTGTGTGAGAGAGAGATCCTCATTGTGAATCTGAGCTCTTTCTGAAACCATAGTAGAGCCACGGGCGATAGCAGAAAGCGATGAAATATGGGTAAAGCAGTGTGTGTGAATGAAATACAAATGACACTCCATTCAGCAGTACAGAGTTTGCCATAGATATACACCCAAATGAAAAAGAGCCACAATCACTTTAGGCTGAGTTTTGAGCAAACAAATTAATTATTTATGAACAATGAATATTGCATATTGCTCTCAAAATTGTTGTTGCCTCTCCTTCATAAGGCAGCAGATTTGATTTACACGGCTGGATTTTCACTTCCATGGAAGCTGAATTCTAATTACTTTTCTACGTTGAGACATGGAGCACAAAGCCAACAAGCATGCAGTTGATATTTGTTCACAGCACGATAATAGTGTAAAATTGATTTAAAAAAAACCCCAAAAAACCCAACATATCTATGTAAAATATTTGCAATTCCTTTTCTTGGCCAGTAGCATATTCATGGAGCCTTCGTAGGACACCAAATAACATTTTTTTTTGTTCCTATCATCCGTGGACAATAAACAGCATTTCTCTGGCTGCATCACATCATGTTGTGTCCCTTATTTTCACCCAACATTGCCTTCTGATGTGCCCACTTTAAAAAGTAATCGAGTGGTCAAACAAAGCTTGAAACAGCCGCTGTGTAACCGTTGGCTTTTTCTATTTTGCAGTATGGTTCACATGTAGGGTAATAATGACTATGCCATCTGCTTACTCGGTTGTCCTTTAAAATGTCTTCTTTTGCTATTGGTTTACAATGAAATCATGAACTTTGTTTTAAACCTGGTGTTTCCACCTGCCCTGAATTTGCTCTGACTCCAGTGGTTGTACCTCATAATGTCACATCAAAATATTAGGCACAGAAGCTTTTTTCACAGAATTAGTTAGATGCGTTCAGCATCTGGGTTTTTAAAAATTCAGATTGCAGTATTTTATATAGCATCAAAACTCATATGAATTGCCTTTTTGTCGTTTTATGTAGAAAATTCATCTTCTCTTACTTATTTCTCTTCCTTCTCTCTACTTATTCAGGGTCATGAAGGCAAGCCGTCTACTGTGCATTTATCAAAATGTAGTGTCCACTTTGAGCAGATGATAAAACATATAGGCATTCAGACAACAAATTTACAACAAAAGGCAATTTAGTCTTCACAATTTCACCTAACCTCAGTATTTCTGGACTGTGGGAGGAAAATTGTGAAGAATCAGTCTGCACACACAAATACTTGGAGAATAGGTGTACTCAAACAGTAGGGCTTCATAGCCAAGCAGTTCAATATGATGACTGTATAGTGTAAACATATTTTATGCCAAATAGTCAGTTAAACTGATATGTTCAGATAGATCTAAGCTATAAAAGTAAAATCCAAGCTAAATTTAAAGTTACTTTAATTTACACTTAGTCAAATCTGCAGTATCCAAACATTTATTAGAACATGCAAGGATACATGGGAGTACAGTATATAACGCAAAAACTGTCACGGTTCTGGGTCTTTGTGACCCAGCATTTTGAGTTCTTGTGTTTTGGTATTATTTTATATTATGGTTTTTGTTCTGGGTTGTGCTCTTTTGATTATTGTGATTTCTAGCTTTTAGGTTTAGTTCTGCCCTTGTGTTTATTCTCTTGTTCCCAGTCAGTCATGTCTCATGTCACTCTGGTCCCTGTACTCTGTGTTCCCTCCGTTCTCTGTTGGTGTTCTGTCTCTGAGTTCTGTCAGTGTATGTTTCCTGTTTTACTTTGAAGGTCTTATCTCATGTTAGTGTATTCTGTTTTACTTCCTTGTCTTGTCTTGCCTAATAAGTTCCAGCTGTGTGTCCACCTGTTCCTCATTTCCTCATGTTCCTGCAAGTGTATTTTAGTCCCTGTCAGTCTGTACTTGTTGCGTCGTTAACGTCGATTCGTCCCCCATCCTGTGTGTTTCCCCGTGAGAGTACAGTTGGCATTTCCCAGTTTAGTTTGTGTTGCTTTGTATCACTTGCCTGCAATAAAGCAGTGGATTTGAGTTCACATTTTGCCTCTGAGTCCTGTGTTTGGGTCCTCTTCTCCCGCCTGTACACAGCGATCCATGACAGAAACAGAGTTTTTAACTATTATAACAAGCTTGAAATTCAATATTTGGTATGATAACCTTTATTCTTTAAGAAGAGTTTTAGTTATTTCTTTAAGTAGTCTTCAGGAAAAGTTCTCCAGGCTTCTTGAAGGACATTCAAAGCTCTTCTCTGGATGTTGGCTGCCTTTTGTTCTGTTCTGATCCTTCACTACTTCAAATATGTTGATGGTGGTGATGGTACTTTTTTGTGTTCATAATTCCATCAATTTTACATTTTTTTTTAACCCCACTGGCTGATATGCAGCACCAAACCATGACAGAGCCCCCACCAAGCTTAAGAGATGTCTGTAGACACTCAGTGTTGTACCTCAGTCCTGATCTCCTCTGTACAAAAATGTCACATCACTCCATAAGACTATTGCCACTGATTTGTAGTCAAGTTCTTGTGTAATTAGGCATACCTTTCTTCCTGTTTATCTTCATTAAGAATGGCTTCTTGACAGCCACCCTTCCACTGAGACCATTTCTGATGAGGCTTCAGCAAACAGCAGATGCCTTGACGGAAGGGTGAGATGGATTTCTCCTGTGTCAGGTTTTGCTGGATTTTTCTTTACTGATTGTTAAAGAAATGAGTTTCAGATAAGATCCAGATCAATTTTTAGGCCAACCACCTCTTCTTTTGTCATCCACTTATCCAGTCTTCTCACATCTGTAAAGACACAATGCATTGATATGCATTATAATGATATGAAACGTTTTTGGCCAATAGCTCGCTTAAGGAATCACCTTGTTGGTGCAAAAATACTATGTTAGGCCTCTCAATCTGTGTTATCTTTTATCTTAGATTTAACAGAGACAAAAGAAATGGGAAAAATTTTTTATATTTTCACAGCAGTCTGCTAGCAACAAAGTGCCTGAACTTTCAATTTAAATAGAGTTCTTTGGAAAGTTGTTTGCCTTTTTTATACTTGATTGATTCATAAGTCAGTGTTAAGTGGCTTAACACACACACACACACACACACACACACACACACACACACATTCCTCTGAAAATGGTCAGTTACAAGGACTGGACCAAAAATGAATGAAAAAGCAGCCAATCGCTGAAGAAAAACTCAAGACCTCTTTAAGAAATTACAAAATACAAAGAAATGAGGGCTGACTTCAGACTATAGCACAGTGCTGGGTATATCACTTTAACCAGAATACAGATCTGCTAATATTCAGTCTTACTTTGTTTCTGCTCCATGTGAATCAAGGTCAGCCTTTCTTCTTTTCAGAGGGTGGGGATAGTCCTTAGATTGTTTATAATAATCAGTGTCAAAAGAATGACATAACATGAATTCATGTACGACAAGTAATACAATTCACATTGGTCCTCCAGCCATACACTCGCTTGCATTATGTGTATAGCCAGAGGCATTTTTTTTTTTTTTCTGGTAAAAGAGATTGAGAGCAGCCATTGATTTCAGTGTAATTGTGCAACCTTAAATGTTCATTTTTAGAACAGAGGGCACAGACCACTGATGTGTTCAGAAAATAAGACAGAGGGTGAATATTTCCACTTCTTACTTCCATAATTGCACAATTGCAGTAAAGAGCAAGCTTTTCAGCATCCAGCTATGAGTCATCAGCCACTTCCAGTAGTGGACAAATAGATCTGAATCTGAAGAATAAGCTTCTTGGATGCATTTGCATTTATCTTTTTGAAATCAGATAGTTACTCAAGTGAAAATAGGATCTTTGGCTTGCATTGTTTGTGTAAATGTGACTCCTTAACTGTTTCTGTTCAGCCCAAACAGCCAGTGTGGAAATATGTTAGCTGCAAGCTAGCTAGAAAAAGAAGCACCCACCCAAGAGTCATCTCGACTCTCATGTTTATAAAGAAGATTCATTAAAAGAAAAAAAAGGGTAAAAAAAGCCCCAGGATGAACACATCTTTGCTCAAGCAGAAATATTTTTCAAGTTGCACAGAGGCATCTTCACCTCAGTATGCACTGACTTGGGGTGTCTGCATCTAATCATGCCCACTTGTGTTTTTCTGTTGACTTTGATTCAACAGAAAAATACAAATAAAAATTGTATGTTCCACCTTAAAATTAGCTTTGTATTCTTTCCAAACACTTTGCAAGCATACATTAATCGATTTTCCCAGCCATGTGGGATCAGTGCCTGAAATTGATAGCCAAAACTGTTGAACTGTCACTGTCAGTGATATATGCATCCTGAGAACAGTGTGCTTTCAAAATTATATTTCATTTGAAGCTGGTCTTGTGTGAAATGTAAGTCCAATGGACTACACACTATTCTTGAACTTTTACCTGAGACTTCCTTCACTGTTAACATACAATTAATGAGAGCTGCTTTCTTTTTCAAAAATTAGTAAGAAAGTGAATGAATATAAAAGCTTCCTTTTTCCACACTTCTCATTCTTTTTCTCATTCACAACTTGTTCTGGGATCAGCGGGAAGTGCTAGACGCTAACATACTAAGCCTGTCTTCACAGTCAAACATTTCTAAAGAAAAGGTGTAACAGTAGCAGCCAAAATTCATCCAGGAGCACACAGCCTGGGGGAATGATTGGACTTGCTACGTGTCATGAAATGTTAGCAGTGTGATAGCACTTCTTTATGATGGGTGAAAGGATATGCATTTGGCCCGGTTCTTTTGTTACACGCGTTGCGGTTTTAACCACTGAACTGCAGTGTCAGTGCTTCGACAATACCTTTGTTCTTTGCACACACTGTCGTCATGAATACTGCAACGCTCACGCAGTTCAGCGATGCTCTTAGCCAAATCCTTGGTGCATGAATTTCAATCAGAGAAAGTTACAACACACTGGTAATAATAATTTCTGAATGCTAATTATAACTACAAATCCATGTTTTAATAATAAATAACACAGTATAATGTTACTTTCATGCTACTTCTTCTTTTCTTTTCTTTTTTTTAAATACGCTATTCTTTTTTTGTCTTTCCAGAACTATTCAACCCTACCTTCAGCTAAATGTGCTTTTGGGGAAGTGATATGAGCTGACTTCGATGTGCTCTGCCAACATTTCAAATATTCATAATGTGATATGATGTTGTAAACTCCTCAGTAACACACTACTGGCTTTCCAAGGTTGTTAAAAACCTCATAACAGAGGATCATCTGTTAGACCTCATCTGGAAATTTAAATCTTCAGCTAAAACATCCTTGGGATCCTTGGAGCATAAGTGGATATTAGTAGCTGATGATGAAAGGAAGTAATATTTAATTAAATGTCAAGCTCTGTCCATTCTACTTGTTTCCCTCCCGAAGTACTATTTAGAGTCGCTGATGTACTATGCATTGCTGTAGCTGAATTTATACTCGCCAGTAGACGTTGTGGGTCCATATACATTGAATCATCACAGGAAACCCATGATGAAATTAGATTTAATCTCTCTGAGGTGCTAATGCAAATTGTATTTAAGATCAAGCTTGTGTTGCTCTTCACATTGCTTTGCTTGAATTAGTCTGGATTTATGCAAATGTACTGCACAACATGGATGCTTTAAGTAGGCTTCATTAACTAAAATTGTAGGTGGGAAGGTAGAAGATTTCAGTCATCTCTGTCTTTCCTCCGTGAGCATGTACTTATTTCATATCATCCTTTATCACATTTTCCGGCTGTCATTTAATTGCGTGGCAGGCATCCAACACTGTCGACTCACACATTGCTAATAGAGGTAAAATGAGAGCAGGCTCCAGGGGCTGTGAAAAGGGGATATAAATGCAAAAGTTTTTTACAGTGTTAGATTTGGCGGTTTGACAGCCTGCACTATAATCATGAGTAACTTCAAATAGTAATAGCTTTGATTTCTTTTAAAGCAGGAATTGCAAACAGGGGAATGTGTGCCTTCACTCCGCTTTAATCAGTATGGGAATAGCTGAGCACAAGTCATGAAAATAAATGAATAGCGGCACATGATGGCCTTACAATGCATCCCCCCCATGTAAATTCTGTACATTGTACTGCATGTGCAGATGCTTGTGCAGATGCTTGCTTAGGAGTGTAGTTTTCTCTAGTTCGTCAATGTCAGAGAGGTCGGGAGGCTTGGTGTCTGGGGTATATGCACCAACATGATGGGTATGTCTCCTGAGAGCAGAGCCAAGCAGAACTGTGATATGTGGAGGGGGGCCTAATTATTGCGTGATACGGGTTCAATGTGCTTCTCTCAGCGCTGCTGACCGAACACTTCTAATGGGACAAGCAGGTGTGAAAGAACATGGGGAAAGTCAAGGAGGGCTGGTTAATAAATAGATAATTACATCAGTTCACTCCTCTTCTCTGTCTGATTAAAGCCTACTGAGGCAGGTCTTCGTTAATGAGTAGAAGCAGCTTTGTTCTCGCTGCTGGAAGATGACTGCCTTGACACCTCGATGTGTTTTACTTGTACAAGAATTCGGATTGTTTCGTCGTTATCGGAAGTAGTTCTCAAAACGGTGTCTTGTTGGAAGTGCTCTGACATGTTAGAGCGACCCCAGATGAGAGAATGGGTAAAGGAAACAGTCTGCAATGAGTTACCCTCACTGTCTGCATACAAATCAGGCAGAGCGACGATGAGGCCGACAACAGATTTAACATCTCAGTGAGCTGTTGAGGATGCTGCAAGCTGGCAGCTCCCACCTTCTCTCGCTCCGCTTTTACGTCCTGTATTCACTCAACCAGCCTCCCTGGTGATGATGGTAGCTGTGGTTGAGCGGAGGTGGCAGCAGCAGGCCAGCTGGCATCCCGTTGGAAAGGCAGGTTGGGAGGGTAGCCAGCACGAATTGTCAGAAGCCTGCCAGGGATGCCAAGGAGCCGGGTGCTCTTCCTTCTTCTCAGCAAGATGCTGTAACAGGGAACACACATGGATACCCATAGAAAAAAATGTCAGAATGTAAAATTTTTGAGAATTTTTATAGATTAAACTCCATTTCTTATTCTGTAATCTTCTGTTTAAGCATGTATGTAGCATATATGAGGACTCTCAAGCCTAGAAGCATCCATATATTGGGAACAGTAGAGAAATCTGTTTGTTTCAGTAGCATTTCTCTGATCAGTAGTTATACTTCTGTATGCAAATTTCATTTTCTTCTCAGTGATTTTCACATCTCTAAACTTGACTTTAGGGAACTGTGAAAGTTTACTGGTGACCCATTACAAATCTGGAGAATAGTGTGGAGTGCAAAACAAAATTATTTTAATTGTGTTGCACAAACTAAACTGATGCAACCTTGATCTGTCAACTAAACAGCAATACTAGTGGAACCGCATAAAAATTAAACAGAAAGTGAACTGGCTCTACAACAAAAACTTTGTTTGTTTCGCTATTTGAGGTTATTTAGTACTCTAAACCTTAATCCAATTTTAAATAGACCCCTGTTAGCCTTGTTGCCTCATACAAAGGAGGTCCTGGGTTCAAGTCCAGTCTGGGGCCTTTTTACCTGGAGTTTGCATGTTGTCCCCGTGTCTGTGTGGGTTGTCTTTGGCTACTCCAGCTTCCTCCCACAGTCTAAAAATAAGCATGGGTTTAAGCTAATTGGTCATTTCAAATTGGGTGTGTGAACGGTCGTCTGTATGTGTTGGTCCTGCAACAGGTTGTTGACCTGCCCAGGGTGTACCCTAACTCTCACCCTATGACAGCTGGGATAGGCTCCAGTCTCCACCCCCACAATCTTGAATTGGATAAGTGGAAGAAAAAGTCTTTTAGAAGTTGATGGCACATTGAACTCATGACAGATTGTATCTGTATCATTGAGTTGACTGATTTGCCTCACAGTGTGATATGAAGTTGTGTGTGTTTTTTTTGGAGGGGTTGAAAAAAAACAAAACAAAAAAACCTTTCTAATGAATCTAGACGAAGGATGCAGTCAACATCACATGCTGTGCAGCGAAAAGGTATGGCTACTAATTGACAAATGGTGAAACTTGCTGAACTGTTTTTACTTTGCTACATTCTGCCCCAACAAATCTTCATAAAACCAATAAGTTGGCAAGGACACATTAAGTTAATGATAGATGTATACTGGTCTTTAAGGGCTGGATAGGTGATATCAAACTGTTTCCTCCGTGGAAATTTGCTATCATGGAGAAAATGTCAGAAGCCGGAAAGTGACCGAAACAAGCTGACAGTCCTGCCTGATATCAGGTAATGTAAGCCAGGGCTTTTATTTCATCTTTAAAAATATATTACTTTCAAGGCCTTGTGAGAAACTTGTGAGAAAAGACAGGACTTCATGTTTGAATTTAAGTTAAACTTAGTGAGTGCAGAGGCCACACAAGCGCACCAATTTCCCCATTTGGTTAAACTTGTTGTTTCTGATTAAAGGTTGTCATTCGTCAGTTTCAGCTAATTAGGCCAAAATCCAGGAGGGCTTTTCAACTCTCACCCTTTGTTTTTGTTTTCCATCCCTTTGCTCGCACAGATGCTCTCCTCCTGTCTCGCCAATCTGTCTGTCTGTCCACTGTTTGTCAGTCTGTTCCTGTCTATCTCCACCCGTCTCTCAGTCTTTCTCTCCACCCATTAACAGAGTTCTGTGTAGTGAGGCTCAGCGGACATTACATGCGCCATCTATTTGCCAGATGTTATTGCTTACACGGTGGCGATTTCATAAGGTGCTGTGACAATTTCATTAACTTGGAGGAAATCAGACTCTCTTTCTCAGAGAGGGGGAAAATGCAGAGGCGAAGGGGGTTCGGGATCTGAAACGCTGCTGGATTAGCAAGATGGAGGAGAAATACATCACCAAGGAATTACCGAGCACAATAGACACGGCAGAACCATTCTCCTCAGTTTTAATGAGATATGCTCAGCTCATGGTACCTGCTCACCTGGGCTGTAGGTAAATGAAAATGCTCCGGTGTGGCATGCTGAATTGTTACTGACAAGAGCCTTGATCTGTTAGCGATGTGGCTGATTCTCCTATCTTCGCCAGTATGAATTTAAATTTTCAAATTGAGAGACATAGAACGATATTAGACATATCCCATTTCAGGAACATATTGTGCTCTGAGCGTAAGCTCACTGTAGGGCTTGCAGAGGAGAAAAAATATGCTGGGTTGTGCTGGAGCTCCACAGTTGCATGGTTAATGGGGCTTCATTGAAAGCAGAAGATGAGGGGTGATAGGCCTCCCTGATCACATTAGTCACATATCGATTTTGCCCCTCTATCTCCTCAGTAAAGGTGAACACACAAGACATAATCCTGTTAGCAGCTCTATTCCAGACTACTCCCCCAGATAGAAGGGTATCTATGATAAGTTTTTGTATCTGTTTACATCTGAGGTGTCGCTGGAAGAGGTGCTTACAAGTTAAATTGACAATCTACTGCTCTCTTCTTGTGAAGCTCAGAAATGCAAAAAATAAGCTGTTGTCTCTGTGTCTTTTTCACTTTGGAAGGCTATACCTTATCTATACGCACTCACACAAAAGTATACACACCAAAGTTATTACACACGCACATACTCAACTGTTCCTGACTATAGTGTGCGATTTCTGTAACAGATGAAGAGATAAACAGAATTCGTCCAAAGGCACAACTCTTAAACTCGGTGTCCAGTGATGCATAATTCATTGCTGATCAAATTTGACAGGTTCTTATCTTCCTGTTTGGGATTTGCTGTGGAACAATGCGGCGTCTTTCAAGGCTGCATCGTCTTTGGCTGCGCTGTGAGTGCAAGCATTCTAATTTCCATTTTTGCAGTCGTTCCACATTAGCATAGAGTCCTCCACGCAGTATTGGGTGAGTGGGTGGAGGGGGACAACTGGGGTCCTAATCAGATAGGATTAAAGACGAGAGTCTGCTGGAGCAGAACAGATTTAGGGAGAGACAGGGAGCGATAGCAAGGAGCAGAGAGGACCAGAAGAAGAGGTGTAAAAAAATGAAAAGAAGGAGTAGTTTGACCATGAAACATGAGTCTTCCACATAGTGCATAGTTTCTCTGCAGTACATTCGAACCAATTATTAGATGACATTTGAGTCATGTCTTTTACCTTTGGATTTTTCTTTATTGCTAACATCAGTACTTCATGATCACCAACTATGTTGGTTCATGTAAGCTCTGGAAACTCAAAGTGTCCAGGAGGGTTATTCTACTCACGTAATTTAACATAGTTGTGCTTAGTACAATGTCATTTTGCCCTTGCAAGGTACATCAGCAAAATTGATGGTATTTCTCCTGCAACTGAAAAAAAAAAATGGATAGGCCATTTAGGTCGCAGTCATACAATGAAAATGTATTGTCAGACACAGATATTTTATAGCGTTCAAAGTCAATGTACTGTACAGTGCCAGACAGATGAGTTTTCACACTCAGGTTGACTGACTCAGACACTTGCAATCATACAGGCCTGAAACGGGGCCTTTGAGATGAATAGCTCCCAATCTAACAGATAATTCAGTTTGTTTTTTTCTTTTCTTGTTAGTCTTGTTTCCTGCTAATTCAGTTTGAATGTCGTGTCACAAATTTACATTTATGAATTTACATTTGAAAATGAAACTTCCTATAAATCGGCAAATGTGCAGGCACTCATAACAAAAATTCAGGTCTGTTGACCAAACAAAAGCAGCATGTGAACATATTTTAGCTATTGCATCATGATATATATATATCAGAGAATATCATAGTATATTCAGTTAACATGCAAAAGACTCATGGTTGGAGACAGAAGTCCCTGTGAGAGCTGCGTCAAGGAAGGGCATCCAGTGTAAAAATAAGCCCAATTAAACACAAAAGCCGTGCATTGTGGTGACCTGTTGTGAATAAGGGAGCAGTGACAAAAATACTAACAATGATAAGGCTGGTTAAAACAAGAACAACAACTACGCCCCTTCCTTCTCCCATCCCAAATTAGGAAGCATTTAATTTTCATTAATATGGAGAAAAGCTTAACAAATGACAATATCTAAATCAACATGAGTTTCTTCTGAAAATGTTATCTTTTAAATACATCTTGTTGGCTTTCATCAACAGATGTACAGTAGTTGTTCACTTAATGGTAAGAAATCCAGCTTCTATCACATGGTTTGTGTACTGAGTCGTATGGAGGGGTGATGACCCCTGTCTCTGTTAAAGGATGACACGCTGACACCTACCGAGTCGATGCTGTGCTCATTCAGGTGAAGATTTGTGTGCAATGCTTCTCAATGAATTTGTGTTTCAATCCGAATGTATTAAGCGTATGCTCTACAAGGACATCGCGCCATTTGGTAGTCAGCTCCTGGTCTGAGTCCGACATGCACACACAATCTGCAAGTGAAGGGGAGCCCACTGGTAGGAGTTATAGAAGTTCTTATAAAAGCGTTAAAGTGATTGTTCTCATTTTAAGTATAATTATATTAACATGCCCATGAAAGAATGGAGCGTGCAGAGGAGGATTGTTTGCATGTATGTCTCTGTGGTTGATGGTGGAGAGTTGATATCCACATTTTAAGCCTGACATCACTAGTCATATCTGGCTCCAAGCACTTCCTTCCATTTTTAAAAACGCAGAGGCTCCACTGAGAGTTAGAAATGGTCCGAATTTGTAGAGCTAAAATAAAATAATAATTGTGGTGATTCTTCAGTTTAATATTCAGACATGCATACAAGAAGAAGTTAACAGAAAGCTAGCAAGCCAGTTTTAAATGTGATATAGCATATTTTTAATTTTAATTATGTTTTTTAATGTCTAAATAACTTAAATTGTTCAGACTACTCTAACTCTGGATGTAAAAAACAGGCAGGAAAAACAAATAGCAGAAAGATTTGTAGGGTTTGAAGTGTAATGACATATCACCTGACGGCTAGCTACAGAGCAATGGCTTGGCTAATGGTAACACCTTAGCAAATGGAAAATGTAGGTTGAAGGATACATTTTTCTTTAGTGAAGGTAGAAGATAAACACCATCATATGGCTGGAAGAAGATGGCAAAAACATCACAAAATGAGGTTAGTCATTAATATGTTACTCTGTGCTTTAAATGATAGGCTAAGACAAAGTCAAGATCCTAAGCTGAATATCAAAACAGAAATCTTAGTTAGCACAAGTGTGAGTGCTTTCTGAAGCCCATAGGCTGTAATTATACTGTAAGGTTTAAAAGCTGAGCTTAAAGACGTGGAATATGTGAATAATGCCACAAAAAAAAAACAGGATCAAGCCCAAG
Source organism: Oreochromis niloticus (assembly GCF_001858045.2). NCBI lineage: Eukaryota > Metazoa > Chordata > Actinopteri > Cichliformes > Cichlidae > Oreochromis > Oreochromis niloticus. The sequence continues at coordinate 5,151,905 of NC_031980.2, forward strand.
AATGACTATTTTTAGGTGGTTTTTTTTCTATTAAATTAAAACACAAAGTATTACAACGACACCCTCAATCAACCTGCAAACAAAGCACTAACACGTCATCACTTAATAAGCAAACTGAGAAATATTCTCTGTAAATAATATATATGAAAAGAAAGATAAGAGAAGATACAAACTCTAAGAATGTCATGCCACTGAAAGACTTTAAGTGAATAAAAGTTCAATTAACTGCATGTCCACCTGCATTTTTTCAGAAAGTGTCACATTTTTGTAATCTCTTACAAAGAAAAAAAAAAAGGAAAAAAAAGAAAAGAAGCACCATTAATGTAAAGGCCATGTGGAGATGTACCACTGTGAAGGATTTCTGCTGCAGCTTAAATGCCGTTTCATGCTGCAGTAGCATTAACAAAGACTGCCTTTTTTGAGTTCGGTGTAAACATTCAGAACAAACCGCTAAAGCTGAAAGGCAGGTGGGGAATTCAGCACAATACTTCGACTCTTTTCACATGGAGCCAATATGAAATGTGTACAAATGGTCCAATTTTGAAGTGACCCAGAGTTAAAAAAAATAAAAAAAAAAAATAATAATAATATATATGTATATGTATATATGTATATATATATATGTATATATATATATATATATATATATATATATATATATATATGTATATGTATATATATATATGTATATGTATATATGTATATGTATATGTATATGTATATATATATATATATATATATATATATATATATATATATATATATATTCGATAGAAATACAGGCTCAGTTCAAAACACTTCTCTCAGTATTCCTATACAATGGGAAGTGCATCGGTGTGTTCGTTTTTTGTGTGTGCGCTGATCAAATGGACAACATAATGCTGCAGGGACTGAATGGAACACGCATGTTTGAGTGATGAATGTTAAAATTCTTGATAATAAATTGATGTCTAGTACTTTTCCAGTGGTGATTCATTGCTTTTTTTATGAGGTCAGGTTACAGCACATGGACTGAAGTGCGTCATGTAGCTGATGATGTGCTCAGCTTGCGCTCTGCTGCTGCTTCATATCTCTAGTCATGCCTAACCCAATGTGATCCCTCTCACGCTTCCTCTCACACACACATACACACACACACACACACACACACACACACACACACACGAAGACATTGCTGCTAGACAAATTCACCATCCAGTTATTGTTTGTCTTTTTTTTTTTTTTTTAGAGAGGTGGGTGGTAACATCACAATAGCAAATTTCCTGTCAACACCCCCTTCTTTATTTAACAACTGATGGCCAAGACAGTTATTGTCCTGTTTATTTAGACGATTGTCTTCAATTCAACTAACATTACTTCACGGCTATCTTCTTGGCTTTGACCTTTATGTGTGGGAAACATAATTTTTTACATACAAACATATACAAAAACTGAACCTGAAATTTGTTAGTTAGGACAGTTTACAGCAGGGATCGGCAATTAATTTTCCCAAGGGTCCTTGTGAGAAACTGGGACTGTTGTGCAACCCTGGACCAATAAGCTGAACTCAGTTTTGCATTTCATTTTAGCTCTTTAGAAATGTATTCGTGCGGTCTTCCACAACATCCCCAAATTCTCATGTGGCCCCTTGGGAAAAATTAATTGCTCACCCCTGTTAACTGACTGTTAACTGACACACTTGAAAGACTTAAAGGAGGTGTTATATAGTGTATAGTAGGACTCATATAGTCAGCTACCTTAGCTGGCTCTTTTCAATGTGGAAGAGCAGCAACTTTACTCTGAACCCCGTCTAAATGACTGTGCCCCCAGCCCATTCATTAACAGTGACCCAGACACTTTTTTTTTGAATATGGGGTATCAGACCCTGCACAGCTGTAGTGAGAACTTGGTTTGCATTACATTAGACTGATTCTCACTGGACATTGGATTTCACCAGGGCTGCCCTTTGCCACCAATTGTGTTCATATTTCTTTTTCATCAATACAGACTGATCTTGTTCATAACTTTTATGAGCGCAGTATCTCGCAGAAGAATTTCCAGTTTGATGGCCTCTAGATCTTGTCTCTGGTATTTGCAGATGATGTGGTCCTGTTGGCTTCATAAAGCAATGGCCTCCAGCATGCACTTGGACTGTTTACAGTCAAGTGTAATGTGGCAGGGATGGGGAATTACTACCTTCAAGCCTGAGGACACGTTTACTGATGTTTAAGTATCTCTAGGTCTTGTTCAAGTGGGGGAAGAGTGAAGAGGGAAATTGACAGGTACAAATTAGCGCAGTGATGCGGATGCTGTACTGGTCTACTGAGTGAAGAGCGAGCCGAGCATGAAGGCAGAGCCGTTGATTTAGTCAGTATACACTCATAATTTCATCCATGGCCAAGTGCCTTGGGGAGTGACTGGAAAAACAAGAGTATAATTAAATGATAAACAACATGACTAAAATAGCTATTATGTTTTTCTTATTTTATTGTATTTTATTAAGTCACTTGATGACAGTGCCTGACATACAAGATCCTCAGTTCAAGACTGGGAATAGACACAAATCCATCGTTTATCCAGGTCACAAGTCTGTATAAATGGATAGGCTTGTGTCAAAGAGGGCATGAAAGCTGTGGTGACCACTTGGGAAAGCAGTTGAAAGTACCTTAAATTTCTGTTTGTGATACCTTTCTTTAATCGAGATCAAAAAAGGCATTATTTTCAAATGCGTGTGCGTATGTATGTGTTTGTGCGTGAGAGAGAAAGCTGTGTGAATATTTGTTTAACTAATAACTTCTGTTTTTCTCTACAAGGCATAAAAATATTGTATGTATTTTATGCACACAAACAAAGGATTAAAAAGGATATCAGTCACATGTGAACATAACTCACTGTGTCTTTGTGTTGACGAATGCTGCGTCTTTGCACTTTGTAATATTTATAGCTCTATCAAACAATAAGAATTGACAGGCAAACACTGGAAATTAGATCGGTGTTAAAAAAAACAACATAAACATATACAGAAATAGGAAACTATAAGCAAGCAAACTAGCAATACTTCAGTAGAAGGAACTGTAATTTATTACTAAAGGAAACATTTGTTAGTGTGGTAGTTCAGCAGCTTTTGCAAAATTCGTCTTATACATCAAGATGTGGTTCTGTATTTCAGTGCTGTTCCCTTTGCAATGGCTCAGACTTTTTGTAACATACAAGAGACTGAACACAAAGAGCTAAAGTATGCTCAAAGTTGATCAAAAAGGTTATTTGCCAGTAAATCAAAATGTTGAGACTAATCTACCAGCAGACTCCATGGCCGCTTTTATCTTTAAAGGCTGAATCTGAGGGTTTGATCAGGTTCTTACAGACTTGTACTTCAATGTGCACAATAAATTTGACCATTAATAATGCAAGTTTTTCAAAATATGACCTTTTTCAATTAACTTTCAAATTCTGCCATCTAATAAATCTATTTTCCAAGAATCTAAAATTGTGACACTTCTATTGAAAATATCTGAAAAAAACAAAACAAAAAACATGCTAATTCGGTGATTGAATTAGTGTTAGTCGATATACAAAAATCTGTCAAAAACAACCCCTGGGTTTTAAAACATATAATTGGTTTTGCAAAATTCAACCAACCTTTGTCATGAAATGTTCTTGCACTTCGACTGGCACGACATGTTAAGCTGTCACAAAGTATCAAGACCCATTCAAAAGAAATTACATGTCCTTTTGAAAGTAACAATGTAACAGCTCATACGTATGTCCTTATTTATAGATCTAGACACCACCACTGGACAAGTACATACTGTACTGTATTTCATTCCAACCTTGAATATTCTGATTATTTTACAGACCAACTGTACAATATGTTCAGGTATGTTTAAGCTGACAGCAGTGTGTAGATTCTATCAACTTCAAGGTCACAGTATTCTCTGAGAAACAGCAGAAAAAAAATTTAAGGACAATTGAAGTTGGTATAATACACACAGCTATAATCGTGTCGCACCACAAGCAAAGACTTGCCCTGTAGGCAAAGACTCCATCTTTGCCAGGTGAGATAATCCCATGGAGGGTATTGGTATTCATCAGATTGAAAAAGACAAGACTTCACTCTGCTTTCCATCATGGTATCTCTAACTGGGAGCTTCAGTTCGACGTACCCGCCGCTGGAGGCAAAAAAAGTCTTTTCAACTTTTAAGTCAACTTTGCTCTTGCAAAGGGATCTAAATTAACATTGCTTTGTGAGGCATAAGGCATGTGGATTTGAACAGGGATTTATGATGAGCGCAGCACACAGTGAAGTTATCAGTACAGAAGCCTTTTTTTACAGGAGACTTTGCAAGTCTAAGACATTACAGGCAGGTGAAAACCTATTTCTTGTGACATTAACTTTGAGAAATACTGTAGAAATTCCAGCTCCACAATAAGTGAGGCTTCATCTTAGCAGGGAGTTCAAGTTTAGTGACCGGTACTTTTAATGCAGTGACAGCAGCAATATAATGAGTCCTGAAGTTTGCTGATTCTTCTTTATGCACCCCTCACAGGAAATCACCAAAACTCTAGCTGCTCATTATCCACGTGGCTGGATATAAAATTGTCGGCGTTGATATGAGTTTTAGGTGTGCTGGAATATACACTAAAATGCATGCATAAGTGAGCGCGCACGCACACACACACACGCACTAATACACCTCACTTCTCTACCCACTCTTTTCCATCTTATACATTTCCAGCATGACTGAGCTTACCACATTCCCCCACAGAGCCCTTCTCCAAACTTGCAGAGTGCTCGAGCAAACACTGTGTACTGGGCCAATTAAAACTCCTGTGGTGTGGGCGAGAGGGAATGGCAGCATGGGATGGATAGATGGGGCATAACGACCCATTTAGGTAATGACCATCTTTCCCCTCTCCCTCCCTTTTCCCCACCTATAAGCCCTTCAACTCCTTCACTCTATTGTATCTCCGCACTTCCCCTTCTCTTCGTTCTCTCCTCCTCTCTTCATGTTGATTGTCTGTCACTCCCTCTGTGCTCCTGGGAGCAGCTAATTGCACCTCTTGCACTCCCCCGCTTACCCCTTGTGTGATAGGATGCCGATTGTGGCAGATACTTACCTTAAGAGATCAATGGCGCGAGTTGCTAAACAGCTCTGCGCAGGGCTGGCTGCCACGATGTTGGCTGTGGTCGATGCGCGTTTTGCGGCCCGTTGTTGTTTTGAATTTCAAGAGACTTTTAGCACACGCATCACACGGCCCTCATCTTTGTTAGCTGAAGTGTGCTGTAAGGTAGAAAGCGTGCGTGGCAGCAGGATTTCAAATTAATACCGTCGCTGCCGGTAATGAAGCCATCAAAAATGAAACGAGCTACGTCAGCCCAAAGGGATTAAGAAAAAAACGTTTATTTTCTTTCCCTGTGTGCACAATACTTTAGTTGAAAGTTCAAGGCTTTCGCTTGCTGTCTTCTCTCATGTGTCGCTGTCAGGTATCATTACGGTTCCAGTTGACAGTGTTACTGTGCGCTCCAGAATAAACTGTGAGTCGGCATAAAGGAATAATGACAGAATGTGACAAATTATCACTCACAACTTGTCAATCATACACACCCGGGGGTTGTTTGTTGTGACACAAATAGCAGCAGTAAACTTAGTCACAGGGAAGATGACATTTGCAAAGGTTTGGGTTACATCCTCTGTATGCAAGGATCTGTTTTTGTTCAACAGCCTGCTACACCAGCAGTCCTTTGTGTATTAAACATGGTGGAAGTACTCTCTCACAAGAATGAGGCCTGGATTCACACAAAAGAAAGCAGATTCGTTATAATGGTGGCTTGCTATCACTTATTCACTCCTGTATGGTGAGACATATTTGTCTTCATGCAAGCAAACACTGCCAATGATTAAATGCACAATTACTAAAGGGTATTCTATTTGTATCCTCCAAGTCTTTATTTTGGCAAAATGACTGCCTCGAGTCTCCTCCTGGCGCATTGCTGAAAGACAAAATACCTTTTTGGAGTTAAACACATTGCATGTTGTGAACGAGCTGTCGCAACTGATCTGCTAAAGTGATTAGAGAGTAATACCCCACAGCGCTGAACATTAATGCTGAACAAGAAAATGAACAGGAAGATGTTTTTTTTAAAGTGGGATGATGTTTGGCAAAAAGCTTTGACATGTGACACACACACACGCACGCACAAAAACCCCAACAGGATGAAAACAAATGTCCTTTAAAACAAAATGGTTTTTTAACATCATCGCTGGCTTTAAAACTACAGCAAATTGAAAATGATCATAGGAAAGACATGCTCCTCTACCTCTGTCTGTTCTCTTTTGCACTGTGATCTTGGCTGGCATTATCAATGCCTAATTACGCTTTAAGTTTCTCATCAATTTCAAATCTAATCAAGTAGAAAATTAATATTTCAAAATCATATTTTCTGAGCAATATTCAACTCTATTCATATCTGCTAATGAGAGAGGCTTAGACACACTCGACAGGCTGATGCACTCTTTAATTATCCCCTTTTTGCCTTCTCTCCACATTACAAAGGACAGCTTCACTGGCCTCACTCTTTGACCACAACACTGAGCTCAATACATTTGTAGCTACATTAGAAATTTAATATTGCTTTACACACACACACACACACACACACACACACATATTTATATAAACTGCATTTTGTGTTTACTTGGCTTATCCATCCATCCATCCATCCGCTTCTCCTTTTCAGGGTCACGGAGCCTATCCCAGCTGTCATAGGGTGAGAGGCGGGGTACACCTTGGACAGGTCGCAGGTCTGTTGCAGGGCTAACACACAGAGACAGACAACCATTCACACTCACATTCACTCCCGCATTCACACCTACTTGGCTTATCTTTAACTAATATTAGAATTTCTTTGATGATAGAAATTCGGGGCGATCGGGGCGATCGTGGCTCAAGAGTTGGGAGTTCGCCTTGTAATCGGAAGGTTGCCGGTTCGAGCCCCAGCTTGGACAGTCTCGGTCGTTGTGTCCTTGGGCAAGACACTTCACCCGTTGCCTACTGGTGGTGGTCAGAGGGCCCGGTGGCGCCAGTGTCCGGCAGCCCCACCTCTGTCAGTGCGCCCCAGGGTGGCTGTGGCTACAACGTAGCTTGCCATCACCAGTGTGTCAATGTGTGTGTGAATGTGTGTGTGAATGGGTGGATGACAGGTTGTGTAAAGCACTTTGGGGTCCTTAGGGACTAGTAAAGCGCTATACAAATACAGGTCATTTACCATTTACCATATGATAGATGTAGTAGTTAAAAATATGCCCCAAAAAATTAATAAACCAGGAAGGGAGTAAATACTTTTTTACACCACTTCATGTGTTTTGTAGATGACTTGCTGTGGTTCCTAAACCTTTCCACTTTGCAGTAATACCCCTTCAGTAGGATACCGTGGGGGGAAGAAAGTTCAAGAAGTGAACTGATAATTGTGGAAATCTATTACATTACTTTGCTAAAATTCATTAGAAAAACCTTTAGAAAACCCCTTTTTTCCCCACAATTGTTTGTGAAGCTAGATTGCATGGATAGGTGCCTGATTTTATACACGTGTGGCAATGGGACTGAAAACAGCTGAGATGAAAGTTTCAAGAACAAATACAACTGCATCTTTGTGTGTGTTTCTAAAAAGGAAATAAGCTTCACATTTGAAATGTTTTGAATAATTATCCACCAGTCTTGGAACTCAAATCTGATTCTGACTAGGACCATTACCCCGACTGAAAGGTCTGTCCATCCATCTATGTGTCCGTCCATCCATCCAGCCATCCATTTAACTAACCATTTGTCTAACTAGGTTTGGGGGTGGGCTGGAGCTTATTACATCTGATGTGGTCTACACTCTGGTCGGGTCACCAGTCCATCACACAGCTAACACAGAGAAACAGTCAGTCTGACTGATTTAGAACCACCAATTAGACTAACATGCACTTTGGTCTTTGTTGGTTGACCACTCTGGGGGAAACAAATAATGGTCTTACATTTTCTCTCTTTGTACATAGTTTCTCTGGCTGTTAGTGGAGTAACTTTTTATAGCCCGATCTCACACTGGTTATGCAATGATACCCACATACAGTCTGATATCTTGATGTCCAGAACCATACATTGTAAGGAAAGGAGTTTCATGGTTCTCTGTATTTAAAATAAGTGTTAGCATTCTGGTAGCCAGAATATTTTTAACGAGCATTGGCACTGAGTTGTTGTCATTAACTTATCCATACAAATAAATTATATTTTTGTATATTTTTTGTTTTAAAAATAAAACCAAGGTGACCAACCACACCTTGTGATCCCAATAACTAAACACAAATGAAGTCAAATTAACTGATCAGCTCAAGACTTTGCCACTCACAGAAATGTGACATGAGATCTTTTTCTTTCAGTTTTCCAGATACAGATGTAACTTGGGTGGACCACCCAGATACATTGATGGCCACCCAAGAAATCTGGCAGTTTTGATATTATGATCTGTCTGAGATGACAATGGTATGGATTTAATACTGGAAAATCCCCCCACTCTTCTGAAAGTACAGTCACTACCAGCTGGATTTGGTCCTTCATGTCCAGTGTTTCCCTACAGGCAGGGTGCTCAGGTTGCTTATGTGGTAGTCCTTGTCTCAAACGTCTTCTACCATGACTGGGTGGACTCCACTATCTCGGCAAATGTACTACTCATTCAGCTCTGGGGATCAGAATGGGAATCGGTTAAAGGGCCACTTGAACCAGAAGCCCTTTGGTGTCCTGTGCAGTACAAAACAAGGACTACTGTCATGCAGTCCAAGACAGCAGAGTTGGAGTCCATCCAGTCCAGGTACAAGACACTTGAGAAAGCTGAATAACATTGAGAACCACCGCAACAACAACTCAGATAACCTGCCTGTAAGGAAACATCAGATGTAATCCAAGACAGTTGAGCTGGAGTCTGTCAGACTTTTAGAAATGTTTACCAGACGTCTGCATTCTATCTGGTATCAGTGCAATAATCACTGGTATTATGCTTATTTAATTTCCCCAATTATAAAAGGTCTGTGGTCTGATTACTGGCACTGCTACCTTTGAAGTGATTTTAATTTGCCGTTTTAAAGAAAATATAATTAACCTTATTCTAAATAGCAGTACAAGAGAGTTGATTTCACCCCCTTCAACCTTTACGACCAACTAACTTTGTTGTTCAGCTGTTCAAAAGGTCGTGTTCTATTAATGAGAAGAACAACAAAGTGCATCTAAAAGTGCTCCGTGCCCTTTCAATGATACAAGTGAGCTAAATGGCCAAATACATGGTGGTCACCTTGTGAGGGTTTGCTGACAATGAAGTTCGCACCGCATTTAATAGGTACAAGCCTTGAATATACACGGGGTTCTTACAGACACAGACACACTCAAAAACTTTTTTTTTTTGCATTGCTAGCACTACACTGTTGACAAATTGTGTTTGAAGAAGATATTTCTAGCTGTTTGGAAGTATAAAGTCCTTCAGTAGAAACATTTATCTTGTACAGCATCAGCTAGGTGACAATGAGCAGAATTTTAATTAGTGGCAAAATTTCAGAACCTGGGAATCAGGACCTCCTTTTAACAGGTAATCAGTGTAGATTACACTTCAAAATCATATATACCCAGCACTGTCAAGATGTCACCACAGTTTTAGCACGAAGCCAGGTGATTCAGGCCAGATGTAATTCCTAGCCACTCAGTCCTCTCCTGTTAATTAGATAATGCTTCACTTCTGCTGGCATCACACACTTGATGAACGCAGTCCTGGGAGATTACTTCTCCAGAGCAGCTGACAGGCTGGATTACCTAGACAAATTAATGGCTCTATAATTTGATTTTCTTGGGATTGCAATGTCTAAGCGACTCCAGCAGAGAGGAACAGTCTGAATCAGTCCTGCTACACAGTGACATTAGCTAATCACATCTACATGCTAAAGAGACTTCTAAGGCAACGAAGAAACAAAAGGGGAAGGAAAGTATTTTCACCAGGAACTGGTCTGTGGGGAGAAACAGTGGGATTCTTTCCTCAGACATAAGACTCCAGGTTAAATCAAACAAAGGTTGTGCTGAAGGATGTGAGAGGAGGAGGTAAGAGGTAGATCTGTTTCGAATGAAAAGAGCACAGAGCTCTCTGGGTGGTCGCTTGTCCCTATCAGAGTGGCTGTTGTGGCTGAGATGAGCTTCCAAACACTTGTCAGGCGTTTGTTTGATTGCCATCGACTCTACTCGATGGCCACGTATGTGCACAAAATGCAAGCAAATAAAAGCAAGCAAACCAACACTTTATCTCAGTCCGGTACCAATGAAGTAAAGCAGCTGACGGCTTGGCGATATATTAATTTTTAAAAAAGTTTTACCTTTACAAAACAAAAGCCTATTGTGCACATGTACAAACACCTCTGCACACACTATTGCAAATGGAAACAATGACATTATAAAGAACTTATGTTACATTTTGCTGGTTCACAGCACTAATAAAGGTTGTAATGGCAGCTCTACCACTTGGACCCAGTGGCATGTAATTAAACTGTCTCATCAGGGAAGCTCAGGCCTAATGAGCCTCTCACATTTCAACAAGTAAACTGCTGCTACAGAACAGTTTTGAGCTCAGGCATCCATTCACAATCTATTCTCAAAGGTAATTTCATTGGAATGAAAGTTCTGCAATATACAAGCAAAAAAAAAAAAAAAAAGAAAAGGCAAAAAAAAAAAAGTCACCACTCCAAAACTTAATTCATTCCTTTGCATCAGAGCATGTGTGTTCTGTATGACTGACAGTCAGGCTCGGAGTGACGGGCAGTGAGTGACAGCCAATTGGGGAGGCTGCTCTGCCTGCCCAGGAAGTCCCATCTGTGCTGACTGTGCAGATTTGATCAGCTTGTGCTGCCCAGGATTGGTTTGCACACCGCCTACACACCGATGCATTCAGAGCCAATGGCAAATCAACACCTAAAATGGGCTAGCCTTGCAAAGTGTTGATGCTTCTTATATAACAACAAAAGCATCTTCTGTAAGTATTTAGTACAATCATTCTTACTCAAGTGTAGAGAAAGTTTGAATTCCCATGGCAGCACAAATAATTTCGAAGTGAGAGGTTATATTCATCTCTGTGTGAAAATGATGCTGTAAGTGTTATTCTGCAAGCATAAAATTTTCACGGCTTCATACAGGCACCACGCCATCAGGGGCTGGATTCAAAAATTCATGTAGCTCGTCTTTGTTCTTCTTTGGCTCATGTGTATTCATGACTAATGAAATGCAAATAACTTCTTTTAGTAACGTCCTCCATGCATGCACACTAGGCATTAAAAGATGACTCACTGTGCATTATCTTTCTCTCTAAATTAATAGTGTTGTGCAGCTCTGATAGCTGTTTACCAATGTATATAGAATTTGAAATTTATGAGAGAATAACACTAAACTAATGCACTTTTAACTTTTATTCCCAAGGTAGCCCGTCAGGTTTTCAAAGAGTACCAGTGAGGTAATTTAAGGTCTTACATTCCAAACCAATTTCATATTAAAAAACCTCTTAAATAAAAAGAATAAATCACAACAGCCTGTTTCCACCCATGTCTGTCCTATCTGTATGTGGGATGGGTAATATTAAGGGTAAAAAAGCATCTTCAAGACTACTATCAGACAGTGATCAGTGAGCCTCTTCATCTTGGCACACTGTGTGCTCTGAGTGGACCTCTGATGACTTGTTCCCTCATGTGTGGTTCACAACACTGAATTGTGGCCATTTGATCTCTGCGTGCTCCCAAAGGTACAAAAAGACTCTGGCATTTGCAGACAAGGCGAAAAGGAGTGCTTTGCTACAATGTTCAAAAGGAGGGTCAAGATGTCAGGACAGAGCGGAGATGTCACTGCAAACCTCCCAAAATATCCCAGGTGGAACAGAGAGAAAGAATAATTTGAAGAGGCACTGCAGATGAAGCTGTCGTGAAAGCTTCAAAAGATGCGCGCCATTCAGGGACCTTCTCTGAAAAACGTTCATATAAAACAAACGTGCATAATACTTTTATACCACAACAAACTGTAAACAGAAGACTAATGTACAGCTAAAAACCATTTCCTCTTTACATCTCCTTGAATCAATTTTAAATGTTTGTTTCAACTGATGAAGAATATAATATTTGTCCTGCTCTTGTTTGGTCTTCTGCTGCCAAAAAAAAAAAATTCTTAATGATTTTATCAGTTTGCCATTAGCATGTATTTGCTATGCAGAACGACTTTTAGGGCATTCTTAAAGGTTTACCTTACTTTTCTTCAAGTATTTCATGACAGGTCATTGCCAGTCTCAGTTTATAGTTTTGTTTTGTTTTTTAATTGAATCCATGACATGTTTTTATCTATGCCCAATGTTTCCTGTGCCACTTACTGCCACAACATTTTTTTTTTTCCAAAAATAACCTTTCTTGCATTTATCCACATTTTGCTTTGGAAACTTACGATATTGTCTTTTGTGATTAGGTGTAATCACAGTAATTATCTTTCAATTTTAAGGTTTGATGTATCAGAGTATAATAAAAAGAATCTGGTCCCTTACCATGTTCCAAAATGATTGCAATACAACTTCATAACAATACATGGCATATTACATGATATTATTTATGTAACAAAACCCAATTCAAAATACAGAAGCAGTGCCTGAAAAACCAGAGTTGTAGTGCTATTTGTTTAAGTAGCAGAGTGCATGGTTTATACATTTGGTTGCAGCATTCTCCTCGCTGGATGAGTCTTCTCTCTCTTTTTCATTCTTTCCTTTGGGATAGTTGCCTGCTTTATCTCTAACTTTGATGCTCTCTCTCTCCCTCACTTGTCCTCTGGTGAATTTTGAATTCGACCGCTTTTCACAGAGTTAATGTTGGAGTTATAGATATACCTGACAGCTTAGATGGAGGCAGCATTCATCCAGAGGAATGCTGTTTTTTTACAAACTACTCCACTGTATGAACCAGAAATCTGAGTTTCAGCTGACACGTTTGGTGTGAAGAAGCACACAAAATTTACCAATAGATCATTTTCCCACTTATGGATTGCAACTGTAATGCTAACTCTTTTTGAAAGTCAGTATTATATACTGTAAGATTCAGACATTTCTCAGCTTTCTCAGTCCTATTACTTGTACCAATTTTACATTTCACAGCTGTATAGTAGATATCTGAAAGAAGAAAGAAAGACAGACTACATTAAAGTGATTTGTGATGTTACACAGCTATATAGCTGCACTTGTCTTCATTATGGAGTAAATTCTTGTGTGAAAGAATAGGTCGCTCTCAGGAGCTCAGTGAATTCCTATGTGATAGGATGTCATCTGTGAAACAAGTCCAGCGATACAAAACATCACAGTCTACTGTTAGTGGTTTTATAACAAAGTGGAAGCGATCGGGAATGACAGCAATTCAGCCACCGAGTGGTAGGCCAGATAAATCACAGAGAGGGATCAGTGTATGCTGAGGGGCATAGTGCACAGAGATCACCAATTTTTTGCAGAGCCAGTTGCTAAAGACCTCCAAACCTCATGCGGTCTTCAGATTAGCTCAAGAAGAGTGCGTAGAAAGCTTCATGGAATGGGTGTTCATGGCCGAGTTCCATCTAAGCCTTATATCATCAAGCCCAATGCAAAGCATTGGATGCAATGGTGTAAAGCACCCCACCACTGGAGTCTAAACCAGTAATGATGTGTTCTCTGGAGTGATGAATCACGCTTCTCTGCCTGGCAATCCGATGGACGAGTCTGGGTTTGGAGGAAAACAGTTTTTGTTTCACTTAATTGTCCCAAGTATAGAGTTTGGTGGAGAAGGGACCTTGGACTGGGGTTATTGGATTTCGCCCCTTACATGTGAATTATACTTCTGCGTCAGATCTACGTCATAATTTACCCAATAAGCATAACCCCATTAACCCTATGTACCTTCGATGTAACTGAGCATGCACAAATGTAACTACATGCTGGGTTGGTGCATATCACAGTGACTTGAATCTTGTCATTGCAGTGTAGGGATAAAAGGAGTTTGTGGTTACTACATAAGTTAGGACGTGGATTTCCTGCAGAATTCTAATTCAAGCTTTAGTCCCAGTGAAAGAAACTCTTAACGTTTCATCATACCAAGACATTTTGTACATTTTTCATGCTACCAACTTCGTGGGAGCAGTTTGGGGACTGCCCCTCATATTAAACCCTATGGATTAAAAATGGGATGCCAGTAAAGTTCATATGCATATTAAGGCAGACAAGCAAATACTTTTAACAATGTATTGTATCAGCTCACTTTAAAAAAATATCTGGATTGCCTGTATGGCTGTTGTACTGTGGCTTCCCTGCAGGCTCTGAAAGGGAATCTCCTACAAATACATATTTAATGAGGTCAAGTGCAAAAATAACTGTGTCCACGGGCCAGATTTACTAACACTCTGCATCACAACAAAACCCTCTTTTGGCATTAAAAAGTTACTGTTGGATTTAATGAAGATGTGCAGCATCAGCTTTATCATGTCATCAGAAAAGTGCATTATTGTCGAAGAGGATGGCTCAAAGAAGTGAGCTCTGTGCTAAAATGTGTCAATTGTGTAACTCTTTACGCTGAGTCTTTAAAGCTGAGTCTCATTGTGCTCTTAAGAAATAATAATTAGATTATTATAATTATCAAATTATTGAAATGGACATAACTGATTGACCTGAACTGTGTTTCAGGTTTTAAGTCATAAAGCTGCACAGAGATCAGTATATAATTAAAAGACTTGCTGGTCTTTTCTCAGCAGTGTGCAGACAAAGCAGTGTCCATGTGGTTTCTTTAAATTTAAATAGCTTTCTTTGAGAGCCATTCATACTATATTGAAATGTCTATCAAAATGCAGCTGTTAATGTGACTCTGTCAGTGTGTCAAATTAAAGTCTGGATCTTAGGTCTGGAATTTGGTCTGTTAGGTCTGTTTGGCATCAATATCATGTTGCATGACCCAGTTCTAGCCAACGTTAAGCTGCCGGCCAGATAACCTCACATCCAACTCTGGAATACTATATTTTACACTATACTGGGGAATTTGTGGCTGGTTCAGTGACTCCAAGGTGCCCAAGTCCTGTGCTCGCCCAATTTCTCACACTTCCACCACCGTGCTTGACAGTTGGTATGCAGTTTTTCTGCTGTTTGGTTTTCACCAAATGTGACACTGTGCATTATGGACAGACAGTCCCACTTTGGTGTCAGAATTCATACTCAGATTCAACTATGCAAACATAAGCTGTGCTGCTTTGTCCCTACAGCTGTATTATTGAAAGGTCCCTACCTTTCAATATAAAGAACCTTGAGGCAACTGTTGTTGTGATTTGGCACTGAACTGAACTGAACCGAATTGAATGAATTGAATATTCTTTTAGAGATGTTTAGAAAGATTGCCAGGAAAAACAAGTGATGCTTAATGAGTCTTTTTCTAAATGTACTGTCTTGAATGTTTTCCACTCATTAATAATCTTTTTCATACATTTCCATTCATAATAGATATTTTCTAAGACCACCTTTTTCAGAGATTTTCCATTGTACTAGGCAAAAGCAAAAGCTTCTTCTATTAAGAAAATGGACATCAAGTAAACTACAAATACTACTCGTCTCTTGCCCACGTTGGAAACAATTCCCAGCAAAATTGGACTTTATAAACCCAGTTAGATTCCACCTGTAGTATACTTCATCTTGAGCTTACTGATGTCAACAGCCTTTCTTATTAACACCAGCACTAAGACTCCTTCTACTGAGAGTGCTGGCTCATGGCCTTATTCCCATCATATAAAACAAAAATTGATTTAAAATCACAGACTGTTCCATGAGCCAGTGCTTTACACACTGGTCTGTCCTGATTTCACTTGGATTTGACCTTCAGAATAACATTGTAAAGCTGGCACCAACAAACAGAACACTGCAGTCATTGAAGATGTCTCATAAGCTCTCAAAAGGGGGAAAAAAAAGAAAAAAAACCATTACAGGTACAAAAACACTGCTTGGCTGATCTCAGGAGCAATAAATTGCTTCTTAAGATTTATCGTTATAAAAGTATACACTTACAATTTCAAATAAAAAGCCAGAAAATTGAATCAGTCTACCAGTATGTCTGACACTATGGAAGACATAGTCATCTTGAAGTGACACTGCCTCTGAGAACAAGATTTTAGCTCAGTTTTCAATACTGGACTGTTATTTGCTCAATTAGAAATAAAGTACTAGTCTTCTTAACATGTACAGCATAAATGTTCTCATCACAATTTGACCTCAGAAGAAAAATAGTCAGCAGAGACAGTAAAAACACCTTACATTAAATTTTAAACAAAAGAAAACAAAAAATAAAAGGACATTTTATACTTGCTAAGCTTCCAGGGAAATTGGCCTGTCCAAAATGCATTACTGTGTCATCTCACTGAAAGCACTGTGATGAATATCATTCCGGTATGTGAGAGGAAAAAAAAAACAAATTTCTATTAGCAAGCAGCTTCGACGGCATAGAAAAAAAAAAAAGTCATCCAGCTGGCTGAGCAGAGCTCTTCTCTGTCTTTGCTTTCCTCTGAGGTGCACTGTTCAATAACCCTTCATTAGTAAATTAGATGTTATCTTCTCTGACTGGATCGATAAATTATCACATAAGATGCAGGACCTTGATTTGCGTTGCTCGTTCTGACAGCACGTAACAAACTAATTATTTCTGAAGGACCCTTTGCTACATGTGACAATTTGGGGAAATGGCCTGGGGGCATTTTTCTGACTTGTAAATGCTCACAGAGCTAATATACAAAAACCAAAAGCAATGACATGGTCACATTAAAAGCTACAAGTAGACATAAAGCCCAGAAAAGCCAGTGGCGCCAAGGCTGATGTAAAGACATCTTCATTAGGACACATCAGCCAAGATTTAATCTCTGTCTAGATCCTAGAGTGGTTTTATTGGCTTTATAAAAATGTGACATAAAAGGAGATTTTGTGCATTTTGTTTGTTTTATGTTATTATTACTACACTGACCTATTCAATTCATAGATTTAGATTTTATTTTGAATATGCTTTAATAAGTATTTTCGATCCTGTCCTATATTTAATTTGCAGTTACGCTGACCAGGGCTGTTTGAGTTGTTTTTTAGGTCACTGGAAGCACGTTTGTTTGTGTGTGTGTGTGTGTGTGTGTGTGTGTGTGTCCATGTTGATGTAAAGTTGAATATAGAAAATGACAGTTGTTGAAATGCCATTTAGAGTAAGGTAATGGCCTGAATCAGTAGCAAATGTGTGGAGCTGTGAAATTGAAAAGAAGGGGGTGGGGCGGTGGGCAGAGAGACAGAAAGAGTGAGAGTGAGAGACACCATGACAACGGTTACATGTTGTTCCCTAAGAATAATGGCAAGCCTGTCTGGGCCAATCGGCAACAAATGTGTCACATTTACATAGGTTTGCCCATTTAACAAAAATTGTCCAGTTTTGTGCCACAAGTAACAGGACACTGCAACATTATGAGGGACCTCGAGACAGGTAATTCAGCACAGTGATGCATTTTTTGACTCAATTTTGTTGTCAAAGTCGTAATATAGCTGTGAAGTTGCAAGTACAGTTTTTAAGGATGTTCTGACAGCAAGGATAAGACCGTCACCTACTGAAAAGGATTGCACTAATGATTCCTGTGCTCCATATAGGAGGAAGAAAAACAAATGTTCAGAGTCACAGGATAAATGAATAATCATGCAATTCTGACATAATGTGCTTTTTAAAGGTAAAGTGCACCTTTCAAATATAATATGAAATAATTCAGATTTAACAGACCCTGACCCTCACAATGAATGAAAATGGGTCTTGCACTATTATTATTATTATTATTATTATTATTATTATTATTAATAATAATATTATTATTAATAAGAGTGCTATCTGTTATTTTGCACATCAAAATATGCTTACAGGTATTGGGGAGTGTTGCTGTATGTATACAAAAAATTTGTTTTTAGACTACAAATATAAGACAAATGTAGCCATCCACTGGTTTTTGCCTGATGGTTTTGGCCACCGAAGTTAAAAAGAAGAAACAACATGCAGTTTGCCCCATTTTATCCACCACTCTTTGATAAACTCCCACTCAGAAAATGCCTTACTGTTTTGTTTGTTTTTTGTGGTTAGTAGTTTGATCATCACCCTATTAGAGCACTTCGCTCTCGCACTGCAGGCCTACGTGTTGTTCCTAGAGTATTTAAAAGTAGAATGGGAGGCAGAGCCTTCAGTTTTCAGGCCCCTCTTCTGTGGAACCAGCTTCCAGTTTGGATTTGGGAGACAGACACTATCTCTACTTTCAAGATTAGGCTTAAATCTTTCCTTTTTGCTAAAGCATATAGTTAGGGCTGGACCAGGTGACCCTGAATCCTCCCTTAGTTATGCTGCAATAGACGTAGGCTGCCGGGGATTCCCATGATGCATTGAGTTTTTCCTTTCCAGTTACCTTTCTTACTCAGTATGTGTTAATAGACCTCTCTGCATCAAATCATATCTGTTATTAACCTCTGTCTCTCTTCCACAGCATGTCTTTATCTTGTCTTACTTCTCTCACCCCAACCGGTCTCAGCAGATGGCCCCGCCCCTCCCTGAGCCTGGTTCTGCCGGAGGTTTCTTCCTGTTAAAAGGGAGTTTTTCCTTCCCACTGTTGCCAAAGTGCTTGATCGCAGGGGGTCATATGATTGTTGGGTTTTTCTGTGTATCTACGAAGCGCCTTGAGGTGACTTTTGTTGTGATTTGGCGCTATATAAATAAATTGAATTGAATCATTTTTTGTGATTTTTAGTAAAATTGCAATACAGCTTTGCTGCTTTTATTTTGAAGATAACTGCTATTGGTAATTCTGTGTTTTTCTCCTTGGCCCTGGACATGAGCTGTGATGTCCACCGTACAGCCAAGTTACTCATCTTTGTATATGGGATAACGATAGAGTTTGCATTTTCAGAGGAATTGAAAGCAATTCGCTGAATGAAAGAGACTACAGATGCAGATGACAGATGCAGCTGCATGCTTAGATAGGTTGGGTCTGAAATGGGGCAAACAGCCAGATGTTACAACAAATCTGACAGGGAAAATGAGTCTTTGAAATTTTGCAAAAACATGCATGTTTTGTTTCACAGTTGTTGCTGAAAATGTTGATTGAACACTGATAATATTTTGGGTGTTTTTAACTATACCCAGAATTAACTTCGACTTATTGGTGAGGCCCTCCACAACAGTGGAGCCAATTTCTGAAGTGGTCCCTTGGAAATATAAATAGCCCATTGTTGAGTTAGCCATATCAGCCAAATTCTGATTTTTGTCTTTGTTTTTCTTTTGTCTGTCATCACATAGTATTAAACAAAACCTAAAACTAGCAATTAAAAACATTAACACACTGAAATGGCTGAGGGGATGAATTAAGGGAGACATGGGGTCATGTTTTAAATTTCATTTCATTCTATGTTGTTATTCTACTTGGTTAGTTGTAGTTAAGAACTGGATTAACGTTTGAGTCTTGTAATGCAGTCAAATCACACTGACTATAGATCATTCTTCATTTTCATCAGAAAATGAAAAATAAAGAAATAAAAAAAGCTTACAATGTGAGCTTACCAGACCTCTGTAGCTCCTTCCTCATCCCTTCTTGTGAAACAAAATTGATGTCATGCTCCTGTTTCTCCATGCACAAAGGAGCAGATACCTATTCCTGCTGCTTGGCTGATGCCCTACTACAACACTGCCTCGCTCTCCTCGTGTAGTGGGCCATCTCCTGGGTTCTTGTCCACACTCTTGAGACTTAGCTGGGAGACAAATGTTCTTTTAAAGGCACATACAGGTGCATCACCCTGGAGGAGCTGGACTACCGGTGCAGCTTGAATGGTCTGCAGGTACCCTCTCATGCTACCAGCAGGTATTAAGACATTACCAAAACAAGCAAACTACAGAAAGGAGGGACAATCTATTATTCTTTGTTGCCATCTCTGTTTTGCATTCAAGGGAAGACAGGAGAGTGACACAGAGACAGGGTAACAACAAGGAGTGTTTGGGGTATGCGGTAGTAAGTTCTTATTTAACTATGATAGGATGGGGGAATTCCAAAAGTAGAGGAAAAAAACAAAACATTTACACTTGTAAGCTAAATGTATAAAGCATCCATTTTAAGAAATCTCAGAGTAGAAGAGGGCTACAGACGAAAGTTAAAAAACCCCCCAAAACAACAACAAAAAACAAGAATGACAGAGGAAATGACTGAAAATGGAACAGATAGGTGGGGGTTGAAGCAGTAGAGATCTTGTGTTGGAGAGTAAAGAAAGTGGGATTTGCTGGTTGGTAAAGGGTGCTTTGGTCCCTATAAAGTCACATTACTGCAGCCTCATAACGCAGGGAAGCTGCTGCCTCCACAGATATGAGGACTGGCTTCAATAGATGAATAATTCAACTGGCAAGAAGGACATAGGCTTCCACAGATACAGCATATGGCATATGGATGGGTCCTTGCAAAGGACCTTAGAGACATAGTGCAGCAGGAAAGAGCACAAGTTAATTCACATTGCCTTAAGATCTGACCTTACACACCCATAAAAACAGGACTGGGAGACGCTGCTGCGTCGCTGGAAAAGACCATCTACCTTGTACATCTTTTTAGTATTCTGTATTGTAACTAGGTCTCATTAGGCAGTTTGAAAAGTGCATCATGTTGTACAAAAGGTTTGTTAGCATGGAAATGCATGCAAAGCCCCACTGTGGGACACAAGCTTTCATTAATCCAGTCAGGAGAGAGTTAATGTGAGAGTTCCTAGGCATGCATTAGATAGCAGTTCTACTAATGGGAGGCAGGCTGCTAGGAACCTAGCCAACAGGGATTAGATAGAGAAGTGATCACAGGGAAGACTTCATCAGAAATGCTGAGGCACCAGGCACCTCATTACTACTGTAGCAATACAGCTTCAGCCCAGTGGTTTCTGCTCTGCTCTCTACAGCACCACACACAGGAGCAGCTGATTCACACAGGCAGGCTGAGGATAATGTATAAGTGGTAACAGAATACACAGGAAGACAGTTAAACTTGCAGATGATAAACAAATACATACGTAACCACCTGTTAGAAGCAATGCTTGTACATTCTGTATAATAGTCGTTTGTAAAGAAGGTAAACTTGTAATTCCTAAAGCACAAATCCTAGAATTCAGATGCTCAGACACAAGCAGGCAGTTAAAAGTGTGTCTGAAGCTGAGCAAATTATCATCATCGTACTTCAGACTTCAAACGCACACAATTTATATTTCATGCTGAGAGCCATGACTGTTACACAATGAATCTGAACAAAAGAAACAGTTTTTTTTTCTTTTAACATCAAAACACAGTTTCAAAGAAGTAGAATGCCGGTTGTCCTGTGAGGACAGCCAACATAAAAAGACAATTTTATGTGCCATCTTCAGACTCTTCTCAGGAACTGTGGTTTCTTGTCAGGACACATTAATAAGTTTTCTGCCCCACCCTGGTGGCTAGTGCTCATTTCTCATTCACTTCACAGCTCTGGTTCTATCATTAGCCTCAGTGGAAACACTGAATTGAACTAAAGTTGCATCGTACATAAGCCTTCCATAGAGCACCTACCACATTCTTTTAGTTTTAGTCTACTTTCAGACGACTAAATGTGGTAAGTTTGTCATAGACTAATTTTGAAATTGATTCAGTTAACTAAAATATTAAGTGTAAAAGCTTGTTGTATTTTTACTGGTGAGAGTTGCTGCATTTTCCTTGACACCGAATTTGAAAATTGTCCATATTTCTGTTCTTTTCTTCCTCCCAAGGACTGAAATTCTGTCACATTTTTATGAGAAAAAGGAAGAATCAGAGGTTAAAATTCCCTTGTAAATACTGACAGTTTACCATGTCACACAGTGCTCCAGCATTTTATTCCTTCTAATATATTTTAATAGTTTTTTTTAAAATTCTGAGCTTATTAAAAGATTTTCTAAGAGATATGTCATCTAATATTGCCACACTACAAACATGATTTAAATAATATACCAAAAGTGGAGCTTAAGCAAAAAAAAAGAAAAAAAAATTAAAATCAGCTCAGTCTTAAACATCTGCAGTAATAATGATCCATATAACATTAATGGGGAACATTTTACTGCATAGTTAGTACTTTTTCTTGTGATTATTTAACTGCAATTCCCCAAATATAACTTTTATGTGCACTGTGGTGTTTTCATACTGGTTTTTTTTTTTTTTGTTAATTTTACTCAGAGGCAGGCTCTCAAAATATACTACAACACTCTTTCTCAGCTTATGGTAAAGGTATAGAAGTATAGTAATATTTCATTTTTTGCTAAAAGGCCGAGAAAGTTTTTTGCCTTCCTGTAAAAGTGTATTTGCACCACTTGTTGCCATTTTTTTAATTTATCTACCTTTTGCGTAATAAAGACAGGACCAGGGAGAGTAAGCTATGATTGCATCGGCTTTACATTTATAAAATTATAATTTGTTTGCTTTCTTCCACCCAAGACACTATGAAGACAACAGGATGTTTATCTTGAAAGCCTCACAGCTAGCAAACACTTTGTGCTCCAGATGACAACCAGTCCATCATGCCGTTTGCCACGTTCAAAAGAGGAAATGATTGCCAAACAGAAGCGACTGCAGGGTTATGGGCTATGTGAGTGGGTTCACAGGAGACAGGTTAGCACTGATGTGGCAGAGGAGAATTGGCAAAGACAGTGTGTATCACAGAAGAGGGATCTGTTTCTGCTCTTGTCTTGGCAGATTTTTATATCCAGCAACACTTCTCCATTAGGGAGGCCAGTAAGAACAAATGTGTTAGCATTTATCTTATACACAAATACACATAAAACCACACCAAACACATAGCAGTTAGTAGACATAATGCTTGTCACAACAGATTGCGGACATAAAATGATCAGTCTGTGACATCCAGATTGAGATGCCAGGCACAATTTGTGTGAAAAATAAAGACAGATGGCTCATACAAGAAAAAATGTTAACTTTGTACAAACAGCAGAAAAAAAAAAACACTGTCTTTTATCCTCTGTGGAACAAAAAAAAAGTATGGACCAATCAAAAGTTTAAAAATTTAGGGACAAAAGTGGAAATACACAGCATCTTATACGATATTGGTCAACCATAGAAAAAGAAACAACATTTAAAAAAAACAAAACAAAAAACAGTAAAGTGCCTCAGACACTTTTTTTTAATGAGTACAGAGAAAGAAGGCCTATGGAAGACACTGGGGAAGATGCTGGAGAGATTATGTCTCAACTGGCTTGGGAACACCTCAATGTCCAAAGGAGGAGGATGTTGCTTCTTGTGACCCAGACCCAGATAAGCAGCACAAAATGAAAGATTAGAGATAATAGGCATTCTTTGTTCACTTAGCAAAGTTTATAACAATCTTTGAAGATTCACCACTCATTATTTTTGGTTTTGGTGAAACTGGTTAATCCGTTATATCAGATATTTTATCATTTAAGGACATACATTTCCATTTTCTTTCTGCACCTTTTTCTCAAAGCATTTGACACTTTGTTAGACAATGGCCATAACTGCGTTATGTTGTAAAATAAACCCACTGTTCCACTAACCCGTGACTTATGAAAAAAGTTTCTATTAAAGTTTCTATTATTATTATTTTTTTTTATACGTATGAGTTTTAACTAATCCCACATATCTAGGAGAAATTAAAAATCTATGCCAAACAACAGCTTGGATCTTAAGAGTTTAATATACTTTCTTTCTTTTTTTAAATTTTCATTTAATCACTGTAAAATGTTAAGTTTGGTGAATAGCTGAGTTTATTTAATTAAGTTGCAGGTTGTCAATGTATCAGCTGATTTAAGATCTTGAGTTTAATAAACTTTTATCAAACACATTCGGCCTAACTCAAAGTGCAAACTGGGGAAAAAAACCCAAACCAAAAGAAACAAAACAAAACAAAAAGAACAGGATATTGGTTTCTTATTTGTATTTTTTTTTCCAGAAAAGTAATTTAGGAATCATGTCACCCTATATACTCTGAACCCCGTTGGAGTATGTATTACTACTGTTATACATACGTATGTTTATAAAATAATTATAAATAACATCTCAACAAGTTCAAAACTTAAACTTATAACCACAACTTTTACAACAATATTGGTAAATGGCCTGTATTTATATAGCGCTTTACACATCCAGTCATCCACCCATTCACACACAGGTGGAGGCAGGCTACAGTTGTAGCCACAGCTGCCCTGGAGCGAGGCTGCCATATCGCGCCATCGGCCCTTCTGGCCATCACCAGTAGGCAGTAGGTGAAGTGTCTTGCCCAAGGACACAACAACTGAGACTGTCCAAGCCGAACCGGCAACCTTCCGATTACAAGGCGAACTCCCAACTCTTGAGCCACGATCGCCCCAGTATTGTACAATATTCTGTTGTATTGTACAATACTGTATATATTGTATTGAAAGAAATTCAGGTGTGCAGTTTTGTGAGTCTCCTGATGCTCTAAATCATTTCTCTTTTATTAAGATAATGGCAGTTTTCACTCTTGAACAGCTGTGTTTAGTGGAAAAGTTGGAATGATTGTCCCCTCCCATGCATGTCATTTTAAATTGCACTCTGATTAGACACATTATATTTCACCTGTGAGTGTTTTTAATAAATAATGTGGCAGGCTCTTTAAGATAGAAAGAACCAGTTTGAAGTAGACAAGAAGACAAAACTGCCATCATTGTTCTATGGCAGTTGTGTATAATCACTGTAACCATAGTGGATGTGGCATGCATAACTACACTTTGACCATGTCTGTCATTCAAATTAGACACTGTAGATAGAAAACCACCTGTCAGCTTTAGATGGCTGCAGTGAGTTTATCAGCTGAAGAAGCAACTACTTGTCGATGAGATATGCTAATAAGAATAGACATAAATATTTACTCTGCCTTTCTGGCATTATTGCCATAATTTCTCTAAAATTGTATTTGTGGAGTTCATTTATGCAGATGAATGTACATTGAAAATGAAGCTGACAAGCTAAATATCCACAGCAAGGATTTGTTTTATTCAGGAAGATTGTTCTCTCCAATTAAAGTCATGGAAATGGCAACAGTACATGCAGCAAATGCGCTGACCCACTGACCCAGCAGACATGCTGGACACACACGCACACACACACACACACACACACACACACACACACACACACACACACACACACACACACACACACTGTGAATAGCCAACTATGCCCCCCCATTGCGTTGATTCTCAACTTCAACACATGGTGAGTCACCAAAATGCCAGTACAGCAGCAGGCGGGCAGAAACTTCACTGATCAAGAAATCCAAGATTTCAGCACTACAGCACATCATTGAACAATATATCACACTAAAATAGAACGCTTAGCAACAGAGACTGTCAATAGAAGATTAACTGAAACTAGTAGAAAATTTTAATGAGGGAATGATGAGTACTACTCCTCAAGATGCATGAACTGCAGCTCCTCACTAGTTGTGTCATTCGCTGAAACATAATTTGGCTAAGATGCTTTTTGAATCATTCCTTAAATCTGACAGACAGCTTGAGATTTGTTAAATGCAGCCCAGAGTTGTTAAAGCTGCCTTTCCTCGGCTAGCATTTAAATTCCTGCAAGCTAAAACTCACAACGGAACTACTTTTTTCTTCAATTAATAAATTCTTGGTAAATTGTTTTGTCTTTGGTGTAGGGTTCTACTTTAAACTATATTTAGAAATAAACAAATAAAGAAATATTAAGGGTCATTACAGAGAGCCTGCATCAGATATGAGGCAGGAATGAAAGGATATTACTATGATTTGCCAAATCATAAATACAAATAAATGAGGTAATGGGTGGCATTACATCTCTCCTTCTCCTCTAAAACCAAGTCATGTTTTTATTTTCTTGTTTATTTTGATGGTTTGCAGCCACGCTGTAAAATCCAGAGGGATGTCCTTGTAGCGTGACTGTGTTAAATTAAAACCTGAGAGATACACCGGGAGAGGTGAGCTGCTGTCAGGGTCTTCTGCTTGACATGCAGAAGGAAACGGATAGGCAGAAACTGGGGAAATTTCACTGAAGCAATTCTCAGCTACATATTCAGTGAATCATTAATATATCATATTGCAGTCAAGATTGCTTTCCACATCAATTCATTTTTGTTTAGACATCTCGTTTCATGTGAAAGTAATCCAAAAAATACCCCAAAAGAGAAATGTAGTCATATTTTAAAAATCAATGATTTTTTTTTCACAGTGCATTGCTTTGCATTTCATCACCTCTTTATTCTAAAACAATGTTCTACATGTAAACAGCGTTGTCACAACCAATTTCATGCTATTCTATATTGTGGTATTACATGTAATACGCAAGTCTTGAGAACAGATTCGAGTCATTTTTGAGTTATTGGTATTGTATACTGCTATTTTAATGTTAGCTTTCAAGATTGGACCTAATGTAACAAACATCTGTTGTGAGAGGCATTGGCGATTCAAAATCTGTTGGGACCCAGAGCAAAAATTCACAGGGGGCCCTCCAACCAATGATGTTGCCACCACAAACACCAATAGTCCTATAAAATGACTAAATATTACTCTAGAAATGGCAGAAACCATATTAACTATGCCCATGACCGGGCTGGCTGGTAACAAACTGCTAATTAACTTGGCTGCTCTGTTAGCCAAGTTATTAAATGTAAGTAAACAAAAGGAATAATGTGTTGCTAGTGGAAGTTATGTTAAGTATTTCTCTCCTAAGGTAAAGCTAGATTAGTTAGTTGCACTTATTTGTTTTGCATTACATTTAATCAATATCATCTGCTCCACCCACCAATGTCTTTCTTTGTTTGCTGTTCTTCCTCTTTGTTTCACTCCCAGAAGGATAACGCTTCTTCATTTTTGAGTGGTTTTCACTCTTTGTTCAAAGAGAATCATGTACACCCCCACCCCCATGTAGTCCAGGGCCCCAAGCAGTTACAACCTTTTTTGGTGGAAAGCGGTGCCTCTCTGGTGTGAGGTATCTACTTCATGAGTCTATACTGGTATCATACACGACACAGGATGGTCACCTGCATGTTAAATATTAGCCACAACATAAATAAATGCAGACTCATGTACACACTGAGGGAAGGATTTACAGTAAAGTGACAGAAGGGACAATGTCACTGCTTGCAGCTGCTCAAACATGTCACCTACTCTCTTGTTTGGGACTACCCATGTAATTACACAGCTGTCACACTGTAATCACTCTAATCTCCAGTGAATCACAAGGAAATAGCATGGGCCACTCACTCATTAAGAGGCATGCCTCCTCTTCATCTGCCATGTGTTTGTTTTATAAACCTGGAGCGGTAATCTCCTTCTCTGCAAAGGAAAAAAAAAATATCGTTGATGGCATTTGGAAAAGAAGTAAATGTGAAAGCATCCACTGCCAGTGACAGCTTGTAGGAGATCACACGCATGGAAAAACTAATCCTAGTGTAGGGATCAGCAGTTCTATACAAGGTGTCTGTGGGGAATTGTTAATCTTATGAATTAACCTGTAGTCAGGTTGAATTAGTGCAGTGTCCACTTTCTGATGGTTGAGGGACTTTGTACAGTTTGAGCTTTGGAGGAGAGAGCTGTCAAGTTGCATTGATTAAATGCCAGCTGATGTGACAAGTTCAAAGGGAGGGCATTAAAATGAAAGTTTAGTGTCATGCTTCAGTATAAAATGACAACTCACAAACAGGCTAATAGCTGCATGTCAGTCAACCCGAAAATAAACAAAATCTAATATCTTTAAAACCTCCACCTCCATCTTTAAAACCGCAGCCCCACACAGGTGTTTTCACATTATCTGCTTGATTGATAATGTTTGTACCATTTATGAGTCTAAAATTAAAAATTAAGAGGAATCCCTTTTGGCAGTGCAGAAGGATCTTTTTGGTTTTTTGTGTCTTTTGTGCATTTTGTGTGGAGATATTTTATGGAAATTTGGAAGTTTGGTGACAGTTCATTTGCCATTGTCTGTGGTTTGATTTCAATTCACATTTATCAAAAATGACAGCAGCTACAGAATTTAGAAATGTTCCTTTTGGAGTGCACAGTAGACAGGTAAGGTTCTAAATCCACAACATGTAAGTACAACTCTCTATTTATTTTGAAATGAAATTTTCTGAGACACATTAAAGTTGTATTTTCATATTAGGAATAGAAATATAGCTAAAGATACAAAAAGAACTGTCTGAATGAAAGCAGTACTGATTCTCTGCAGGAAGATTAAATGTTTTTCTTCTTGCCCATAGATGAAGATTGATGCATGTGGCTGTATATGAAAGGTGGACATAGTCACTATGACCTCATCCACTGGTATGAAATACTGGCCATCACTGTACCTGTTAATCCCAAAGCAGGCATACTTTAAACTATAACACACGCTGAAATTAATTGTACTCTACTAGTACATATCCATGCTACAGATTGTTTGTTGTTGTAAATACATAAATGCCAAAATGGGGCATTTTAAGTCATTGCTAGGCAACACAATGACGTTATACATATCAAGTATTATTCAGTTTTTGTGGATATAAATTTGATGCTGCTGTTGTGAAATTAAAACATCAGGATGCTTTTATAAGGCACTGCAGGTGCACACATGCAAAAATCATGTAATTTCAGCCTGTTGTTTTGTGTTTTAACATATGTTACTATGTGACCAAATGAAATGAAATGGAAATAGAATTTAAGAGCCTTAACTCTTAGGAAAGTATTTACTGGCATATATCGGCTGAGATGTCATTTTCTCAAAATTTCTTCTTACAGTTTGACTTAAAATTGTGAGAAATCCCACTCTACTGGCTATTTAAAATATTAAAGGCTTGGGCCACTAGCTACACATTTGAGATCCAGAGTTATACCAAATCTAAATAGACTATAACGTGAAACAGATTAAACAGCAAGTAAAATCTTAAAAAACCAAGGAGCTCATACAACTGAGTTTCAATGTATGTCTACCAAGCCTCTACAGAGTTCAGCTTTTATCTATGCATATGATTTCTTTCAGTTGTTTAAAATAAACATGCAAATTCAGGCTAGTATACTAGAAAATGCATAAATAACCTAAATGGTATTCATTATGTATTGAGTTTGCAGACGTACTCTGCCAGTGGCAATGCAGAGACTGAAGATATTTTGATGGTCTTACTCAAGGAATTTTCTGCAGAAGAGAGGATTAAACGATGGTGAGGTTTTAAGGCCACAGATCTCCAGGGCCTCTAAGAAGTTAATCAAATGGGCTAGGGAAGTTTATTTATACGCCCTGGTGTGATGTATGCATTTCGAATGGCAATGCGGTCAACCTAAACAACCCAATGCCTGTATGAGCGCATCTTACTTTTTACAGCTGGTATTCCCCATACATTTGTATAATTTCACTTCTCACCATAGAAAAAAAAAAAGAAAAAGCATACTCTTCAAAGGGGGTTGTATGAATTGATTGGGTAAGTGCTCTTTCTATTCCACCAAAGCAATGTGAACACCAGTGCTTTGCATCAGAAATAGACCTTCTTTCAGAAGTATGGAGGGAGGAAGTGGGGGGTGGAGGAGAGAAAAAACGCCTGTATTCAAACTGGAGGCCTCACTGAATTGATGGGCACCAGGCGCAGAGCTTTTCTGCAGGGAAATCATTTGCATAATGGGAAAGTGGTTGAAGTTGGAGCTGAGAACACTCCTCTTGTGGGGACAGTCAGTCAGTGAAGTGGAAGAAGAGAACTATCTGATAGAAGACCAATACCAAGGTGCTCTGAGAGGGAGATGTATAACGGTGATATGCTCTCTTGCTTCCTGTCACCTGCCCATTTCATCTGCAAAACAATTTACCAACAATCTCTCAGACGTCCGGTGCCGATCTGTACTCATGAATTTGCTATTGAAAAGACTGCACCGGAATTGTTCCGTCTTCATTCGGCTAATGAATCTTACACAATGCAATATTTTCCAGCCAACTTACTATGATAAAAAGAAGGATGATTGATTGGAAAATTGAAATTCAGCCAAATATAATTTTTGAATACACTGCATCTTTAGAAACTCAGGCAAGCTTTAGCTTCAGTCAAATGCAGAGGCTCATTCTATTATACTGTAAAACTCACACTTCATGCTCATTCAACCATGAGACCAACTAGTGATTCATAGCCATTCCCAGGTTAATAAATACATGAGACCTCAAATTTAGAAACAGTAGGCTGTACTGTTGTATTATATTTCTAATATTAGTGCACATAAAGAAGTGTAGCGCTCATGAAAAATGCCTTGATAGGGTGGATGCCAGTTTCAGAAGCATATAGACTGCAGAACTGAGAATGTGTCTTACTGCATGATTTATAGGTCTTTGGCTATTATGTGCAGTTTTATGATGTATGTGTTCACTTACCCGAAAGGAGGTACGTATAGTGTAGGCTAGTAACTGAGGATCGAAGTGAATGATGTTCGAGTCATGCATTTTTCATTACATTGTAGGTTTTGGAGGTGCTTGGTGGTTTGCCGTTTCCTAGAAAGAATTTCTTTCTACTTTATTTTAGAAAGCCGAAAAAAAATGGCAGTGTGAAGGAAGTATTTTAGGGGATTTTAAACCAAAAGTTAGATTTCACTATTGGACAAACATTTTACTTTATCTTTGTAGATGACAGCTGATATTCAGGTGCTGACAATTGAATATTAGTAACGCAAAACCTGCAAGCTAGTTCAGGCAGAAAATTTGAGAATCAGTGCAGCTGATGCTTTAAACTGAGCTTATATAATGTACAGCTTTAACTGGACAGTCTATTAAAATTGTCAAACTATTCACTGTTCACAGCTGCTATTCCTGCTGCTACAGTAGTTATTCTTAGTGTCTCTCATCTCACTGTTGCTTTTAGTTATGTTTACATGGGAACCAGTAACTTTGACTCTAAATTGCTGGATTAGCAAATTACAGCTATATTTTGAAATATAGATGATACATTGTATGCTATCACGTTGTACTAATAGATAAAGATGTACTGCATAAGATGAAAAAGTCTTTTTTTTTTAATGTAAAATGTATGATAAACTAAACAGAGACATTATGACAATCTGCACATCATCTTAGCTCCACTGCTGTATGTGGGTTGTGGTATTTAAGCTCTATTCACATTTAACAAACATGTTGTGTGAATCACAGCAGAGAAAGCAAGACTAATACATTCACATTATTCAAAAGAAGGTCACTGCTTTCAACAAGATTTTCTGTGTATATTAAAAACTTGACAATGGTGTGCTAACTACCGATTAATGGTAGCAAGAATGGTTAATATCAAACTTAGTTTGAAGTCATTCTACTGTACATCAAAAACTCACTGTACTATTTAGTAGGCCATTCTTGTATGGGGTTTAACCTGCTTTTGCCTTCAACACTGCTTTAGTCCGTTGTGGTGTGTTATCCTGCTGGAACCAGCCATCAGAAGATGGGTACATTGTGGTTATAATGGCACAGACATGGTAAGTGACAATACTCAAGTATGCTGTGTTTAAATGATGCTCAGTTGGTGCTAAGGGTCCCAAAGTGTGCCAGGAATATTGTGCTCCACACCATTACACTATGACCTCTAACATGAACCACTGATATAAGGTAGGATGGATACATGCTTTCATGCTGTTTGTGCCAACTTTTGATCCTCCCACTCAAATGTTGCAACGAAATTGAGACTCATCAGACCAAGAAATCGTTTGATAATTCTGCTGTACAACTTTGGTGATCCTGTGTGATTTGAAGCTTCCAGTTCTTCAGTGACAGAAGTGGCATGTGGTGTACTCTCCTGCTCCTGAAGCTCATGTGCCTTATGGTTTGATGTGTTATGCATTCAGCGATGCTCTTCTGCATACCTTGCCTCAAGGATAAAAGATCTGATGTCTCAACAGGACCTGGAAAAACTAGTCCATGCATTCATCTTTAGTAGGCTTGATTACTGTAACAGCATCTTTACAGGTCTACCTAAAAAAAAACAAAACAAAAAAAAAAAACAAATCAGTCAGACAACTACAGCTCATTCAGAACTCTGCTGCTCGAGTCCTCACTAAGACCAAAAAAGTGGACCACATCAGTCCAGCTCTGAGGTCTTTACACTGGCTGCCTGTCCGTCAGAGGATAGACTTTAAAGTTCTGATGCTGGTCTATAAAGCTCTGAATGGTTTAGGACCAAAATACATCAGTGACCTCCTGACCCAGTATGAACCTTCCAGATCCCTCAGGTCATCTGGATCCGGTCTGTTATCAGTCCCCAGAGTCAGAACCAGACACGGAGAAGCTGCATTCAGCTTTTATGCTCCTTATATCTGGAACAAACTCCCAGAAAGCCTCAGATCAGCTGAAACACTCAGTTTATTTAAATCCAGGTTGAAGACTCACTTATTCTCAGCTGCATTTGAATAAAGCACCAAATCCGCACTTAAGCTTAAATTTCAAAACTTACATTTTAACTACTGATTTTATCTACTGTTTTGATTTTATATAGTTTTGTTTGTTAGTTAGTTTGTTTTAATCAATTTTAAATCATGCTTTTTATTTGTTTTTGTTTTTAATGTCTCTGTAAAGCACTTTGAATCACCTTGTTGTTGAATTGTGCTATATAAATAAACTTGCCTTGCCTTGTAACAAGTGGTTATTTGAGTTCATATTGCCTTCCTTCTAGCTTGAAGCAGTCTAGCCATTCTCCTATGACGTCTGGCATCAACAATGCATTTTTCCCAGAGATCTCCTGCTCAGTGGATATTTTCTCTTTTTCTGATCATTTTTTGTAAACTCTGGAGATGGTTGCACAGGAAAATCCCAGTAGATCAGCAGATTCTAAAATTCACAAACAAGCCTGTCTGGCATCAACCGTCATGTTCAGGGCTACTTCAGTCACCTTTCATCCCCATTCTGATGCTCACTTTGAACTTCAGCAGGTCATCTTGACCACGTCTACATGTCTAAATGCATTTAATTGCAGTCATGTGTTTGGTTGATTAGATATTTATGTTAAAAGAAAAAGAATCAAATGAATAAATCTACCTGCAGAGTTTGACAGCTGCTGTAGTGATTATGCATCAAAAGAAGACAGCATGCCATTAAGAGAGGCATCATCACACCAGGGGGAAAAACAATAGTGGGATACTGTACAGAGCAATATAGAATACTATTCTAGTGGATCAGTGGATCTTATCACCTATGCTACATAATATCATTAAATCTATAAAATGTGTGCTCAAGAGACTCGTAGATTTACAGAAAAGATTCAGCCAATGCAGTGGCTTCTTGAACAAGATGTGGTTTATGTATTGAATCATTTATGTAGCATAAATTTCCATCCCTGATGTAAAGACATGTCTGAAATAACAGAAGCTAACACTAAATCTTTCAGATTTAAAGTCTGACAAAACTGCTGTGGTTAGAAACGGGGTGTATTTTACTTAGTTATGCACTGGATCTGACTTAAAATGTGTTTACTCACATGCTACTACAAACAGACAGACATACACACAGAGAAAAAATCCCATGGAGATGCCCTGTATTTTCTGAGCAAGACCTCACTTGCACAGAGGCAAGTATGATTTTAGCATTTATTTTACACTCCCATCAGAAATGTGGATTCTAATGATATCTGCTGCTGCAGAATTATAGGAACTTTCAACTTTCTTCATGGTACCCTTTGAAGTCAAAGAGGCAGATCATCAGGGTAAAGACAGTCACTTATGTGCCTTAGGTACAAAGGGGAGGCATTAATTTGCCAGACCATCACATGAATATCAATTGCTTGCTTCGATAGGTTGGCCTTAGCCAGACCAGTGATGTTATTTCCCCTTGTGGTGATGAATTTTCTTTTAGAATATGCAAGGCTCTTGTTTTAGTCTGACAAACTCACCATTCATTAAAGTTAAAGGCAACACCTGTCCTGTGACTTTCAGTATTTACACATAAAAAGATAGAAAATGAATATCAGAGCTTTGCATCAAAAACAGGCCTCCAGTTAGAAAATTAAAAGCACATTTTTCTCTCTCTCGCAATCTCAAAGTGTGAGCTGATGAAGACACAGTCAACAACAGGATAGCACTGACATTTCCCTGGTGCTGCAACATACCCAGCAGCAGTCGAGCAACATGCGGTTTGAATTTCCATGTGTCAAGGATGTCAACGCCTTGCTAAATATCTGCTAATGACAGTATAATGATGATGAAATAGTTGTTTTAGATAGTGAATGGGTTTTGTTATGAAACTTAACTGGTTTATTGGCTGTAAAATAATGTTCCCTGATATGTATTATAGAGTAGGGTGTTTGGTACGGGATTTAAGAACTATTTAAACACCAAGCACACTGGGCATCTTGACAGCTAAACTGATGTCAAACTGAGCAAAGGCAACTGATGTAGAAGAAACAGCCTTAACTGATGAAATATTTTTCATCTGAAGTCAAATGGAAGCACTGTGGGATGTGTGCTCCTCTGCTGTTGCACAATTGAAGTCAGGGGCATCAAGCCAGCCTACAGTAAATAATTTTGTCTCTTATACGGAGGAAGTGTTTTTCTTTTTTTCTTCTTTTAGATTAATTATCACGGGAAAGATGCAGCTTCATGGTTTTTTTTTTTTTCCAACTACAGTTCAAGGGAAAACAAAATAGAATAATCCTTTCAAAATATGGAAGATCCATTCACATCCTTAGCTTCGGAAGCCAAACCAAACAAATACATCACAGACACAGAAGGTACTTTATGCTGAAAAGGTACTTGGCACAAGATCTGACAGAAAAAAAAAAAGAAAGAAAAAAACCCCCCAAAAACTACTGCGCGCTCTTATTCATGCATAGAACATCAGGCGTTATGGTTTTAATTTGATATTTCAGCCACTTTTCAATGGTATTAAAATACTTGAGACAAAGGCACTTTCAAATACTTGATTCATGGCACCGTAGTCTGGGCCACTGGGGATGATCTTGGCTTGCAAAGCCTTTTTGGATTTGTGGAGTCAATTGGGCTGCAAGGCTGCTGCCACTTTTGTCTCCTTGAGAAAGATTTTTTAAAAGCTGCTCTGTGAAGACGATCTCAGTGTTTTGCTTTCAGTGGAGCTCTGGAGACGCTTACACACTCAAGAGTTTGTTAGAAATCTAATTTATCATATTTTAGGGTGAGTCAAGCATGCAACAGTTGTCTGGTGGAGTACATACTCTCCTGGCCACATGAATTTTATTTAATTTTTTTTATTTTAAGCAGAATAATTCACAGCGGGTTAAATTGTTTGATGAAGGCAAATGATTAAGGGTCAGTCTTGCTTCTTATTGTGTATTTGGTGCATTCATCACACTGGCTCCTCAAGCAATTTTGTATACTTGATCTCCTCACAAAGGATCACTTCATGATATATTATTCTCCAGGTATCAGGAGCATTTGGCTGACTCCTCCTGGTGCTTATGGGTTATAAAGACTAGTGCTGTGAAGGATGCTGTGCTAAAGAAAACCAGTTGACACAATGTGTAAATACAATGCATTGAGGATTACTCACCATCTAGAAGAGGTCTATTTATTTATTTCAGTAAGAAGAGATCATTTGAAAGAGCAGAATAAGATTTATTAAGACAGAGAAATGAATCAATGTATCCAGTGATTAGACAGCTGTGATACATTGGTTGATGAGAACTCTGGTGGTGAAGATGAAGGGTGAGGTTTGGATGGAGCTCTGAGTGTCTCAGAGCACAGATTTAAACCACACAGAGCGATTGGCTGATTGGATATAAAGCACAGACTAGCAGCTGAACACCCAGGAAAGCAGGCAGGTGAATGATTACAGACCCTACTTATTGAATTTGCACATAGGCGTCACATATACCCAATTTATACAATTATAAATTAACCGTGCTAATTAATACAACATGTTCTTCACTTGGCGACAAATGTGTATTAACCCATAAGAGTCCTGACCCATTTTTACTGTCAGGAAAACAGTGGGAGTCAGTGTTAAAACTTTAACAGGAACTTTTCTCAGCGTGTAAAGGAGTGGATTCTAATGGGTTAATGATGAATCCATGTGTACATATAGCATTAAATGTTTTTATTAACTTATAATCTGCCAGAGTGTACAATGAATTCAAAGACAAGTCCCTGATTCATATGCTGCTGACGAGCTAGCAATTAACCTGTAAGCTGGTGGGCCAGAGTAATTAGATGCCTCTAGTGTGAATCATTTATTTTGAGGGCAGTTGCATTCAAACCCCACCATCTTCTATTCTGAAATGCCACGCATGTTGACAACTGGTTTGTGTGCCCTCAAGCCAAGCACACTAAGACCACAGGACAGAACGTGGAGAGAGACCATTGTTACCCGAGTTAAGAGTCCATCCATGGGTTTAGAAATTCACTAAAGAGGCAGGTGAACCCATTCAGTACTGCATATATCATAACATACTTGAACCTTATAACATTTACAGAGGAGTATCCTTAAGTTTCTTTTTTTAATACAGGGGTGGGCAATGAATTTTCCCAAGGGGCCATATGACAAACTGGGCCTTTTGTCAAGGCCTGCAACAATAAGCGATTAAATTAATATTGAGCAGAATATAGTTCAGTTTATTGGCGTGTCCCTTTACAAAAGGCTTGTTTGTTCTGGGGGTAAATATTAGACGAGGTATGCGCTTTATGATGTGAGAGCTTCACGTATTCCAAGATGCCACCTTGAGCTCCACTTCACTACAACTCCATGGCAGCATTTTATGGAAATTTCCTCAAGGCAGATTCAAAGTAGAGCAACTGTGAACAACTTAAAAACAATGCAAAAAAAAAAAAAAAAAAAAAAAAAAGACTGCAGGCACTAACCAAGAAACAAGGCTTAGGCACCATCGCAAGTATAGCTGCAAGTGGCACACATTTAAATATCTTTTGAACTGTCATGAAATCTGATTTTAAAAGTGACATAAAAAGGAAAAAACAAAAAACAACAACAACAAAAAAAAAACAAAAAAAAAAAAACAAAAAAAAAACACCCACACACACACACACACACACACACACACACACCCCTAAATTTTAAACAAGACATAATTTTGGGAAGGTGGATTTTTTTGCCTTTATTGAGATAAGACAGATAAGTTGGGGGAGAGAGCAGTTTACTGTTTGGGACTGCCTCAGGGCAGATTTGACCCCAGGCCTCCCAGGTCACTTGCTCAACCCCTTGAGCTATAGTATACCAGGACCCAGTGGCGGTCCTAGCCTGTTTGGCGCCCCGGGCGAACACTCACTCCCTCCCTCTCACACACACACACACACACACACACACACACACACACACACACATACATATGAAGAGAGAGGGCGTATGCATAATATGCAAACAGCTACCAAACAGCCATCATAATTCGTCAACAATCAACAATTGACAATGACTAATTAATATTAAAATCTGTAACATAATGTAATGTTTGGAGTTTCGTCTGTTACTGTTACTATTTTTACCATTTCTTCTTGGAGCAACTGTAACCCACATAATTTCCTTAGGGATTAATAAAGTATTCTGATTGTTTCAGGATGACCTGCCATTATCCAATCACACATCTGCTTACCTGTATCTTTTCCTCGTTTCTTCTCCTCTTCTTTTCTCTTTTTTCTAAACTGAGCACCTGATGGCTTTGACCTTTTCTTGTCCATCTTCCATTGGTTTTAATTTTGCACTCCAGTATGAACACCCATCCCCCAACCCGAGGATCACCACAACATAACCTAACAGACCTACACCTTAGTTCACAGATTCACTTTGTCTAAGGTTTATTTCTGGGATTTCACACAACCCAGGATTCAGATCATGAATACATAATGGGCTTGGATTTACATCATTATGAATGAAATGTGCTCTATTTGGAAGCAGCAGGCCCCTCCCCTTTCGACGGGTTGTGTGTGAGACTTTAAAATCATCAAACTGTAAATTATAAATTTTAAATTGTTATTGATCCCTTTACCCCGAGTCCTAAAGTGTATATTTACTTTCTTACTCTTCTTATATTTATTGTTTGTTTACTTGCACTGCTGTAACTGGAGCCTCGTCGTCTCGTCTCTCTATATACTGGACTGTATGTAGCGGAGATGACAATAAAGTTTACTTTGATTTCAGCAGCGAGCAGGCGCACCGAGAGCTCTCGCGCTCAGTTTTCGCGTACAGAATTTCGAAAACACATCGGTGCAAATTATAAGTCTGTATCATGATGTCCGGTGTTTTCATGTTTGTTGGTTTGTTTTTATTTTGTTTTATTTTGCGAGTTGGTTATTAGATGCTGCTCCAGCCAGCCAGAGAATCCCCCGCCCTCTCCTCCCTGTGCCGCAAGCAGCAGGCGCACCTCACTAACGGAGGGCGCCCTTACTCCCAGCAAATGATCGATAGAAAACCGATCGCTGCCTATGCCATTCCCAATATGCGCTGGCTGATGTCGGGGCAGCATGAGTATGAGCAATTCTTTCTTTTTTGCCGATGCCCGTGATGCCGACCCCCACCACAATGCCGCCCCGGGCAACCGCCCGTGTCGCCCGTATCAAAAACCGCTACTGCCAGGACCCAAAAACATATTTTTGACTGCTTTGGTCTAATACATATCAACACTGGGGTCGTAATGTGATTGCTTACATTGCACATTACTTAATCACTCCCAGCACAAATGGGTATAGGTAGACATGAATGCTTAACCGCTATCTGTCAAGTGTAGGCTGTCTGCAGGCAGGATAGGACCCAAAGTGCAGACACTCAGAAGCAAAAGTGCACTCAAAAACAGCTTTAACGCGGACTCAAAAAGTAACAAAACTAAAAATGCAAAATAAACTTACACAGGCAGACAGAACACACAGCATGGGATGACAGAGATCACAACACAGACAAACGAAAACACAGGGCTTAAGTACACAGAGGAGCAATCAGGGAATGGGAGACAGGAGGGAAACACAGCTGGGACAAATCAGGGCTAACGAGACAAGAGAAGAAAAACCAGACACATTAACATAGGACACAGACTTTCAAAGTAAAACAGGAAACACAGACTGGACTACAGACAGACTCCCAAGCAGACACTGGAACAGAGGGAACAGAGTAGTGGGACCAGGGCAGACACAGACACCGACTGGACACAGAACAGAGGGAGTATGGAAATTCAAACTTAAGAACTATAAAATCATAAACCAAGAAGAACCAGGGAAAATAGAAATGCAAAACAAAAACAAAAACTTTCACAGTAATAAACCAAGATGAGAACACAAATAAAGGTAGAAAAATGAAAACACTGGGTCAGCGACCCAGGTACCCTAACACTATCAAGCCTAAGTGTTCATCACTACTATAACATCATGCTTCCCTTTTCCCTCAGAGGTTTGTGGGAAAACTCTCTTTACATCTTCACAATGTCATTTCAGCTGTTGTGTTTAGTCTTGGGTACAGAATGTGACATTATCATCACATGCAATAAAAATATGTTACACCCAAAATTGTCATCTCACTAGTGATCGGAGGACCACAGGAAAAAAATCAGAAATGAGAAAATAGCTGATATGAATTAAGGATCTTTTTGGTACAGTCTTGGTATACCACATTCAAGCCACCAACCGAACCAGACTGAGAAATGAAGCCACAAATGATTCCCAAAACTGCAGTTCCTCTAGTGGCCATTTGAGATTGGCTCCAAAAACTCAGGGACTCCCCAATGACTTCCATGTTAAAATGCCCAACTGAAAGCTGTGTTAACTGACTGGTACTAAGAAACTGTTACTTCTGTAGTAGTTAGTACCTACTTTTTTAAACTTAGTTGTAAGACTCCATACGCACGTGTATAGTAGGTTATTTGATTTGATTTTTATAAGACATTCCATTTGGTTTCTGGTAAGGCTTAAACTTGGAAAGGTGGATGCTTGTTTAATAGGTGTGCTTACATAATGAGCTAATCACTGCCTGCTAGGCATCACCTTCACTAATGTGAGTCAGTGAACAGGTCCTCTCCACTACATAGATGCTGTTGGTGCCCACTGGAGCATTTGTAATAGATTTACTTGAAAAATAATAGGACGTGTTGTGTAGTAGAGCCTGCACAGTTTGCCTGAACTGTGGCTAGATTCACATTTTAATGACAACATAACACACAGTGCTGTTTTCTGTGAGTCTAAAGTAGCTTCGAGTTTTTAGTTGTTGATTTAGTATGACACACAAGTCTCTCATTAAGGCTGTAGTTAAGATTCCTGTTATGAAGAAATACCCTTTAAAATACTATTCTTCCTCCTCCTTCTCTGTTCCTTGTTTTCCACTCATTGTAAATATTTTTACAACAGTACCTTATCCCTACTAAAATAAAAGATAAATAATAACGGGAGGCGGCTCAAGGTTATATTATTTCTGATCCAGTATTGCTATAATGGATTGAAATATACAGGTGTATTTTGATATTTGAGGATATGAGCATGATTGTTGGAAGATCATACAAGTTGTTAATTTATGAAATGAAGTGAGTTGTTAACATTCTTGCCAAACTTCCAGTTACAATGTTGTGAATGAGCTGTTATTGTGCAATGAGTCATTCCATTAATGACTGCTTTTACAACAAATGTTTGCTAATTACAGAGTGGCAGGGCTAGACTGGTAATCTTGCATGCCAGGCTTTCCGGGTGGGGTGACGCACTTTTGGGCCGATGGGTCAGCCTGAAGGGTCGCTGTGCAACGGCTGTACAAGCACTGACAGCAGCCCATTCATTCATTTTCATTACCAACACTAGATTACCCAATCAAATCTCTTAATGCAACAGGCCCCTCCTCTACATTCGCTGTGCACTCACGCAGCTTGTAGAAAATGTTTAGAGTGGAAGAAGTGGCGAAGAAAAAGTATCTCATGAGAAAACAAAAAGAAAAAGAAACTAAACAAAAAATAGGTGAAGCAAAATGTGTCAAATTAACTGTCATTTTAGCTGTCAGGGCTGCTAATATACCATGAACCATGAACCAGCAACAACTAGTAACCTCACATTCACACAAGGCTGCGGCTGCCAGCACCAGCTGTGGAGAAGTGAGGAAGAGATGAAGAAGGTGAAACTAACGCAGTAATAGAATAGATGGAGGGAGAGAGAGAGATTCAACGATTCTGGTCAAATGAATGGCCACTTTGTCTGTGAGACATTGCTAATAGCTAAATAACTTTTTAACACGATCCCTTAATTTTAGGGGTTCAAAAGTAATTGGACAAATTTAATAATTGAAAATAAAATGCTTAAAATAAACAATAAACAAACTCTTAAACAAAATACACTCAACAACCACTTTTTAAAGTATACCTGCTCTTTAAAATAAATATATTATCAAATGAGCTGGTCTGAGTACCTCAGACCTGCTGATCTGCTGGGATTTTCCACACAAAAATTTTCCACACAAACCTCTCTAGACTTTACAGAAAATGGTCTACAAAAGAGAAAATATCCCATGAGCAGCAGTTATCAGGATGAAAATGCCTTGTTGATGCCAGAGGTTAGAGTAGAATAACCAGACTGCTTCGAGCTGATAGGAAGGCAACAGCAACTCAAATAACTTCAGTCACCTGATCTCAGTCCAATGGAGCATTTTTTGGATGTGGTGGAATGGAAGATTCACGTCATGGATCAGCAGCTGACAAATCTACAGCTACTGTCTCATGTCAATATGGACCAAAATATCTGAGAAATGTTTCCAGCACTTTGTTGAATCTATGTCGGGAAAAAATAATTCATGAATTCACCAGGAACGGGGATGACTCTGCATACAGACATGCAGACAGCTGGTCCTGTGTTGCAGTCAGAATAACCAAGAGCTGAATATGCTTCAAACTGTATTGATGACAGAGGACTTCCTCTCATCTACATCAACAGCACTGTGTCTTCTGTTGAAACCTTCTGGTTTCTGGGACCCACAATCTCCCAGGATCTGAAGTGGTCCTTTAGTAGTAGTCAGTACTGTACCAGTTGTGACGGCTGTAGGCCTAATGTCAGAATTGGTTATTGGCCTTCCTTGACTTATTTGACTTAGCTTTGGTTAAATTTGCCTCATTTAAATCACATGCAGTTTTAGGTTAACAGCTATTCTTCTGCATTTATCATTATTCACTTGGTCCAGTTATATTTGAGAGTTTTAAAGAAAATATATTTCATTACTAACAGTGTGGAAACATTACAAATGCAAGTTGCACATCTAATTTACAAGTAAAGATGGAATGGCAATGGCCACATCGTGTATGTGGTGCAGCTCATATAACTGTCAGCTGTTCATATTGATTGGTATACATCTTTTCTGTCATTTGTTAACATTGAAGTATCTATAAATAATAAGTCTAAATAATTTAATCACTACTAAATATGATTTTGAAACTACACAGTCAGTAAAGACAGTCACTTAGACAATCACTAAAAGAAACTCACATAATTATCAATAACAGGGGCTTTTAATTGTAACCATTGATATGACTGAAAAGGTAAGGCAATATTTTACCGTTAAAGAAAGAAACAGCCACAACCATCATCCACAGTGACTAATTTTATGCCTTTTGTGTCAATCGTGGTTCTCTGGACGTGGCATGTAAATATCCAGAAAGAGTACCCCCTCTTTGCCATCTTTATGACCACCCTTCACCCCCCAGTTAATGGCGCTTGTATGGTAAAGACGCACCAAATAGGAAAAAAAAATTCTAAAAGTGTCTGGTGATCATTAAAACATAATGTAATATGTATAGGAATGTGCAATAGGTTGCATTTACGGGCATCAAAATGGCATATGTTTATCGGCTGGCCTGAGTCACACAATTTCTATATACAGTACAAATACACAGAAAGAGATTGTTTTTTAGTCAGAGTAAAAATATTCGTCAGTTACTATGTACATGTTACCAGTTTCATGAAGATTGAACCACTCATCTAGGAGGAGTGCAGGAACAAACATACAGATATAGACTATCGGTCAAAAGTTACAGAACAGCCCAATTTTTCCAGTTATTTATTGCAATTTAAGTAATTCAAGTCCAATGAATAGCCTGAAATGGTACAAAGGTGAGTGGTGAATTTCCAAAGGTTAAAAAATGTAAGGTTATCCAAAACTGAAAAATAATGTAGCTACATTTCAGAATTATACAAAAAGGCCTTTTTCGGGGAACACAAAACGGGTTAACAATTTAAAGCTGTTCTGCAGCACTGAAGGTTGATCAAGCCTTGAAAGCTGTGCTACTAATTCCTATAGGTGTTCCAACTTTTCTGGATTACTTACAACCCCTTCTGTCTGCATAAAAGCAGTGTTGGACACACTGTCGTACCATACCCTCATGAGCATCAGTTGAACAGTACTGTACTGTAGAAAGTAGTGTGTTGCTACATAAATGGCGAGAAAAAGGGAATTAACAATGGAAGAGAGACAGACCATACCAATCATACCACTTAAAAATGTGGTATTTCCTACAGAGAAATTGCAAAGAAAGTCAAGGTGTCAGTGAGTACAGTTTCCTTCACCATCAAAAGGCACTCAGGAACAGAGGCAAACTCTGATAGGAAGAGGTCCACAACTGAATCAGAGGACAAATTTCAGAGGGTTAACAGCTTGCATGATAGGCGCTCACAGGACAACAGTTTCAAATACAGCTTAATAGTGGTCGTAGTAAGCAAGTCTCAGTTTCAACTGTGAAGAATAGAGTTCGAGCTGCAGGTTTGACAGGACTAGTTGCAGCAAGAAAGCCATTGCTAAGATGTCAGAATAAGACAAAGAGGCTTGCCTGGGCCATGAAACACCGCCATTGGACTACTCAAAACTGGAAGAAGTTATTATGGACTGACAAATCCTTGGAAAAAATTTCTGTTGTATGGATCTTACAATAAAGTT
Organism: Oreochromis niloticus; assembly: GCF_001858045.2. Taxonomy (NCBI): domain Eukaryota; kingdom Metazoa; phylum Chordata; class Actinopteri; order Cichliformes; family Cichlidae; genus Oreochromis; species Oreochromis niloticus. The sequence goes on from NC_031980.2 coordinate 5,195,797, forward strand.
ACAATACAGTGTTATTGTATCTTGGAGGAGCTGGTCAAATGTGAAGAGTCTGACAGATTCACTAAACTGTTTTACAAATGCAAAAACTATGCAAGCAAGTTCATTCCCCATAGTAATCTTGTAATGTGACACAACTTACACTATTAAGAGTGTCTTATCTTCCCTCTGACACAGACATGCTCAACTCACTGACTCACTGTTAGAGGTGGGAAACTACACTGGAGGAAACACAATACAGTTAAGGAGTGTTGACTTTTTATTTTTATTTTGTGAAAGTTTTTTTTCACAGAGTGACAGGATTGCCCATAATTTGATTTTCTTGTATGTTTACATTTAGAATTTCTTCTTGATGGGAAAGAAGCAGATTATCTGTCAACTCGCTTGGACCCACAACTCATGTTTGTTGACTTAGAAACAATCCTTATATAGAGTCAATGAAAGCAAGTGTTGCTGTCTTGATGCCAAGAACATGTTCTCTCTGAGGATATGGGAACTGTTGCGGTATAAGTGTCATAACAGATAAATGGCTGCCAAGCTTAAAGAATTTTTACTTGATGTGAGACTGTATACAAATTGCATGTTTCTCTGTACATCAGTCTCAGATTGGGCTGGCTTAGTGGTTCGACTTCTCTGGAATAAAGGTCTTTTTTCTTGGAAGATCTTGTCTGTTGCAAAAGAACATCTCAGGAGTGGAAGTCAGCGGCACCATGAAATGCTCCTTTCAATCAAGAAAGAGCTGCTGCCATCCCAACAGATTGTCTAGCATGAAAACCTTGATGCCTACTATCCCACTAAGAGACCATTAACCAACAGATACATGTTGCTTGAATATTTAATTTCTTTCCCCTTATGTGACGGGACAAGCACTGCTTCCACAGTGAACATTAAGGCCTCGGTCACACAGGCAGAGAGACCAGTAAGTGACCCCCACAATCTCCAATAAGGAAAAATGCGTATTCCCTACTGGCGTTGGTGAATGGTTATTAGTGGTTCTTGGCTGTCTACAAGCGAAATCACTGACAAAGAGCTCCTTATGATTGCTTTGGTCTCTGGCAGATTGCTCCAGTGTCTACATGGTAAGTATTACTACCCAGAGAGATCGAAGGCAAGAGACAAATGATGCAACCAATTCCAAACATTGGATAATGGTGAGATTTGGGTGCATGGGGAACACTTACAGTACAGGGAGTGCAGAATTATTAGGCAAGTTGTATTTTTGAGGAATAATTTTATTATTGAACAACAACCATGTTCTCAATGAACCCAAAAAACTCATTAATATCAAAGCTGAATGTTTTTGGAAGTAGTTTTTAGTTTGTTTTTAGTTTTAGCTATTTTAGGGGGATATCTGTGTGTGCAGGTGACTATTACTGTGCATAATTATTAGGCAACTTAACAAAAACCAAATATATACCCATTTCAATTATTTATTTTTACCAGTGAAACCAATATAACATCTCCACATTCACAAATATACATTTCTGACATTCAAAAACAAAACAAAAACAAATCAACGACCAATATAGCCACCTTTCTTTGCAAGGACACTCAAAAGCCTGCCATCCATGGATTCTGTCAGTGTTTTGATCTGTTCACCATCAACATTGCGTGCAGCAGCAACCACAGCCTCCCAGACACTGTTCAGAGAGGTGTACTGTTTTCCCTCCTTGTAAATCTCACATTTGATGATGGACCACAGGTTCTCAATGGGGTTCAGATCAGGTGAACAAGGAGGCCATGTCATTAGTTTTTCTTCTTTTATACCCTTTCTTGCCAGCCACGCTGTGGAGTACTTGGACGCGTGTGATGGAGCATTGTCCTGCATGAAAATCATGTTTTTCTTGAAGGATGCAGACTTCTTCCTGTACCACTGCTTGAAGAAGGTGTCTTCCAGAAACTGGCAGTAGGATTGGGAGTTGAGCTTGACTCCATCCTCAACCCGAAAAGGCCCCACAAGCTCATCTTTGATGATACCAGCCCAAACCAGTACTCCACCTCCACCTTGCTGGCGTCTGAGTCGGACTGGAGCTCTCTGCCCTTTACCAATCCAGCCACGGGCCCATCCATCTGGCCCATCAAGACTCACTCTCATTTCATCAGTCCATAAAACCTTAGAAAAATCAGTCTTGAGATATTTCTTGGCCCAGTCTTGACGTTTCAGCTTGTGTGTCTTGTTCAGTGGTGGTCGTCTTTCAGCCTTTCTTACCTTGGCCATGTCTCTGAGTATTGCACACCTTGTGCTTTTGGGCACTCCAGTGATGTTGCAGCTCTGAAATATGGCCAAACTGGTGGCAAGTGGCATCTTGGCAGCTGCACGCTTGACTTTTCTCAGTTCATGGGCAGTTATTTTGCACCTTGGTTTTTCCACACGCTTCTTGCGACCCTTTTGACTATTTTGAATGAAACGCTTGATTGTTCGATGATCACGCTTCAGAAGCTTTGCAATTTTAAGACTGCTGCATCCCTCTGCAAGATATCTCACTATTTTTGACTTTTCTGAGCCTGTCAAGTCCTTCTTTTGACCCATTTTGCCAAAGGAAAGGAAGTTGCCTAATAATTATGCACACCTGATATAGGGTGTTGATGTCATTAGACCACACCCCTTCTCATTACAGAGATGCACATCACCTAATATGCTTAATTGGTAGTAGGCTTTCAAGCCTATACAGCTTGGAGTAAGACAACATGCATGAAGAGGATGATGTGGACAAAATACTCATTTGCCTAATAATTCTGCACTCCCTGTACAAACGTGACCGACCAAAACGACTAAGCCGATGACCACACTGGAATATTTATTCATAGTTAGATATATTCATTGAAAGCAGGCATGTTTGAGAAATGGAAAGGCAAATTTGTATTCCTGAGTCTAATCTGGCTTTACACATGTGGAGTAACAGACACTCTCTCATGCATAAAAACAATTGCAAGAGAGTGGCAACTTTCTCTCATGATATAATTTCACATTCATAATATTTCTTGTGGTATGGTAATAGAGACCGAATAGAAATGTGAGACAAGCCTCCTTCTACTTTCTCCATCCATCCTTCGACATTTCAGTTGACTAGCATTAATTTAATGCTTCGTCTATCTAATATTGTAATCCTATAAAATTTTCTGCTGTTGTAATTTTGCCCATCATCACATTTGACCCACGAGTCTATATTCCCACAGACTTCATTCTCTCTTTTTCATTTGTACATCTGCAAACTTTGATTCAGTACACGCTTGTCTGTGCATGTGTGTGTGTGTGTGTGTGTGTGTACGCGTATCCCTCTGCATTTGTAGGGTGGTGCAAGAAAGTTGAGGTTTAGTTAGTGTGTTGTGAATGATGCCTGACTCAATCCCAAGAGACTTAAAGGGTGCAGTCTTCAGTGCACAGCTGAACAGAAAGAAAGGTGCACACATAAACATACAACTCTTTCTCTGGCAGCACTTCCTGTCCCCTGGGGAGGGGCTACATGAAAATAAGTGAGCATGAGTGTTTGTGTTTCCAAGTGTGGATGGGAGGTTAAAGCTGAAATGGAGATATACAGACAGAAACCAAGCCAGAACACAAAACGAAAAGTAGTTAAAGGCACAGTAACAAATGACTGTATCAGAGGTAGACACTCCGGTTTTTCCAGGTGGATGAATTAACTGGAATCTGTCTCTTTTATATGGAAAATAGGTGGCAGATTACCACCTGAGATGAGCTTTGAGCCAGCGAGCCAGGATGCAACCTTGCCGACTTTTAATATGCATTAGATAACCTGATTTTGACATTTTATTAATCGAGAAACTGTCAGCACAGGGATACAGAATTCTTTATTTAATTACTGTTACATTACTATGAAAATTGTGTATTAAATTTTAAAAAATGACACAATAATTAAATTTTGTTGATAGCAGCATATTAATGTATGTCAAAGAGAAAGACGGCGTTATTGTGGCCTGTGTATATTATGCCAGTGGGTTTAAATGTAGATGTGCTATCCTTAGGGGGAATTGATTGCAAGACATTGATATTCCTTTTGCAAATGTAGAGTCACACAACAACTAAGGGCTTGTCCTCAACAAAGGAAACCTAGACTTGTCATTAAATTAATACTGATGAGTCAATGAGCAAGTGTTAAATAGCTTCAAAAATGTTCGTTTTAGCCATTTTTAATAAGGAACACATAAAAATAATAGTAATACATTTACTAATGAAGCTCATTATACCATAACTCAAAAATCAAAGACAAAAAACAATGAAGCAGCAGAGAGAGTGCTTTTGAAGAATTAGCATTGCTCAGGTAACACCAAGCAAGGACAAATGGAAACTGACATTTAAAAAGCTGTTTTGCTCAGACATTTATTGCAAAGGAGAAACTAAATGTAAAGACTTAAAAGTAACAGTAACGGGAAAGACAAAAATGTGTGCAGAATGATTCAGAACAGGAGCTTCCAGCTGTGAGTCTAAAAAACTCTAATTTGTGCAGCATAGAGCCAGAAAAAATACATTTCCTATATCCTTATTACCTCATTTTATCAAATACAACCCAACAATTGACAATTAGACTGACATCAGAGCATGCTCAGTTTCTCAGTCATTTTCACCATTCTGATGCTGGAAGACTTAGAAACTTGATGTTACACACTAAAGCGGGACTCTGTTGATCAGCGGGTGCTGTGACTAGCTCGCTAGCAACATGCAGTAGGGTTGTGGCGCTGGACCATGATGCCGGAGATCAATGATAAAAGTCAAAGTGAGCAGTTATAGCTCGCCAGTCAAGGTAATTTTTATCTCATTTCCTGATCGTTGCATTAAATTAATATTATTCTTAAGAGATTAATATTAAATTAAATCTGTCTCGTTATAGTTGTCTCATGTCCACGTACCTGACACCTGTAACACAGGTCTAAGTGCGTGGACGTGCAAGTTGATGCCAAGACTTCTGCAAGCTTTGAAATGAAATTGTGTATGAAGCTTTTCTGATCGATCATCAGATGAGAGAACACAGAGGGTGATATTTCTTACAACTTAATGTGACTGCATTTGCAGATACATTTGTTTAAATCATCCCCTTAACTTCTTTTTCCATGTGGTGTTTTTCGTCACAGAAAAACTTTGTAGTGTGTGGTGGAGGGCAAACTGCCCCAGTGAAAATCTGAAAAGTATGAAAGCACCTGTGATACAGCTACAACTCCTGCACTCCTACACCTTTTTACTAAAAAAGTTGGTGGTAGCATGGAGAGTTTATTTAACATGTTAACAAAATCTTAAAATGTTGATAGGGCAAAGAAATGTTAGGGTGGTTGCCCAGTAGCCTGTTAAGTTTAGTTACATTATGTTAGCTAAACATTTATATAATGGAAAAAAAGCTGATTTTACAGCGGCAATGCCAACTGTGTTAAACAGGCTGGTCAAATGTATTTTAGGAAAACATAAAAATAATAATACTGTGGATGTTGTTGGATGTAGAATTTGTTGAGCAGACCTAGAGGTCATGACACTCGAGCCTAACATTAGCATAATGTTAGCTTATAATCAGCTGCGGTTGTTTTTCTGAGCTCCAGACAGCTGAAAACAACGACAGCAGTAATCCACGATGAACGCGTCCAAAACGGATCTGAGCCGGATGAGCTGGTGCAAGAATTAATACGTGATGTCAAGTATTGGCTTGGGCATCCCTAATAGTTTGTGATTTTGTTCAGAAGCATACATTAAATTACATATACATTACAGATTAAGTACCAGTCTTTTAAAACAACAGCCTAACAACAGAGCAGGCTTTGCTGGAATCATTACTTCTCTTTAGAGCCTGCTGCCCAGTCGAGTATTTTTCCAAATGAAACTATCCTCTCCGTGAATCGCTACCTTATCGTGGTGGAGGGGTTTGTGTGTCACAGGGATCCCAGGGGCTATGTTGTCTGGGGGCTTTTGCCCCTGGTAGGGTCTCCCATGGCAAATTGGTCCTGGGTGAGGGACCAGACAAAGAGCGATTCAGAAGACCCGTATGAAAAGAACATCGAGGGAACAGTTTACCCTGCCCGGGATAGGGTTACCGGGGCCCCACCCTGGAGCCAGGCCCGGGGAGGGTGCCCGAGGGCGAGCGTCTGGTGGCCGGGCCTTAGTCCATGGGGCCCGGCCGGGCACAGCCCGAAGAGGAGACATGGGCCCATCCTCCCGCAGGCCCACCACCCGCAGGAGGCGCCATAGGGGTCGGGTGCATTGTGTGTCGGGCGGCGGCCAGGAGCGGAGGCCCTGGCGGACCGATCCCCGGCTGCCAAGACTGCCAATAGGGACATGGAATGTCACCTCTCTGGTGGGGAAGGAGCCTGAGTTAGTGCGTGAGGTTGAGAAGTACCGGCTAGATATAGTCGGGCTCACCTCTACGCATGGCTTGGGCTCTGGAACTAGTCTCCTGGAGAGGGGCTGGACTCTGTCTCAGTCTGGAGTTGCCCCTGGTGAGAGGCGGCGGGCTGGGGTGGGTATTCTAATATCCCCCGGCTTGCTGCCGGTACGTTGGGGTTTTTCCCGGTGGATGAGAGGGTTTGTTCCCTGCGCCTCAGGGTCGGGGAACGGGTCCTGACTGTCATCTGCGCTTATGCGCCGAGTGGCAGTTCAGAGTTCCCAGCCTTCTTAGAGTCCCTGGGGGGGGTGCTGGAAGGTGCCCCACCTGGAGACTCTGTTGTCCTACTGGGAGACTTCAATGCTCACGTGGGTAACGACAGCGAGACCTGGAGGGGCGTGATTGGGAGGAACGGCCTCCCTGATCTGAACCCGAGTGGTGTTTTGTTATTGGACTTCTGTGCAAATCACAGTTTGGCCATAACGAACACCTTGTTCGAACATAAGAGTGTCCATAAGTGCACGTGGCACCAGGGTGCTCTAGGCCGCAGGTCGATGATCGATTTTGTAATCGTATCACCAGACCTGCGACCATATGTTCTGGACACTCGGGTAAAGAGAGGGGCTGAGCTGTCAACTGATCACCACCTGGTGGTGAGTTGGATCAGGTGGCGGGGGAGGACGCTGGACAGACCCGGTGCACCTAAACGCGTAGTGAGGGTGTGCTGGGAACGTCTAGCAGAGGCCCCAGTCCGCGAGATCTTCAACGCACACCTCCGGCAGAGCTTCAACAACATTCCGAGGGAGACTGGGGACATTGAGTCCGAATGGACCATGTTCAGCGTCTCCATTGCCGAAGCTGCTGCATTGAGCTGCGGCCGCAAGGTGGTTGGTGCCTGCCGTGGTGGTAATCCCCGAACCAAATGGTGGACACCAGAGGTGAAGGGAGCCACCAGGCTGAAGAAGGAGTCCTATCGGGCTTGGTTAGCCTGTGGGACTCCAGAGGCAGCTGACAGGTATCGACAGGCCAAGCGGAATGCGGCTCGGGCAGTGGCTGAAGCAAAAACTCGGGTGTGGGAGGAGTTCGGAGAGGCCATGGAAAAAGACTTTCGGACTGCCTCGAAGAGATTCTGGCAAACCGTCAGGCGTCTCAGGAGGGGAAAGCGGTGCTCTACCTGCACTGTGTATAGTGCTGGCGGTGCGCTGCTGACGTCGACTGAGAAAATTGTCAGACGGTGGAAGGAATACTTCGAGGACCTCCTTAATCCCACTGACACGTCTTCCGAGGAGGAAGCAGAGTCTGGGGATGAGGGGAATGACCCGCCAATTTCTGGGGTCAAGGTCACTGAGGCAGTTAAACAACTCCTCGGTGGCAGAGCCCCTGGTGTTGATGAGGTCCGCCCCGAGTTCCTGAAGGCTCTGGACGTTGTAGGGCTGTCCTGGTTGACACGCCTCTACAATGTTGCATGGAGATCAGGGGCAGTACCCCTGGACTGGCAGACCGGGGTGGTGGTCCCCATCTTTAAGAAGGGAGACCGGAGGGTGTGTTCCAACTACAGGGGGATCACACTCCTCAGCCTCCCTGGGAAAGTCTATGCCAGGGTGCTGGAAAGGAGAGTTCGTCCGTTAGTCGAACCTCGGATACAGGAGGAACAATGCGGTTTTCGTCCTGGTCGCGGAACACTGGACCAGCTCTTTATCCTCTCGAGGATACTTGAGGGTGCATGGGAGTTTGCCCAACCAGTCTACATGTGTTTTGTGGACTTGGAGAAGGCATTCGACTGTGTCCCTCGGGGTGTCCTGTGGGAGGTGTTGCGGGAGTATGGGGTGTCTGGCCCATTGCTACGGGCCATTCGATCCCTATACAACCGTTGTAAGAGTTTGGTTCGCATTGCCGGCAATAAGTCGGACTCGTTTCCGGTGGGTGATGGGCTCCGCCAGGGCTGCCCTTTATCACCGATTCTGTTCATAATTTTTATGGACAGGATTTCTAGGCGCAGCCAAGTGGCGGAGGGCTTTCACTTCGGTGGCCACAGAATCTCATCTCTGCTTTTTGCGGATGATGTGGTTCTGATGGCTTCATCGGGTGAGGGCCTCCAGCTCGCACTGGAACGGTTCGCAGCCGAGTGTGAAGCAGCGGGAATGAGGATCAGCACCTCCAAATCTGAGGCCATGGTTCTCAGCCGGAAAAGGGTGGAGTGCCCACTCCGGGTCGGGGATGAGTTCCTGCCCCAAGTGGAGGAGTTTAAGTATCTCGGGGTCTTGTTCGCGAGTGATGGGAGTAGGGAGCCGGAGATCGACAGACGGATTGGTGCTGCGGCTGCAGTGATGCGGACGCTGCACCGGTCCGTCGTGGTGAAGAGGGAGCTGAGTGTAAAAGCGAAGCTCTCAATTTACCGGTCGATCTACGTCCCGACCCTCACCTATGGCCACGAGCTGTGGGTAGTGACCGAAAGAACGAGATCGCTGATACAAGCAGCAGAAATGAGCTTCCTCCGAAGGGTGGCTGGCCTCTCCCTTAGAGATAGGGTGAGAAGTTCGGCCATCCGGGAGGGGCTCAGAGTAGAGCCGCTGCTCCTCCACATCGAAAGGAGCCAGTTGAGGTGGTTCGGGCATCTGACAAGGATGCCCCTGGGCGCCTCCTGGGTGAGGTGTTCCGGGCATGTCCCACCGGGAGGAGGCCCCGGGGCAGACCCAGGACGCGCTGGAGAGATTATATCTCTCGGCTGGCCTGGGAACGCCTTGGTGTTCCCCCGGATGAGCTGGAGGAGGTGGCTGGGGAGAGGGAGGTCTGGGCTTCTCTGCTTAGGCTGCTGCCCCCGCGACCCAACCTCGGATAAAGCGGATGAGGATGGATGAATGAAATTTAACTATAAGTGACAGAGAACAAACTCCACAACTCTCATTTTGTACAAAAACTGTATTTTATAGCTCAGTTAAAGCTAATATAATTTATGACTAAAATAAACAAGTGAATATCTTCCAGTGCCTTTTTTTAGTAGAAAATTTTGCCTCAAGATCAACTTTGTAATATATGCTTATGCAATTTGAGGGCAGTGAAGATTTTTCCCTTTTAAAACATTATGTAACACTGAGTGGATATGTATTCTGTGGTATGAATTTACTTTGCAGACTGTTTTGTGTGGACGTATAAGTAAACTAGAAAGGGCACAGAATCACATTTATTCATCCGCAAGCTATTAAGTTGTAGTCCAAATTTAATTTGTTCAGCTGTAGTTTACCACCTCCACTTTTCCATCAGCCACCCTGTGACATTTTAACTAAGAGCTGATTTGCTTATCCTTCATGACATTTGGTAGTGACCAAAGGTAATTCTTTAAAATTAATTTTGTGTGAGGCCAGGGTCTCAGATCTTCTCTATATTTATGAGCAGAAACGGCACTTGAGATTGAAGGATGGTTTTATAGTGTGTCACCTGTGGTAAGATGTACTGCTTTGAGCCTAGATGACAGGCTTTCTGGAGATCCTGAATATTTTTCTTCTGGGGATAACTTCAACATCCTCACAACACTAATGAGATTTGTTGGAAAACCCTTTTTGTGACAGAGAAGCAACTGATTCAGTTTGTGGATAAAGTGATTGCTTTCCACTCTGCTTATGGAATTAAGATTTTTCTTTTTTCTTTTACACATAATAACTGTCTGCTCCTGCACTACTGGTCCACCTATTTTTTAATGGAATATAACCTAACGCTGGAATCTGAATTCAAGTTCACAGGGAAATAAGATGCATCTGAAATTAACTTGTGTATCCCTGTTTTGTGCGCCTGACGTGAATTTTCTCCATCACTTGTTTAAAATGACAGGTTGTACAGAATAACATTACAGCAGGAAGCAAAGCGCAGGATCATAGCCCTTGAAAATTTCAAGACTATCGACGGCACCCAACATGGTCAGAATTGTGCTCTGATGCTTCTGTAACCCCAGAAACAGTGAGCACTGAAGTACACTTCTTTATCACGGCAGCAGGGTGAGCAGTCAAACCACAGGTGGCACGAAAGCCAAGATTTTCAAGCATTTTGAAGTTGCACGCCAAGAGAAAGAAGGACTGACGGCGGAACTGCAAAAACTGATTTGATTAACTAAAATCTCTGGCCTTGGATTGGATTGCAATTTCCTAACTTCATTCTAAGTGAAAAGTTAGAGCGACATATACTCCATTGCTTTACTTCTGCTACTGCTTCCGTGATTAAAAATCCTTAATTTGATCTGTTCAGCCTGACACACGCTAACATGACCCAGAGACACAGTGCGCGCGCACACACACACACACACACACACACACACACACACACACACACACACGGGCTTTCATCACATTATTAGTTTCACAGCTGGCAAAAGCAAATTGGCAGCCCAAATTCAAGTAAGATTATAATGTTGAGGCTGAGGAGAGATCATCCTTCAGATGTTATTTGCTCACTTGTCCTGAGATCACAGAAGAGAAAAGATAAGAGAATGTGTTACCAAGTTGTTTTGCCCCATCTGCAGAAAAGTTATTCCTTAGAGCCAGTAGTTGTCGTTAAATATTCTTGTGTGCATTCAATTGTAACAACAAATGTGATTAGGATTCAGGTGCTTCTCTCTCAGCTCCTTACACACACGCACACACACACAAACACAATCCCACTCTACCATGCAGTCAGTCCTCGCTCTCCTCTTGTTTTCAATTCAAATGGGAAGAGAGTCGGTGGCAGTAGAAGAGGCTTCATTAATGCTTTGGGTTGATGACACTCCCTGATATCAATAATCAATCACGAAACCTCATGCTACGATCTAGTCAGTTAAGCCCTCGTACAAATCAATACAATGATGAAGCAGCTCTCCCATGGGCACACCCTGCTGCTTAGTCTGCTCTGTGGAGACTTTCTTCAGCTGGACATAAATCCCACTGTACTGGACACTCCTCAGCGGGGCATTTTATTTTAGCTGCTGCTGCAGCATGCAGCTGAAGAATGCAGCATCCCTACAACATCTTTGGTATGATGAACAATGTCTTGTTAGGAATGAAACCTAAGATAAGGAATAAACAGGCGATACTGTGTTGCTGCCCCACAGTTCACACAGCTAAATCACAGCACATTTCCACATTTGCACTTATTCAAAGTCTGTTCAGGTTCTATGGTTCAAACAGCAAGTTTATGCTCCTATGACAGGTGGGGGATCAATCAAAATATCGATAGTGTCGATACCAACGCTGATATTGGTATTAGATTAATGCTAGTGCAATAAGATCGATACTTTGTTTCTGTCCTCCAAGTTCAGTATGTAGTCCGCTGAATTGTTTCAAATTATTTTTGTGGAAATGAAAAAAATATATACCTCAAACACACACTATGAAAAATGTTTGGGTTTTTTTGTTTTTTTGTTGACTGCCATGTCAACTGGGATTCCAGCTCTCCAGAAATACATTAAAATCTGAAAGGTGTTTTATTGTGTTAACCAGTTATCTTCCACAGCATGTCTTTTATCCTGTCTTCCTTCTCTTTCCCCAACCAGTCGCAGCAGATGGCCCCGCCCCTCCCTGAGCCTGGTTCTGCCGGAGGCTTCTTCCTGTTAAAAGGAAGTTTTTCCTTCCCACTGTCACCAAAGTGCTTGCTCATAGGGGGTCATGTGATTGTTGGGTTTTTCTCTGTGTGTATTATTGTTGGGTGTACCTTACAATATAAAGCGCCTTGAGGTGACTGTTGTTGTGATTTATTGCTGTATAAATAAAATTGAATTGAATTGAATTGAATTGAATTGAATTAAAATGTGTTCAGAATTTTCAAATTGATTATGATTCGTGACATAATGCTCTCCCATACATAAGTATCAGGAGTGGTATTAGTATTGGCAATTACTTAGTATCAGGTTACTACCAAAATTTACAGTATTGCACACCACTAGCTCCTATGACCACCTTGCAAACATTAGAAAGCAAGCTAGAAGTGTATTGGTCCTACAAATGTTTTGGAAGCATTGAGATTAGGATACTCATAGCAGCACCAGTGTTTGACATTGACATGACATTTGCATCTGATTGCTAAATAAGGGCCTAAAGTTGATGTAACTAGAATGGCATAGACTGCATGTAAAACATATCTGTACCCCATGCATCACCATATAGTTTGTCGACTGTTGTTTTTAAAGCTTTAGTTGGCCAACCTTGGCACTGCATGCACATATGGCTTCAACTTTGCTACAGCAATCTAGCCATGCATACCCTGCTTCATCATCTATTTTACTTTCACTGTCAGTCATAGCTCAAGTGAGCAGTAGGGTCATTTTCTTATAGACCTCGATATTATCAGATTTCTGAAAACATGGAGAAGAATTCAGGTTTAAAACACTTACATATTAGCTTCTCTTTTTATGACCTGGAGGTTCTCTCCAGCTGTACAGTCCATGTGCTAAATAATGCATGATATGTGTATTTGCATGTTTGTACAGTTGCTCACAGCACAGACACTTACATACTGTATGCATGCAAGTGTGTGTACCTTAGCGGAAGAGGGAGTTACACAAGCTCATACACAGTGGTGCAACTGTGTGATTTGACTGAAGTATACACAATCAGGTTTGACATTGATGTTTAGCAGGCAGCAATAGTGCGTGTGTGTGTGTGTGTGTGTGTGTGTGTGTGTGTGTGTGTGTGTGTGTGTGGAGAGAAACTGTAAAAGTTTGCATTCAAACCAAATGACCATTCACAAGGATAAAACAAGTGCACACAGTCTAAATTATAAAGGGTCGGAGGATTGTGATTCTGTATCTAATGTATGAAACTCCTTTTAGTCCATCCAGTTCTATGTTAAAAGCTGAGAGCTCATCACTGAATCTAAAGCCCACCCGAGCTTTGCACTGTTGCCATAGCAGCAATTCTGAGCTCTTCAGCTCTTTAGCTCAGTGACAGAAGTTGTGAGCTGATTTAAACAGTGGGAAATGAAAGTCATTCTTGTTGTTGAGATTTTATTTTAATGTTATCACATTCTAGAGCATGGAATGCTTAACAAGGGACCTTTTTCACAGCACAAACACATATAACCTTAAATTGTAGTGTTATACACAATACAATGAACGTGAACCAGAAGCCAAAAAATTGAATTAAGTCATCAAATACACACAGATATATTTGTACATCTGTGTTTTTCTCTTTCTGATGTGTTAAATGAAAATGGCTGTGGTAAAAATCTTTTCTTGACAACCTCAGAGCTTTCAGTACTCAGTATATGTTTAACCTTTTGCAAGCATCTGTCCACACGCGATATTCTGTACACTCCACCAGGTGCAGTGTCATTTTGTAATTAGTTGTGATACACGAAAATACAAATGAAAACTGGTCAGTATGATTTGGAGCCAAAAACTCTCTGCCCATAAAAACAGAAAAACAAATTGTACCTAATTTATATTTTCCCATCTCCCCTTCAAGGTTGTCCACTCATGCACCCCTTGGCCACCTTCAGCACTCCCACTCCCTGCAAAATCTAATTTTGACAACTCGCAAGTGGATATCTCTCATTTTGTTATGAATTTCATGCTGAACAGAGTTGGATCGTCTTTCAGAGTCTAGCAATATACAAGCTCCAACGTGGTGCATCAGGTAAAGAGTGCAACCATTTGCATACTTGACTGTTATAGTGACCAATACATAGAGTAGGGGTGGCCAACTCCAGGCCTTGAGAACTGGTGTCCTGCAGGTTTTAGATATCACCCAGGGTCAACACACCTGAACCAAATGATTATTTCATTACCAGGCCTCTGGAGAACTTCAAGAAATGTTTAGAAGGTAATTTAGCCATTTAAATCAGCTGTGATGGATCGAGGACACATCTAAAACCTGCAGGACACCGGCTCTTGAGGCCTGGCGTAGGCCACCCCTGACATAGAGCATTCAGAAAAAGGGCATTTTTGGCTACATGAACATTGTCTTGGCTTACCACCCACGTGACATCCCTAGATTTGGTGTACTGATAATTTCTCTTCGTTCACCAAATGAAATTTAAGTTGAAGGGTCACAGTTTTGACACAGTTGAGGTGATTAAGCATGCTCTACAAATGGGAAATCCACAGGTCATAGAAAGGTGTATTAGGGGACACCCCTGAAGGGGTTAGTGATTAAATTTATATTTCATCCATCCATACATTTTCTTCTGCTTGTCCAATTTAGGGCGGTTGCAGGGGCTGGAGCAATCCCAGTTGTCATGAGGCAAGAGGCGGGGTACATCATATCTAACACACAGAGACAGGCAAGTATTCACAATCATAATCATACCTACATCCAGTTTAGAGTCCAAAGTCATGCTAACATGCATGTCTTTGGACTGGATAGGCCTCATACAGGCACATGTAGAACATGCAACCTTCCTGCTGTAACACAACAGTCCTAATCATCACACCGCCATGCGCCCTCAAACTTAAGTAAGTTTTTGCTTTTTGCAGTTGAGCTTGCACAGCTTTTTGATTGCACCTTGTGAAAGTTGTCACTATGTAACATACCCAGTATTAAATACACTGAAATCTAAACCATGGGTATCATAAGTTCTCAAAAGAAAAAAAAAAGGTTAAAGGTTTTCCTTTCAAGAATTCTGCCTTATAAACCTCTATCTCTCAGCAGAGAGATTAACTGTATCCTTGTGAGCTTTTATAACCTTACAGAGTGCAGCTGTTATGGTTGTCACATTGAACGTGTCGCTCAGAGACAGACATCGCAGTCCCGCCACCTTTTATTCCAGCGCTGAGGGTGCAGATACCTGCTTCAGTATTCTCCTAAATTATTGGTGTCACCAATCAAACAAAACCAAATAAGAACCAAGTTTTGGTTTTTTTTGTAGGTTTTGTTTTTTTGGGGTTTTTTTCTCAGTTTTCTCCAGAAGAGCTCATCTCTTCAGGTTGTTACAGCATCTCCCTCTGTATAATCTGGAAATCTCACAACTTCTGCACTGATACGTCGCTGAAATGGTGGTAAAAACCAACACGAGGTGGACAACCATTCGTGAGGGTGAGAATAGCGAGTATAATGGCCCATAAAGGGGCACCAGTGCCATTTTCAGTGTCCTTCACACAAACTAAATCTACCATAGTACCTTCAGCTTGACTAAATTAGTAGCTATCACAGTATCCACCATCTGTTTCATTTTTGTTCATCTCTATTTTAAACCAAAATGTGAGCTGTGACTTTCAGGCAAGGTGCACTGTAGCTACGTCCTGAGACCAGAGCTGTAGTTAAAGACAAACAGTGCTCCTGCTTAATCATCTGCTCAGTGCTAATCGAGACTCGACTGACTTACAGTGTGGTCCAGTGTTCTCTTCTTTCCACTCCATCACACAAACTCAACACA
This sequence comes from Oreochromis niloticus, assembly GCF_001858045.2. Lineage (NCBI taxonomy): Eukaryota > Metazoa > Chordata > Actinopteri > Cichliformes > Cichlidae > Oreochromis > Oreochromis niloticus. The sequence continues at coordinate 5,211,450 of NC_031980.2, forward strand.
ATACAGTAGAGAAGTTGTAAAGACAGCTATCCCATTCCTCCATTAGATGAAAAGGAGCCATTCATTTATTTATTTATCTGGGCACTCGCAGGAGGAAGGCCATGAGATACAGCAGAGGGAGCTTTTTAATCAGGCCCCAGCTCCCAACCAGCTGACTGATGTGCAGCGACGCGTGTTTGTTTATCCAGGGCGCAGCTGCCAGAGGGCAAGGTGATGAGGGAATTTCTCTCCCTCTCAGTAACTCACTGCCTAAACATTGAGAACAGTTCTGTTAAAAAAAAAGGCAAGGAGGATCTTGAACTTTTTCTAACGAGATCTAAAAGCACTGGGTGTAATTAGAAGCTGTCTGGAATGAGGACAATTAAGTGCGGTTTTGGTGTCCCCCAGGGTTCTCTCAATGGGCCGAATTAGAAAACGAGTGCAAAAAGATTGATGAGTTCAATGTTTTCCAAATGAGCAGCCTTATACACATAATTACACCACGGAAATGAATGGATCATCACGATACAAACTCAGGCGAGGGTATGCTAATTGCTCATCAAATAGGAAGGCTGCGGTGTCAGCTTCACAACTGCAGCATTCACTGTAAAAAGAAGAGCTGGGAGGGGGTTCTGCTGCTCAGATTAATGTGATCCATCTTCCTTTTCCTGTGTTCATTATTCTATATTCACACCCTAACCCCAGTTATCTAGTCCTACAGAAGACACCAGTCAGATGCGCAAGGACGATGCAGTACTTCTTACAGCTCATGTGCCATTAAGCATAAGCACCACACCATACCATGTAGGAATCTCCAGCCAACCATTCTTTATAAATACTTTATGGGGAAGAAAGTAGAACTTAAAGACAGAAAGTGATTATCTGTTCCTTTTGCTTTGTTTGATATTGAAAGATGTCTGCCGACATTCTGATGCATCTCACTCCTGTTTGCATAGTTTGCATTCAGCTTAACTTTTCGCTGTGGTGACACGGTCAGACGGTGCAGAGCAGGACATTTTGTCACTGAATAGACACCAGTAAGTAATATTTAGTGGAGTAATCTTGCAGATAATGACATGAGTAATTTGAATAAATCCCCACTCTATGATATGGGGGTTATAATTATAATCAGAGGTTAGGACTGGAGAAGCAGCTACTGTCATGCATGTTGATAGCAGTCCAACATGCACTTGCTTTAAAGCATGAGAACATTTTACCGCTTCTAATGCTGCTCAGAGTTTTATATTCAAAGCCCACGTGTATATTTATGTCCTTTTTATTTGACTTTGTAGCTTGCACCCTGAAAGCCACTTAGCGTCATCTCATCCACAGTTGTCACTTGACCCTGTGAAATTTGCACAAGAAATGGCATTTCATTTTCATGAACTGCCTTCTCTTTCCTCCCCCTTAACCTTTCTGCATTTGAATTTGGAACAAATCTTCTAAATAACCCATCAGTGCACTTATCGGGCTGCTGTACAGTCAGCCTTCAAATCAGGAATCTGGACATTATCACCCACTGCAGTCAACTAATTTTCACTGCCCATCAGACCTTTGATATCCTTAAACTAAACCTGAAGTTTCAGTGTTACAGGGCACATTTCAGTAATGGTGTACTTATTAAATCCCATGGATGGATGGCAAAATCCCCCTTTTTTTATCTTATATCTGTCTAGCGAGCCTTTCACCACCTTCATCCCGCATTGCATTAAATAACCTAACCCTAAGGCTTACTGCACTGCCCCGCATCCTTCCCTCCTTCCTTCCACATCCCTCACATGAATAAGTGAATGTCCAGGAAGGATTGACTAGATCTCTTTAGATTCCTCTGGGAAGCCCGACCTTGCCTTTCAGGACACAGTCCATCTAAGGAGGCTTGGATTCACATGGCAGCGGGGTTGTAGGAAAAGTTCAAGCAGACCTGACTGCATATTAATTAGGGCTTTTTTAATGGTTCAAGTGAGGTGCCAAAACAAAGATACATATCAACTAGAGATATAAAAGAGTTGTGTTTAAATTTCTGGGGTGAAGCGGTGGAAGATGACTCTCGATGTTACAGCAAAACACTTTCTAATGTGTTTACTATGCTGGTTGCAGCCAAGGGAGGATAACTGCAATGTAGATGGAGGTTCAATGTGCCAATAAAGAGAAAATAATAAAAAAATAACAATATTCAAAAGGCTCAATAGTCCTCAGAGGGAATGCCTTGACATGTTTTGAAGCAGCTCGCACCACAAAGGCAGCCGTTTCAAAGAGATCCATGAAAGGCAGGAGTAGAAAGACACATCTGTGAGCGCAGACATTAGGATGCCTCAAAACATTCACATTCCTCTAAATTAAGGTCACAGTCTGAATCAGTTATGTTATGGATCACTTGATGTGAATATGTAGATATTACTTTGAATGGGAGGCAGAACTGCCACATATAAGTATATTGACATAATGCATCTGCAATCATGTCAAAAGCAAGGATGTATTCAAAGCTGGCATTACCGAGCAGTTGTTCACACGCTGCCAGAGGCCACTGAAAGCAACATGAGTGCAGAGCAAACATACACAGAAGAGCCACAACATTAAAACCACCTGCACAGTATTGTGTAAGTCTCCCTCGTGTCCGTGAAACAGCTCTGAGTCATCAAGGCATGAACTTTACAAGACCCCTGAATGTGTTTCATGGTAACGGGCTCCAAGATTTTAGTACCTTTAAGTCCTTTAAATTAAAAGATGGGTCCTCCACGGATTGGACTTAATTGTCCAGCACATCCCACAGATCCTCAATCAGTTTTTGAAGTGCGACAGGGCCTCTTTCTAGCTGAAAGAGAGCCCTGCCATCAGGGATTACCTCTGACATGAAAGACTGTACGTGGTCTGCAGTAATGTTTAGATAGATTTTTCTCTCTCTGCTAACCACTGCATTATGGTAGCACCTCTCAAGACCTGTCACTTTTGGAGATGCACTGACCCAGTCATCTAGCCATCAAAATTTGGCCATTTTCAAAGTCACTCTAATCTTTCTTACCCATTTTTCCTGCTTCTGCCTCAATAACTTTGAGAACTGACTGTTCATTCACTGTCGAATACATCCTAAGCCATGACAGGTGCCTTTCTAATAAGATTATATTATTCACATCAGCTGTCAGTGGTTTTAGTATAGTGCCTGGCCAGTGTGTGTCCCATGGAAGCTGTACTAATTTCTCACAAGGAGAGCAATGATGATTTGGTGTTTTACCCTAAGCACAAAAAAGACGAGAAGCTCACTGGGATTGAGCCAGATGTAAGTTCAAAATCAAACCTATTGCAGATCAGTCAGAAATCTAACTCTGAATTCAGACTGCATTTGAAACATGCAGCCTTTGACACATTCTTAGCAAGTTCCAAACCAGCACACAAACAAGGCAAAAAGGCTATTTGGACTGTTACTCAAAGAGATTTTGACCTGTAGGCCACCAGTGAGTCTGAAGGCTGAAAAATATACTCGCTGCAGTTTGATCCTCTGTTTGGCTGTCTGTCTCACACAGGTATGTGTGGGTGCCTTTCCAATACCAAGCTGATAATGACAGGCTGATTATGGTGTGCAGCAGTTTTGACAGATTCTAACAAATTAAAATGACATTGCCTTCTGGTGCCTGTTAAAAGGAGTAAAAATTTTAAAAAGAGTGTTTTTAGCCAGCACAAACACAGAGAAGCCATACAGGAACCTGGGCCATGTGACATGGTCTATGTGTGTAAATTTTGTGGGTGGTGGATCTCTGGGTCAGTTGTGACATTATGATCAAATGTCAACGGTTGACATTTTATTTTCATGTGTTTATGAATTTCTCGTGTAAAGTTATATAAATTGCAGAGCGAGGCAGAGGAGTCCAGCAAGAGGTAGAGAAGCGACGCAGGAAAAAACACGATCGCTGAGGCCCTAGGGTTCCTCTCTGACTTTTCCCTGAGCTGCCACATTCACACAGTGGCTCTCAGATTATATTTAGATAATACAAGAATGTCATTAATTAGCTGAAATGTGTTCTCTCTTGCTCCCTGTGTGTGTGTGTGCGTGAGAGAGAGAGAGACTGGTGAGGTTGGTGGGGTGTAGCGCTTGTGCAGAAATGACAAAAGCAGTGGCGTGTAAGGTGTTAATAGGTTTTTAATAAGTATTAGCCAGTCAGGACCACGGACAGCGCCAGACAGAAATTCAGCCCAACTTGAAGCAACAGATTAATCCAGACCCTTATGAAGGAAATTGCAACCAAATTAGACGCACCCAAGTGCTGGTGGCAGCAGAATGGTATCACGTCTATGTGTATTTATGCTTGTAAGACACGCAGCTTTTCTCAGGCTTTTCGCAAGCTACGCAGAAATCATTGTGCTCACTGTTCCAACAAACAACAAAACGGGCTGGGACTAGTAGTTTGCACAAATGTACTCTAGCCTGTGACGACTAAGCTCCAGTATTAATCATATATGTGTTTGACGATCAAGTGAATAAGCATGAGCTTTGTTTAGTGAGGGCTTTTCTTCCTGACATTACGAGGGTATGAGCTGTAGACTAACGCTCTCTTTAACAAATATGTCCAGCGCAGATCTATTTACTTTCCCATAAATATGACGCACCTGCACTCTTTACTTGAGCAGAATGAAAAATCTAGTTGAAAATACAGTTTACAAAGACAAAGAGGAACATAAACAATACACACAGAAACAAACAGGGAGAGGACAAAGCGTGTGTCACTTCCTAACCTCCATGCTCGGAAGGTTGCGCGTTTGTCGGGGTTAACCTACCAGCAGTCTCAAGGCAGCTCTTCAACTCAACGCCCGAATACTGGTGTCTGCCTCTGAGCTTATCAGGCTTTCCCAGATGGTGATTTGAGCGCATGGAGGGAGTGAGAGACACACGGAAAAGGGAAAGGGGAGTGGAGAAGAGTGGAGGTGAGTTTAAGAAGATGAAACAGACTCTACATTCGGGGTCAAAAATATGAGACTTTCATTATTTTTCCTTTTTTTCTTTTTATGGACTCTGTTATGTAAATGGTAAATGGCCTGTATTTATACAGCGCTTTACTAGTTCCTAAGGACCCCAAAGCGCTTTACATATCCAGACATCCACCCATTCATACACACATTCACACACTGGTGGATACAAGGGGTGGAAATCTAATATCCATTAAAGAAAACAACAAGAACAAAAAATAGCTTTTTAGTTAACACCTCTGCAGAAGTGAAGGGCCAGATACTGTGCATTCACTGAGGCGTTATAATCAAATATTGTACCCTAGTCCATCAGTGGACTTATTATTTTCAGTCTGGTGCTCATTAGATTTGTGAATAACACATATATTAAAAAAAAAAATGCCCTATATCATGAACACTCAAAGCTGCCAGCAATTCTTCATCTTTAACCATCACTTTAGAACAAGTTTTTGCCCCCAAACATACACTTAGCAGAATCATTTGTTTACCACATGTAAAACATGTTTGACCGTGTTTATGACAGCAAAACACAAAGTGCCATCGTGATGAGTTGGGTTCAAGTGTTGTGTTACCCAATGTGGTGCTAAAGGATGCATCCATGCAAGCTTGAGAGCTAATTGAGTGTAATGTCATTTTATCTGCTTCAGCAGGTTATTGACAGCAACATCCCAGAAGCCTGTTCATCCCTCTGTCAACTCGTCAGCATGGGAGACGCCATTATCATCTCATTACAGCTCACGCTTTCAAATAATCCTGACATTTCCTGCCTCTCTCTGAGCTGTGGGAGCTGCTGTGCTCGGCTGTATTGTAGCGGTAATAGTCGGATGTGGGGCGAGTGTGGGTGTGTGAGGGTGTGTGAGGGTGCGTGTGGGTGTGGGGGGTGGGCGTCTGGTAGTGGATCAGAATAAGAGGTAATAAAGACAGTTTTAATTTCCTGGAGCCACTCAACAGACAGCTCTTATCCATCTGCTCCTTCCCCCTCCAACAACCTTGCAGTCTTTAAATCTCGACATTCTTGCTCATCGACGAAAAGATGGTTTAAAAAAAAAAAGAAATACAGCGGATTATTGAATCCACACCAACAATTTGGAAACAGCCCTGGCAGTGTTGTTTGTGGAGTGCGTAGCTTTGAATGATGCCTAGTTATTACTGAAATAACCACTGCGCCATCAGGAAGGAAAAGGTCACAGGCAGACATGAGAAATGGGAGATATGCTGGAACAATGGAAGGAACGCAGACTGGGCTGTCCGGGATTAATCTTGTCTTCCTCGGAGTTACCTGGGGAATGAGTGAACAAGTTTAATCCAGGAAGCAAAAACAAAAACTGTCAGGGAACAAAAACAATTGTGCTCTTGTGTGTCTTTGAAAGGGGAAGAAAAATCTACTAATATATCTGCGGGCGCTAGTTTTGCCATTTTCCTCGTATGATTCGTCCGTCACATGCTCTTTTAAAGGTGCGCAGATCTGCAGACGACCTTCCTTGTGAACTGTGTTTCTTTTTATCTGCTGTTTTCATGCGACCCATGACTGTGCCCCTTATTAATCTTTTGCAGAGGGAAAAAAAAAGCACCCCGTTTCAACTGAGCATCGGGGTGCAGAGGGATATCACTGCAATCGATGCAGGGAGCTTCTGTACAGGAAGCAGCAGCTGGCCCCGGTGATGTGGGCGAAGGTGAGAATCTCTGTATGAATCCTGCAATTTATCCTATACAGGCTACAGAGAGAAAGATCCAGATTTCCACTTCAGCAGTCATCAGTAGCTCCCAGGCTGTCTCCCACTGCTCTGCTTCATGATTGCAGCTGTCATAGGATGGTTAGGTGTTTGTCAGGTGAAACTTAAGCATCGCCAGATCATCGGTAGTATGAAATTTGTGCGCTATGTGAAGAGATTTGTTTTGCTCAACAATGGCTGTTGGAACAAAAAGGATATTCATTTATACCTCATTTCTGGTTTTCAGTGTTTCTGATTATAGGGTGCTATCCTGTCTATTGTAAATCTCATAAACAGACACAGGGTGTGCTTGATTTTAAAACAAGCTGAGCACGTTGTTAGCTTAGGTGGGCCACATTTGCAGTACATTAGCTGATAAATGCATTAGCTTAACTCACCTCTTTGCACTCTCTGTGTGTTTGTATGCCACTTTGCATTTTTCTTTCACTTTATTTCTCAGCCCGACATTTCTTCGCGTTAAAAGGGAGTTTTTCCTTCCCACTGTTGACAAGTGGTTGATAATAGGGGGTTGCACGGTGGCCCTAAGAGGCCAAACGGACTGCAACTTAAGAAAACACCAGCAATAAGAAAAATGCTCCAAAGCACACAAAATACAATGGAAATAGGAAAAATGAAAAAAGAAAACAGAAATAGGAAAAAAAATTATTTTCAAAAGCACATGGGAAGTGTTTCTGGGGAGACAATAACCCGACGGACCAGTTGCAGGAACCAAAATATGCTAAGAATTACGCTGGGAGACACTTAAAAGAAGTGGAGGATCTATCACTCTTGTGAGGAAAGAAAAGATGAGAGGTAAGTGTGTTAGCCCAACTATTAGCCAAAAATCCATCATCAGTATTATATAAATCATGAGATTAAAACACACTTACCTACCATGTTTTGGCTCCTGCAACTGGTCCGTCGAGTTACTGTCTCCCCAGAAACAATTCCCTTCTGCTGTTTTTTCCTATTTCCGTTTTCGTTTTTCCTATTTCCGTTGTGTTTTGTGTGCTTTTGCAGTGTTTTTCTTATTACTGGTGTTTTCTTAAGTTGCAGTTCGTTTGCCCTCTCAGGGCCACCGTAGAGTTGCCGGATTTTTAGGATTTCCTTTGTGTGATTGTAGGGTCTTCACCTTACGATATAGAGCACCTTGGGGTAACTGCTGTTGTGATTTTGGTTTGATATAAATAAAACTGAATTGATTTGATTTGATAATAACTGAGTCTAATGCCAGCCGCACAAGCTCTTAATACCATTCTTTGCATTTTGTCTAACTGGCAGAAATTTATAATCACTGGTTCAGACAAGCTGTATCCAAGAATCAAGTCCTCCCTTACTTATTTGTTAAAGCAGTTGTGAAAAGGCTGGATGTGTTATGTTATACTAGTGTGACCTTCAAGAAGCATATAAGCAAGGTCACCCAGTCCTGCTACCACCATCTAAGCAATATCGCAAGGAAAGAACCAGTACTGAGTTTTAGTTACACCCAGGCTTCCTCTCAGTTAAATTATTGTGATGGTCTTTTAACATGTATCAGTCAGAAAGCATTAAATAGACTTCAGATTGTGCAAGAACACAGCTGCCAGAATTCTTACAAAAACCAAGAAACCTGGACATATTACACCAGTCTTTATGACTCTACACTAGCTGCCTCTTACTTTTAGAAGTGATTTTTAGATTTTACTTATTACTTTTAAAGCCCTTCATGGCTTGGCTCCAGAATATATACTGAAACTGCTGTTCCCGTAAAACCGGTGTGCAGGTTCAGATCCTCAGGCAGAAACATGTTAATTGTTCCCACCTCACACTTAAAGACAAAAGGCGATCTAGTGGTTGCCATTAGGGCTCCTCGGTTGTGGAATGAGTTGCCTGGGGAAGCCCGGTTCACCTTAAATCACCGCTAAAGACTCACTCATAACGTGAGGGTTTTTAAAAAATTTTGCTATACAGATTTATTATTTTTTGACATTCTTTGCTAAACTCTGTCTTATTCTTTTAACTTCTAGATGCTCTGTTAATTTAAATTGTTTTTTATTACTGCAGTATCACATTGTATCTTACGCTTATTCTTACTCTGGCATTAAACTCAAGTCTTGCGTAGTCTAATTGTTTTTATCATTTCCTCCTAGTTTTCTCTTTATTTCTGTGTTTCTGGAAAGCACTTTGTAACACTGGTTTTGAGAAGTGCTACACAAACAACTTCATTATTATTATGTTTTTAATATTATTATTAATCACTATCTGGTGTGTTGACATTAATGCCTGCTCTGTGCTGTACAGAGGGGGCTTTGCTGCTGCTTAGCCTTAGGCGTTTCATGTATTCGAGTGGAAGGAGAGGGAAGGTCCCAGAACAGTGCAGTGCTGCCAAATATAAACTACTGTGTGGAAAAACAAAAATCTTCTCATGACTAAAGTAGTAAAGCAAGTGGACCTCTCTGATCCTTTTGTTTGGATCCTTTGGCAACAATAACCACAAACAGGCTATTCCAGGTGTTGCAGATCAGACCATTCATCATCCAACCTTTATTATTTCCTCCCTCTGATTAGCCATATTCTTAGATTGTCTGGTGGTGTGATTAGCTCTCTTTAAATCACCCTGCAATATTGGATTAATGCCTGGGCTTTTCAATGAATCAGATTTTTAACTTTCTGTTTGAAAGTATTTCTGTAGTACATTTACTCTGATTTTTAGGGTCACTCTCTGGGTGCATCCTTGAACCTTTACTGAGCTTCAGCTGGCAGATAGCCACCTTGACACTATCCTGAAATGATAGTGCTCAATTTGTGAAAACATAATGAGAAGCTGTCTATGCCCAAGCCTTCAAACACAGTGCTCTGTTTGCTACAGTATGCTAAACTATTGGTAGAGCCCTTTTTTATATGACATGAGAGTGCCGAATTTCTACTCAGACATTACACTCTTTGATGAATCATTTCCCAAACCATTTAGTTTACAATAAGAGAGCGATGAGGCATGCTTGACACCCGTCATGCTTATCTCAGGAGCAAATGTACGCACCATCAAAGAATCCCTGGATTGTCTGGAGTTTGGATTTGGATTGAACTGGAGCACTTCTATCATGAAAACATGTAAAAGAAGTGAATGACAGATTATTGTAGGCTCAGGTTAAAAGACATAAGTACTGTATAGTTTTGCTGCTCTATCTCAGAGATTGTGTGCAATCCATATTTCAGAAATTCACAATGAATAGACTTTATATAAAAATCACGCATTTCATTAAAACTGTGAAACAGCTGACCTTCAAAGCAACTTGTTTGGATGTTTCATAATTCAGATGAGAGCTCGTCTTTGTTATATGTATTCGTTTCAGACGCGGCCGAACTGAGAGATGCACTAATGCGCTAACATAACAAGCTATGGATGCAACCATTTGGTGGACTACAGTGGACTACATTTCATTGATCTACAGTCCCATAAGGCCGTCGTTACAGTTAAAAAGCAAACAAACAAAGAAGCAATGCATATGCAAGAGAGAGAATCACACAGCTGAGTTAAATTTGGAGTTGGCTCTGGGATGCACTGATATTATGTGATCGTGGTTGCATTCTCTATGATTCCAATGTCTTTTGCAGTCATTTGTGCTTCTGTCGCCAACCTTGTCATTTCCATCTTTCCCATTTGGGCTGCTTTACTGGGTTTAATGGCGAAAGCAAAATATTGTGATTATTTCAATGTGTCTGTTTACACACAAACACAGATTTTCTATTTCTCTTTCAGGAACACTGCAGCATTCAAAACATCACGTGTTCATGCTCTCCCGTTTATTTCAGCCCTGACACATCAATGACACATCAGAAAAGGGAAAAAAAACATAACGCCTTGTACCAAATGTGCGACAGCTTGCCATAAATCCACACAGCATAAATTGGACCGCTTTGTCTCCTCCTGTCATAAACACACAGACGATTCAGTTGACTCTGAGCCTGTGCAGAGTTGCTGTTGGGGTTTTTTTGGATGGGGGGGTGTGTTTTGTACTGCTATTCAAATGTGCCACCACACGACTGCGTTCTACAGATCTGCCAAACTGCTAGGAAAGCTCAGTTAGCCTGCTCTGTCCTATCAGGAATACCAAGTACACGTTCAGATTACTCAGGGGACGCGGATACAGATGCCTCTGTGTTCAACCTCAGCACACAGACTGGAGGCAGAATGCCACCATATTACAAAAACAAAGCCTAATCATCTGACTGCGTTGCTCATCAGAGAAAACATGACTGCCCTTGTTCGGCAAAGCCGAGAGTCGCTTTAGCAGCGCTTGGCCTGCACACATATGTATGCATATGAACGCAGTCTGTGCATATACAGTATGGATCCACACATATGGCCACAGAGATGTAGCCTAACACAGACATGCACACGCACACACACAGCGTGCAATCATTATTGTACTCCTGAGGCGAGAGAGAGGGCAGTGTGCCCTGGCTGTCGTACATGAGGGAACATGAGTGATATGGCTTTGTGCCTCCAGGCCTGGCTTGTCACTCTGCTAAATTGTTGTAATTTTCTTCCTCTGGACTGGCCCATGCTTGTCTAACCTTCTACATTTCACCTTGCCACTGTCCTCAGGTCAGAGAGGGACTAAAGTCTGTACTCTAACATGTCTAATCTGTGTGCTAATGTAAAATATTGAACTTTTTATTTCTTTGCACTGTAAAAAAAATTGCAGTACAGTATGCAAAGACTGCACCCAGCCTATCCTGCACAATTACATATTCACACAGAGATGCATAATGGCCATACAGAGACTTGTAAAGAGTCTCTTCCATACGTCAATCTCCTGCTGATCTGACTAGAGGTGATGGAGTTGTCAGTTTCCCTAACCCAAATGTCTGATACCATCTTTCCCAGTTTTGCTTATCTGCTCTTGCTGCAAAAGACTTACCAAACTTACTCTGTCGTGGCTTATTCTAGGACAGAGGGAGCATTTAGACATTTCTAACAATCTGGAGGAAAATTTCATGGACGAGACTGCAGGGGCATGAAGTTTTATAGCCACGTACTCAAACGTGACTCACCAAAAGTCCCATTAACGCCCACTAACTGTCAAAAAAAAAGAAAGAAAGAAATGTACTGCAGGTTTTTCTTTAGATTTCTACCTGGATTCTGCTTTAGTGAGAAAAAAAAAGCTCAAGTCTGTATGTTATTTTAGTTAGGCCTTTAATTTCATACAAACACACTCTTGTAAGTTTGCAAGATGTATCAGTGTGTGTGTGTGTTTGCCAGAGTGAGAGAGAGAGGAAGACTGTGTGTGTGAGTGTTCTTCGAGGACAAACTAAGAAAAGTAAGAGCAGGGAGACAGAATGATCTGAGGGAGAATAGCAATGAGTCCATATGCGTCCAGTCCTGTACTCAGCTGCTAAGTGCGGCTCTCAGGTTGCCATTTGCCCATTCCCCGGCTCCAGAGAGAGGGGTGAGGAGCTAAAAGAGACTCCCTGCAGCAGATGGCAGAGTTATGCTCTGCAGAGGTAAGAAATAGCCCATTAGGCTGACCAAAAATTACAGGCTGCCTCCTCTTTAGTTCTCAGCCTTGAGTACACCTGACCAGATTGGGACTGTGCCTGGCATGATCATCGCTCTGTAATCACACTGTAGCTGCTGACAAAAACAGCTCTGTTGTTTATGTGCTTTAGCCATTTCATCCTTGCTGTAAAAATATCAAATCAATAAAGAAAAACAAGACAATGAAGAGCAATACTTTTTGGAGTCTAAAACTGTTTTCAGCTAAAATTCGGGGCTGGCTGTCCCATATGGAAAAGAAATAATAAAAACTTACAAAAGACTTGCATAAGATGTGGCCTACTTCATATAGTGAATCATATAAGGCTTATATGATTTACTCATGAAAGTGGCCACTTTCTCATTACTTTCATGTATTGTTTTAGTAAGTATGCAAAACATACAAGTTTCATTTATATAATTTTTCAAGGGATCTTATATCTGTTTTCAATCTTGTATGCTTTTCATACAAGTTTCACACAAGACAGATACAAACTTTATAAGACTTATATATATCTTTTCCATATGGGGTGGCTCAGCACTCGTCATACAGACCATGATCAGTTTGTTATTGAAGCAACCAAATAAGAAAATGTGAGTTGTCAGCTTATCTGGAGAAGTGTGAACCTGTTAAACAATATTAAATCGACGCTAAAAGGTTAAACTTCCCTTATTCCCTTATTATTTTGACTGTTATACCTAAAGTAAGCCATGCCCAAGTGACATTTATAACCCTTAGATGCAAAAAAACAAAATGTAAATTGCCCCGTTGTGCCTCGTAAAAATGAGCCAGCTGTTGCCTAAACTATCTAATCAGGTTGATAAGAGCAGCCGGTGCACACAAGAGAATATGTAATCATCTTGTTCTGCGGGATTTCTTGAAGAGCAGAGTGTTTTATGGGGGCCTCTTTTTAAATATGATTCTTGCAAATTACTGAAATAACATTTCTATTCATACTTCAGGCACTGCCATTGGAGAGTGGCACAAAAGGATGAGGGACTTTTTAATACCTTTCCATTCACTGAACTAGGTGAGACTGAATTAATGCGGCAGCTTTCCAAGCAGAAGATACAGCATTATAATGCGGGGGACTTGACAAGCATGGAAGGATTTGCTTGCCTTTACACTGGTAGGAGACAAGTCAAGGAAACTGCTTCAGAGGGAATTAAACAGCCACAAATGGTATATGTTCTGACATGGCTTTAGATAGTAGTATGGCGTGCACCTCTGACCCACGCTGCACAGCCAGCAAAAAGAATGAAAATGAAACTCTCTGAACTTTTGATCTAATCGGTGCAGTTTATTTATTTATTTATGTGAAAAAAACGAAGGGGAAATATGGAGCATTTTTTTACTTGAATATGAAGATTAAAAGCAAACTTTGGTCAGCTATAGCTTTCATGGTGTGATATATTATATTCCCGCTCACAAATGAATGTACAATGTCACCAAGGCACATAATGGCACATTCGAAATGTCAGATAATGCCATACAGCAGCTGCTGCAAACTGATACAATTTTTTTTTAATATAGTCATATGTTCACAACAGAAGCTGCAGCACACTGGATTACTGCACTCTGCAGATTTTCATGAATCATTAACTCTGGACATTTAGCCAAGTGAACATCTACACTGTGCTACACCGCTACACTGTGTGATCAGCAGTAATGTGTGTTACACTGCCACGTATCCCTGTGTTGTCTGTAATTACAGATGGGGGGAAATGCTGATGATGTCATAACAGGGTGACCTGGGGTCCCCCTTCATATGCGACGGCACAGCATTTTTATTCCTTGTCCCGCATTGTGATTGGCTGTAGTTTGCAAAAGTAAGAAAAGGGATAGCCAGCAGAAACGTAGAAATATGCAGGTGAAAAAGAGATGAGTCGATTTACGAATTCAGGCACAGCAGCAGCAGAAAAAAATAATAATTCAGCATTTATTGGAAAAAAGAATAAAGAAGACGATTGCATAAGATCAGGAAAACAAGCTTTAGCTTTGATCTATGCTTATTGTGTGTATTTAGTGTTATATTTGGTGTAATTACAATAAAATGAAATAAAATGTCTGTTGTTCACATGACACGAGTTAGATATATCGCTCCCCTAGAAACATATTCTTTAGTGTTTGGGAATCAGTTCACCCTACAGTATGTCATGACCCTCAGTTGCTACTATTTTAAATACAAATGTAAACATTTAATATTTTCTTTGGAAGAAAACAGTGTGCATATTCAGTACACAATGTTTTCTTCTGTTTTCTTCCAAAGAAAACAAGATGGGTATTTTTAGGCCCTCATATTCATGTAATCCTTATTTGAACAAGCTAATAAGGAAGTAGTTAGCACTGTGGGCTCACAGCAAAAGGCTCAAATCTGATCTGTTGGGTGGCTGGGGCCTTTCTGCATGACGTTTGTATGTTTTCCTGTGTCTCCATGTGGTTCCTTCGAGTGCTTTGGCTTCCTCGCACGGTCCAGAGACATGTTTGTTAGGTTAACTGCTGATTCTAAACCTGTTGTAGGTGTGAATATGTGTAAATAGTAGCCTGTCTCTCTGTATTAGCCCTGTGACAGACTGGCAGTCTGCCCAGGGTGTACCCTGCCTTTCACCCTGTAACGTCTGGGATAGGTTCCAGCCTTTCCATTGCCCTGGGATAAGGATGGATGGATGGATGGATGGATGGATGGATGGATGGATGGATGGATGGATGGATGGGAGGCAAATAAAGTTGTTAAAGTACATGGAATAAACCACTGTTTTAAATGTACAGTTATGCATTTACCCTGAGTTGAACTCAGAAATTAATATTAGGACATTTACAGTAAGTGGAGACAGTTTGCCTGGGAAATTTGCTGTTTTTCGAGCCTCTTGACCTTTCTGGATACTTAGATGTACTGCTAGAAGCACTGGGAAATTCTGGGAGTGCCATCATGCCAATGGCAATTGTGATTGGGTTTTGTCTGCAGTGGGTAGAGTTTGTTTAGACTTCAGATGTGTGTCTCAGTGCCCTGATTTCCTGTCTTGCCTGTGTGCAGCAATAAAGACCTTTAATAACTGAAGGACTTTGTCTTCATTGCATAAATTTCTCCACAAAAAATTTGTTCAGAAAGGAATTACATCTGACAAAACAACACAGGAAACATCCGAGGATTTATGAGTCTCATCATTTTATCATTGTTTTTGTGCATCTCTAGTTCAAATTTGGTGTCATTTAGAGAGTTTGACACTGTGGGTCACTGGAAACACAGTTTCAGAGATAACTTATTAAAGTATATTATGATTTTAGCAATGCTTTTTCTCCACTTGAAAGAAAATGAGAAAGTCAGAATCAGTCCTCTGGATGATACCCGGAAACCAAATTTCCTTCACTACATATCAGATGACATGTATCAGATGACATGGCATTATGATCATAATATACTAGTCAAAAAAAGAAAATCAAGACTTTTGTGAAAAATATATTTACAATCTTTGTTCTGAATCATTTCACAGTTCATCATTTTAATCTCTTAGAGTGCACAAACATATTCTCTGAGTAGTTTTCGGTTCTGATTGAGTGGTTTTAGTCAGTGGTGGGATTGATCATTTGTTTACCGAACACAAATGAACTCACTTGTACGCCTCAGAATTGGTTTAGTGTAGTGCATTCTAAGGACAGTAGCCTCACAACACGAAAAGCAGTGTATGCACAGCACTGTTATCAGTGTCACCATGCTGCAACTGACTTGATTTGACTGAGACCGGGCTGTTGGCGTGCTGCATGCTGACATGCATGTCCAAACTGTTCTCACAGCCTTGCATGTCAATGAAAGCACCAACTTAGATTTGAATGGTCTAAATCAGGGGTCCCCAATCTCAGTCCACGAGGGCCGGTGTCCCTGCAGGTTTTAGATCTCACCCTGGGTCAACACACCTGAATCACATGATTAGCTCATTACCAGGCCTCTGGAGAACTTCAAGACATGTTGAGAAGGTAATTTATCCATTTAAATCAGCTGTGATGGATCAAGGACACATCTAAAACCTGCAGGGACACCGGCCCTCGTGGACTGAGATTGGGGACCCCTGGTCTAAATGGAAAATGACTAGTGACCTGTACCTGTGCCACTCTTGCAGCAGCAACTTTGGTTGTTTAAGCAGACCAATCCCCACCGCCACGCTACCAGAATACACCATTTCTGGATCGGGAACATTGCCTAGCATTTAGTTGTCATATTTCTGCTACTTTACATGTCTGGGGCTTGCTGGGTCGACATATTTATCAAAGGCATCCAAAACCAATGACCGCTCATCATCTTATGTGTAAAGATATCATATTGCAGGCCTATGAACACACTCACTTTCTAGTATATTTGCTGAACAATGTATAGGCCAGGCCCTAATCTTCAGAGCTGTTTTGTTACAATGTAATGCAGAAAAAGTGTTAATATGTAAATTAATGTCAGCATTCAGCCAGAAAAAATATGACATGGATGAATCCCTTTCAGTCTCTCCTTCTTCCTGTTACAGATAAAGCACTGACTTATAAGCTGGTACTTGCCCAGATATAAATGCCATAAATAGTACTCTCCCACAAACCGACACCTTTCTATTTTCACTAAAAATGCATCAGTGCATGACTAAAATACTGCCCCTGCACTCCTATCTATAAAAAAAATAACCACAAAGCAGCAGTTTTAAAGTGAGTTCTTTATTAACACATTACAAACTAAACACCCTTTGCAGGGACTACAGGCCTTCACAGATTACACTACAGGTGGCCTAAACAGGAAGCTAATGCTAAGTTACTGGGTCCTTATCTGACACAAGAGCTTTGCTAACCACTGCAATGAATTTGACCAGAAACACGCAGCAAAAACTAAGACGATTGCATTTGAACATCAGGTCCTCTCTCCTTTCACTCATGGGAGTGTAATGAAAGTCATCGATAAATCAATATCACAGAACTCCAGCACTTTTCTGTCGTGATAGTTTCATGGTGGAGCTGACGGGGCTCATATCTGTCTCTCCAAGGTTAAACCACTGAATCTCATGTCAGCACTGTAAAGTGTGATGGCTGTAAGTGTGGCATCAGTCAGGGTGGTCAGGTTTACACAATTTGTAAAACAGGGTTGATCTCACCTGGCTTCTCCCAACCACAGTTGTTATTATTTCGTGCTGGTTAACCAAGAGCCAAATATCCTAATATAGTAAGCAATAGAGTGCTGGTGTTGTTTCACATTAAGCAATTCAGTAAACTGAGGAAGCAACTATCAAATCTGCCCTTTGTGGCAGATAAGAGGAAAATGCACTTTCAGTTTAGTTCCTGTGCTGTTTTATTTAAAAAATTAAAGGACTATATGTGATTCATAGCCAAAAATGGCATCTCCCAATATCACAGATCCATAAATATTTACCTTAATCATGTCTGTTGTTTTCTTCTTTAAAAAAAAGAAAAATCAAAGGGATTTACGCAAATACTAGTTCTAGTTTCTACTAGTTCTGGCAATTTATAAACTTTTGAAGACAAAAGTTACCTGATATCTCATTTGTTTAAATAGCTGCATAAGATTCAGAATAAATAGAAAAATATTTGTGTGTGTGTGTTTGGCAGAGAGAATCAGGAAAGCAATAATAGATATGACTGTACATTAAAAGACACCCAAATGTTCTCTGCTGGAGAGTAAAAGCACATGATGTAAAGATAAAGGTGAAGTTGTATTTGCTTACATTTTTAGTCTGAATTTGGATTTTTTAACTTTCAAACTCAAGTATGTCAGAAAGGACTACCCTTGTTCTATAACTTTGAATATTCATGCTCATTATTTACGACATGATTTGATGCAAATACAATACTTTCTTGACCAACACTCATGTCTGCATATTTTGCTTCCAAGGAGCCAGTTGTGTCAGACTGCACATCACACAACTCTGCAAAAGACCAACTTTAAATGATATCTTTAGATACTTTGTTAACAGCAGTCTGTTGCAAAAACACACCATGTGTTCCCATTTCTTTAGTTGAATCGATGAAAAATGCCAAAGATAACACAGTCTGACAGGCATAAAATAGTTTTGGGGTTTTTTTGCACCAACAAGGTGATTCTGATAGAGCTGTTAGCTGAAAACTTGCCATGTCACATCATGATATGCAATGTGTCCTAAAAAAGAATGGATGATACTGGTTAAATGGAGGACAAAAGAAGTGTCAGACCTAAAAAATATATACAGATGAGCAGTTCCAGAAAGTCATGTCCTTTAGAAATGAGCAAAAAAAATCTAGCAAAGACTGGACACAGGACCTGAAAGATGCATCTGGACCTTAAGCTGATCCACTGCAGGCTCATCAGAAATGGTCTCTGTAGAAGAATAGCTGTCAATAAGTCATTCTTAAGGAAGGGAAACAAGGAGAAAAGACTATGGTATGCCATTACACAAGAACTGGACTGAAAGTCAGTGGCCACAAGTTTAATAGAGGGGTGAATACAAATGTGAAATTGTGTGGTTCAACTCATCGTCAATATGTATAGAGGGGGTCAGGAGAGCCGTACAACAACGAGTTTTTACAGTATCTGTAAAACACCATGGGGGCTCTGTCGTGGTTTAGGTCAACATGTCAGGAAGTGGTGTGGTTCGATGAGTTTCCACCCCAAAAGCGTCGACCTCGACATTATTGAAGCAGTGTGGGATCATCTTGACTGAGAATGGAACAAAAAACAGCCAACATCCAAAGAGGAGCTTTGAATGTACTTCAAGAAGCCTGGAGAACTATTCTTGAAGACTATTTAAAGAAATGACAAGAAAACTGCTGAAGAGATTTCAGGCTGTGTTGAACAATAAAAGGGGGTCATAGTGATTACTGACTCTCAAACTCATTAGTAGCAGTCCTTCAGGTAGCATGACAGATGTGTACCTTGATTACACAAACATTATAAGAATAGGTAATGGATAATGGGTATTAATATGTAAATAACCAGACACGAATAACTTCAGTTTACTTTTAAGATACAACTTTTTTTGGTAAATATTAAAGGAAGCCAGATATAAAATGTAAAAGTGAGGTCAGAGGTCAAATGTGACATGATATTTGGATGCAAAATAATTTGTGATGTTTAAAACCCCATATAGCAGTATCATTTCCTCAGTATTGCTAATACAAACAAGGCAGTAGAGTTTTAAGCACCGTTTTAAAGATAAAGGAGATTTTATGAAAGTCTGACCTTGTTTAACCTTAAAGAAGAAGTCAGAGGTTAAAAGTAACATCATATTTAGGATCTCCATATATCATTCACTATATGCTTATATGTTGTACCTATATGTACAAACAATGGCTGTAAGGAAAACTAAATAGCTCTGTATAAAATTATTTTCACTTTAAGCTTCTGATCAATCTACTGACCTTGAAGAGGTCAGAGGTCAAATGTGACCTGAAATATCCATCTTATACAGTGCTTTCTATATGTTGAAAACACATACCACACTTGTAGAAATTGGAATCTCTAATTTATAAGGTTTTTTGTCAATTTTCGATCAATAAATCATTCAGTTGAACTTGAAGACCTCGGCGGATGTAAGCCAAATTCTAATGGATTGTTACCATGACCCCACGCAACACCCTACGAAGTTTTATTGGAATTCATTTAAAACTTTTCGAGCTATCGTGTTTACAGGCAGAAAGAATGGACACGCATGCAAACACTACCAACAGCATAACCTCCTTGGTGGAGGTAAAAATGTGGCAGATGAACTTTATATAACACAATACAGTGAAATAAAAAAAAAAAAAAGATTCAAATCATGTTATAAATAGGCTTTTACAGATATTAACAACAATTGAAAAGCAGGACAGCAAAAGAATTGTGCCACATAAAAAGGCATTAAACTAAATAACAATAAAAAAAATAATAGAAACTGAGAAACATGACAGTATTAACAGATTTCCCCTGGTTTGGGTTCCCGTGCACAGCTGGAAGGCTCTCACTGTTAAACAGCAACAGGATATGCATGAGATTAACAATGCAAGGGAGTCATTATAGCTGTGGAAAAGCTCAGCTCCTCTCTGTGAGATGAATGAAACAGAAACACAAGTCAGCTCAGAAACAACAGCAGCTCTGATGTTACAGATCACCCACAGCACTGCTCAGTGCTCAGCAAAGTAAGTCCTTTAAATGCCACTATCTTTCTCTTGCTCTCTTCCTGTCTTCTGTATGGCCACACATGCTTAAGGTCTGTCAGTTGACTGTGTTGTCATTATAGCTCAGTCGAGGGCAGTGCACCGTCACTCCGTAGCTCTGTTCACAAGCAGAATGCACTAAGGGGGAACTCGGGATTCACCTGCTGAGAACAGGAATTGAAAGCACAAAATCACCTGGCTTAAGTGTTTTGTTCTGTTCAGCATGAATGATTTGAAGCATGTTATAATGCAATAGTCTTTAGGGTGCCCTGCCATATTCACCTCACTTATAGATGCAAAGAAAACATGCAATCAAAAGGATTTCCAGCTGCCAGGTAGAAGTGATAATGCGCAAGGCACATGCAAATTGAACACTGGTAATGAGGACATGACATGTATATAAATATGCATGAAAAGGGACATCTCAACACTGAAAGCAATGTTGTGTTCCTGATCTCCCAGTAGAAAGAGTTTAATTATGGGACTTGGTGTTCACGTCTGACATGGAATGAGGCTGGTTAAACGTAAAAAAGAGAAAAAAAGAGAAAGAAAACTGACAAATTCTCCATGGTACTGTTCCAAATCTGTACTTTTTTGTATTGTTTTGCAGACGATGGGATGTTCAACAGAAGCGCTGAGTTTTCCTGTCAAAATTTTTGACATTTGCTAGATCCCCGATGATTTCTATCTATAAATGAAAGGGCCGTCGGCAGTGGCAATTTTCCCCTGCTGTAACGAAAATTTACCCAACTGCAGCTCCAATCCTGTAGAGTGTTATCATTTTGTGGCTTTTCTGAAATGTTCAACTTCTACTGGGGGCATTTTGTGTATGCTTTTTTTTCTTTCTTTCTTTCTTTTTGAGAGCAGCATTTCATTCCTCGCTCTTCTGAATTCACCAGCACTATTGGTAGCCATATGTGGCATATTTCTTCTGCTGGTTATGAAAAGCCAGCAGGAGAAGAACGCAAAACAGCTGAACTGAAGTACTGAATACACATTATTTTGAAGACAAACTCAGCTTGCTAAGAGATGTCAATCTTCATGTCACATCCTCGCTTCCCCCATGTGCAGGGTGGCTATGTAAGCAGAAACTCTCTGTAGGCAAGGGTTTGTTCATTCTTCTTCTATTTTCAGGATTTCTTGATTTTTTTTATTATGAGTTGCGCTGATAAGACTGCTGTTTTTCATCTTACTGGGCATGTAAGGTGAATTTGTATTTTCAGAGTGTCCTGCATGCAGGTGGCATAAGCCAGCAATCGGCTGTGCAGAGCCAGCGAGTAAAGAGAGAGGCACAGAACGAGGCTGGCAGAAGCATCTGTAATGCACACCACTAATCATGTCCTTGGAGCCGAACTGCTCATTTGCATTGTAATACCCACACATGCATGTGCACTGACACAGACGTGTAGCCATAATGTGGAGACATGTGTGGTATAGCATCTAATAAATGCAGTGTGAGTAGCTGGGAGGACCTGTGCTGAGAATATCTTGGTTGCATTGTCGGTGTTTACATGCGCTTCCTGTCCTCATTTAGATGCGGAGCGAGTGGACAAACATCAGAATCAATTGCAGGCGCGGCTCTGATTCCAAATCCTCAGGCAATTTTGCCACCTTTTACATGTTGACTTCTGAAACACCGACATTGCCTTAAAACACCAGATGTGTGCCCGCGTATAATACGCATGCCCATCTGGCTATGTCTCCATGTGTATTCTATGTACCTGTGTGAGCATTATCTGTTCTCACATCTCTGTCTAGTTGTGTTTTTTTCCTGTCAGTGTGAGCACATTGTTGTGGGCTGCAGCACGGGAAGAATAATCTAGTTATCATGCAGGATTCATATCTGGATGAAAAATGACAGATTCCCTTTGAGGACTCTGCAGATCAAATGCTCAAAAGAAAAACTGCTCATTTTGTTGGAACACTGAGGCTGAATACCGAGGCCAACCAGGATGATATCTGCACAGGAAGAAGCACACACTGCCATTGTTTCCTGATCAAAATTATCCCCTTTTAGATCCAACTCCGAAACAGTCATCCATCTGTTTCATCTAAAGTATTCCTTAACATTTGACAGGAGCGCCGTCTTTATCACAGACCTTCCTGCAGCACTTCCCTAGAAAGCAATCTAATTAGATGCCAAACCTGAAAGATACCATAAATCCAGTGAAAAAATCTGTTTCTTTAATGAGTTGCTTTCATGTCCTCGGGTTCCACCAAGACTTTGAAAGAGAAGACTGCCTTTAGAAATGACAGGGAAAGTATACACTGGCCTATTTTAAAGCCCTCGGGGTCACGTTAAACACCAATTTGAACTCTTCTTTCAGTATGAAATTGATGAAATGTAGTTCTTCAAAAGCATTTCAGCAGATACAGTTGCTGCAGTGTTGGGCTGCCTACTAAGATCAAATCTATAAAGAACTTACCTTTTCTTCTATGCACTTGGGAATATGAATAAGGCACCATTCATTACACTTAATGGCCCTAAGGATGAAGTCTGCATGACAGCTGACTGATGATTTTTTTTAAGTGGCTATGCTGTATCTCGGTTTTCTGACATTCACACTGTATCATTCTGTGTTTTTTCCATCTTTAGGTTACACACTGGCTATTCCTTTGGTTCAAGATTACATCTCAATTGTTTATTACAAGATCCTATTACATACTGTGCATTTATGCACTTTAAATTATTTTAAATTAACTTGCAGTTTTCACTCTTACCTTGAACTTGAAAGACCCCTTATGCCAGTTAATATTTTGCCAGTCTTTTCTTCTGGCCTGAACTGTGCTGGGGACGAGTGAAAAATCTTTCTTTGTAAAGTTTTCTGTGGTCTGCAGTTTCACTCCTGATACTTTTGTGTCCCTGAATGTAGGTCAGCTTTATTTTAATGTTTACACACAACCTTTTCAGAACTGTTAAGGCCAGAGTCTTAACCCGTTTTGCCCCACTGGCAACAATTGTTGCCAAAGTTTATCACTGTCATTTTCGACTCACAATAAAAAATCTCAAAGGTACTAATGCAACTTTTTCCACTTATATGCTAGTAGACAACTTAGACAAAGGTTTTGATTTTTAAAAAATCGTTTCCAAGTGCTTCCTATCGCATGACATCATCTGCTTCCCGCTCTTTCTGGCTGAAGACATGGCGGATGCAAATCATCCTGGAAAGAGGTAATTTTCATAAATTTCTTATGACTTTCCCCCCAAACATATTTATAATTATTTAATCATTCAAGTCTCTAGAGTAACCCTCCCCAAAAAAATTGTACCTAGGATAAATATTTTTTTGTTCATGGGCTTATTTCTGTGAGTGGCAACAAAAGTTGCCAGTGGGCACATAGCATGTCGCTAACTAAAGGAAAACACTGTCTGCAGGATTGCTCCTAATTTACTTATTTTAAAATTGTAGAATGATGTACAATGGCTCATTTTAGTCCTTTTAGAATAATTCCTAGCTAAATAAATTCACAGGTATTCAAGGCCTCTGTGTATAGGATTTTTATACATTACCATACATCATTTTCTTGCTAGCTAAAATTCGCTTGCTAGCTAACATGTATGTTGTCCTTTCCTTAGGTACACCGTAGCAGAGATCCTGGCCATGCTGCAGGACTCTGAAACTGTGGCGGACATCACAGTTGTGCCTGAGTCAGAAATGCACGCACATGACACAGACTGTGACAGTGACCAATCTGATGATGAGGCCACTGGTGACCATAACCGCCTCCCATCAAGAATACTCAAAGGTGAAGGCTTTCTACCTAATTCGGACATGCAGCTGCCAAATCCCCCCGATGATGATCCTGGGTGCTCATCCTCAGTGAGTCAGACAGAGACTAGAAAGGTCAGTGGCACAAATGAAAAGGTGACCAGTCAGATTGTTGGGCCCATGCTCCACAAAACTAAGAACCAAGACAGGAAATTCAAAAAAATCAAAATTGCGGCCAAAGCACCAGCACAAGCCAACAAAAAATATCAGATCCCTCGCTATGTCCCCAAAGAACATGATCCTGGCTTCACATCAGATGATCCAGTGGATATCTTCCTCACATTTTATCCCAAGTCCCTCAGAGATGTCACACTGGAAATGTCCAATCTCTACGCTGAACAAAAAGGGAAAACGCTCAACCTGACTGAGGATGAACTTCTTACATTCTACGGTATTCTGTTGATCAGTGGATACAACACAGTCCCAAGGCGGCGTCTTCTCTGGTCAGACGATTGTGATGTCAGCAACAATGCTGTAAAAGATGCCATGCGGAGGAACAGGTTTGATGAAATTATGTCTTCTGTTCATTTAGTAGACAACATGAAGATCACAGCTGACCCGTTCTTCAAGGTGCGTCCCCTTTTTAAGCATCTAAATGACATCAACAACGCAATCCCGATAGCAGAACATGTGGCAGTAGATGAGATGATGATTGAGTATTTTGGAAGGCATGGGTGCAAACAGTTTATTAGAGGGAAGCCTATTCGTTTTGGGTATAAAATATGGAGCTTAGCATCCTCCTCCGGGTTTGTCCATCAGATGGAGCCATATGTAGGAAGCCACACACATCTGGTGGAAACTGGACTTGGTCAGGGTCCAAGTGTGGTTCTTGGCCTGGCAGAGAAAGCTGAAGTGCCACCTGGAGTCAAGTTTTACCACGACAACCTCTTCACAACCCTGTCCCTGGTGGATGAGATGACCCTGAGAGGCTATGGCAGCTGTGGCACGATGCGACAAACTCAGCTCCATAACGTTCCCTTCACAGCACCCCAGACCTTCAAGAAGACACCCAGAGGAGATGCTGAGTATCTGGTTGAGGCAGAGAAGCTGATTGTAAGGTGGAATGACAACAGCGTGGTCACCGTGGTGTCGAACATGGAGAGGGAGTTCACCGAAACTGAGGCGAAGAGATGGAATAAACAGAAGCGGACTATGGACAAGGTCAGACAGCCCAAGTGTATCCAGGACTACAACACACACATGGGAGGAGTGGACCTGCATGACCAGTTTGTCAGCCGCTACAGAGTCAACATCCGGTCCAAGAAGTGGTGGTGGCCATGCTTCAGATGGGCCCTGAACAGTGCCATGGTGAACAGCTGGTGCTATTACAGGTACACAAGGCTGTATGTTATTTAGTGATATCACAATCGAGTTGGTGATGTTTGACTCGAGGTCATCGCTAGTGCTCTTCGGTCGACAAGAGCAACAGTGATGATATCCAGACCAACATCACAAACTCAAGTGTGATATTGCTTTTACAGAACATTCTACATATGGGGCATGACGTTGTAGAAAGGATGAAACGATGCACATTCATGCATCTATCATGCTTGTTTTGTCATTCATTTAGGTCCTGGAAAAGCGGGGAGAAGGATCTCCTCTCCTTCCAGAGGCTGGTAGCCCAGACCCTCCTCCTGCGCCATGGAACAAAGCCAAGTAGGCAGGGCAGAAGATCTTCAATGGCGGTGGCGATAACTGATGCCACCAGGTTTGATAATTTGAACCACTGGCCCTGCAACACTGGTAGCAGGTACAAGCGATGCAAGAACTGCGGCGGACGCACATCATTTGCGTGTGGAAAGTGTGATGTGCCACTACATGTGGAGTGCTTCAAGAAGTACCACACTGAGTAGAACATGCATGAAAGATGATGGAATGTATGGGAAGAAATATGTTATATATGTATATATGTTTTTAGAGGTTCTAAGAAAAAAATGTTTGTTGAGTTTTTGAGTATAAAAAAATTGAGAATAAAGAAATCAGTTCAAATTGTTTGATGTTTTGAATTTTATACAGGGGGAACCTGAGGCTCCACCTTTTTGTTATTATTTATTATGACTATATTATTATTTTGTTCTTATTATATTATTATTATTACTTCTCTATTATTATTATTAGGTGACATTTGACCTAGTGACAAGCTGTGTGACTACTGGCAACAATTGTTGCCAGTCATAAAAATGCTATTTTCTTCAAAAAAAAAGTACAAAATGGAAAAAATAAATACATAACATGATTCAGAGGGACTCAACTGATAAAATGATATGCCTTACAACTCTGAAAAAAATCTGGGCACAAACGGGTTAACAGCCTTAAGAGACTGGTTGGTGTATATTCCCTGACAGGTTATGATTGGTTCCTGTCAGTCAGTGTGAAATTGACTATTAAAGCCCCAGTCGTGTGCATCTATAGACCAGTTATGGACCTCCTGGTAACCATTGGTAACTGGGGAAGGATATTTATTCCCCATCCAGTTGGCAAGTGTTTGCTGCAGGTTGCTTACTGTTGCTAGGTGAAATTGGTTGTAATTTTCCCTTTTCCCTCTCATGTCTAAGGTTTTCTGACAGACTCAATATGCAAAGTTCACTGCATTTATTTAGAGAAAATGATTTAGTAACAAATCACAACAGGAAGCACCTATTTACAGAAGATCATTCTCTGTGTCAGGATTACTTACACTCTGGGTCCAGATATCCTGTGCAGAATGAAACAGAATGTTAGCCTCTAACCAAAGTGGATGAAAGTTCAAAGCCAGTTCCACTAACCAGACTACCAGATTATTGTAGTGTGCATGGAAGTTGCCGACTTGTCTGCAAATTTTCACCAATTACTTGCGGCGCAGCAGTGAAACTGTGATGAGTACGGCACAACCTGAAGATTCAGACTTGACTTTTAAATGTTTCTGCGGTAACCATTTTCACCGAGCAGTAGCTATTAATTTCTAGGACCACTGTCCAACCAGGCAGGGAATACAAATATATCAGCAGCAAAAGTTTAATAGAGGCTCACCAACTGGTCTCTAGTTACTGCTGAACCTGGGAACCAATCAGCTTGTCTGCTGACTTGAGGCCAATCGACAGTTTGTCGGTATTTTCTGATAGTGGACAGGTTTAAGACTTTATGAGCTATCCACCGATAACTGATAACAAATGCAGATAAGTTAAAAAAGCTAATATGAAAAAAAGCTAATGTAATAATACCCAAATGTTTTCAAAATAGCATTTGTGCAAATTCAGGCAAATTCTCTGTTTTGCCCTCCACAGGGTCTGTTTAACTGAATGCAACCAAAGTCCACCCAAATGTGATTAAAAAAACCTCTGACCCAAAGTGGATACAAATGCAAACCAGAAAGTTTCACATATGAATGTGAATTAATATGTAAACCAAAGTTAGTACAAACACAACCCATGAACCCCTGAAACTTTGTTAAATAGTAAGAGGACTTCATGAGGGACTGCAATGTAACAGATGTTTCCAACACGACTTCCAAACTGCTCATCTTGGCATGTTTGTAAAAGTTGTTTTTTTCTTTAAAAAAGAAGGAATTTAATGATTTTTGGGAACAAATTAGCAATTCCGCTTTCGCTGTATAATTTCTCAAATTATTTTAAAATTAAAAACTAGATTTTTAAAAATTAAAAAATTAAAATAAATGAGATTGAACATTTGGGGATTTCTAGCTGTGACTGTGCTGCAGGCTTGTGTTACAAACATGCAGAACTGTTTTGCAAAATAAGTGAGAAAAAAACAATGTAATAAAGAAGGAATCTTTTTTGTTGTTGTTAACTTTTAACCCATTACTATTTTTGTTATTTTTAACCCACTACATTCTAGTCGCATTGTTATGCAATGCAAGTAAGACATTAAGTTCTCGAGTTTGAAATCCAGCTTCACTTTAGCTGCATTCAACAGATGGTCATGTAATTTAAATATTAAATGGGGCTGTTTAATATTTGATATGAAGAAATTTGGGATCTGTTATGTGTTAAATATGCACTACACCTTTGTCCTGCATGTGGCAAAGGAAGGCATTATAAAATGCTACTAAACAAACATCATCTCCAGCTTCCAGAATATCAATAGGTGTAAACAAAAGAAAATATTCATTTTCCTAACCCTGTTTAAATGTTGCCTCTGGACCAAGGACACTAACAGCATTGTCTCTGTGTTGCTCTTGCTTATTGCTGAAAATCTCCTCTGAGTATGCTTAATAATTAATCAATGACACACTCAATTGGTCACAATAAGCATGGGGCTATTTACTTCAGAAATGAGTATCTGCTCTCCTCATCTGCTCTGCACTTCATGTATTGATTAGTTGTCCATGCATTCAGCATCTGTCTCTCTTTCACACAGACAGAGATGAATATAAACACATTGGCCATCATGCTCAGATTGTTTTCTACCTGCTAATAATACCCTCTGCTTCCTTTTCTGAAGCAGAGGGTATTCTGAATAGCATAAGAAATATCCACATTATTAGCAGGATATGTAGTGCAAACCAAAGGCAATTATTTTTCAGTTAGTTTTGTAGTGTTTGTAGGGTCACATGACATAATCTTACTTACAGCTGTTTCTTTAAGTGTCACCATTTCATGCTGCACATTCACACATGTAATTGTAACAGCAAAACTAAAACAAATATAGCACCTGTAGAAATTAGTATCTGCTGAGTTAATCCACTGGCATTTGTGCAGGCTGTTTTTACAATTTAAGGTAAAGTAAGTTCTTGCAGCAAGGGCATTTGTCGCATTTAGATGGGGTGGACATTAACACAGTCACAGTGGGTGACGAGAGTGTATAGGTGTTGACCCAAATCCAAGATGAAGATAGTTTCAACAAAAAGAGCTTGTTGTTTGGCTGAAATCAAATTTCAACAACTAAAATAAAGACAAATCCTAAAAAGCACATCAGTGTCAACACCACAATGGGAAGACAGGATTATATTTACACAGCGGCATTACAAGCCTAATTTCTAAATAGTTGAAACACTGTGTAAAATGTGAAAAAAAAAAAAACAGAATGCAATGATTTTTAAACCTCATAAATCCATATTTTATTCATAATGCAACATATTAATTGTTTAAAGTGAAAAAAATGTAATATTTTGAGAAAAATATAAGGTCTTTTTAAGTTGATGTGTCAACATGTCTAAAAAAAACTTGGGGGCAAGAAAAGCCTGGTAAGGTAAGTGGTACTAACATGAAACAACTAGAGGAACATTTTGCAACTAACTGAGTTAGGTGGCAACAGGTCAGTAAGGTGGCAACAGGTCAGTAACAAAAAGATGCAGCGTCTCTCAGAAGGAGAGCTGGACAGAGATTCACCAATCTGCAAAAAACTGCATCTACCAGTTGTGAAACAAATTCAGAATAAGGCTTCTAAATATCAAATTGTGAATATTTTGAATATCTCAAACAGTGGATGATATCCTCAAAAGATTCAGAGAATTTGAAGAAATCTCTGCGTGTGTGAGACAAGGCCAAACATCAATATTGGAAGCCTCTGATCTTTGGGAAAGCAACCGACACAATAGGCATATTTCTGCAACGACTCAGTAACACTTCCAGAAGTCTTTGTATGTAAACACCGTTCATTGTGCCATCCACAAATGCAGGTTACAGCTTTATCATGCAAATAAGAAGCCATATGAGAACACAATCCAGAAATCGTCTTCTCTGGGCCAAGGCTTATGTAAAATGGAATGAGATAAAGTGACCAAACTGTTGTGTGGTCAGACAAATCAAAAGTTCTAAATTATTTTGGAAAACATGGATAATGCATACTCCAGACTAAAGAAAAAAGGGATCACCTGGCTCGTTATTAGCACTCCATTCAAATGTCTGGTGGCAGGGCGGGGCATTAGTACCTATGGAAGTTCTGGAAAGACATTCTGAATAATGTCTTGATACATCCTTAATCACCCAGGTAAGTAAATCCCAAAAGGTTGAATCTGTTCATCTGGACATAGCTTTTTCTCCACTGAAAATACCACGTCCACATGAACAGATTCAACCTTTTGGGATTTACTTACCTGCATGGAACATTCTGAATGCTGAATTGTATAAACAGGTTTCAGAGCCCCTTCAGATGACAATGCTAAGCAGGACCAAGACACCTAGAATCGTATATCAGACAAGAATGGGACAAAAATCCCATCCAAGAAGTTCAGCTGCTGGTCTCCTGAGTTCCCAGATATTTACAGACTGTTGTTAAAGGAAAGGGGGACACACAACAATATTCATGTGAAAAGAAGACTCATTATTTACATGCACAAGTTGGAATCTATCAGACAGATATGATTAAAACCCCTGCAGTGCTGTTCCTCTAATACCGACGGTGTGTTTTAATCTCTGTAGTAAAATAATTATCAATTATATAATCATTTAATTAAATAAATAAAAATCAAAAAATAATTGTGGCCAACAGTTTGTTGAATGCTGCAATGAGGTCTAGCAGGATAAGCACAATAAGCACAATGAAGAAATCATAAAAGCAATCCAAAAATTCAACAAACTGAAAAATCAAAAATTTGGAACATTACAATTAAAATTAAAGCCATTAAGAACCCAAACCAAAGTATATTAACCAAGAATCCAAAGCTCTAACACCACAAAACCCTGAGATTATAATGAACGCCCTACTAAGTCAAAGAGTATTGCTTTCTAATGTGTTTAGGAATGTAACAGGGTTTTTAAACCCAAACTATGGTCTTTATCCCAACCTTGACCAAGTAATCTTTGGGACTAAACCTAACAGCAGGGTTACTTCATGTTTGCTTGATGTCCCTCAGCCTTACAAATCTTTTTTTTAACCAGAATTTTTGCATATGATTCCTGTATCACTCAGAACACAGCAAAACAAGTTAAATTCAGTACATGATGCATATGCCCTTACAGAAGCTTCTAAGAGCAGTTAGGCTATTGTTAGGCATTGAGACCCATACAAAAGAGTTCTCAATGCAGCACACAGTTTGGCCAAAATATACACAAAGATACACATACGCATAATTTTATATATATACAGTACTGTGCAAAGGTTTTAGGCAGGTGTGGAAAAAATACAGCATTTTTTCTCACCTGCCTAAAACTTTTGCACAGTACTGTATATATAATAAATTGCCATCCGGTAATAGTGGTCTGTAAATAGGGAGGTTTTTCTGTGCTCAATCTGAAAACAACCAGAAAAGAGGGAAGGAGAGGGATGGGGAAAAGGAAGATGTGGAAGTAAGGTCCCATCTGGGTCATTTTGTGAAGTTTCAGTCAAATGTTCTTATTTCATTTAGATAGTAGCAACAACTGACATGACAGTTTAGCTGAAGAACTTGTTGTTGGTTTAGTTGTACTTCCACGTCTTTTTAAGACATCCTAACACTATCCTAATCTTGGACACCATCACTAAAACCTCATTCAAACCTTCGCAACAGCCGCAATCTTCTCACATTTCCAAAGTCATTCACTCACCTAAAACCCAACCCAAGTCCTCATACAGACATCCCATCCCAAAATATCCCATCTTGACACACACTTTATCTTATGACAATTCCCCCATCCAAAATTGCATAAAAGAAAAAACTAAATTAGGTTTTTAGAAACTGAATTGAGGTGGCAATTTCCTTATGCTCTATAACCTCACCTAATTAAAAAATAATTAAGGGGAGAGCGAGTAAAAATTCATATGTGGGTGATCCATATAATTTTCCCAAACATTGTCTCTGTAATAATAATATGCGGCCTTTGGGTATATTTATTGCCCATGTACAATACTTTCCTTTAATCTAGAGGAAGTTATCAATATGCATAACAAACCCATCCCTTTCCTCATATTGGAACTGAGCTTCAGTCTGATCAACCGTGCTGCTCAACTGTATCCTTCTTTAAACCTAGGGCCGGCTGTTTCTCTCCACGTCTCCACAGTGCCATCCTCAGGGCTCCACTACACTACTGTTGGTAGAGCCCAGCTTATTATGTTTCACGTCAGATGATTCTTTATAGTTCTGAAAATATTAGTTGTCATTATTGCTTTGAACTGACTTGTATTAATTAAAGCAGTGTACACAAAGAGGCAGGCTGTTCGACATGCTGCAAATGCAGCTGTTCTTGTTTGTCTGCCTCAGAATTTCACTAGCACTACCACATGTTTCGGTTCTGCTCAAAGTGTATCCATGGGGATTTCAACACGGCTAAGAATATTTGTGTATGCCAACTATGCTTCTCCACTACAGCGAGAAAACACAGAGTAGCAACTTTTAAATCTGTATAGACATGTCTGACTGCAGACTCATCCTTAGAGTAAACATGGCAAATGCATCATGAAAAAAAAGCATCTTACAATCTGCAGTATATTGACAGGATTTCACTTCAGAGCCTCACTTGTGCCTCTATAAAGAGATACTGTAACATGAAACACAAACTAAACCACTCATTTCCCTAGCGTTTCATACGGAATGCCATTTGTCCTTGTTGTTTTAATCCAGCAATTAGAATGAATGAAAAATAACTTGCTTTTCATGTTATTATAATCTGAATCATGTGTGGTAAAATTATTCCATAACACGTAACTTGGATAGCTAACCTGCAATCAGACCTAGCAAACAATTTCAAGAAATCCAGTTGAAATAATTTGCAGCGAAATCACATAATACCCAGTCCATTGGAAGATCAGCATCTGAAGGGGGCTGAGATGACAGAATGGAATGGAATGAAATAAAAATAAAGCATTATAACATAACTGAAAATAGTCAGATGCTAAAATTATACAAATAGAAAACATACAGATTTAAAGTCACAAACTAAGACCATTTTATCCAGTAAGAAGGGCTCATCAGTGAGTAAAGTTTATCAACCTTAACAATGATGTATTGGCTTTAATTATCTAAAACTTGTGTTGAAATTGAGTTTCTAGGGGTCATTAATTCATACCGAGTAAAGTCAAGCTTGTGCTTTAGCCATTTTACATTGTCACAGTGAGGTCTGAATGAAGAACACAAAAGTGCATAGATGTAATAGTTGTGTAAAACAAAAACCAAACATCAGTAAACACCTTGCTGAAATGTTATCTTGACCCAAATAAAGGCCTTCTATGGCTGAGTTTAAAATTAAGCATCTCAAAGAACAAAAAATAAATAAATAAAAATAACCGAATTTTTTTTAAATGAAAACTTTTAATTGGACATTCTCTATCAAAACAAGCCCAGTGTCTAACCGCAAAATCAATACAAAGTCAGTATTGAGACTGGCGATATTTCATCAGTGCAGACATCTTGTCTCCTGACAGCGTCTCTCACTATCATAACAGGGTAAGTTAATGCATTTATGTGCTGCTGAGTGATTGATACTGTATAACCAATGCTGGTGAACAGAGGAATTGAACATATTCCAACTGACATTAATGAAATATCATATTTATCTCCCCACAGATGCATTACTGGCAATCGTTCGGTGCTCTGAACGGTCAGTGGAAGCTCATGAATTTGTCTTGCCAGCTCAGCCAATAATCAAGTCTTGGGTTCAGCATTCTGCCAACCTGTCTGCGAGGCAGGGAGTGGGATTTTTCAGTAAACACCAGTCAGCGACGGCAAATGTATTTCTGCGTCTTTTGTATGTTTGACCTTCCCATTAAGATAAGATAAGATAACTAATAATTAATCATTAATAATTAATAGTTGTATTTAAATCTGGTATGTTTCCATCTTTTAAAACACCTGTTAAATAAATTTAAAGAAAAGAAACAGGTGGAAAAAAGGAAGCAGTGTCCTTGACTTTCTTTATATGGTACTGGATTGTGATAAGCTAGCTAAAAGTATAACTGTTTGACTATATGGGTCCATACAGGGTGTTGTACAGTCTGTGCAGACGTCTTTATTTGCACTAATTTAAGCACAGCAAAATAACTCACTATAGTAAATTCTGTATCTTAAGAGAAAATCATGCTCAATTGTAAAATGTAATAAAGGAGAACTAGTTAAGTGGACAAACAACTGGGATCAAAGACTACCTTTAAAACGGGCACATTTACAGTTCATTTACACCAAATGTGAATGCTGCTGCTCAAAAGTACTGACAGACATCAATCACATGGCTGGGAATGTGCTTAGACATAAGCACATGTGAACATGATTATCTTTATTCCCAAGGAAATATTAGCAGTTTTACCACTTCGCTGGATTATCAGTATCTACCATCTTTACAGCAATATTTTAAGGTCCTTCTCTTTTACAAGCAGGTTGTTATACTGAACATTTAGACCTTATTCTCCTCTGGATTCCTTGATGGTTCATAACACGGCCGCTGTAATACTCACAAAACTGTAAGCCACCTATATTGCGCCGTGTGTACTGTCTGTTATTCTACTTCTTTCTTTCACTTTCTCCATCTTCCTGCCTTTGTTCCTGCCTTTCTGCTCCTCCTCTCATCTCTTTTGCAGCTCTTTCCCTCCAGCTCCCCACTGACAGCTGGATTACCATGTATCAATGCAGTGCCAGAAACTGGCTGCCAGACAAAATCATGTTTTGTCTCATCCTTGGCTACTGCGATGTGATGAGGGCCAACAGCATATGACATTGGGAACAAGAGAAGGAAAGGTAGTTGTGACCAGAGACAAACGCAAAAGGAGGTTCACATATTTTTTTTAATGTATCCAAACCTTATTTAAATATATAAATGTATTATATTATACATATTTATGCAGTCATGTGAACCATGTACATTTGTGCATATGAATATGGTTTCCCTCTGAAAAGTTGATGACGGGAGGTATTTAGGTACAAATTACTGAGGACAGGCATTTACTGAGTGCAAATCCGGTGTGAGCTGTGTGTGCACGTTTACAGTACGTTATTGTCAGCACATACATGTCTGTGATGTCTATATGCGCTAGTGTGTGATGTCTGTTTGAAGTTTATAAATGGTTATTGTCCCAGAGACCATCGTGAAATTGCAGCGCGATGAGAGCGATTCTCACTGCCTTGCAGGCTGAATATTGGATTTTCCAAAAAGTCAATAAAGGGCTTGATCATTAAAGTGAATAAATATTCTCTCCCCTCAAAGCTATTTCAAGACTTGCACTTTCCTATCACTACTGTGGCTCTTTTATTATTTACAGTATTGTGCTGACACATACACATTCTGACTGCATGTAGCATCTTATATGAAACTGAAAGAGGTGCGCGCGGCGAAAGTTGCCAATAATACAGAGACAGCTCCATTAAAATGGATTACGTTTTCCACCATTCTCACTCTTCCTCTGCACTTCCCAAAAATAATGTATAAGATTTCTGTTGTGGCTTTTTGCAATAGATTGGCTTTTTGTATAATATCTGTTTCCGAAGAAATGGGAGAGGTTGTTTTGGAGCCTTTGGTAGATTCGGAGGAAGCAATTGCTGAGGAAGTAAAAAAACAGTATCATAAGGGAATATACAGCAGTGTAGTCATTATCTCCAACCAATATCACTCTCAGTCAGTGACTGAGTTACTGCTGCAGTATTCTGACATGAGATGCACAGTAAATAAGGAAGAAATAATTGTCAGGTAGATTGCATGGCTCACGCTCACACACAAAACAAGGATTTTGAAATGTAAGAAATGCTGCACACACCTTTCTAATGAATGTATCTTTTAAAGGGGCCAGTACAATGACACTAATGACTCGGGTACATGATAATTCTTAAACACTGAAGTTTTATAGAATATTAGAAAGAAAGAATGTCAACAAAAAACAATGAAAAATCCCACTGGCTGCTATTCCTCTTCTGAAGAGACACACATACTGCTTGGTTTTTCTTCTGTTCCAGCTGACCCTTTGGAAAATAAATAATTGATGGATTAATGAATAATTAAATAAACATGTTTCGTTGTTTTTGATTCACATGTCCCCCGGCTCTTTATGGGTAAGGTTGAGAGGTCTTTGGGGTAATGGTTGATGGGCTGGGCTCAAAAGTTAAGAAGAATATTTTTCAGCCAATGGAAATTTTTGCAGCAAATATCAGCACCATTTCAAATTTTTTATTGGATGAGCAGAATACAAACGCATCGGAACTTGCACACTGCACACTCTGTATTCTCATCGTGTTCAAGGAAAACACAGAGCTCTGATGCAGGCAGGCGCCTTCTCTGCACAGAATGACCTCCAATGGATCACGCTACACGAACACGGTCCCGCTGCTGGAAAAAAAAAAAGTACACACTCAAACATAAAACCTGCTCCAACACGAGCGTCCAAGTTTTCATAACAAAGGTTGTCTATCTATTTTTTCTGTAACCCCACACAAATATCTGATTTTGTGAAAACACTGGTCATTTTGAGATGCTAGAGATAAGTCACAAGATCACAACTGAATTTTTTCAATTCAGTGAACTGAATTGAATGAATGAATGTCTGTGTAAACCTTCATGCATTTGCATGCTACTAAAATATTTCATCATGGACTAAACAGACTGACACTGGCATCCCTAGAGTAACGCCACAAAAATATACCAATTCCTAACGCCTGGATTGGATAAATTTTTCTTAATTAGAGGATTACTCTATGCTCTCAACGTCCTAGTGGATGGGCAGTTTAGGGATTCATAAGAAGACACACAGTAATAACAGCAAATGTTTAATAAGCATCATCATCACAGAAAATAGCTGCTTTCCCTGTGGCTGAAGTGGGATTTCTTGCGCATCATCTTCCCACTGATGACTAATGGCGTGATGAGAGAGCTGCCCAACTGTTCATCCTCGTATCTGTTGGTCCTTTGTGATATCTCTTCTTCTATTTGCTCACACATTGTTTCTGGTTATTTACTGAGCTGCAATCCCTTAAACCCAGACAGACAGGCGAAGGCTGATTTGTATTCATCTGGACCTCCAAACAATGTGACAGTGTGGAAGGAAAGGAAGAGTGAGTGGGCCAAGAATATGTGAGCGTATCTCTGGTTAGGATATATATCTCCGACTACATGTGCATTCTAGTTGTGTACATGCCTATTTGTATGTGCGTGTTTGGCAGCTTGCTTCTCCTGCACGTATCAAGTTGATTAGGTTATTTATGAGGGAGGAAGTAAATGAAGACTTAGTATTGTTCCTTATCCTAACAGACTGCAATGGTGGGGAGATTAACTACGTGGGTCCAAGATTCAACTCTTGTGGATTGATGACTCCTGAGGCTGAGCAGGCTCAACAATTCTTGATACTAACAAAGTCCCAGGAAAGCCTTGCTCCTCCCACAAGTAACCTCACATAACCTAGAAAGTAAGTACTAATAATAAGTGTGAACATGGTGGATATAGTATCTGAACTAAAAGGGTACAAAAGTAACTGGCCTGACTGTTAAATGTACTGTAATGTACACTGTATAAGCTTTTTAAGCAAATGCCTGTTATATTAGATTACGATACAAAGAGCTCAAACTAGGATAAACAATGATTTACATTACTGAGATGTCCAGCTTTTGGGAAGTATGCTCATTTACACACTTAGTGCCTAATTGGGGCTCCTTTACCACAAACTCCTACAGCAGTGTGGCGCATCTTGGAGCTGTTTATCTTGTGGCACTGCTGAGGTGTTACTGAAGCCCAAGTGACCGTGATAACGCCCTTCATCATCCGTATTTATGGTTTGGATGTTTTTTATCTGTTTTGTGACAATGCCCCACAGATGATCTGATGGGCATTGGTTAAGTGAGGTGGCTGGTCAACCAAACATAGTGATAACATGGTCAACAAACCAGTTGGTAGTGGTCCTGGTACTGTGGGCAGGTGCTGGGTCAGCTTGAAGTGCTATAAAAATCTCCAGGTGGACGTCTGCCTTGACTTTGGAGTTGATGAAACACAATAACCAACACCAGCAGATGACATGCCATCACAAATCATCACAGACTGCAGAGACTTTGTACTGGACTTCAAACATCTTGGATTCTGTGTCTTTCCATTCTTCCTTCAGACTCAAGGACCTTGATTTGCAAATGAAATTCAGAATTTACTTTTATCTCAAAAGAAGACTGAGCAGCAGTCCAGACCTTTTTTTTTCTTAGCCCAGATAAGACACCGGTCTGACATTGTCTCTGGTTCAGGAGTGGCTTGACATTAGGAATGCAATAGCTGTAGCACCTGTCCTGAAGACATCTGTGTGTGGTGGCTCTTTGTGCACTGAAACCTCAGTCCACTTCCTGTGAATCTCTCCCAAGTTCTTAAATCGACTTTTCTTGACAATTCTCTCAAAGCTGCAGTCATCCCCATTGCCTAGCCAGCTTGTTCGACCACACTTTTCCCTCGCAGTCAACTTTCTTTTAATATGTTTCAAGACAGCTCTTTGCCATCCTTATAAGCAATGACCTTCAATGGCTTACCCTCCTTTTGTAGGGTGTCGATGATAACCATCTTGTATCTCGACAACTGTCAAGTAAGCAGTCTTCCGCATGATTGTAGTTGTGTGTATTAAACTAGACCACGAGATACACTCGTGGTCTAGTTTTTCTCCTTTTCTCCTTTTTCTCCTTTACTCAAAGGCAAAATAAGTCTAATAATTTGAGACACCAACATTTTTATTGCATTCAATTTTTTGTACATGCTAGGTATTGATATTAGAGTTGAGCTCTGCTGGGTGGTTTGCACAAGAAAGTCACAAAGATGCAGGTACCGATTTATCTTCACCAATCAAGAGACACCTTCATGAGTATAACCTCAGAGGATTCGCCATGGGAAGCAAACCCCTGGTGAGTCTCAAAAAAAGAAAGGTCAGTTTGCAGTAAGGAAAAAACAGAAAAAGACAAGAGTAGAGTTGTGGAACAAAGTTCTAAAGGACAGAAGAAAGAGAAAATGAGCCTTTATCAAAATGACAGAAAAGGATAAAGCATGGATGAGAAAAGGAAGACCTTTCGAATCAAAGTACTCTGCCCCATCTGTGAAACATCGTGTTGATTCTGTTTTGCCTTAATGTGTATTTATTATAGTATTTATTATGGGTGTACCATTTATTCATTACCATTATTTATTTCATTCAGTCCAGTCACTGCTGATATAGAAATGGAATAAAGGCAGAGTAATTCAAGAGTGTGCTCAGATCCATCAAAATGCATAAAAACTAACTGGATTACATTTTAACAGCAAAGCCAAACATACATCAAAAGAAAAGGTCCACAAGAGTTTTCCTATTTGTATTCATGCTTAATTTTGATTTTTAAAATAACAGAGTACTTCTTTATTTCTTTTTACAACCATTCGACTGTGCAAGAATGTAGCATTATTTTCGACTCAGCTCTACAATATTTATCAGTCACCTCAAAAAATATGGTCTAATTCAGCGGTCCCCAACCCCCAGGCCACAGACCGGTACCGGTCCATGAGTCGACCGCGAGAGTTGGGGCTCGGGTTTGAAATTGATGATTTTCAGGATTTTTATTGGTTTTTAGCGATTTTTTTTTATCGTTTTTATCATTACCTCGGTTTCCCTGGGTCTTTTCCTGTATGTTATGAATATGTTATGATTGTTATTGGTACCAATATTGGTTTTATTTTGTTGTATTTATCCACAACACCTTAGAGGCCAGTCCGTGAAAATATTGTCAAACATAAACAGGTCCATTCCGCAAAAAGGTTGGTCTAATTTAGCTCCCTAATATCGCACATCAAATGAGCAAAAACAGAGAATTTAGTAGCAGTTAGCTAATATTAACAACATTTAACCACTACAGCCAACATCTGTAGTTATTGTTCGGTAACTGAATCAAGCATCAAGAGAGCATGGAGCATGTGTGCTTGTGGATTCTTAACCAGCCAGTCATGCGACATTAGCAGAATGCTAGCAAGGAATGCTAATTACCCTGTAAGGAAAACAAAGGAAAATGGTATTGTATTTGCAATATCAGGCATTGAACTGGGTATATTTGCAGCTAACTGTATATTAGCCATTTCCTGTTATAATTCTATTTAAAATTTCTAAGTACAATTTTATAAAAAAATTTGAGAAATGTATACTCATAATACTTGTAGCTCATAGCTAGTACTCATATACATACATATATGTATATATAAAACCAGAGTGCACATGTGCCATTCCTTCAGTTATCCCTTCTATTTTAATGTGTTTTGGTTTACACAAGTTGTGTTGTATATATCATGAAAAGGGTTTTGCATTCAGCCTCTTCATTCTTCATCTACTCTGTCATGTTCTTTAGTTGCAGGATGCCTTTAAGCTTGCTGAATCAAGCAAAAAATCTGCAAGCAGCAGACCATTTTCTTCCCCAGTTGCTCATCTCTTCCAGCAAATCCTGTTGCAATCAAACATCCATTCTCACTTTAGTTATATCACCAATCTAAGTGCTGTCTAGTTCAAGATTTAATTTTCATATAAACTTCATATTAAAAACCTGGCTGCATGGGTCACAAAAAGCAATCTATTTGTTTGTGTTTATAGACATGACCAGTGCCACGAAGACAAGAGTCAGCACAATTTTATAGCTAGCATATTTAACTGTGAAGTATATTATATGTGGTGAATACTTTTTCATCACAAAGTGGGGCTTGCATCACTATGGCAACCAAGAAACCAGATCCTTTAAAGTTGTTCCAACCTTTTCGTTTTAATTCAATACATGGTCTTTCTCTAAATCTGTTCAGTAAACTAACCAGTTTTTTTAATGCCAAAACCCTAGCTGATGTGCAATGAATGATTTTTAGTATTTTTTAATAAATAATCTATAAATTTATAAACCTTTAAATGGGGAGTTCTCTGCCTTTAAAAAGTGAAAATATATTATCTACATGGATACGAATCAGCACAGATGAGGCCGGAGAGAAAATAACAGATTAGGGATCATGAGAAGTTGGCAAACTGCGTTAACAATCAAAATCAAAACTATGATAGAGTAAAATCTTTTGCATGGACTGAAGGTAATATATAGGGTACTGTCACACCTCTTGTTCATTTTTTTAAGCAAAAATTTGCTGAAGAAAATGCACCATGAAAGTATAATGAAATTCTAAAAGATATATATCGTTTCACCTAAGGCCTCTTTATAGGATGAGAAGATTAGATTCAAGTTACACAATGACTTTTTCATGTAAATGTAAATATTGAGACTGTGTGAGCTAGATATTTAAATGTTGCTGCTCTTGCTAGTTGGCACCAGAATTCTAGTTAAATAAATAAATGTATCCTTACTGTATTAATGCACATCAGTTACCTATTTTTAAGATGTTATGAAGCCACCTGCCACATGTGGGTCTACAGCTTCAACAGCAGCAGAGTTTTAAACAAGTGAGGTGGAAAGTAAGAAAATGTCAGGCATGCTGACTAGTATGGTTAATGAACAATTAAATAGGGCAAACCGGGGATGACGGTAACACTTTTTTGTTCCGCACTCGCAACTCAATGAATATTTTTGTGAGGATTCCTAAATTTTGACACAAAATACCTTTGTTGTTGTGCATATATACACATATACATATATATACATATACATATACACACACATATATATACATATACACACACATATATACATATACACACACATATATACATATACACACACATATATACATATATATATATATACATATATATATATATATATATATATATATATATATATATATATATATATATATATATATATATATATATATATATACACACACACAACACCTTTTTTTACAATCATCCCTGTTCTCTCCTAAAAATAATAAATGGTTATATGTCAGGTGTGTTACAGTAGAGTGGCATATATACTGACATTCAGCAAAATAATTTAATATTATGCATGTAAAGCTTTATACAGGGAGCAAAATGACATACATTTCAGCACTATTCAAAACACCACATTACTGTAAAAAAAAAAAAACATCAAATACAGATGCAGTATATCCATTGCAGGAGTTTATTCCCTACTGAATGTTTACTGTCTTTTAGAAAGCTGACCAGTCTGATTTTTTTCTATTCTTGAGAGAAAGTTGCCGGGAATGCCCTTACTAAATACATGTATTTTATTTACTATATTTTCACTGTAAAAAATTTTTCGTAATAATGATCTAGATTGCGCTGTGTTAAATAGGAGAATCAGGATATTGGTTTTTGTTTAATGGTTGTTTCTTTCCGATGACTGATAGAATAGATTAGATTGAATTTTCGGTAGACGTAATAGGTCCCTTACCTTTTAAGTTATTAATGTTTTAAATTTCTCGCAGTCTGCTATAAAACACATTACCAGTTAGGAGGACACTGGTTCTTCATTGCAATTTATGAGCTGGGTGGCGTTAAATGAATTTTGAAGGATGTTTTCCGCTGTACACCCGAAGAATTTCTAACCTTGACATGGACTATACATCTGCTGAATTCAGTAAAGCACACAGTTTGTTTACCAAGGCAAACAAATCAGACTCAATACTAGAGCAATTGTGGCATGACTGAAGTGTTCCCTTTTTGAAGAAGACAACAGCAGTGCATTTAAGTTAATGCTGTTAAATAATTATGCACTCCGCTGAACAGACTCAATAGAAAGTGCCACGGTTTGCATTCAGATTGTTTGCCATCCAATTAGTCATCATGCACGGACTTGAAGCAGAGAAGCTCTGGGTGAAATGATCAATCAGTCTTGTCCTTGCTAAGCTCTGCAATCCAGCTTGCTAAACTAATAATACACCGGATACTTTAAAAACTACCTGGAAAAGCCTCTTTGTTCACACCTAGACATCTTTTTTTCAGTCAGTATAGCAATAAATGTTCCTCTCATAGCCACTGAACCATGAGAATAGCAAGTGCTGTCATTCAGTGCTTCATATATATATCCATAATAGATCTGTATTCAGGTAGTAAACACGTTCACTATATGTGGCACTTAAGAATGACACAAACTCTTCAATATTCTAGGCCACTGTCAGGACTGAAAACACCTTTGCTACAAATTACTTTGAAAAGACAGAGTTTAAGAGTATAGTTATCCACCCACTCCCTGCTGTAATGGGCTCTAATGCCTGATGTATAGGAGCAAGATGCAAAATGTGGAGGCAAAGTGATGGATAAAATCTGTTTTCTTTTTCCATACATGCCAATTTAGAGTCGCCAGAGTGAGCTTGTTGGGCTGGAACCGATCTATGGTTGGTAGAACTGACAGTAATAGGACATCGATGAAGGCTCCCTTAGCCTTCCTGTCCTGTCTCCCTTAAGGAACCTTCATTCTACTAAAATACTCACACCTGGACCAAGTCATGCAATTATATGACTTTCTGTGGTTCCAACAGAAAATGCTGAGTTGGTGCTTTAAATACCTGAATGTGAACCAAGAAATAAAAATGCTATTTGCGCTGTTTCTATCCAAGAGTTTGAAAACAGTTACTTCACTGTATCTGTAGAATTTGTGATCGCAGCAGAAACTAAAGGCCTCTTAACGGGAACAAGGAGCTTTAACTTTGTGAGCTCGTTAGAGTAATAGTTTAACATTTCATGAAAAATACTGAAAAGAGTAGGGTCACTTTAAAGTGTATTTGTTTTGATCTACAAGAGTATAACGTCAAA
The DNA here is from genome assembly GCF_001858045.2 of Oreochromis niloticus. NCBI lineage: Eukaryota > Metazoa > Chordata > Actinopteri > Cichliformes > Cichlidae > Oreochromis > Oreochromis niloticus. Next base: position 5,255,031 of record NC_031980.2, read on the forward strand.
TTAATCCAAAGAATGGTAAGCAGCATTTTCTTATTATTAGAATCATTCATCACAAATAATTGATGATTTTCAGTGGAATATCGGCGTGGGCATGCAGAGAGCAAAGGCTTAATAAAAGGCTAATTGTGTCATGTGTGGCAGGCAGGATGAAGGACCCAAACACAGGACTGATGAGACACAGAGGGATGAACTTAGGGAGGCATCTTTATTGCTGTAGCAAATCAGCCAAACATAAAAGTGCTAACCAAAGCTCAGAGAATTAGAAACATGGAACTAGAACTAGGAAACTTGAACTAAGGAAATTACAAGGCACATGGAGGAAACACAGCAATATGAGGTATGACACGACAACCGACAGAGGAAAATGCAGAGCTTAAATACACAGAAGGATAACGAGGGAATGAGACACAGGAGGAGAGCACAGCTGGGAGTAATCACACAAAACGAGACATGGAGGAACCAAAACTGAAAACACTGAGCATGGAACGCTAGACTGTCAAAGTAAAACAGGAACCAAGACACATTCACAAAGACACAGACTTGACATTGAGACATGGAGACATGACTGACCTGGGACAATGATGACCAGACATGAAACGTGGAACACGGGGAAGGCAAAGCAACAGAAACTTAAAGCCTTGGACTTAGAATATAACACAAGCAAAACTCAATAAAAAGAACCAAAACCATGGAGAACAACAAACACAGAATCTAAATTAAAATAGAATTACCGTGACAAATTGGTTATGTTGATCATCTCATGTTGCCACTAACACTCATGAAATGGACCCAAATGCAGACAAAAATATGTTCTTAAATAACTTGGAAATGCTGAACAAAAAGAGCTGCCAGTTGGCAGTGGGTAAAAATCCAACAACTACTAAAGAAGAAGAATACAAAGCGCAAACCAAAGGCTGGGATGCCAACTGGGAAAACAAAGACAGAACCTGGAGGAAGACCAGATAAAAACCTGACGAACACAAACGATATTACCAACAAAAAAAAGCATGGTGAGGAATGATAAGACGTTGGTGAATTCAATAATAACAATACCAAGAGAGACACACAAAAAAACAACAGAGGGAAAGCTACGTGAGGAGAAAAAACCTTTAAAACGGACAGGAAGTAACCAAATCAATGCATTTATTATTTTTTAGACCTGCCAGACACTTCTTGTATAACAAAATGAAGGCTATTTCATGCATTGGAAAAAAAATAAAAAATTGAAGAGCACAGTGTACTTACTTCCAGAAATACCCTTAACAAGCTGGTACAAAATGGCTCTAACCAAAATAGTTAGAGGCCCCTGTGCACAAATGATCAAAAGAGCGGGTACATCAGAGCCTCTAGGTGCCACACAGGTCCTCAGCTGGCTTCATTAAATGGTACCTGCAAGAAACAGGTTCTTCTGGTTTGTGAAGCAAGTAGTATGCACAGCTGTGTGAATACTTGCATCGAATATCCTTCATTTCATTGACAAAATCCTACCGACTGATTTCAGATCAAACTTGTTGTTTTTTAAAGGACTTTTTGAGTCTATAATGAAATCCACAAACCCTGATCAGTTGACTCCTAGTAATTAATAACCAGCTTGCATAAGGTAATACAGTGTGCCACTTGAACACAGAAGCAATGGTTGCTGAAAATAGGCTTCCTGTCCAGTGGAAATCATAAATTATAAATTATGTAGATAATTATAGATATTTAGATTTAAATGTCATCTTACAATTTCTGATTAGTTTCAATATAATTGTTGTATTAGATGAGAATATTCAAAAACAACACTGTTCAAAGTGACAGTTGAGCAATATTTCTTGTAATGCTGAGAGCTATTTGAGGAACGCTAACTAGCATGTCTGTAGGTAAATATAAAGCAGCACCCAGCAGCTGGCACAGAGGATAGATAAGAATGGATGAATAAAAATTTTGCCTTGGTCCAAAAGCAGCACATCAACTGACACATAATAAAGAAAATAATGAAAGAAAATACTTTAATTCTTTACCCTTAATTTAAAATATTTATAACACTTTTGAAATGTCAAGTTGGGAGACAAGTCTCATTTTTTCCTGACTGATTGCTGCTAAACTCTGAGGGACATTACAGTGTTGACAGCAAGTTGTTTTCTGTTTTGTATTTACAGTTATAGCCAGGAAAATGTCCAACTGTGCAAAGATCTGCTGGGCAAAAAAAAACAAAGAAAAAATGGATATGTCTAAACATAGAGAGGGGTGTAAAATTGTCTGCCTATAACATTTCACACATTTTTCTCACAGAACAGCCCGAGTTTATCCATCAAGTCCCCTGGAAAAAGAGCAGTCAGGCCTGAGCATGCAACTTGTGTTCGCATATGTGTGTGTATGTGCTGAGGATAACAAAGGAACAAGCAGGGAAACTGGCATTTCACTCGCATATTAGCTGCCAACAGGACAATAATGGCAATAAAGTCATGGCGATATTGAAATCTCAAGCCCGGTCTCAAACTGAGGCGCCTTGCCGTATGCTGTATGTGTGACTGTGTGCATTCATCCACTCATGCACTCAGGCTCACTGTGGGCACATCAGAGTGAAATTAATATCTATACCACAAGAAACCTCCGGTGAGTTCCAGCTTGGTTGATGTCATTCAGAGGGGTACATGTGATCAGGCTCACTGAAAAAAAATGACATTTCACTTAAGCTTGTCGCTAATGCTAATGCATATCAGATGGTGCCTGTCACAACTTTCACAGAAAGCAATATTCCAGATTCAACAGCGTTCTCAGAAAGGGATCAGCTAAGATTAGTTAATGTCCACTACCGCAGCTTGTATGAGAGTGTACCAGGTGTAGAGATCCACAGCAAGGATTTTCGGATATTCCTGGGCTTCTGGACTGCTCATTCAGGACTCACAGGTTTGACTGTCATGTAGGAGCATGGGGTTTATGTATGCATGTGTTTCTCTGTTTACAGAAAACCGATCTGATTAAAAGCTTTCTGTTCACCGCCATGACGTAAGGAACGATAAATCTACTCTCTACTGTGATTGAAGCTCCTTGTCTACAGGTGACACGCAGCGTCAGTTATCATCTCCGGTCTGCTATGCAAATGGGAAACTTATCTTCTTTTAGTTGTCCCGAGTATAATAATGATCCCAATTAAGGATTCAGGTCAGGTGGGTGATTGAGCTGTTGTTATCTTCATTGAGTAAACAAGGTTTCTTTCTTCTCATCCTTTGGCTTCATTAGCAAGCAAAACACATGGCCGCATTCTGACTCCCACAAAGACATGAATCTATAGCTCGGAGTGGACTCCAGTGCAAACAAATATAGTCATGCAGAAACACGGGCTTGTATTCAAATAACGGCTTTAAAAGCAGGGATGATCCCGGGGCGACTGTTGATTTCTGCATCAGAGGCAGTGTGTTTACCTACCTCAATCTAAAATAACTCTTGATGTATTAAAGTCTTCCAATTCAAACTTGAAAGAGATGGGAGAATTGCTTCTCTCTGACTTGTATGCAAGTATATAAAATGTTGCGAAACAACGGGGTGTGCATTTGCCTTACAAGAGAAAAAAATAAATTTTTATCCTATATAGGGTCCACTACATCTTCACTCTCCATCAAAGAAAAGCTTACACCGAGGAACAAAGTCACGCAGGACACTTGGGATATGAAAAGATTTTCTTTTTTCTTCTTTTTTTTGTCATGACCATAATTCATAATTTACAAACCTGGTGTAGGAGGAAAAATAAAAATCTGATATAATCTCCATAAAGTTTCCAACCTCAAGCTCTCTACAAAGTGCTTTCCACCTAAAGCCAATCCTAACCCTAATGACCCAATTTATATATGTTCAGGTAAAATGTGAAAACAGACTTTATCCCCCCACCCCCACCCCACCGCCTTCCATGGCCTTTCATTTCACAAACCCATGAACCTCTTTTATCACTTCACCCCTTTCTGCCGCTCTCCCTCTTTCTGTGTAAACTGGGAATGCTTGTCATGCTTCATTAAGGCTGGCAGTGAGTTTCCATTTAAATCCATTATTTTATAAGGCTCAGTGATACACAGTGGCGATGATGTTCTCATAACCCCATTTAAGATTTCATTGCTGCTAAAATGAGCTTTGGTGTAATTCATAAATAATAATGACATCTGAACCACCGTCGCTACAGTTTTGTGCCTCTTCTCATGTTCTGCTGTGTTTTGCCTGGCGATTTCCAGAAAGATGCTACACCGACGCCTATTGAGAAGCACCGCTGTTAATTCAGTACGACACCGGCACTGTAAAACAATGCCCGTGCAACATTTTGCTCATCTGGCACTGAGAAAAACGCTCATATAAGCAGCATTAACTCCTAGAAATGAGCTGTATGTAATAATTCTCCGATCTTTCTCGGGCACAGCTGATGTGGAGTCCATTTGGACAACTGAAGACCCTCACCCCTCCCCACCTCCTCTTCCCTTCTTCTAGAGGGTTCAGGGGAGATAGCCATAGCATTTATTAACACTGATAAACCTCTTACCTGTACATTCCCATCCCCTTTACCTCTTAATAAGCTCAGTTCATCTGAATTTCATTTGGCCACAATCAGCCACAGTGATTTCTCTCCCTCTCTCAAGGCTAAATTACGCCTCGTACATCATCATTTCCTTGAGCCTAAGCAGATGCTCCGAGCAGAATGGGGTTGGGAAGGGTGTATCGAATTAATCTAAATAATTGGTCTTAGCCTGTTTGAGCGGGCTCCCACACTGGTTTCAGACGGCATAATGAAGTTGCGACCTCCCCTAGAATGAGGCTGGCCAGCAGGCCGCCGATCATGTTTAGCACGTGTCATACGCATAGTTAAGTCGTTACATCCGAAGTGAGGGGAGACGCAATGACACTGCCCCCCCCCCACCCCAGTGATCATAAATCATAAACTCCATGCCTTCACCCTATTTTAAATATATCACACTTAGGTCCGCAGGTGCTGAATTATTCATATTTTGCTAATAGAGGCATTTAAAGATATTCTATGTTGCCTTATATCTAAAATGTGAACATTTACCCGGCATGAATATCTCTTGGGACGTACGCAGACAGGAATTAGCAAAAGCTAACAAAGTGCTTCTGTTCTAAAAGAGCAGAGAACAGCGAGGTCTGTTGTCAGGGGAAAAGAGCATGGTGCTCAGTGTTTAAGTTTGTTTTATTTTTTTACAATGTTGATGCATATATGTTTATTACCACCTGCTAAAGCTACATGTTTTTTATTCGTGTGGTGGTCAATTCTGTTTAATTATGTATGCAGAAACAATATCATTAGCAACTGAAAGAGTTCAACCTTACATTTACCACTAACACAATATTACATTTACATTTTAAGAGGCAGCATTTACTTGCTGGCTGCTTCATTAGTCTGACCTTGCAAGTACTGGACCTCCTTTAACCTTCAGAACTGCCTTAATTCTTCATGGCATAGATTCAACAAGGTGGTAGAAACACCTCCTAAGAGATTTTCGTCCATATTGACATGATAGCCTCACACACTTGCTGCAGATTTGTCTGTTACACATACATGATATCTCCTGCTCCACCACATCCCAAAGGTGCTCTATTGGACTGAGATCTGATGACTGTCCAAAATGTGTGAAAGAAATTCTCCACATCATTATACCACAGCAGTCTGAACTGTTGCTACAAAGCAGGATGGAGACATGCTTTCATGTTGTTTATGCCCAATTCTGAACCTACCAGCTTAATGTCCCAGCAGAAATCATGACCTATCAGACCAGGCAACATTTTTGCGATCTTCTGTTGTCCAATTTTGTTGAACAAACTGTAGCCATACCTTCCTGTTTTTAGCTGACAGGAGTTGCACCTGGTGTGGCCTTCCGCTGCTATAGCCCATCTGCTTCAAGGTGTTTTACATTCAAAGATGCTCTTCTGTGTACCTTGATTGTAACAAGAGATTATTTGTATTACTGTCACCTTCCTATCAGGTTCAAGCTATTTTCTTGGATATTTCCTTTCTTTGTCTGTAAACCCTGGAGATGGTTGTGTGGGAAAAGTAGATATTAGATATTTTCACTGACAAGTAAAAGTAGTAGTAGTGGAATTATAATGTAGATATCTTTACTCAATGAGATTAAAACAGGCATTGTGTATCTGAGTATAGTTTTGACATCTAACCTGTGTAAAATATATAGTAATTTTGTTGTGCTTAGTGTTGTCAGCATTAATCTCGTTAAAATGACGTTAACGCCATAACTGCATTAACGCAGCAAATCTCCATTAGCGAGTTACCGCAGATCGTTGCCGCGTTAATGCAGTTATGGCGTTGACGTCATTTTAACGGGATTAACACTGACAGCACTAGTTTTGCTGTGAGGTATCGTCCTAGTTCTAATGGCTGTGCTGTTTAGAGTTGGGCACTTTATAAAGTTTGGTACAACTATTCACACCAGTCCAAAGACAGGTGTGAAGATATGTGTGGCACATCTGTTACATGTGTGTACATAACATATGTTGCTATTTGGCTGGAATTAGAAAAGTATAAGGCAGCTCTAACTAATTTGCTAATACATGAAAGCTTGAGGCTGGCAGGTCTCCACTTCATACGATGGCATTTGGTCAGGGAGTGGAACAAAACTCCTCACCTCAATTAGAGCTCTCCATGGGAGTAGGATTAATGTAGATTGTTTCAAGCAGGAAAACAAGACTCCCCCGTTAGGTTTGGATCTATGTAAGAAATCAAACCCTAGCCTCTGCTGAGGTTTTGTGTTCTTTTTTTTGCCCTGAAGCTGCTTTGATGAAGTGTACATAAAATAATGATTGATATGGAAAGGCTAAAGCAGGGAGAGAGGTGAGGACAAACTCAGATGATCAAAGAGACATGGAATGGAGAGGGAAAATGGGCCCTGCGTGGAATGCTTCCCTTCATAGCAACGTTTTTTTTTTTAACTATTTCACCTCATAAATAACAGATTCACAAGCGTTTTAATGGTACACTGACTTGTAACAGGGACAATGTTGCCACTGTGCTCAAAAATTGCAAAAATGGCCGTTTGTATCTTGGGTTGATTAAGACTTGTGAGAAATAATTTGAAATCCTTAAGGATGAGGGAGACAGAGGAAGGTAGGTAGAGTTTGCATATATGACAGTGCTGTAAAAGTGAATTACCTTCCAGAACTGTACAGTGTTAAAAAAAAATCTTGTCATAGTATGAGTATGACATCAGTTCTGTCTGTTTGTCTGTCTGTCTCTTTGTTAGATTTTCAAGATTTCGTGTTAGGGTCAAAGACACACAAACTGTGAAAATCAGTAAAAATTTTATAATACCTACAACTTTTTATAGATGATCTTCAAACTTCACAACAATATGCTAGGCCTTGGTGACATGAGTACCTATTGGCTTAGCATTTGACCTTGACTTTTATTATTAGCATCCAAGGTCAAAGTTGACCTTAAAAAAAAACAGGCTAACGTCATATCATAAAAGATCAAAGTTTTAGTATAGCCATTGCCTTCTGAGAAGTTGTGCTCTCTGAGTGCTCTTGTTTTAAATGGGCTTTAAAAGGCTTTTGGATAGATGGATGGATGATAAAATATTTTTTCGTAATTTTTTCATCTATTCTTACATATATGAATCAAGCTAAAGACAGCAGAATATAAGCCTGTTGGAAGGGCTTTAAGATTTCCTCCAAATTATCACATACAGGAGCTGTTGGGATTACAGTTTCATGAACAGTAATATATAAACAAAACCATAATCTATTTCAAGACCAAATAGTTGTGGTGTTTAGCCCAAAAAAAGGGTAAACATGAAATAAAATAGCAAGGGAAAAAAGAACTAACAAGTGATTAATTACATAATGAAAATAAGTGCAAAAAACAAAGCTCCCACAGGGGACGCAAACCCCGGCCTTCTGACAGTATTGGGTTTAATGCAACTGTCATGGGAATGAGTAAATTACCCAGGACTGCGGTTCATATCTTCTCTCGCTGTTTTATTTTGTTCTCTGTTTGGCTCGATTTAAAGCACCAGAAATAGTGTTTGGTGAGGATGAGGAAAAGATCAAGGTTTGTGTTAAAAATCAACCCTGCATGTTGGAAATGATGCTAAATTGTACCCACAGCATTCACAATTAACACTAAGTGGTTCTGAACAAGCGTCCTGTGTGTGACGAGTTGGAAATGAGACCGAGCTTGTAACGCATAAAAGTTCCATATATGGCACAGGTGCACTAATGTGAGCACATTCAAAGAGACAAACGCTCACATATTCACCCTTGATTTGCTGTTTTCCATTGGTATAAAGTATAGACAGTCGCATGCACCATGATATAACATCAGCTGCTCTAAATGAGGCCACTAAATGCTGTGTACTAGATGCATAATAAAAAACATGCAACTGTGGATTCAATAAAAGTGTCCTATTTTCCTGTACTGTGGAGCTTGAGACAGTGTATGGATGAATAGGGGGGAGCTCATGGTGTTCTTTTAACAGAGGCATAGAGGCATGCTGAGTGTTACCGTGATTTGCTATGACAGCCGTGCCCCAGTGCAACATTCATTTAAAGCACAAAGTAAGCTTTGTCCATTTGTTTCCGCTGGTTTGTGTGTGTCAGAGTGGGTGTGTACAGGGCAGGGCTTGGGGTAGATGAATGCAGAACAGTGTGTGCATTTCCCAGCCAGGTGGAATCAGACAGTCTCTTCTTCAAATGACAGATGAGCCCCAAGACCATCTACATACATCATGTTGTGCTAGACTGATCAGGAGAAAGACTGGTGGCAAGGCAGAGAAATCCCACAGGATTTTTTTTTGGACTTAATAATTTCATGAGAGGCTGAACACTGTGAGAATTACACCAGACAGGCAAGAGAAGCTGCTTATTTTCAGCACCAGTTGGGTGGTATTTTTGCTCAGGCTCCCTGACTGCTTTTTCTGTTAAAATGCATTGCTAGGTCAGACACACAAGCACCGTGCTGTTCCCTCCATTTTGTCCCATCTGTTTAACATGGAGCATTACTAACACAATCAGCAGATCCCAGTACAGTCTGTGCCAGTGTGCCATGGTAGTAGAACAACTACCAGAGACAAAAAAAGAAAAAAGAAATCGCACACTTTCTTTCATTTCACTGCTGTGTCAAAAAGTATCCTGCAAACTCATTTCTGATATGTTTTTATGTTACAAATACACCTCTCAGGTTAAGGTTCTGAATTTCTCGAGCTATTTATATATCCAGGCTAAGTTATAAAGTAAGCCCTTCTTAAATAGAGACCGGAGGTTTGTATCAGATCTCTGCCATTTGGGGCCAGATTTGTTAAGCTTGTGAGCAAATAGTGCTGACAGGTGTCAAAATAGCATGTCCATTCTGCCAAGACACCCCGCAATTTAAAGCAAGGTTGCAAACCAAGAGATGATATTCAACTGCACGCAATTTACTAACAGGGCAAGCGCAGCTTGTTAATTGTAATCAGAAAAGCACATAAATAAAGGTGATACACATGTATGTTAAATGTAGCCCTATGGTAGCCAGTGTAGGACTGTAAGCCGTGCAAAAATATTTTAACATCGAGTTCTGTAGCAGTCTTGTCTTGTATTAAGACAACGTGCATCACTTCAAGGGATAAAACAAACCAGAAGTGTCTGATTGTCTATTAGTGTTAAAAATACAACTACGACTTTTTTATGCTGGATTTAAAAAATTTAAAAAAAAGTCGTATGCGTGCATTTATACAATATCTATATCTCACGTACTGTCAAACTGCGTGCAGCTGAATTAATGCAGGTTCACCTCTAAAACCGATCATCTGTGCGCTGTCCATGGTGCTGACACGTTCAACTAGCACAGTGATTCCCAAAGTCTGGGCTGGGGCCCCCTAGTGGGACATGAGGATACTGCATGCAGGCTGTGATAACAACAGAAATTCAGTTTGAAATTAATTGCAAGATTGTACAGTTATATATTCATATAAATTGTATAGATAAGTGAATTTAAACTCATAATAGGAAGTGGTCAGTTTGTTATATTACTCAATACTCTGACCTTAAATCATTGCTTTTGTATTGAAGTTTGTGTCCCAGTGGCAGGTGGGTCCACACATTGGCCTTAACACTTTGCATATGACTGGGTAGTGTTAGCAATTGATAGCCAACAGCCTGCTTTGTTTATGTTTTTTGAATACACTTTTTCAAGGAAATGCATCACTTTCTTGATTAGGGTGAAGATTTCAGCTTGTCTTCAGCTTGCATGTAATTGAGATAAAAATGTGTTTTTAAAGTTTAGTATAGGAATTGCAAAAATTGAGACATGCATTTCTTAAGTGTTAAATATCGGGGCAATTAGCAGTAAACTGCATGTGGCAAACATTAACCATTACTAAATCAGTTTGCATGCTTGATTTAAATATTCCTCGACCACAAATGCATATACAAGGGTCAGTCTCAAAACTCTCTGAGTTCCCACCTCTTACATGCAATCTTCTCACTGTGCTGTCTTTCTAAAATATTGACAGTGTTATTTTTTTTTATTTATTTTTTTTATAAGTCAAAACACAGTTTGTTCTGGCACCACGCCTCAGTAAATCTGGAGCTTGGAGGCTGCCTGGAGGAAGCAGGTGGAGGCTGTGTGGATAACTCTATGTGGTCATCAAAAATGGATGGAAGGCAACACATAGGCTCACATGCACCTTCCCATGTTGAAATACATGTACAGGTACAGGGTACAGATTTTCAAAGGGGGGGAATAAAAGCCTAATGTGTCATATCTTCATGCAATAAAAAGGGGGATGGAGAAAAATTAAGAAAGAGAGAACAAAATGAGAAACAGACCATTTCGGAAGATCATTAAAGGTTCTAACACTTGTTAGGTTTTTAAATCAGACAGTGGGTCTGGTCACGATGAGCTGCTGAAGTTCAAGTTGTATCTCAAAACAAAATGAATAATAACTTCTGTTATTAGAAGCCTTTGTGCAATTAGGTCACAGGTCGCTGTAAACAAATGCAGACCGTGGATCTGGGATTTTTAATAATTCAGAACTATCTAATGTCATGAGCCAAGCACGCCTAAGTCCAGCTGAGGCAGCTGAAGCAGCAGAGTGGAGCGCTATGTCTGCTCTCATCCTGTTGCACCCCAAATCAAAATGCATTCTTCTTAGCAAAAAAAAACCTTGTAACACAGCTACAACACGCTAACTGTTGGCTGTGTTGTCTTATGCATGTAGCTAGCAACTTCTCAATAATTAAAAAGAAAATGCAAATCTTGAAAAACAAAGGCTATACTCACTAATTGAAAAGCACTGGCTTTTAAGGGCTTATTGACTACTCAAAGCACTTAGCCCCATTAACCCATATATTGATACAACACTTTGTCCAATACACTTTCTCTAATTTTTAGATCAATTAACATGACTTGCATATCTGTGGACTTTTGGAGGATGCGGAAGAAACCAGCACAGCTAGAAGGCGCATACTCCACACACAAGCCCAGTATTTTTAACTTAATCAAGCTAAAATTAGTGAATTGGCATCTTACAAACATAATGTCGGAATTTTATTGTGGTTATTGATTGGTTAAAGACATGCTCCATTATATTCCCATTTTAAATCTCGAACAGATTTAAGCACATTAAATTTATACCAGGGATATAAAACCTTCTCTGCCCCAAACACCACTTTACATAAACTACCCTTTCCCTTTGTTATTGTTGTTTTGTTGTTGTTTTTCAGAGGCAAGAGGGAGATATCAGTCTATCTAGATGCCTTCCTCTTGCACCTCTATGAACCAGCCTGCTCTGGTGTAAATTAATTGCAAGAAAAAATCTATAGAGCCATCCAGTCTGAAGCAATCTGAATCAACAAAAGGTCAACGTAACATTACATGCTGTAGCATAATTTCCAAAAATAACCATTTTAGTGGGCATAACAATGTGCAGTATTCTCTAGAGAGCCATCTAAGTTCCCACTGCACAGTTACAGCTGCCCTGAGGCCAGACATTCTCCTGGTCACAGAGGCCACCAAAAATATCACACTAGTGAAACTGACAGTGCTGTGGGAGGATCGCATGGAGGAAGTGCAAAAAAAAAAAAAGAAAAAAGAAAAAGGTCCTCGGATGAATAACTGGTCATCGTCTGCCAGTAGCAGGGCAAAGTGTCAGGATGCATGCCCATTAAAGCTGGATGCAGAGGAGGATTTCTGGGGCATTCTCTTCAAGGCCCTGAGCTAACTCAGTTTCACGGAACTGTCAAGGAGCTGAACTATCAAGAATATCAGCGAGGCATCTGGGATTCAGGGAGGAGACCCAACCTGAAGTCAAGCTGTGGCCTAATCAGCCACAGCTGAGTCACCAGCAAGAGGATGTGTGAAGTTCAAAGACCTGAAACACGTGACCACCCCGGAATACTCCAATAATAATATTTACAGTTGCATCCAAGGATGTGTTTTATGGGGCAGAAATAGTTTAAACAGTAGTACACTGATAAAGGCCACTTTTTAAAAATGATGTTTACATGTTATTGAAAAAAGCTTAAACTTAAAGCAGAAAGTGTTAATGGCAGTGGTGTCTAAGGATAGATCCAATGAATACTGTGTTTTACTGAAAATGGTTTATTGACACAAAGAGGTTTGAGACTGACTGCAACATATTCATATTTATGATCCAGGAAATAGTGTCAGCCAGGGGGCTTGGGAACCCTGGGAGAGAGGAAATGTGCATTAGTCCAGTAAGGCTACTGTGGAGCGATGGTACAGAATTGATCCTGAGGAGATTTTGGCTTGGAAGAGTTTGGCTTACTTAGAGAGGTGGGGCGGGCTATACTGAGGATCAAGGGCCATGACTTTGTTTCCTGAAGCCACTGGGGGACATTGGGGGCTATTTTCCACCAAAAAGGACCAACTCAACTGGAACAGGTGAGCAAATCTGGTTGGAAGATTGTCCTTCACCCATAGAAGAACACAAATGTAAACACCGGGGAAAGCACTAGAAAGCAGAGAAGCTCTCTCAGAGCCTGATTACCACTCTCAGGAGGTTTGGCAATCTATTAAGGAATGGAAGCTCAAGCAGCTCCGGATATAAACTGGTCCTGATGAGGAAGTGGGAATCAGGCTGAAAGACAGGAAGACTAAATCTACCACCCAAGGGCAGAGACAGAACCTGCCCAACCCAATCGAGAACTTTAGAGACCATAGATAGAGGAGCACACCAGTTCAGGACTATGACAAGAAGCAGTCTATGCAAGTTTGTCACAATTTGGCTACTTTATTTAAGCAAGAAGAATCAAAATCATTAAGTCAGTAGAGTAGTGTATGCTTAGGTAGGTGTGGGAAGACGTGCATGCATGTGGCAAAATAAAAAAAGAAAGCGATTCTATACTCTAGAATGGGGTGGGCAGTTAAGCTTCCATGAGGCCATATGAGAATCAAGGACTGTTGTGGAGGGCCACACCAATGAGCTTGTAAAGAGATCAAATTAATATTTAGCAGAACTGGTAATATTAATTGCTCACCCCTGCCTAGACCAGCCGTTTCTCATGTAATTTCCACTTCCACTCGGATAAACCTGCAGGCTATGTGTCATATGTATTTCTATTTATGGTTAATAGATACTCTGCTGAAAAGAAAAAAGACTTTTATTACTCTCACTCAATATTTTTCTGTTTCTGTTAGATTTTTTAAATTTCACTTTATTATTCCCAAGCTGTTGTCTTTTAAATGTTTTGTGTCTGGTGCAAATTATTTTGTGTTTAGTGGGGGTTGTTGGCGTGTGTGTGTGTGTGTGTGTGTGTGTGTGTGTGTGTGTGTGTGTGTGGGTGTGCCATGTGAATTCCTCAACCTTTCTATCTCTCACGGCACTGGCCATGTCCGTGGCACTGAGATCCATTTGTTATGCAGGTTCATGAGATCAAGTGGGTGTTTGTCATTCCAGAGCACACTCCTTCACAGTGGTTGGCCGCCTGTCTCTCTGTGATACCACAGTGAGGAGAAAACAGCATGACACAGGCCACGGTCGTCTGCCTCACAGAGGAGGAATGTACAGAGGCCACTTCTCATATGTTGCTCTGATTTGCTCCAATGTTACATTGATTTGCCAGCGAGATGGTCAGGCAGACGGTATTTGCTACACTGGTTTGATTCTGCTGTCAGTCATGCAGCAGCTCTTCATGCTCTACCAGTGATAAGAAAGATGCACGCTTGGAAAATAGGACTCTCTCTCTTACACACACACACACACACACACATACATACACACACAAACACACACGTTGACACGTCAGCAGCCACAGCAGGCGTGAGCGTGACCCTGCAAACAGTGATGAGGTCATTACAGGCGACACAGCTAGGGCTGGAGACTGGAGCCTGGAGGCTGTGCGGCAGTAAAACAGAAGAGAGTACAGCGTGTTCCTTAGCAAGGCGAGAGGTCAGGATGTGCTCGTCGCCAAGCTTGTCCTCAGTGCGGGATACATAGGACGGGGGAGCCAGTGACATCACACAGAGCCACTCGTAGTGACTCACTGACACTAATTATGGTTTCAACCTCCTGCTCTCGCTCAGTTTGACTCCTCTTCACCTCAGTGCTGACTTTTCTACCCGCGACATTTTGACAATCTCTCTCAAATCTCTAATTTCTCTCTCTCTCTCCCTCTCTTTCATTTTAACTTTTTCCTCTCACCTTTCTTTTATTCCCCTTCTCTCTTTCTTTCTGTGGCACACAGGCACAAACAAAATTTCAGAATTTAAATTCCCATATTTAGTTTATGCCACCCTTTTTCTGTGTCTTACACAATCACTTCCTCCCTCTTCCACGCAGGATCATTTTTAGCTTCTGTAAGAGCAGAGAAGAGGTTGCAGAGTGCAAAATGACTTCTCTGCTCTGTCACTTCACTTTAACACACACACACACACACACACATACACACTTGTGTTTTCATATCTTAGTGGGGACATCTTATTGACATAATGTTTTCCTAGGCACTTACTCTAACTCTAACCATCAAAAAGAAGTCACTAACCCTAACCCTTAGCCTTAACCTAACCATAACCTAATTGTAACCCTGACACTAAAACCACATTTTGAGCCTCAAAAATGCCTTCAAACTCGTTGGGACTGGCATTTTGTCCCCATAAAGGCTGCTGGTGCTCCCAAGTATAGTGAAATTCCAATTTCTGGTCCCCAAAAAGATAGATAAACATGGTACACATGTACAAACACACAGGCTGGGGTAGAGCTATTTGGTCAAGTCGGTTGATATCCTGTTAAAGGATGATTCACTTCATATCCACTCCAAGACAGGTGAACAGAGAGTGGTGGAGTGGTTACAGACTAAAAGGCAAGCTGGGAAAGGATGAGGCAGGAAAAATAGCTAAACTCTGAGAAAAAGAGATTTATATATAGGGATGAGGTAATAGAGAGGGTTTTGGTTTGCAGCAGCAGTGGGTGGGTTTGTGTTTGTGCTCCCGGTTAGCTCTCAGCTGGCTGATATGAAGGAGCCTTGGCAGCCAGCACACCTGAGGAGTAAACATGACAGATGCTGATAGACCCTGACGCAGACTGATAAGCTCTCTCCCACAATCCCCCAGTGCTGTCCACAGTGGTGCAGAAACCTTATCGTGCATTGCGCCACGCCAAGACTTTCCCCTCCTCATCGCCACCATCATAAGTCTGCGTACGGCCACCCTCGATAGGCAGGTGTCACTGCACGATCCCTCCCAGAGTATGACAGAGGTTGCACGAAGCTCAACCTGGCGGGGCTCGAAATAATACTCGACTCCTGCAATTATTCATTTCATCTTGGCAGCCGGTGTAATTTATGAACATCCCAAGGCTTGATTGAGTACCACGTTAAATCTAAGTGTAATGATGTAGAGCAAGCTATCAAAGAAAGGGAAGATGAATGATGAGATGCCAACATTACACCGGTAACATGCAAATTTTCAAAGGGATGCACCAAAAAAAAAAAAAAGTTTAACAACCAAAATAACATCAGCATTCCAAATAATTATTTCAACATTGTATCTGCGTCAGATTTTTTATTTCCTCTTTTTGTGCCAGAGAAACATGTGACACAACAATATACACCCACTATCTTATATCTGTTGATAGGCTGATATATCATTGAAATGACTGGTATATGGGTGCATCCCTTAAGATGGGATAAAGCTGTTGTTCAGTTCAACTCAATTCAATTTTATTCATACAGCACCAAATCACAACAGCAGTGGCCTTAAGGCATTGTGTAGGCTATGCTATAATAATGAAACAAGATTTTGTTTTCACTTAAGTAACAAAAGCCACAGTTATTTGTGAATAATCACTGATGATGAGAGCTGGGTCTTTGGGTATGACCAAAGAAAAAAACAGTCTTCAGTGGCCAAGCATGGAAGAGGCACATACACAGTCAGGAGTGTGCTTCTTCTTTTTTTTTTTTTTGGATATCCATGGGTCTGTGTGCCCTGAATTTGTCCTCTATGCTATGTCGACACCGTCAGTGCTGTGAAACTTAATATCTTGTGCATGCTCAGAGAGAACATCTACAAAAAGTATCCTAAACTCTGGCAGATGCCACCTTAAAGCATACTTAAAAGGCTGGAATCTTTTGGCCATGCCTACACAAAATGATTTACCTCATGTCTGCTATCCAAATTGACATTATTAATAATATTTGACAGAGATAACCTGTGTAAATACATCATTTTTAATTGATTGTTTCACTTATTAAAGGAAAAAAGCTATCCAAACTACCTGGCCCAAAGCAAAAAGGTAACTGCCTCCTATAGCTAATAGATTGTGCTATCCTTGGCTGGAAGATCTGCACTCAAGTGTTTGTAATAACTGGCAAAGAGTCTTTCACATCTCTCTGAAGGAATTATAGCCCACTGTTCTTTGCAGAATTGTTTTCATTCAGCCACAATAGGGAGTTTAAGGTCATGCCAAAGAAGCTCAATTGAATTCAAGTTCAGACTTTGACTAGGCCTCTCTACAGGGAGTGCAGAATTATTAGGCAAGTTGTATTTTTGAAGAATAATTTTATTATTGAACAACAACCATGTTCTCAATGAACCCAAAAAACTCATTAATATCAAAGCTGAATGTTTTTGGAAGTAGTTTTTAGTTTGTTTTTAGTTTTAGCTATTTTAGGGGGATATCTGTGTGTGCAGGTGACTATTACTGTGCATAATTATTAGGCAACTTAACAAAAAACAAATATATACCCATTTCAATTATTTATTTTTACCAGTGAAACCAATATAACATCTCCACATTCACAAATATACATTTCTGACATTCAAAAACAAAACAAAAACAAATCAGTGACCAATATAGCCACCTTTCTTTGCAAGGACACTCAAAAGCCTGCCATCCATGGATTCTGTCAGTGTTTTGATCTGTTCACCATCAACATTGCGTGCAGCAGCAACCACAGCCTCCCAGACACTGTTCAGAGAGGTGCACTGTTTTCCCTCCTTGTAAATCTCACATTTGATGATGGACCACAGGTTCTCAATGGGGTTCAGATCAGGTGAACAAGGAGGCCATGTCATTAGTTTTTCTTCTTTTATACCCTTTCTTGCCAGCCACGCTGTGGAGTACTTGGACGCGTGTGATGGAGCATTGTCCTGCATGAAAATCATGTTTTTCTTGAAGGATGCAGACTTCTTCCTGTACCACTGCTTGAAGAAGGTGTCTTCCAGAAACTGGCAGTAGGACTGGGAGTTGAGCTTGACTCCATCCTCAACCCGAAAAGGCCCCACAAGATCATCTTTGATGATACCAGCCCAAACCAGTACTCCACCTCCACCTTGCTGGCGTCTGAGTGGGACTGGAGCTCTCTGCCCTTTACCAATCCAGCCACGGGCCCATCCATCTGGCCCATCAAGACTCACTCTCATTTCATCAGTCCATAAAACCTTAGAAAAATCAGTCTTGAGATATTTCTTGGCCCAGTCTTGACGTTTCAGCTTGTGTGTCTTGTTCAGTGGTGGTCGTCTTTCAGCCTTTCTTACCTTGGCCATGTCTCTGAGTATTGCACACCTTGTGCTTTTGGGCACTCCAGTGATGTTGCAGCTCTGAAATATGGCCAAACTGGTGGCAAGTGGCATCTTGGCAGCTGCACGCTTGACTTTTCTCAGTTCATGGGCAGTTATTTTGCGCCTTGGTTTTTCCACACGCTTCTTGCGACCCTGTTGACTATTTTGAATGAAACGCTTGATTGTTCGATGATCACGCTTCAGAAGCTTTGCAATTTTAAGACTGCTGCATCCCTCTGCAAGATATCTCACTATTTTTGACTTTTCTGAGCCTGTCAAGTCCTTCTTTTGACCCATTTTGCCAAAGGAAAGGAAGTTGCCTAATAATTATGCACACCTGATATAGGGTGTTGATGTCATTAGACCACACCCCTTCTCATTACAGAGATGCACATCACCTAATATGCTTAATTGGTAGTAGGCTTTCAAGCCTATACAGCTTGGAGTAAGACAACATGCATGAAGAGGATGATGTGGACAAAATACTCATTTGCCTAATAATTCTGCACTCCCTGTAAAACCTTCATTTTCTTTTCTTTTCTTTTTTTTAAACATTCATTGGTGTGTTTTGAATCATTGTTCTGCAGCATACCCAAAATGTGCTTGAGCTTCAGGGCACAAACTGATGCCCAGACATTCTCCTTCGGGATTTTCTGTTAGAGAGCAGAATTCATGGTTTCATCATTTATAGCAAGTCATCCGTGTCATGAAGCAGCAAAGCAGTACCAGACCATCACACTACCACCACCATGTTCGACTGCTGGTATGATGATCTTTTTATCAAATGCTCTTAGTTTTATGCCAAATGTAACGAGACTCAAACCTTCCACAAATATTATCTGTTGTCTCGTCCAGAGAATATTTTTATAGAATTTTACAGTCAGAACTGCAAGTTTCTATCCAACTTTAGATTCATGAAGGACTCGGAGATGAGTCACTGCTCATCCAAAGGAGTTGAAAATAACAGCTAAGTCGAGGTGATTCGGGCACTTGATTAGGATGCCTCCTGGGCACCTCCTAGGTGAGATACTTCTGGCATCTCTCAATGGGAGGAGTCCCTGGGGCTGGTACAGGACAGACTGGGGATGATCGTGTTCCTCTGCTCGCTTGGGAGCAGAATTGAAGAGAAGAATTGGAGGGGGGGGGGGACTGAGACCTGGATAAGCAGCAGAAAATGAATGGATGGATGGATGACACTAAAAAGGCAAAATGCAAATGTGTAATTATTATTTGCGTTATTAACTAAGACATATCAACATTGGTGACACTAACTGTTTTTAACTGCTGCTTACATAATGCTTAAGTAAGGCCACTGCATTAATCCAGTGCACCTCTTGGCTCCTGGTACCGCTCACCGATGTTCATTCAGATACTTATGATTTCTACTGACCTGTCTTCATTGATTTCTCTACCTGTTTGTAAACACACCGAATCAGCTGCAACCTGGCTCTGACTGATCCCCATCATTTTCAATTACTCAAACAGGAGTTCAGGCCTGCAGTACTCTCTGGCCTCTGAATATGTGGACTCTGCATCATGTTAACTAGCATCGGATCCTCTGGTGGGTGGACAGGCTGGAATCAATAAATCCTGAGAGATCCCTGCACAGCAGTAGCAGAGAGCCAAGAGTGGGCAGGTCATGCTGCTGCAGGCAAACAGACAGCGAATCCACAGGGAGGGACATATCTTAGCGCCAAACAACAATGCACTATGCTATCCTTTTCTGTGTGACTCCTTAATCCTACACTTGTCATTGCTATGGGCAAGAAAATATTTTGCTGTAACCAAGCCAGTTAACCTCTTGAGACTGCTGAAGTTGTAGAGAATATGTATACCACAGAGTATTATGGTGTGGAATGATAATTCAAGTTTACCTGACTTATTATCTAAAGCACTTTCCTTTACAAGAACATGTCATTTCTACTGAATCCGCTCTGTTGGACAGATTGTTGGAGAGGCATCCTCTCAGTGCAAGTATCCCTAACTTTAAGGAACATAATTAGTAGCAAGTGCTGACAGGTCAGAATGGTCAGAATATTGCAAATTTGGTATTGATCGGATGCCAAGTAAATACAGGGCTAGTATTGCCAATACCTGTTTGTAATATCAATACTTTTACCCTACCAAGGCACCTTATATACTGGAGAGCAGTGTGTCATGACTTACAAAATGAATCATCACCAATTTGCCAATTCTGAACACATTTTGATGACCACTACATCATTTTGACTCCCCCAAATCATTAGCTTTTGCAACAAACCTTTCAGTTTTTCATGGATTTAGAAACTCGTTTGGTTTTTGTTTTTTGTAGACCTAGAAAGTAAATGTGCATGTTTCTAAAGACCTTTTGGGTCATTGCACGTTGTTTAAATGTGCTGTGGGCTATAAATAAAATAGATGTAACAATCAACACAAAAATGCTCAGACATTTTTCTGGGTGCATTTTTCATGTATATTTTTCATTGCCAAAGAAGCATTATAGACAGAAACAAAGTATCAATCATCAACAGGATTGATCTGATGCCAAAAGAAGCACTGGTATCGATACTATCGATATTTGGATTGATCCACCCACCTCTACAGAATGGTCATTTGATGGCAGAGACAGTACAGGTTGGGCAACATCACCAAAAAAATGCTTGTTGATGTGCATTTCAAATGTAGCTTTAAGTGGCTACTGAGTCATTAAAAGAATGCTTAACCACAAAACAACAGTGATCAACCTGATAAAAACCTTCATCTTGCTGCATGTATGCATGAGGAAAAGCAGCCGTTTGTTGTGGTTCTCGAATGCAAATGCAGGTGGGAGACTGCGGAAGTTATATGACTCAAACACCGCATTAGGCCTGTTTGTTGTACAAAAAAAAAAAGAAAAGAAAAAAATCCGCTCTGCACCATCCTCCATTTCACTCAAGAGGAAAATGGCCCTCTCTGCAATGATGGCATAAGGACTGTGTGTCATATTTAATGCCAGTCATTTTCTGGCATGTTGGTCGGTCTGGGGGGGATCTTGTGCGTAATAGCCAGAGGGATAATGGTTATGGTAGGAGTGGGGTTAATAAAAAAATAAGTACGAATGGCTGGAAGTGGAGTGAGCGGGGAAAGTCTGCTCTCTGTGCCTCGGTCTGAACTGCTGGGTTTTATGGCGCTTTCTCTGATTCTCCCTGGGCTGCATCATTTCTACATTCATCTTCAAAAATGGAGTTGCATCTGTCACATTGTCGCTCTGTGAATTCGGCCTCCATCTGAATTACCACTTTCAAATATTGAAAAAAAAAAAAAAGTCTTGCCTGCCCATTACTCCAAACCCAGCCGGTGGAGGTGTTGTCACGGAAACCAGCAGCCACTTTTAACAATCAAACATGTGTGACAGTTCATTTTCTCTCCTGGATTAGAAGTGCTAGCGTTGACGTGTGAGCAGAGAGACAGCGAGCCTGAGCCGTAGCACAGTGTGACAATTGGGTGGCAAAGAAACAGACACTTCCCAACTAGAGGCGCAGCAGAAAGAATTAGCAGCTACTAATAAGATCAGTGGCTGGCAGCTGTTCATCATCTTGAACATCTGCTTATCATATCAAATGAGTTGGGGAATTCACAGTAACTCCGTAGGAACAATTCAGCAGCGACCCATGGCCAGTGCTAACCTACTGCTATTGGAAAAGAGCGGAGGGATCGATATTAATTCTGATCCTGATATTGGATCGATACTAGCGCAATAGTTTGGTTCTATCGTCTAAGTTTAGTATGTAGCCCACTGTTAAATAATTAGTATTAGGTTATATTATATTATATATCATGTATATACCTAAAAACCTAATATTATCTATATTACATGTGGTTTATATTAAGTTTAAAGTATCAGTATCTGTGTTGGTATCAGCAATACTGGTTATATAAGTATCACACAGAACTTCAAAAATGGACGTCGCATATGAACTCGCCCCCTTGTTTTTGTTTGTTTTTATTCTTCTCTACCTACACGGACTGCTCCTTTAATATGCACTGCAGTGTAATTTTATATGCAAATCTTCTAAACTATTCAATTCCATGCAGTCTCTGCTGGCGATTTATAAATGTGAGGATTGAAAAATGTTAGCATTGGTCATATTCAGGCCAGACACTGACAATTCAAAGGTTAACATCCAAACCGGTGTACAAAAGAGATTGACAGACACGGTTATGAGTGGGTATTTCCATACTGCATAAAGGCTTATGGTCATATCTCCTCACTTACAGGCAAAAGGTGTGCATATATTCACACCACTAAGTGGGTGAATATATATGTGCATGGCTGTAATAGGGGGATTATAGCAGGAGACCACCCAGTAAAATAAAATATTTGGAGCCGTTGACCTGCATGAGAAATATTTCAATTCTGACAGAACATCACATCCTTCTAGCCTGAGGAGATATGACAGATGAGTCTCCTCTGTGACACCATTTCTCTGCAGACTTTCAAATGCCAATATGTGATCTTTTCCATTTATGAGTAATATTTTTTTTCCACTGCCCCTGAGCACTCCGGTCTATTGAGCTACCAATGGCAGGCCAGTCAAACACCGAAACAGCCGCTGACCTCCATCGCCGTATTATGTTTCCTGAGAGCAGAGTTTGATATCGTTTAACCTGCTTTAACACAGTGCTGTGAGTAATACTTCCATCGCTATTTTCCATGCATTTTCAAATCAGGCCTGAAATGATGAGCTTAGTGACAAAGTGGCGCAGTCTCCTTCACCTTTTACTTATTCCTCAAATTACATTTGTTGAGATTTACAGCCTCTCTGTCACTGCAGGTACTAACAGCACATACGGAAAGACAGTGCATGATGTTGAACACAGAGAAAAGATCTGGGCTGTCTGCTTGAACATTTTATGTGTTTACTCTTTGATTTATCTTTTTTTGTTTGTTTGGTGAGTGCTACTCTCCCGCTGTGCCTGCCCTACTCTGGCTTCTCTTTTCTGCTCAAGCCGTACTCTCCACTTCAAATGGCATGCTGTATTCAATTAGGTATAACCCAAGCTGACAGCCTGATCAAGGTTGCTTCTAAACATTCAGCATCTCTCTCTCTGGTTTTATTGTTTTGGTTTTTTTTCCTCTGCTGTGACTGGAGAGATCTTCCCAAGAGAGACGCACAGCACCTCCTGTCACCTCACCTTTCACTGCTCTGTGCCTGCTCTGACTGCCACTTCCAGTTTCAGCTGCGGGGCAGCACTGCCCCCATGGGCATATTTGAGATGTGCAGCATCTTTTCACTGGACTGTGGGAAGCAGACAGTGTTTTGCTGCCATCAGAGGTTTTGTGTTTTGCACATTATGTTATATCTTATTGGTTTTTAGCACAGTTTTAGAAGATTTACTCTAGAATGTAATGGTTTAGCTAACAGGACTTTGGACATTATAACAAACCCATTCACATTTGAGCCATAGAGGGTATGCAACAGGTAGCATCACTTACTGGCTTTAATTATAGCTGTCATGGATTTGTTATATTAGGAGCCAGAAGTGACCATACTTGGATGGGTGTGGAGTGCTAAGTCATCAGCTAACAGTAGCAAGCCTGGTTAACAAGGTCCCACCAAAAGACCTTAGAAACACATTGCACCAGTTAGCCGGCTTATGTTTCTGTGCAAAGTGACATAGAAATAGAATAAGTGAATCTCACTTACCAAAACTGAAGAACAGACCTACTCGATAGAAAACTTGACATTTCAAGTTTTTATCAAAATGTTCCTAAGTGCTTTTTTGATAGAGCAAGGGATTTTCAGTGTAACATTTCTAAACATACTAGTTTTCTTTAGAAAGCAATAACAATAACAATAACAGAATTATTTCAGTAAAACAGCCAACATTAACAGGGTCAATGTTATTTTTGCCCTGAAAAACTGACCTTTTCATTCAGTCACTCAGGAAAGAAATTAGTGAGACATATGTCTAAAGATTCTAGGACAACTACTAAGCCAAATGAGTTAGCCAAATTGGAAATTATAGTCTCAAAGAAGACAATAACTATAACTCTGCACAGGCACGGACTGCGATGTTATAGACCAAGAAAACCTCCACTTCTGCAGAAGAGACAAGCCAAAGAATCTTGAAGAAAGGGTGCGTGAGGATTCTGAGAGAAAATCTAAAAGAACACTTTCAGATCAGGCGCTAATAACTCTGTCCTTATCTATATATTATTTGGTGGAGGTTTGATCGTGAAGCTCTGGCAATTTAAAAAACTGATATTCTGACATATCTGGAGATATTTTTTTCAGACACACAAAACATAAATAACATTTCCCTAACATTTGTTTATTTATTGAGCCATTTACACTTTGTCTCATTCTGCTGAGATCAGCTGATTATGGTGTCCGTGGTTTCCCAAACACGTGTGTTTATCAGTCATTATAAATACTGATACCAATAGCTAATATCGGCCAATCAAAGTCATCTTTTTTCATGTAGTACTGTATAGATTTCATAGATGCTAATTTTTTACATCCCTCTTTAGGTCACAGATGTTAAACTTGCATGGAAAGAAATCTGAATTGACCCTGTTTCCACTGAAACATGCTGACGTGTCTGAGGGATGATATTCATGCATACTAGCTTCAAGTGAAATTCTAGTTGAATGGTCAGCACTTTGACACACTGCCAAAACACCAGTGCAAGTGGACAGAATGGGACTTCCACACTGAAATCTAAATTTAGCAGTCATCCTGAAAGTGCTTGAGAGCTGCACGAGAGGATGACCATTCAGATTAAAATCACATTATGTTTTTTATATTTATTGGTGGAAACCTAAAAGTAAATTTTAAACAGTTAAAAGCAAAAAAAGGAAAAGGTTCCACATCCATATCTTCAAAAAGACAGATCCTCTTATGACCTTCACTGTGGATCGACTCTCCACAGATGTTTGATGAATCCCACTGGATGTATGTATAGTGTAATTCATTAAATGCAGCATTGTGCCAGCCAATAGAGTACAGACTGAATACCAACAAACCTTTTCCAGACCATCTTTTGTATTTGTCATATTTGGTAAGCAACACATTTTTCATGTCTGGCTCTGTATTTCAGCTCTGAAATTACAGAGTGAGTAAAAAAAGTTAGTGCTGATCATACACCTACCTTTGCAGAGAGGTGAGATATTTCTTGAACCTGGTTATTAATATTCAGCCAACCTATTTTTATGTTGTTTCACATTTTCTGTAACTGGCATTACAACTACAGGCTTTAGGTGAATGTACCTATTTTCCCATGATTGAATTTTGGTCTTGTTTATTATCATCATAAAAATGCTGTATAGATGAAAACATTCATCAGGATGTACAGTTGTGGTCAAAGGTTTACATACGCTCAACATGGGCATGAATGTCATAGTAATTTGGGGCTTTTAATACAGGATCAAATATACACACACACTCACTTAAATCTTTTTTAACAAGTGGTGCTAAAGATTCTACAGTGTCTTTTAACTGGACAACCCCTTAATGTTTTCATTAGTGATTATAATTGATTACAACTGGACCTGGTACTTTCTTGCTAGCCTAACTTTTTGCTAGCCTTAAAGGATTTGTTTGATTACACTCATTGGACTGACCGATACTTAGAACAAAGCAAAAGTCCATGGAACTCAGTGAAGATATAAAAAATGAGAATCATAGATTTAAATGATTCTCATTTTTTATATTGGAGACATTTTTAAACAACTGCATATTTCAGGATCATTACTTCAAACAACTGTAGGTAAGTACAAGTTATTCAGATGTGTCACCACTTTGCCAATATCTGGAGAAGACCCAAACTGTCACTTAGAGGAAATTGGTTAGGATGTTCAGGAACAACCCAGGAACCATCAAGCTTCAAGCCTTACCCTATTGAAAATTTGTGGACTGTGTTTAAAAGCCAAGTCTCTGCCAAGAAACTAACCAATTTAAATGAACTCTACCGATTCTGCCAAGTAGAGTGGTCCAGCTGGAATTATGCCAGAAGCTTGTTGATGGCTACCAAAAGTGTTGACATGCAACTTGCTAGGGGACATTTAGCCAGATGTTCATAGGGTGTATGTTTATATATGAGCCTGTTTGGTTCTAGAAAAAAAAAAGTTAAAAGCTCAAGATTAACATAGGATTCATACCCATGAGTGTATATGAACTTCTGATCACAAGTGTGCATCATTCAGCTTGGAAATATCAGTTTCCTGAAGATTTTGGATTTTCACTATCTTTAAGGCTAGTTTGAGCTGCGCTCCATCAGCAAACGCAGCATTTGGTGCTCCCACTCTCTGACATGTCAGTGCAGCATCTCTGCCTGCTGTTTTAACCCTTCCACCACCTGAATATCTACCTCTATATCATGTTTCTAAGTGAGTAGTGAGCTCAGAAGATAGTCACAAAACTTTAACAAATCAGTCGTTTCAAATATGAATTCTCTTTTTTTTCCAACGTATTTCATTACAGGCCAACTTGCTGTTCTTCTCTCCTCTGAACAGCACATGTTTGAGTTGTCATTGGGAAAGCGCAGGTGTTACTAATAACATTAACGATCGTTCCTTTCTATAACAGTGAGCTGTGCTGTGCACGAGCACGGCATGTCTGCAGTGTTCACTGACTTCTAATTAGGAAATTGTGTTGTCCAGCTTTTCATAGAAATACTGAAAGCCGAAAGTGAAAAAATATATATATTATTTTAAGCACCATCTTCTTTCATGAGGTGTCGTGTGGATCTTCCCCACCTGCGGAGTTGCAATGAAAACAAAGCGAATGGCTATCAGCCTCCTCTGGCCAAGCAAAAACACCATAATTGATCTCTTTCACAGCGGCACTCACAACACCTACGACAGCTTTGTTCATTTAAATGTCCCACTAAGCAACAGCTCTGAGCCAGACTGCAGCAGGATTCTGGCAATACAGCATCTAAATGGATGACGGCCATTAATAATTACACCTGCGCATTTCCTGTGGTGACTTGTCAGCCATGGGCTTAGCAGGCGATTTCCTTTAGCCTCGGAGACTTTCACTGCCAGCTGATGTTACGTTTTGGTTTTATTTAATATATGCACAACAATATAGGCTGCACATATCTCTGTAAGTCTAATATTGGCCACACAGCTGACTTTAGGTAAACAAAGTCTGTGCATTGCTGAGGCAATTCCCTTGAAATTTATGGAGAAATTAATGTTTGCTGAAGTCATCTAAGCCTAAATTGGGCCTTTGCGGCACGTTTATTCCATGGAGGCTGGAGAATTAGCTTCTGTTTGACTGGAGCGATTGAGTCAGCCAGGTGCTCCGTACTGGACTGTAATAAAGCTCAGTGAAGTGCGCAGCTCACGTCTCAAGGGAGTACACTGAAACAGAAAAATATCTGAAATAATAATGTAGTCAGGTGATGTTTGTGGGTAAATATATTGCTGTTTTATAGCAACTGTGGAAAATAATAAGAAATATGTTTTTTCTTCAGTCCTCCAGCTTACTATAACACAAAGAAAAGGAGAATATCAGGAACAAAACATCCTGTAATTATCAGCTATTATTCTTAGGGCGTCTCACACAATAGCCTGTTAATCATTGCATAATTTCACAGGTTCTGCTTTTACTATTGCTTCTTTCTTCAATTAATCTGTCTATTTTTTCTTTATGTCTCTGGCTGCTGCTCTTTTCTTCATTTTTTTCATTTGCCATCCCTCAGTCAACATCTATCCCACTCCGTGGAAACTGGGAGAGGAGGAGCATGAATGAGTTGCATGTTTGCCCACAGCCGTTTGGAGGAACCTTGCAGAGAGAAGTGCCTCTTGGTCTAACAATCAAAAGCAGGTAAACCCAGAGGAATGTTTCCATGCCAACAGTGTGTTGTAACGTTTTCAATTCACTTATTTTTCGCTATAATCTAGGAGATGGATGGCAGACCTCTGCAATGTATCTGGCAGTCAGTCACAGTAGCTCGGAGACTTTGGGTCCCAAGCCATCACACCAACAGCTCCCTTCTGGTTTGCTCAAACTAGTGTTCCATTCAGGTTTGCTTTCAGCATTAAGATTTGGCTGTGACCACAAAGTGCACACAATAACATATTTATGTGCGTGTACAAGCGTGGCACACATGAGCGATCACAGAGTCTTTTATAGCCACAAACAATCGATTTTACCAGCACGTACATCACTTAGGGATAATAAAATTAACTGCTACTCCCAGTAAACTGTCGACCATCCCCTCCATGTACAGATGCAATTATCTCATCAGATCACTAAAATAAAAGAGACTTCACAAATTTATTTGCAACATTGCTTCTAATAAAACCCTTAACTCATAACTTCATTCAGTTTAGTTGTATTAACAATATATCAAAAGAAAACGTATCATTACCCCCTAAGTAAACAGTTAACTGAGCTTATTGTCATATTTTAGTTATATTGGTTTTATAGTTGATAACTTTACTGATTAGATTTTTTAAATAATCTCTGATGGGGAACCACTAGAAAGAAGAAAAGAAGTCAGACTTTAAAAAAGTGATTATGAGCTACTAAAGATCCAGTTAAATATGTTATCCATCCATCCATCGATTCAGTTTCAGTGGATTCAATTTTTCCATTATTATTTAAATCCATGTGAAAGATGATCATAGCCTTTGTGATGTTGCCAACACCACTGATTTGAGAAGTGTAAGTTTGAGCATTGACAATAAATGTGTGAAACAGAGGGACACTGCATCCTCATACGGTAGCGAGGTGCAAGTCCCAAGGTAGGTATTTACCCTGCTTTACCATTTATTTCGTCCAAAATGGGAGCATAATTTGCAGAGCATAACCATTGTGCTTAGTCAGGATTCTCTCCATGCCAGCTACAGGAAATGAATGCAGCTTTAAGGAACTTCTACATGGGATTCCCTTTTCAGACCAGGGAACCAGGTCCATTTTTTTAAACACTGTCTATGTTAAATCTGCCTCTGTGGTTCTCCTCCCTTTACAAAATGCAAGACTAAAGTTGAAGCAGTAGCCCAAAAAAGAAAATTGAACTACTGTATGTGCTAAACCATTACTGTCTGATAATAAATGCCTACATTTAGATATCTACCTAGTTACTGCTACTCACTGTTGCAGTGTGTCACCAAAACTGCATATTTCTCTGGGGAAACTGCAGCTCTTCACACATTTCATCGACCAACAATAGGTTTCCACTCAGGTGGTTTGTTACAAATTTCAACAACAAAGGACTGATAATCAAAGTTAAAATGTGGAACGTCATGTCAAAACAGCATTTCTGGTAACAATATTTCAGATTTGATAAGATTTAAGGTTTACTTCCTGGATCATTAACTTTTATAACTAAATTAAAAATGTGAAAAATAAATAAAAACTATAATTATTTAAGGACATGGAGGCAATTTCTTAACAACTCTATTTTCACTTCAGTCAGTTGATTGTTTGATTCACAAGCCACTGTGTACTGAGGAAAAAGGACTTAAACAGAGCTATTTTCCAAACACATGTGAACCTAACTTTATGTAGGCTACATATATAAAAATAGCATGGTGTAAGGCAGAAAGTGGAGCTGGAGCAAACTGTGACCACACAAAGCCTGTGAACAGTAACAACGATGGGAGACTTTTTGAAAAAGATTCAGGTTGGATAAAACTGATTTTTCACTGAGTCAGTTGTCGTGGAAGTTGTGTACTGGGGAGACAGCACAGCGAGAACATTGATGCGGTGCAAAGAAGAAAAAAAGGCAGTTGAACCGAACATCAAAGACAACACCTTCCACCCGCCAACATGGTGCAGTGATGCAACAAGGAGCGCTTGTGTGTTCAGCTCCAAGCTGGCCTGCCCGTTCCTGCACACAGGCTCCTTTTATGCATAACTTATTGGCCTACTTTTAAAATACCTACAGATCTGAGGTAGACATCAATACACCCCATAAAATACGCCTTAGCCTTGCAGAATGTTTTGCACACGCTGTGCTTCCATTTCTAGAGTTCAGTCAGACAGTTATGGCCACATTTGTTTAAAGTAGCTATATCGCATATATTTACTGCATTTGGCAGGAAGTACCTTTTCTTTATTTCCTTCATTAAAAAAGTTTCAATTGTTCATTTTGAGCATGTACTGGACTTCCGAAGACTCATTATAATGAGGGCTGCTGCTCTAATTTTGAACTACTATCACTATTCATTCATCCTTTTATTTCTAAGCAGTTTGTTCTGTTGCTAAAATTATAGGTTTGAGTGTTTGTATAAATTTCATTTTTATGTCATTTTGTTTCTTTTTTACAATTTCCCCAATGGGAGCATTAAAGTTTCATCTTATTCCTGCTGAACAAGAACAGATTTGTTATTTGTGGTACGCTAGCATTTCCCAAGCATATTTTAGTTATTGCCTTGGATTAAACAGATAAAAATTTGAAGCTCGAGCATAAAGGAGTAGATTTACCATGCTTTTTAAAAAATCAAAGTAGCTGCAAAACTACAATGTATTTTTAGTTTTTTGATCCTTTTCAATCTGCCACAAACATCACTTTTAACTGCCCGCTTTGGACCCCATGAAGCTTCTCTAGCTACCTGATGGGCAGCATCTGATGGGATAGCTACCTGATGGCAAAAGGTATATAGTTATGATGAATGGGAATTTGCATAATTATGATTAAGGAACTGACCTCACAGCCCATTGTTCCTTCAGTGGGCTGGTTTCAGTCATTATGCAAATGTACTGTTTATAAGGTTTGGGGAAACCTGCAGTCAGCTGAGACTGAAGAAGTCACTTGGATGAGTGACGAAACGTTTCTCCCACAAAACACTACGTCCAGATGAACAGATTCAACTTTTGGAGATGATGAATGAAAGATTTTTTATTTTGGGGGGGGGGGGGCATAAATAGCATTACCAGCAGTCTGTGACATTATCAATGGCGCTGAGCATGACGTGCTGCTGCCATCTAGTGCCTAACACTTAACTTTTTTTTTTTTTTAAAGGTGAGAACAAAAATTTGAAATATTTTATAGTAAATCCTGGCAAACCCCCCCCAGAAAAACTCAATATCAGACTGCACAGAATCCCATCTACCTGGGAACAGCCTTAAACAAATAGCTTCACTTTGGTAGCTTCAGTCACGAGGCGCTAAGCAATTAGGCGCACTACAGGGGACTTATCAAATTTCATTAACTTTGAGCAAGACCATTATCTCAGCATGTTAGCAGTCCTTGGATGAGAGCTGGGGGTATGTTGTTTTACGTGAAGGCACGCTGAATTAAAAATTAATCAGCTGCTCTTTACGCTGCTACCATGATGCACAACTGTGAGGATTAATTGCACTACTTGACTTCTTGCAAAATAGCTCAGCGGATGTCCCATTAAAGGTTATTAACAAAGAAATGTGACCACTCAACCACAATGCAACCTTAAAATTGAGTTTCCACCTGAAATATTTTACTTCCATGCTGCCTGGTTTGTTTTCAAGCGACAGACAAAGCCGACCTGTCTGAAAGCTCCCCCACCCCATTATTAAATTACGGCTATTTCATTCCTATTGTGTTTTCTTCCCATCAGTCTTTCCCTGTCCACTAGTTTCCATGGATACAAACCACTTCTCTGCAGTTATCTACCTATTACCTATTACAAGGATGTCTACATTTCACTCATGTAACAAAAAAAAAAAAAAAAAAAAAAAGCCATAAGACTTGCAACTCAATGTTAACCCCAGTTAATATTGATCAAGTTTCAGTTCTACTCAAATTTAAAACCTCTTGCTATATAAAACCTGTTTGCTTAACTCTTCATAGACAGGAACTCAAAGAAGGTGAGCAACTAAGACATTTTATTTAAAATGGAACCATCTTTAACTGTATGACCAACATGACTTTGCTGAGCAAAACAAGAGATCATTAATGGTGTTTGATCACTCATCTAAAAGCCCTTTTTATCCATTGTGGAAAAAAAATATCAAATTTATGCCAATAAATAACCACGCAAAAATCAAACAAATTGGACAAAAAAAACGATTTATTTGCAGTGCTGAATTATCCCATCATGGTCAGACTTCCAATGACAACTTGACCCATCCGAGGACATCGGCACAAGACATCTTAGTCCAGCTGTAAGAACATAAAATAGGTGTTAGTTATTGTAAAGAAACGGGCATATAGCATGCATGTAAGGAGCAAAACAGCATGAAACTCAACATTTAATTAAAACAACATTTAATTCATGGGCTTCATCCTCAAATCAGCAAAGCCAGTCCTAATGAAACTTTATACAGTCGGAAATTCAGTTGATGTTCTGTTATGTAAAGTTATGATCAACTTGAGAGGCTACAGAAAAATACAACTTACCTTAACGAAGCCGATGTCTTTAGCGTACTGCCTGAAGCACTGGCGGCACATGTTGATCCCGTATTTACGGATCAAGCCATGTCTGTTAGAGCACACTCGGCTGCAACAACATCAGAGTAGTATTAATCACATATACGCTTTTATGTACCAGTTATAAAAAGCCCTGGCGTCGATTGTCGTAAACTATGAGCCGATGTGCTCTTCTGAACACCGGGGCTAACTTTAACAGTCCTGTAATAATGCTACTCTCAATAACGTTAAACATTTGTTACATTTCTTCCGATCAAGCGACGGAAGACATTACACGCCTAACTCATATGCATTAAGGGCATTCGGTAAGTCTAGCTGTTATAAAACCAAAGCCGGTCAAAAGACACACACGGCTGATGCTAATAGGGAAGGAGGGAGCATTCGCCTCCGCCATATTAGCTCAGGTTCAGGGCACATGCGGTGCACGTTTGGTAGCATTTTTTTAAAGATAAGGTGGCCAGAAACACCTTA
This sequence comes from Oreochromis niloticus, assembly GCF_001858045.2. Taxonomy (NCBI): domain Eukaryota; kingdom Metazoa; phylum Chordata; class Actinopteri; order Cichliformes; family Cichlidae; genus Oreochromis; species Oreochromis niloticus. Next base: position 5,287,822 of record NC_031980.2, read on the forward strand.
TATCACCTCAACTTGATCACGTTAACCGATAAACAACGCAATAAAGGTGACACTGACCAGGAGCGGGATCCCTGTCCGAATTTTCTGGGGTGACTCCAATAGAGCTGCTGATGGCCCATCTTGTCTCTTTTCGCTCGAGTGTCGGAAAGGAAGAAGAACGGGCGCGCGTGCGCAAATAGGCTTTCTGGTGCTCTATTTCCGGTTTCGGGTTGTTGTGTACCGCCTCCTAGCGGCTGTTTACATCAAATCTAAACTAAATTTAAAATCCTATTTTTTTTTGTACATCGCCAAAACTAATCAATTTGAATTAATAAATCTCACAGCCCAATGGGTAACCGTGATATCATTTAACTAGGATATATCTCCTCTCTTACAGCTCGAAGCCCTGCATTTAAATAAAACCATGTTACATTAAACTATTCAGTCTTCATCTCGGAAACAATTGTCTGTTGACCATAAGCACTTAAAAAAGCAAAGTGCTTGCTCTTTCTGTTTAGCGTGAGCATCTTGTTGCACACATAATCCTTCAAATTAACTCGTGTTAATTAACTCATGTACAAATCTACTGCAATAAAAAATCATGCAAACCACAAATGCCTGAAATTGTTCATTGATTACCCACAAAATGCGGTCTAATCTTCATAACCAAACGCAATCAGACTAAACAAATATGTATTTAACTCCAGTTTCTCAAAAAGCTACTCGTAACCAGATACATAGTTATTGTATATTCAAAAAAAGAAAAGAAAGAAAGAAAGAAATATACTGCAAATACACACTTTAAATAATTTAATTATATGTAAATCTTCCAATTAATTTCGTGACATACTTACAACGTCAACTTTAAATTAAAATATTGATTGGTACATTGAACTTGCACCTTGCATTTTTGCATGATTCATTCTTTGAATAATTCAGCCTTTGATTTTATATATTTCAGTTGCATTTTACTCAGAATTATTGTGTCATTTTTATCAGGGCAAAGAATCTTTTTTTTTTTTTTTTTTTTTTTTTTTTTGCATAGTTTTGTATTTTGTAATGATTTTTTGTTGTTGTTTTTTTAAAATTCAATTTAGTTTCAGTTACCTTCCAGAGTGGGTTTACTTTTTAGTTTTTGAAAATGTGTTGATGTACTGACAGAGTTTTTTTAATACAAAGAAATACTCTAAGACATATCCCAGGACACTTTTTCTACAAATGAAAGGAATTCAAGACCATTACTATTATCACTCTCTGGGTGTACAATGTGCAATCCTCAAAAGAGTGGAAAAGCACCCAAGGCTCACAACAACACGTGTGTAGAAATCTTCGCAATTTGATAAAATCTTTATTCACATGTCCATTATAAGAAAATCACTGAATAAGAGTGGTAATATTGGAAGGCTACAATATAGAAGAGCACTGCAGGCTCTAAATGTATTTTTAATAGTATGTTTCAAATTTACAGAAGATCCCCTGCTGTTTCATAACATCTTTGGCATCATCTTTTATACTCAAGGAGGCAAATACTGAATTACTGAAGAAGAAGAAAAAATGCAGGTTTGTAAGGAAAATGCACTGCATCTCAGTACCAAAACCCCATGTCCTCACTGAGGGAACAATGCATAAGTCTGTCAGGAAAATTTAACAAGAGATTATTGTGGCAGCTGTCCGTGACCTATCCTGGGAGAGGTTAGGTGACAGGACAATAGCTACACAAAGGCCCAAAGTGCACAGGTAATTCTTCGGCAGAATAGCTGGGAAATAAGAAACCGTTTTTTGAATGGCAAAGTTAGGATATGTTCACCTTAAACCAATTGAGATGCTGTGGGATGACTTGAAGAGGGATGTTCAATCAAGACCTATTGTGGGAACAGTTTGTAGGGAGGATTGATCCAAAATTCCTCCTCTGTGTTGTACACTTCTTACATGGAGCTACTCGTAACATCTGATGGAGGTTGGTATTGCTGAAATAGGTTCCACGAGTTAACAAAATTCAACACTTCCCTTTTTGGGTCTGCACTGTGAGTGATCAGTGAAGAAGAAAAAACCAAAAAAAGTAGCAATTAAGGCAGTCTGTGTAGAATTGCAACACATTTTACTAATAATCAAGAAATCCCAGTGTTGTGCCAAAAAGTGATTCCTGTTATTTGCCAACAAATAACTGCCAGTATTTAAAATCTTGTAGACGAGTTGTTGGCCTGCAATCCGTCAACCATATCCATTATTAATAGTAGTTATTAAACTCTGGCTCTCTTTCACAGTGCGCCTTTGTCCTCCCTCCCCTAAACCCCAGCTGGTTGTATCAGATGGCAGCCTCTCCCTGGTTCTACCAGAGCGTTTTTCCTGCTAAAAGGGAGTTTTTCCTTTCCACTGATGCCAAGTGCTTGCTCATCATCTGACTGCTGGAATTCTCTCTCTATTATTGTAGGGACTTTACAATATAAAGTGCCCCGAGGACACGGTTGTTGAGATTTGGTACGAAATACACTGAACTGAATTGAATTCAACTGAACTTAATTGTGAATGATATTAAGTCATTTTCAGCTAGAAAGATCATTCTAGTCTGCGACTTAAAAAAACAACTTTGATATAGCCTTTATTCATCCAGGTAAAAAATGACACTGACATTAAAAATATTCTATAAAGACTATAAAGCCAAAAAATGACTGGTTTGAATATAATGTTAGGTACAATAATGCAAAATGATAAACAAAGAAACAAAAAACAAGTAATTTCTTTATTTTATATATAACCCCTTCGTAAATCTTGTTTACCACAGCCTATTTACCCCCCAAAAACCACAGATTTAGACATCAAAAACAGCAAATCACACATAAAAACATGGGGAATTACTTTTGGGGGGTCAATCACATTTTGGGGTGACAACGGTAATTCAAACAGGCCCACTAACTTTTCCTAGCCACTCAAACCTCATTATAAGGTCAGTTTAGAGAGCAGAGTATCTGCAGCAGCAGGAGCAGCAGCGGGGATTCAAGATATTTCGGGTATCTCTGGTGCCCCCCGCTGGCCCGGTGCATTGTGGGACAGCGACAGGCAGTGTTTTCACACAGCTAGTCGACAGTTGCGTTTGCCGTGCATTTTGCAGAACGGTATGGGGGAGAATGGGAAGCCACCGTACTGACTCTTCGCAGTGAAAGCTCCGCACGGATTCTGCGGTTTTAGGTAAAGTACTGTGAGCGTGGTCGTTGTGGTTCGATACGGTGTTGACGGTGGTTCGGTCCGGGCGTGTTACTTGCAAGTTGCTAGCTGACGCCGTTGCTAACTTGCTGTTAGCATTTCCGTGATGCTGGCTGTCATAAAAGAGCGAAGCTGAGGCGTCCGCCGTTGTTTTTGGCTGCTTTCTGTGGGTTTTGTGTTAGTCGGCGAAATGATAAAAACTGTATCTCGTGGTTTAAAAAAATCGATTGAAGCCGCCGCTGGCTCGGTGTTGTTCAACGGCGGCCAATTTAGGACAGACAAACTGATGGGGTTTGTGTTGTAGCTAGGCTCCAAGAGGAAACTGCACATTTATAGGCGCTTGTACTGCTAGTATAAACCGGTTTAGGTCACGATAAAAGAAATTAAGTGGATTAAAATAGGAAATACGTTAAGCTGTAGACCAAATATTTGAGTTGATTTGGCAGGATGCGTGTGGAAAGCATTTAGCACGGAAAAGCCGAATGTGGGCATGCAGATTGCAATAATTTAAAGAATATGGATTAGAGAACTGTATCGTTTTACTCCTGCATTTAGCTGCTTTCCTTAAAGTACATATCACATATTAATACATTTCTGTGCACATTTGCTAATAGCATTTGGGGCTTACTTTAATATATATGTCTGTGTGGGGCAGCTACAGGGAATGTGTTTACTTCTGTTATCACAGACTCTAGTAGGTATCAGATACCTTTCCTAGGCAGTGTCGGTGACACACTGCAGTCTGGACTGGATGCTACCATTAAGTAGAGTTTTCAGGCAGACAGAAAACAGAATAAATGGTCAGGTAGTCAGCCTGAGAGACTACTAATTTAATAATGAATAAAGTATGGAGGTTTGCTCAGCAGAAATGAGCGATCAATATTGATAATGCAGTTAAGGGGGAAAATAAATGGAGGGCAAATTAGAAGCATTGAGCTTTAATCAACATTGATGATATAAGCGAAGATGAAGTGTGGGGTAAGGGTGAGGATTAGATGAAATCACAATTGTGGCTTTTGTGATACTCTTCGTAGGGGCTGGCTGGCAGCCAGTTGCATGTATATTTCTGATAAAGCTAGGTGATTATCATTTATTGAATGTCTGTGAAACCATAATATATACTTTTATATTGTCATCGGACAAAATGCATTTTATTGGATATGTTAATTGTACTCTGCAGATAAGGGAAGATAAGTAAACTGGAGGTGCTTTCAGGTATTAACTCAATGCAAAGTACAGTAAATGTACAGAAATCTGCATTTGATATGGTCAATGTTCTGCTTGTAAAACAGCAGCAGTTATGTTGACAGTTTTTGGTGGCACTTGGCAGGTAGCTTGTTTTAAGCACTTGGTAAAATCTGCTTCTTTTTCATTTGAATTTTGTCTTCCTCGATTGTAGCCCCTGTCTAATCATCTAGTCTGATTAATTCTAACTAAACTGATCTCAAAGCTATATGATAAACAACTGTCTCTGTACCGTTAAGTACAACATTTTCAAGAAGGATAGGCTCTGTTGCATTTAACTTTCTCATGATTTGATCATTTTACTTTTAAATAAAGGAAAAAACTTCAGCTTAATTGTTATGCGATGTGTATGTTAAATTTGTCCATTGTGATTATAGAATGAGACGCTCCTAGTGAATAGTTCCTAAACAGGAATTTTTTTCCTGGTGTCTCCTATCCCGATAACATTATTGTGTGAGTATTACTTTACATTTGGTGTGGAAGTCAGATGTCAGAGCTGAGAGTGAAATCCCTCCAGAGTTAGTGGGTTCTGGCAGTAAAGTTGGAAAAACAAGAAAATTAAAGACAATGTGCTGTCCAGCTGAACGTCAGCACACGACTGCATGTTTCACTCGGTGCTGAATGCTCGGTGGAGCGAAGCTTTTAAACATACCGCGTATGTACCTGTATTTACTGTAGATTTGTGAACCTACCTGAATGGCTTCACCTGGATGTGAACCATATCCTGGTTCAGGTATCACTAACAATACAGCATAATGCTTTTCTTTTATGTGCACGTCAAAACTCAGCTGCAGCACTTTCACAGATAGACTGGTCAGTGTTCTGCATGAAGTACCTAAAACTTTCTTAGTACTGCACTGTATGTTTGAATAGAAGAAGTTCAAACCGATTGACATAGTAACTTAAACTGCAGGTCTGATTATTAACCATTTACAGAGATTGATGCCGTTTCCTAAGGTTATCACCATATTAGTTTTGCGCATTTGTCGTGTAGGTGGTTCAGTTGTTACCAAGTGACCTACCTTATGTGTGTGGGATGGCAAAAGCTAATGAGTGTTGATTACGCAAGACCAAACCCGGTGCAGTAATGTGCAACAGTTGAGTATGCTTAAACATCAGTTGATCTCTTTTTCCATGTTGCAGCATGGCAATGTGCTTTATATACTGTGGAAACAAATTTCTGTCAAGATTTTCGCAACATTGGCTAACCCCCACCTGTCACAATGCACTTAACTTTATTTTCTGGTTTATTTTTCATTCAGGTGGTACACTCACTGCCACTCTGCTGCCTCCCAGAAACCATCATGCCTTATGGAATATTCATTCAGCACCAGTGACTTTCCAGTGGGATCCATGTTTACAACAACAGTTAATTTTGCCAACACTTAGCCTCATAGCACTTTCTTTTTAAATCGCTCCTGTTCCCAGTGCAAAGCGTAAGCCCCCCCATACAGCTGCATCTCGATTCCCGATTATCAGCTTCTCTCCCTTTACAAGAGGATAACCCTCTATCATGAGATTCCGAATCTACAAGAGGAAGGTGGTGTTACTGACTCTGGTGGTTGTCATATGTGGCCTGGCTTTCTGGAGCAGTGGAAGGCAGAAGAAGAACGACAGTGGATCGTTACCCAGGGAAGTGGAGGCGGTGCGGAGGAGCAACATTATTAGCAGCAGCAGCAGTAATAGCGTCAACAGTCATAACCAGGAACAAGCAACGCCAGCGGTCAGTCGGGCACCTGTCCCAGCACCTGTTATACAAGCAAATGACACACACCAAGAAAAAGAAAAGGACAAAGCCAAAATATCCAAGCCAGATGTGGATAATACCACTTTAGTCTACCGTGGCATTGTCTTCCAGCTAAACTTTGATCAGACGATAAGAAATGAAGAGAAATTTAAGATGACTCGAAAGAAGGATGATTTGGTTGTAGTAGTTCAGGTCCATAACCGACCAGACTATCTAAAGCTATTAGTAGACAGTTTACGAAAGGCCAGAGGTGTGGATAGCATACTGCTGATATTCAGCCATGATTACTGGTCCCCTGAGATTAACAAAGTGGTTGCCTCTATTGACTTCTGCCAAGTCCTCCAGATTTTCTTCCCCTTCAGCATCCAGCTGTACCCACAGGAGTTCCCTGGAAACGACCCTAGGGACTGCCCCAGAGACATCCCCAAGAAAGACGCCTTAAAACTGGGTTGCATTAACGCAGAGTACCCTGACTCGTTTGGACACTACCGGGAGGCCAAGTTTTCCCAGACCAAGCACCACTGGTGGTGGAAGCTTCACTTTGTATGGGACAGAGTTCGAGTTCTCAAAGACCATAAGGGTCTCGTTCTTCTGATCGAAGAGGACCACTACTTGTCTCCGGACTTTATCCATCTCTTAAAGCAAATGACTGCTCTGAAAAGGGAGCAGTGCACAGACTGCGATATCCTCTCACTGGGGAGCTACAGCCACATTGGCTACTCCAGCAAAGCAAATAAAGTGGAGGTGAAACCCTGGAAGTCCACCGAGCACAACATGGGGATGGCTCTAAGTAGAGAGACGTACCAGAAACTCATCCAATGCACCGACACCTTTTGCACTTATGATGACTACAACTGGGATTGGTCTTTACAACACTTGACTGTGTCATGCCTGCCCTCCTACTGGAAGGTCATGGTGAGCGAGGCACCACGGATTTTCCATGCCGGAGACTGCGGCATGCACCACAAGAAGGCTTCTTGCATGCCCGTTAACCAGAAAACCAAGATAGAAAATATCCTACAGAGCAGTGGGAACCAGTTGTTCCCAAAAAACCTCCTGATCACAAAGAGACTGCCAGCCAACGGGGCAGGAGGAGTGGCCCCACATGTGAAAAATGGGGGCTGGGGAGACATCAGGGATCATGAACTCTGCAAGAGCTATGTTCGATTACAGTGACCTTAATTGCTACTATTATATATTATTGTCTCTTTTGCATCCTATATAAAGAAAAAGTAAATCTTTATGGACTATTCTTAATATTGCCTGTTTTATTGGCTTGTTCCAAATAAAGACGAATGTTGGATTTTTGGCTTCTTTAACACAAATATGTCTTTACATTGAATTATTTAAGTAATTCTAACAAGTCTGCAATGTTTTGTATCATTGATATACTAAACAATATATATTGCTGTGTTTTCTATAACAAGATTTTAAGATTAATATATGCATCATTTGATATTCAGAGTCTAAAAACATACTGATGGGAAACAAATTAAAGGTAATGCCAACATAACTTAAGCCACTGGTTTCCACTGACCTGTTGCCATTGCTCAGTCTGCACACATACACTGGAAAAAAGGTCAGAACGGTGCCTAAAGGCTGCTGTGAGTTTCTTATGACAGAAAGAACCACACATTTTTCCTACGCAGTTTATAGGTCCGTTTACAAAATGCACCAAAGCGAAACTAGGACCAGCACTACCCTGTGCTCCTTTTCCACGGATCAATGGCCAGTTTCTAACTCATAAGTCTGTTGCTAGTGCCAAAAAGTTGGAACTGGTGTCAGTGGGTATGGAAAGCGCTGTCACAAGAAATATAGCAGTGATTGGACTGAAAGGCAGCCCACGGATTCTATCCGCCCTAATTTTCCATCCAAGGAAATGATCCCAACATCTTATAGTACACACCAAGAAATGAGTTCAAACCTGTGAAAATGTGGCCTACAAAAGGCACAAAGGCAGAACTGGGTCCAAATTAACAGTAGCTTAAAAATGTCTGAAATCTGGCTTAGGTATTTGAGTTGAGTTGAAACCTGGTGACTGCCCACCATTATCTCTCCGGTCAAAACATTTTTGTCAAACCCTAGATACTCTGAAGAAACCCTAACTTCTCACATCCTGTGCTACTGACCACTCAATTTCTGCTTATCAGGGTGGGAATGTTTGTGGGATAAAGGTGATTGCTCAGAACGTTTTATTGATGAGTAGGGATCTCCCCTCTTAAGTTGATCAGTGACCCTTGCAGCATAACTGAGCTACAGCATCCCCTCACTATAGCACTTATGCATTCAGGTGTTCCCGTAATTTGTCACCCATCTATATCTCAGTAGGTGGCAAATTGGGAAGAGCAGGCAAGTGCTCACTGGTGCAGTCACGAGTTTGGCAAAACTATGGACTCAGAAGTCCCGCTGTGCCCACATAATTAGTTTGAAGGTATTTATATCTCACAAATTTGCTGAGATCAAAGTAGATCCGTTGAGACACCTCATTCTATTTAAATAATTTTCCATTTAGCTTCAACAGGTTATTAGAGAACACCAGAAGACTCGATATTAAAGTGACTGCAGCAGTTTGGAATTCAATTCCATCAGTGCTTTCAGTAACGGGGGCGCGCAGAGCTACAGTTTTCATCGTGTTATATTTGACAGAAGAAGCATGGTGATGCACTGCAGCTAAATAAAACTGCAGGCCATTGTTTTGTTGCAATGCATCACTGCCCCTACCCAATGTAGTATAACGTTGTGCTACTGTATCTGCAGAGATTCTCACAGAGAAATAAACGCGATGCACCTGGAGAGCTCCCAAGGCTCTGACACTACTTTCTGTTTTCTGTTGTTCCTATTGAAGATGCATTTACATTTTAAGTGCTTAGACCACAGCTCAGTATTGATAGTTTCCGCTGAGGCCCGAGCTCACTGGCTTCTCTGGCTGCATTGATCCCCTACTCTCTTTCCATCACTCCATCCTTCACCCATCCTCCTGGCAGTGTTTAACAATCAGTTCTGCATACTGTTCAAAATCTGGAATAAGTTATCAGTGACTGAACTCTTCAAACGGGTTCACATTTAAGGTCTCCTCTGGTAGACTCTGCCGGTGGCCTTTCAGTGACACAACTCTCAGCATAAAGCACCGCATGAATTAAAGATTAAATACTTTAATGTATGAAGAGGAGGTTGTTTCCTTAGTGTGAATGTTTCTATTTAGATTGACACAAAGCCTCTCAAATGTTCCTCTTCGGTACAAAAACAAAACAATGCAACCTCTGCAGGGTAAGCAGTTCCTGTTAATTTCTTATTAGTAAGCTTCAATTCATCATGCAGTGTGAAGACATGCAGTCATACTGCTGCTGCTTCTCTGAGGTCATGCGACTGGCAAATTGTGCAGCTGTTCCCATGGTGCATACTCAATAATTGGGCCTGTACCACAAGGGAAGCATGGCTTAGAATAGAACTGAGAATAGAGGAAGTGGCACATTGTTCTTGATTCGTGGTGACTAATGGTTAGCTGACATCAGAGCATTGGATTTAAGTTCTGTACAGCCCAAGACCATTACCCATACCCTCCCCCTCCTAAAAATTCATGATACACAGTTATCTAAATTGCAGTTAAAAAGGTGCAGAGGAAGAAACTGCCTATCCACTCTAGAATCCAGGCCAATTGTCAATACAGCCATCCTAATGAAGCAACTTTGTATTCCATGTTGCATTTAATTTGTCACCCTCTTATCCCGACTTTATAATATACCTCATTCTTTAATGTCTAAACCAGGGGTCTCAGTCCACGAGGGCCGGTGTCCCTGCAGGTTTTAGATCTCACCCTGGGTCAACACACCTGAATCACATGATTAGCTCATTACCAGGCCTCTGGAGAACTTCAAGACATGTTGAGAAGGTAATTTATCCATTCAAATCAGCTGTGATGATGGATCAAGGACACATCTAAAACCTGCAGGGACACCGGCCCTCGTGGACTGAGATTGGGGACCCCTGGTCTAAACTAACCACAGGTCTTAGCAGTGGGTTAAATAAACATCCCTGCGGAGCTTAAAAATGAAATTAGATTAATGTGATCCTTTCCCCAACTTGACTAGACCTGTACGTTCAAATCTATCGCTGACATAAAGGCATGAATTAATTTTTTCCCCTCCCTCCCTTCTCACAGTAACTGTCAAGTTTCTGCATCACATGAAATGTTGCTCAGTCTGGGCTTCTAGCCCCCGGGAGGCGATATTAATCATTCATAGACGTTGCACACATTGCAGGTAAACAAAACTCTGGGTCAATATATGGAGACATGCAGACGAGGGAATTGCATCAGTGCGAAAAGATGGTCAAAGAGGGATTGTGCAGTGGGATTTGTTTTCAAGCTATTGAATACCTATCAAAGAGGGCCCATTTCCCTGAAGGTGTAAGATAGATGCAGCTCTTTTCAAGCCTGTGCTCGATGCTACTGTAGTTTGATTGCCATTCAAAGGTGATAGGGTTTGTAAACAGCACAGAAAGCACAATAATAGCACATATATTACCATCAGTGGGGTTTTTCTTTTTTAAATGTAAATATCTCACTAATTCTGATTGACACTTGCTGAAGATTGATGTGGCCAGCCCAGAAGAGATCAGTCATTCAGTCAGAGCTGTTTTAGTGACAGCCTGACGGGATGATTGTGCCAGTCTATCCTGCTGATCACACCTTTTTTTCCCCTCACATAACAGCGATGCCACAGGCTGCCGGTTTAATGGCTATGAGTGCTTGTGTTTCTCCTAAAAGTAGCTCATAAATTATGGAGAAGCAGTTTTATTCCGCTCTTTGAATATAAAATATATATGAAGTGGAAGCAATACATTTGTGATGGGAGACCGAGGGGGAGACAACAGGATATAGGCTACATATCACATAGACAGCAATTTCCCCGTTTGATCAAGTGATTAATGTTATGGAAAAAAAAAAATTCCAAAAGCTCTCATTTGCCTGAACAAGACTGCCACCTGCTGGTTAGCTGCAATACTAACACTTCAGTAGTCATGGAGGTAATTCTCAAAATGAAGTAGAAGGAAACTTTAGAAATCTCCTAGAGAAGGTGTGTCAAACTTAAGGCTTTGTTTTGCAATGACAGGACAGTCTGTGTAACGAGCAACCAGAAGATTTTCTGCTATCTTACACATTTATTTCTCACCATTTAAGCCAGATTTCATTCATTAACCGCAGCACGATTTGTCATGTTGAATAACTGAGGTGTTGTTACAAATGCAAAGCTTATAAGATATCTCTGTAATTAAACTGACAGAAAGGGGAATTTTACTGATCCAGGTTGCTTTAGATCAAAGTGGGCAGTATGTGGCTCACAATGTCAAATGAGTTTCCCCTAGAACCCTGCCCTGGAACCAAGCCATCATGGGAAATTATTAGTTGTGCTTGTCCTTCATTATGAAGTGAAAAAATTTAATACTTCTTTCCCCGTGTGATAAAACTAAAGGTTAACAATGTAAGAAATTCACATTGTATTGAGCCTCACCTCTTATCCAGGCAGAAGAAAGCATGGAGGTGCATGTCCAACTAAGAAGTGTTGCATGAACGCGTGGTTTCATGTGTGAATAAACAGTGAACACAAACAGAACAGGTAGTCTGTCAAAGCTGTTTTAATAGGCGTCACATGGAGGAAAAGGCTCCCACTGTTAAAATCCTTAGTTCTGTATGGGTGCCTGAAAAAGCACCCCTCACCTCAAGCACCTACCCCCGCCACCGAGTGCTGACGCATGTCAGCTGGTAATTCAACACAGTGTCAAGTTTGTTCACAAGTTCAGCATCAGTTACTGGCAATATAACAGAAGTCACAGATTTCAGTCCTGTGTGCAGAACAAGGTTGTCAGTCTTATTTGTTAAAGTGAGTTTCACAAGTATTATGACGGATGGGACTGCTGCCTATGGGTGAGGGGAACTATGCCAGCGTTGGTCTTCCTGTGGTTTACCTGAGCTCGGAGTGATGGCTGAATTATAGACCACTGCCTCTGCGCCTACCTGTCTACGTAGTAAAAGGAATCTGCAGCGACAGGCTAGCTAGCATTCAGCACTACCTGTTAGACAAAAGGATAGACATTTCCTATACCAAACGTTTCATTAATAAAAATACACCTGAAATTTCTCTATGTACAACAGAAAAGAAACATTTTCACCTGCATATTCAAGATTTGTTTTAATATTAGGTATAGATTTTCTGTATTAGAAATATCACTATTTTCTGAAATGAGGATTTTCAATTAATGTAATATGATCATTTCACCCATAAATCACTGATGTACAATATTTACATATATTACAGAGCCCATTTCATCCGAAACAATATTAAAATAAATGCTCAATAGATACAAAGTTTTTGTTTTTTTAAATTCTATTTATATAACAACCTTGTCAAGGAGTCCTTACACACTCCAAAATGTAAAGCCATACTCCTCTAACTATTAAGTGCAAACAATTTTTTTTTCATATAAAAAACTATGATTGCAGCATCCAGCGTTGAGACAGAACGATAACAAGCCGTTTCCCCAAGTGCTTTCAAAGCGTTTTGAAAAACTTGTTCCACCCTCATGAGTTCAAAATATAGAAGGGAAGGAAAAGAATGAAAGAAAAACAAAACTGTGCAAATAAACTCCTGAGTTTGACAACTCGGACTTAAAAATGTTTCAAAAGGAAGTAAAAGGCAGTCTCTCTTGGGCAGGTGTTTGACAACCGTGACTGCACAAGGAATCACCCAGGAGGTGAAAAATAAGAGACTTCGCTTTGGGGATATGCTGCTGTCGCTCCAAAACAGTCCCTCATCTTATTCCCTTTATCTGTGAATATATTACATTTATTTTTTCTTTTTTTTTCCTTCTTTTTTTTTTTTTTTTTTTAAAAAAAGGGATTTAATTAAACCCACACAAAAAGGTCAGGTTGAGGCATCATCACAAATGCTTACACCGTGTCTAGTCTTTGAAGATTTACAGGCACAAGAGATTGGGGGATTAGTTTGTTATTGTTAGACTAGACACGTTCTGATATGAGCATAGATGCAATAATGAAGCCAGTCAAACCTTCCCATAAGCCTCCTGGATGATTTAAAGCTTGCCCTCTAACTTCCAATAGCACCCTTTAAACCCACTCCACCTCCCCCACACACACACACACACACACACACACACACACACACACACACACACACACACACACAAAACAAAGGGGGTCAAGTTTCTAATTCCGGCCTTGGCCAAAATTCTTAACATGAACAGTAACACAAAGAGAGCATCTGGGTGCTTGTAGTGATGAGAATGAAAGGAGACACTCGAGGTCATGTGATGTGTGACTGTGTGTGAAGAAGCGCTGCAGGGCCTCGGTCTTGGTCGTCCCCACGTCTCTGTTGCGTGGAGCTGTTATTAGCAGCACCAGCACCAACTATACTACTGTTCCACTGGGGGAATTGGCTGGGTTGTTTTGAGATGATAGCAATCCCTGTGGAGAGACAGATAACACACATTGATAATAAAGATTTTTAGTAGAATGTAACACGAGAGGTAGAAGAGTGAGGCCTTGAGGTTTGCGCTTTTTTTTCCTTTCTTTTTTTTAAACAAACTGTCCTATTTACAATCAAAACTGATGCAGGTTTATGTATGTATGTGTGTGTGTGTGTGTGTGTGTGTGTATATATATATCTATATATCTATATATATATCTATATATATATCTATATATATATATATATATATATCTATATATATATCTATATATATCTATATATATATATATCTATATATATATATATCTATATATATCTATATATATATATATCTATATATATATATATATATATATATATATATATATATATATATATATATATATACACATATATGGTGTGAACTCAAACCCAAACTTCTGAACTGCTTCTGAATGCAAGAATTACTCAAAAAAAACAAAACAACAACAACAAAAGTTTACTTAAAAAAAAAAAAAGAAAGAAAAAAAAAAGACTTTAAAGTGTCACAAGACAGTATTCTCATGAGGCCCGTCACTCACCACTTTCCCAGGCCTAGCCCATGTGCAAACGAAACCCTCCTGACAGGCTGTTACCAGACAGTCCTCCAGGAAGATTAACACAGTGAGTCTTTCGTGAGCTATCTTTTTGCACACCAGCGGTTCCAGGAGCGGCACCTCCTCCATGCGTGGGCACAGCGTGGTGCCTAAAGTCTTAGCAGCGTCAGCTTTCGCCGTCTTTGACAAGCTGAGCTGGTTTAGCTTGTCGCTGCTCTTGCTGCTGATGTGACCCATGCTGTGGTTTCTCTTGTGATCCTTCTCGTGGCGCTCCTTGCGCGAGTCGTGTAACGACAGTGTTGCAAACTTGCTGACGCTGGTGGCGATGAAAGCGCTGTCAATGATGCTGTTGGCCTTGGTTGTGGCTGTGGCGGTGGTGCTGCTGCTGCTGTTGCTGCTGCCTGTGTTACTGTTGGGGGTGCTGCCCCCTGCTGGATTTGAGGAGTGAGGCAAGCTATTGGACCGAGGCAAGGTGCCGGGGAGGGAGTTAGTTGGGTTGCCGCTAGTGCTACTATTGCTCAAATTGTCTTTACCGTTGGTGCCACCGGAACCGGTGGTTGTGGACAGAGTAGGAGTTTGTCCTGTTGCTGGAGGGCTTGTGGCACTCATAACATTAGTGTGTGTTCGAGTGCGGGACAAAGGGAGGTGAGGAAAGAGAATGTCCTCTGTGAGGTCCCACAGGCACAGCTGGGTGTCCTGTCCCACTGAGCCAAATCTGTAGGTCACACTAACAGGCCTACTGTCCGTAGAGTTTCTCTTAGAAAGCCGAGAATGAGAACTGTTTGCTCTGTCTCTGCCTGCACTGAAGTGATTCTGCTCGTGAAAGTCCTCGTCGCTGCCACTAAACTCCGCAGGCAAGTCACCATCCTCAACACTGGTGGTACAGTGGTCAAACGCCACCACGCTCACCCATGACTTGTGGCCATGCCCTCGTGCAATGACTCTGCAGTCCAAAAACGACCAAACCGTCACCAGGTCGTCCTCCCCTCCTGCCACAATATACCGTCCATCAGGGCTCCAGCACACGCACAGTAAGCCACCGAAGTAGCTCTTCATAGTTCCGTGTAGCTCTG
Source organism: Oreochromis niloticus (assembly GCF_001858045.2). NCBI lineage: Eukaryota > Metazoa > Chordata > Actinopteri > Cichliformes > Cichlidae > Oreochromis > Oreochromis niloticus. The sequence continues at coordinate 5,303,126 of NC_031980.2, forward strand.
CGGCATCAAAGCCAAAAACCCGCAGGAAGCCATCCTGGCTCGCACAAGCTAGAAACTTTCCATCTGGGGAGAAAGCAAACTCATTGAGCGCCCCTTCGCCCACTGTCCACCGCAGTAACGGGTTACGAGCCGATTTGCTCTTGCAGGTATGCACAGCATAATTTTCACCCTGCTTAAGGAGCTGGTAGTGAGGTGCTGTGGTGCCACAGGTGTTTTCCACATTGTACAAGTACATGCTGCCACTGGAGTGAGCCACAAGAAACAGGCTCTCTGAACCAGGAACCCATCGTACACACGTTACTCTCGACTTGTCAATAAGTCTCTGGAAAGAGAAGAAAAGAAAAAAACCAAAAAACAAGGAGACAGGTCAGCTAGTGGACTAGATCAAACATAAACATAATTTCTTTAGGGATTAATAAAGTATTCAGATTCTGATTGATTCTGATAAACATATTATTGCGAGCCTGTACTACAAGGAAGGTTCAACATATCCATGACACCTTTTTTCTATTTGTCGTCACTTACCCACTTATCCCAAAATCAGCAGTCAAGCTAAGGGGTCACACAAAGGTGATTAACAACATGATAAGTCAGGTTTCTCGATCTAGCTATGAGGATGTTCATATGAAAGAATATGACCAATCAGAAATGGGGTAAGACTAAGGGAAGCAGAGTGATATAGACTATGGTATTATAAAAATAGAGTTTAAAGACATAATAGAGGCTTAAAAAACAAACAAACACATGCACGAGCACATGCGCGCATCAGGGCTAGAGCTATTGCACCAGAGAGTTTGTGTGTTTGAGACACAAGTACAGTAAAAAAAGAGTCATCTAAATATGACTATGTAGTTTCGAGTCTGGACTGCTTGAGAAGAAGGCAACTGGTATCTTTTGTGGTTTGTGTAAATGAACCACCATATAATTCAAATATGAAGGTTGCTACAGACTAAAGCATGTATGTGCAATGGCTTCCCCAGTTTAACCAATTTTTGCATAGAGGAAGTGGAAAGTAACACTGTCTGATCGCCTTCAGAGATCAGACGGGCAGATGACACCTGTGTCAAAATAGTAAACCTATAAAGCAGAAGCCTTCGTTGAACATATCAACTCCATGAACAAAAACAGAAAAAAAACAAAAAAACAAAAAAAACAGGAGGATACCAAGAAGCATAGTTCACCATTCCTGGACTGCTTTACTTACTGAGGAGTAAGGAGTATTTTTCCGCATTCTGTGACTGATGGTAACTTGTTGTGACTAAATGGTTGCCCAGAGCTTGAGGGTGTTGCATTGCACACTCAATCCCTTTTGGTCACAAGGCAATTGCACAGGTTGCATGATAGGAGACAGCCTTTCTGAAAACACTTGCATTCTGACTGCCCAACTGGAATCTCACTAAGACAGATTTTCAACATGTTACCATAACTCTGAATGAGTCTTTATCAATGACAACTCAAGGGAACTCAACTCAATGGGCTGCCGGTATGTCTTATTCTGGTTATATTCCTATAGAACAGGAAGGTTGCTGAACAGAAATGTATTGGTTAAATCTGAAATTTTGCCTATGTACACAGCAACAGATATGTGATTTTCAATGATTTATCACAATTTCTTGATGTAGTTTTAGAAACAGCCTGTACCCCAATCAATCACAATTCAATCGCAGACTGATGTCAGACTAAGCTATCAGGATTGATTCTAACCTCTAGTGGTTATCCCAAGACACCTTTTTAATGTCGTGATGCATGCTCAATCATCCAGGTAAGTAAATCTCCAAAAGTTGATTCAGTCATCTGGACGTAGCGTTTTCAGTGGGAGAAACTTTTTGTCACTCATCCAAGTAACTTCTTCAGTCTCAGCTGACTGCAGGTTTCCCAAGTGTCAATCAGAAAACCAGCCCACTGAAGGAACAATGGGCTGGGAGGTCAGTTCAGTCATTATGCAAATGTACTGTTTATAAGATTGGGGCAACCTGCAGTCAGCTGAGACTGAAGAAGTTACTTGGATAAGTGACGAAACGTTTCTCCCACTGAAAACGCTACGTCCAGATTAACAGAATCAACTTTTGGAGACACCTTAATATCAGAATAAATGCACAGGAACGAACCTCAGACATCCACCAGGGAGAGAGAACAACAAAGGGAAATACACTGTTGTCCAGTATGTGGCAGGTTTTTTTTAGATAAGTTCAAAAAATTTTTATCCAACCATTAACACCCTAGTACACGTTTCACCATGGAAACCCCTCAAGACAAAAACTGGCTCGTCCCAAGGTTAAAATACACAAACATAAGCTAAACAACACAGTGTAATTCAGTAAGCAGTGTTCCAATTTTTTACATGGGAGGAACCAAACACCCACTCCACAAATACATTGCACAACATAAGAGAGCCACCTCAACAGGAAAAGGACAGGACAATGCCAAATACCTCATATGATGATGGAGTGAGGCAAAGCCTCATAGTGGATTCACACCTTGGCCCTGATTACAATAATCACCAAAGCCTTGTTTCACACCTTGGCTCATGTGATGACTCACATAATTAACAGTGGCTCACAAGACCTTAGGACAACCCCCACTAGGGATTAAGTCATTGAGATTCTCCATGAGTTGTTTTAGAATTATACAAAACCTCTTCGATGAGAGGGGAAACTCTTCATAAACCAAAAATAAAGTTCCCTTGTTTTCAAGCATTCATGATGCTGCTTGATTATGTGTGAGCTTTATCTTCTTTAGTCAGCTAGACTGAAAAAGCAATATTAATAAAGTCTAGTCTATTCAAAGTACAATAAAAGTTTTAAAATGGCTTACAGACAGCTTGGACAAAAGGAAGAATTTATATTTCTTACTAATGCTCATCAGGGAAAAACAAAGACTTTAGATTTTCTTTAATTTTTTTTTTTTTTTTTTTAAACAACCTTTAGCTATCTATGCACTGGGATCAGAAGGATCATCCAGGAATGGTGATCCTTCATTCCAGAAAACTGAACATACCTGTTTATCTCTTACTTCAAACATAACCTGTAGAGCAGATTAGGTCTACGGTACAAATTACATTGTCGATGTACCCTGGTAAGTAGTGGACCACATTTGGAACACTGAAAATCCAGGGTTAAACCCGAAGTTACATTACTAAGCCTCAAATCCTTCTTCGTAGTACAGGGCTCAAGAGAGGCAAGTTGTCTTCAAAACAATGATAACTGCTACCCACCTCCTCATTGAAGAGTTTGCTGGTTTCCTTCTTTATTGGGTCTATGAGTTGCACCTGGCCTGCTGAGAAGCCCACCAGCAGAGAGACACTCTCTGCTGTAGCTGTGAGGGGGTTGAAGTCATGGCACGTAGGCTGCGTTCCTTTGTATATCCTCTTGTCTATGGGCTTACTAAGATCAGCAGCCTGCAACGATAACAAACACATTGACATGACTAAAAATAAATTAAAGAAACTGTGATATGTTGTTAAATGCAGAAAGTCATTATTCCGAACTAGAAAGAAAGAGCAACAAAGCCTGACACACACATTTGTGACAGTTTTATGTCTATCACTTTCTTCAGGTCTATTTTGGAGCTTAAAACAAGTCAGAGAGAAAGGTTAGAAGTTGCAACGCTTCTAAAGGTGTCAGTGTTGTAAAAGAGGCAGCTCAAAATAAAATGAGATAAAATAAGCATCTATGGCTGCCCAACAATACAAGTGCTGTGGCTAAACTGTCATAAATCATTTATGCAAGGATGCTTCATATTACACCTGGGGTAGAGACAGAAGACATATTACCAGAGATGTTCAGCTGCTAAGATAAAGTTTAAACAGCAATAAATACCTCAAACAAAACTTGCTTGATCCCGACTGTATGCAGTGGATCTGTCTAATTCTTAAACAATAAACTATGTACAACAACTCACTGTGACTTGTCGTACTGACATACCCTGGTTAGGGTTTCGGGTGACAAATGTTTTACTCACTTTTGTCAACAGACAAAATGGTGATGTTGATCTATCTGTCACTAATCTGAAACTGTGCAAAATGTGTTGCTGTGCTTCATTTTCTTTTACCCACTGTCCTGTATATTAGGGCTGCACAATTAATTGTTAGAAAATCGCGATCTCAATTCATACTTATGTGCGATCTCATTTCCAAATGACAACGATTTTAAAAAAGAAGAAAAAAAAAAGATGACGATTGCACTGCATTTTGATCCGGGACATAGTCTGCATGAAAACAAGCGCTCACTCTTCCTGCTCAACAAATGACAAGGGCGGAGCCTTATACCACGTAATACCGAAGCCAGCTGGCAGGGAAAAAACAACAGAGAGCACGTGAGAGATGATGAAGCTGTAAAGGCCAAGAAAGTGACAGGAGAAAATCCGTCCCGGTCAACCACATCAATAACGGGAACCTTATACAGCGCTTCCCCATACCCGTCGAACTCCCGCAGGCACAAAGAAATTACGGAGGCTATCACTTATCACCTGGCTAAAGATATGGCTCCCATCAACACTGTGCAAAACGAGGGATTTGGGAAAAGGATCAACACCCTAGACAAACGCTACACAGTGCCGTCCTGCAACTATTTTTCAAATGTTGCACTACATGCTCTATACACGCAGTGTCGAGCAACGGTGGAGACGGAATTACAAGCAGTACAACATTTTGCGGCAACAACAAAATGTGAGACATTTATTGTTTTTATGTTCATTTATTGTTTTTATGTTCAGTCTCAACTGTTACGAAGTTGATGTGCAGTTAATAAGTGCAATAAATATTTATACTGGAAAAGAAAATCGTGAGAGAATCGTGATCTCAATTCTAAGCAAAAAAATCGTGATTCTCATTTTATGCAAAATCGTGCAGCCCTACTGTATATGGCTGAAAAACTTTGAGACGTTAAGTGGCAATCCCATTGATTGTAAGATTAGTGGTTTGACCATTAGCTCCTCCTTTATGCACGTCACTGGGTCTTTGAACAAGACACTTAAGCCCAAAATAATCCGGATAGTCAGGCCTTCACCTTGTAATGTGTGTGTGTGTGTGTGTAGCTGCACTAGTTCAGTCCGTGCTCTGGGATTTCAAAACTTGATGCGGAAGTTTTGAGAACTGCTGATGTTAAAAACCACCCGAGACGTCCCTACATCAGGAAAATGAACTTGAATACAACTACTGTCCCTAAAGCTAATGCAGCTCTGGTTCAATTTTGTTGCATCAACAGGTTAACACTGCTGTTTACTGGCAAACAGTTATAATGGCTAATATTTACTCCATGCAGTTTTGATTAAGTAGTATAAGTGTCAGCATTTCTATCACTATTCTAAAATTTTCTCCAGGGTCTCTTCTCCAGAGACAGCAGTGTTGTTGAATGTTTCGACATTGCAGTTTTTCGGTTACTCAGTCAATCTGAGGAATTTTTTTTTGATCATAAGGAAACGTCAAACACTGGCTTTAGGGTTCAAAAACTGTAAAATCGAAACACACAATTCTGTGGCTTGACTTGCTGTCAAATAACAGACTTCATAACTTTTCAAACCCAAAGGTTGCCCTTTGCCAAGTAGTACACCATATAAACTTAGAATTATCCAAAATAAGTGTTCCTATTTGCACTTTACTTTTGTTAAAGACAACAGAAGAACAGCTTTAACATTAACGCCAAAATGCACGGTTAGCAGAGTCTTCGTGGAAAATCAAAACACAAACAAAAGTGTGAGTCCTTATTAGGATGCTTGGCCGCTACACCCAGCTTACGGGTCAAGCAGATCACCAGCATGATCACCGCTGTCACAGTCACCATCTCTGCTTAAACGTTTCTTGCTGCAATGACATCACCACTGCATGCAACCTAAACAGTGGATCACATTGCATCACAACCCAGTCCTGACAGTAGCATGCACACATCATTACACCACGAAAAACAACACTCTTCACTTCCATGCCAGCAGCTTACAAAGTCTAAAGCTTACATGCAGTCAGTGGCTTCTTAACAGGAACAACAAAGTTGTTTCCTGTCTGCACTGCCACCGACAGTGTAGAGGTGCACTTTCCACGTAAAGAAACGAGGATAAACAAACACCACATGACATGACAGAACAGGAGAAGCCTTTTCTCGTATAGCACAGTTCACTGAGTAATTTCATGTCACAGCTTTTCGCCGAATTAACTAGCAAACCGTGGAGGGCGCACAAATCTAATCGAAGCAACAACAACAAAAACAACTGTGGCGATGTTAGCTAAGAATGCTAATTAGTCTCTAACTTAGCTAGGTTTGCTACATGGCCTTCTCTTGACAATCTGCGCACTTAAATAACAGAAGCCGAGAGAGCTGACAGTTGGTTTGCAACGCCTTTAAATATGCCAAATTAACGGGCTGCTCCCGAACAGCGGTTACTTTTCCTCCGCGCTCAGTACTGTTTACCTTTCTCACGCCTTTGTAGATATAAAAGTAGAGTTCCCGGCCCACATTGAAACAGATCCTGTCGCCGTTGCCGGACTGGTCGTTTACATTGACGAAGGAGACCTTGACGGGATTGGAGCCCTGCGAGTTGAAAGGCACCCTGTTCGGGCGGCTGTATTCAGAGTGAGTGAGGAGTTTGTAGACACCTTCTCGTGTGGTGAACTGAGTTTTAATTTCGTTCATCTCCTTCCCTCCTCCCTCCGCCGCCATCTTGGAAATCGCCGTTCATCCTTGTCCTGGCCCCGGATGTCAGCGAGAGCGCATGTGTTGGACCGTTGCGGTCGCAGCCATGCATACAGTGAATTATAGAGTCAAGCAGAAAAACATAAGTGTATGTGCGTGTAAACGCGATTAATGTAAACAATGTAAACAAACACATCGACTTAAAATAACTCGTTATTATTTAATATTTTTTGTTGGAAAAAACAATAATTTTTACAACTTTTATGGTCCACCAAAGCAATAAATAGCATATATTAATTTTGAATGAATACAAATAATAATTCTATGTAATAATAAGAAGAAGAAAACCTGTGGAGGAAAAGCTTACAATTGAGTATAAGCAGAGTAAAAAATAAATATTATTAGTAAACAAAAATAAAAGGGGGAAAATCTCTCTGTGCAATAAAATCGTCCAAAGTCAAGGAAAAGAGAGAAAGTTCTGAAACAGAAAACCAAGACTGAAACTCATGGTCACTTCTGTAATCAAAGTACCAAAGTAAGAACCATCCCAGGATGTAAACACTACTACCATCTGGCAAGTTCCAGAAACATTGCTATTATTATCATTCTTCCATTTCATTAAAAAAAGGACTGACTCACTGTCTTACTCAAACAGAATAGTCGAATACCGAGAAATTTGGCTTCTCTCTTTCATCAGTTTACACTGACCGAGACACTGCCTCGTGTTTCTCAGGTACATGAGTAGTCAGCTTCTAGTAACGTCTGCTACCAGCTGAAAACATTTCGATTACGTAACTGATCCCTAGCAAGTGCGATACACTGCCCTCCTCTGGTAAGTAAAGCCATCGGAACAGAGTATTCTAGTCGTCTGTCTTACACAAGTCTGACTTTAATTATTTTTACATGTAAGTAGTATAGTGCAGCCTATTCCAGGTGTTATGGAGGATGAATGGGTTTTTACAACCTTTTGCTAAACCATCACAAGCTCTCATCAACAGACTGTGTGTTTGGCATACACATATTAATGTGTTATAGGGAAGCGTATGATTTCTGCCAGAATTTAAGTTTGGCCAATGGCCACAGAACATAGTCAAAAACTCTTTCCACAAATTCAATTTGCCTTCACTATAAGTCTTTCTCTATCACTGAGTAGTTTGGATGGCATATTCTGTTTGCAATCCACAAATGAAAATCAGGAAATTAAATGGAAAGTTCTAGACATTCCTAGTAAGTTGGTCTGCAATATGCATTATGTAAATAAAGAAAATGTAATCTAAACTCTGACAACATGCATATATAGATGTGTAAATAAGGCAGCATATGGGTTTCCCTCCAGAATTTCTGTTTGGTCAATTTATTAATTAATATTATTTATTAATAGCCCTAAAACAAATTCAGAAGTATATAAAGTTATGAGCTAAACCAGGCCCAGCCCAGCAGAGACACCACTCTGATTGTGAAATATGAACAACTGCACAGATTTTGAACTTTTAACTGTATTTTCATTAGTTTTTACAACTTTTCCTATTGAAATCCCCCCCATAGCCATTCATACTATACCAAAGTAGTTAAGTAATAGATAAACAATTAAATTGTGGTAAAGTTCCTGTTTCTGTTATGTACTATATAAATTTATTTTCTTTTTCTTTTTTTTTCTTTAGTTTTTTCTTTCTTTAGTTTTCTTTTTTAGAGAAAGAGGTCCATCTTACATGTGTTTGTGATGTGGAAAAATTGAGACCCACTGTTAAAATTGCATTTTCTAAATATATATATATTAAAGACATCTCAGGGATTAAATGTTTAGGTAAATGTCTTTCTCTGGTCTGGCCCACTGAAGATCAAAGTGGGCTGTATGTGTCCCAGAATTAAAATGTATTTAACATGCCTAATCTAAACTGTGGATGGACAGCAAATTGCACACAGCATCCCAAATGGCTTTAAATATGTAAAAGCTTAAGATTCATCCAAATTATAGATGCTAAAAAAAAAGCATGGGCCTGCTGTCCATTCCATAGGAAGCCCTAATGAGCATGTGTGGGTGCAGTGGGGCGCCATGGCAGCTGCTGATGGCAAAGGCAACGCACAGCTGTGGTGCTGGGTTATGCTGTCTAACAGCTATACAAGCTATCAGTGAAGCTCTCATTGTGACTGACAGGCACTCCTTGTGACTCTGCAACCCTATAAGGGCACACCAACTTTAGAGCTCCAATGTCCCAATCGCAACCCCCTTCCAGGCCATTCCTCAGCACCCCCCTGACTGTAGTGAACATACAATCTGGAAGCTTCTGAATGGGAGCTTCGAGAAACCATCCTGTAAGTATAAAAAGACGTTGTCATGTCGTGTGGTCTGCATAGAGTCAGAAGACGCTAACTAGAACACAACCAAGAGAGACTTACTGCCCACAGGAGCAGCAGAGAAGCACACACTTGAAGTTCTCCAAGAAGAGAAGTCAAGCTCAGTGATACATTTTTCTCCTAGAGGTGACTGAAGACAAAGATTATATCCAAGGTAAGAATGGAATCAATGCAACAATCATTTAGATTTTAGAGTATACTGGGTGCTTGTAAGGTTTTATGTGAAGTGAGTGATTTAATTCACAAGAGACACTTACTGCTCACAGGAGCAGCAGCCAAGCACACACTTGAAGCTTTTGAAGAAGAGAAATCAAGCTCAGTGATTGGTTTAACTATACAAAGTAACAGAAAATAAAGATTATATTCAAGGTAAGAATTAGAAAATCTACAACAACTTTTGTTTTTTACAGTATATTGGGTGCTTTTGTGATATAATGTAATTAACTTAAACCTTTAATATTGGTTAGAATCAGAATGGTATAGTGTATGTGCTTTTCTATCAGTGTCTAAATAGGACTGTTACAGGCATGAAGCACATGGCAAGCAAGGTGACCCAAGTGTGGGACCAATGGCTTCTCAGAATCTATTCTAACAGCTGATGCAGCACATTTGCATCTTAGCTTAGTGACATAAATATGAATCCCATAGAACTGTAAAGGAATTATTCATTCTGGATTAAAACCTTTGTTTAATGTATGAAATGTTCTTAGAAGGCCAAAAAAAATATATGCAGTAGTCGTGACAACAGACTACCCCTTCCTATGCTAAAAAAACAAAGTTAGTTTTTGTTTCATCTTTGAATTTCAAGTTGCTATTTTTTTAACAAAAACACTACACACATTGAAGCTATTAAGGGTTTCCAAAGCATCTGAACCCCCCCCAAACCCCCAACCCCCCAAAAATGCCAGTTCTGTGATTGACAGAAGGAACATGTGCACATCAGCAGGCCATGTGGCTGCCTGAGAAAAACTTAACCGAAGAAGTTCATAGTAAATTAATTTAAACTACAGGTGAAAATATAATTATTCGAAAACACAAAAAATACAGAGGTACAATTTCTTTTTTTTCTGAAAAATGTTACCCAATATGTTCTTCCCCTTTAGATGCCTGAGAGTTCTGCACACATTATGGAGGAGGAGGTGGAGACCTTTGCCTTCCAGGCTGAAATTGCTCAGCTGATGTCCCTTATTATCAACACTTTCTACTCAAATAAAGAGATCTTCCTTAGGGAACTCATCTCCAACTCCTCAGATGTAAGGGAAATAAACACTTCAACACCATGTTTTCCAATTTTTTTGAATGTAAAGCAAGCCCTTATATTTTTTGCCCCCCAAAACTATTTTAATTGAGTTATCTATTTTCGACAGGCCTTGGATAAAATCAGATATGAAAGCTTGACGGATCCCACCAAACTTGAGTCCTGCAAGGACCTGAAGATTGAAATCAGGCCTGATCTGCACGCTCGCACCCTGACCATCCTTGACACAGGTATTGGCATGACCAAAGCTGACCTGATCAACAACCTGGGCACAATCGCAAAGTCCGGCACCAAAGCTTTCATGGAGGCTCTGCAAGCTGGAGCTGATATCTCCATGATCGGTCAGTTTGGTGTGGGTTTCTACTCTGCCTACCTGGTAGCCGAGAAGGTGACAGTCATTACCAAGCACAACGATGACGAGCAGTATATGTGGGAGTCTGCAGCTGGAGGCTCATTCACAGTCAGGCCTGATACAGGTATGTCTTAGTCGCCTCATTTACACAACAATTGAATCAGTCATTTGACCTTGTCTGCCACGGTTCTAATTTTGTTGTTGATTTTAGGAGAGCCAATTGGCAGAGGCACAAAAGTGATCCTTCACCTCAAGGAAGACCAGACGGAGTACTGCGAGGAGAAGCGTGTCAAAGAAGTTGTGAAGAAGCACTCACAGTTCATTGGCTATCCCATCACACTTTTTGTAAGTTTTTAATTACACAGTAAGAACAATTATCCAATCAATACTTGATAATAACCACACATTGGGTGTGATAATGGTATGGCAAAGCAAAATTTAAATATGCCTTTGCATATTTAAGGTGGAGAAGACAAGAGAAAAGGAAGTAGACCTGGAGGAGGGAGAAAAGGAAGAGGAGGTTGAGAAGGAGGCTGCTGAGGACAAGGACAAACCTAAGATTGAGGACGTTGGCTCTGATGAGGATGAAGATACAAAGGATGGCAAGAACAAGAGGAAGAAGAAGGTCAAGGAAAAGTACATTGATGCCCAGGAGCTCAACAAGACCAAGCCTATCTGGACCCGTAACCCTGATGACATCACCAATGAAGAGTATGGCGAGTTCTACAAGAGTCTTACCAATGACTGGGAGGACCATCTGGCTGTGAAGGTAAGCTAAATCTTCTTGTGATAAAACATATTTAGCAACACCAGTTGCAATAATGTTATGCTAATTAATACATATCTATATCTTACCCCTGCAGCATTTCTCAGTGGAAGGCCAGCTGGAGTTCCGTGCCTTGCTCTTTGTACCTAGAAGAGCTGCATTTGACCTCTTTGAAAACAAGAGAAAGAGAAACAACATCAAGCTTTATGTGCGCAGGGTCTTCATCATGGACAACTGTGAAGAACTGATCCCAGAGTACCTCAGTAAGTAACAATAAAGTAACACATTAGTAATAGTGAACAAAATCTTGACCCTTTAATGATGCATTCTCTCAAAATTCATAGTTATTAGTAATTGTTTTTGGAACTCAACTCCTGGCTTTGGGTAGCTGACCAGTTTATTTTCCCTACTCAGATTTCATCAAGGGTGTGGTGGACTCTGAGGACTTGCCACTGAACATCTCCAGAGAGATGCTGCAACAGAGCAAGATCCTGAAGGTCATCCGCAAGAACCTGGTCAAGAAGTGCCTGGAGCTTTTCTCAGAACTGGCTGAGGACAAGGACAACTACAAGAAGTTCTATGAGCAGTTCTCCAAGAACATCAAGGTAGGATCATCCATCTAAATTTCTTACACTCTAAAACTTCAGAAAAAATGTATGATACCAATCATTTTGCATTGATGTTAATAACACAAAATGACACATTGTTTTTTATGCTTAGCTTGGAATCCATGAAGACTCCCAGAACAGGAAGAAACTGTCTGAGCTGCTCCGCTACTACACCTCAGCCTCTGGAGATGAAATGGTTTCCCTCAAGGACTATGTCTCTCGTATGAAGGATAACCAGAAGCACATCTACTACATCACTGGTAAGTTATTCAGTGTGGTTTCCTTTTCTTTTGTTTTCAAGTATTCCCTGGGAGTTTAAGTTCATATAACACCATACTGAAATAACTTTAACAGGTGAGACCAAAGACCAGGTTGCCAACTCTGCTTTTGTGGAGCGCCTTCGAAAAGCTGGCCTGGAGGTCATCTACATGATTGAGCCCATTGATGAGTACTGTGTCCAGCAGCTGAAGGAGTACGATGGCAAGAACTTGGTTTCAGTAACCAAGGAAGGCCTGGAGTTGCCTGAGGATGAGGAGGAGAAGAAGAAGCAGGAAGAGCTCAAGACTAAGTTTGAGGAACTCTGCAAGATCATGAAGGACATCCTTGATAAGAAGATTGAAAAGGTAATTTTTCTCCTTCAGAAAATGATAAAGTTATTATAGTTAACATTATTAGGCATGAGAAGCTTGCTTGACTGTGTTCAAACATACTAAAAATACTGTATTTCCATCCTGACAGGTTGTAGTTTCGAACCGTTTGGTTGCTTCCCCCTGCTGCATTGTCACCAGCACCTATGGATGGACGGCAAACATGGAGAGGATCATGAAGTCTCAGGCACTGAGAGACAACTCCACCTTGGGCTACATGACTGCAAAGAAGCACCTTGAGATTAATCCCTTGCATCCAATCATTGAGACCTTGAGGGAGAAGGCAGAGGCTGACAAGAACGACAAAGCTGTGAAGGACCTGGTCATCCTTCTGTTCGAGACTGCCCTGCTCTCCTCAGGATTCACACTGGAAGACCCACAAACACATGCTAACCGCATCTACAGAATGATCAAACTTGGTCTTGGTATGTATAGCTTTTCCTTCAAACATCCAGGTAGTAGTTAGGTTATTATACATTAATTGAGGAATTTGTTTTTTAATGGATGTATTTCTATACACAGGAATTGATGATGATGATTCTGCAGTTGAAGACATAATTCAGCCTGCTGATGAAGATATGCCAGTCTTGGAAGGCGACGATGACACATCAAGAATGGAGGAAGTTGACTAAATTATTTACTAGACTTTTTCTGGCTTTGATTTTTATTTTTGTAATTTATGTTCCTAATTTAAATGTACATTATTTTTTAGCAGAATTTCTGTTAGTAAACAATGTGCTAGTCAGAAAAAGTTGATGGAATTAATACAGACCACAGTGGCTTTAGTTTATATTGTATCAGCCACTTATAAAACTTCTGACAATCACTAAGAGTATTATTAAGTCACCGGGGTTTAGACTTATATCTCTTTTGTAACATTTTTTATGAAAAGCAATCAAATTTGTAATAAAATATATTTTAAAAATGACACCTGTCACTTTTCTTATCTTATCACCTGTCACTTAATTTTATCACTTGTTTTTGCTTCCTACAAACAATAATACTGAAAGGTGAAAAGTTGTATTAGAGAAGCGCTTAATACAGCTAAGTGGCTTACTTTTATCAATTACATCGTTTGATTTATCATGTATTCTGGAATTTTCAGTGAATACAGCATGGTTCATTCTAGTTTCTGCTCTCACATGCCTTCCTCATTCGGCTCAGCCTCCCCTCCCTTAATCCCGCCTCCTTCTGCCAAGAAAGGCAGAGAGGCATGTACACGCACCATGATTGACAGGGCACCGGGCCAGTGAGCGGCCACCACCGAGCAGGAGGATTCCAGACGGTTCTGGAAGCTTGTGTCAGGAGGATTTCTCGAATGGTCATAGAGGGTATAAAAACCGCACCGTTACACCAGTTTCCATAGAAGCATTAGCAGTCAACGAGCCTGCGAGTAAGGAGCGATCTCTACACATCTTCCTCAGGAGTTTTGGGCACACTGCAAACCAAGGTAAATGCATTAACAGCCTTACCACAGACATTTGGGATACGAAAATATTACACGCCCTCAAATTCAGATTTAATAGTACTAAATGTTAGCTTATTTGACAATAATTTAGAATCGAAGCTGACATTTTTGTCATGTCTGGATAGAAAGTGAGGCTGAAGTGAAGAAAGGGTGAAATGTAGTTACAGCACCTGGTCTTTAAAAACTGATTAAAAAGTATCTGCTCTGAAATTTTAATGTCAGCGTCATAAACGGTAATAAGAATTTGATTCCTATTGTGCCTCATTTCAGAATTCAAACCTGCGGGACAGTAGCCACATGGCAGGATGCTTTAGTGATGCATTTGGGAGGAAGGTGTTATGTTAAGCAGGGGTTTAACTGTTTGAACCTTAATCAAATTTCCTGTGCTAAGATTTCTGCAAGATTTTTTGGGCCATCTTATCCTTGTACCAGGTTTTAATTCAGTGCAAAATCAGTAGGGTACAGAGTGTGCATTCTTATAATCTCGTCAGCTGTATGAGAGGCGGGCGCTTTCGATTCATATGGAAACTGCTAGAGAGTTCTTCTTGCCTCCTCGTACCTTCTAGAAACTTGCACTTCACCTGGGAAACCAGCAGGTGGAGTAATTTCTGCTGATACCGATATGCAATTCAAGCCACGTGTTAATCTCTGATTAGCCAATAACCAAGCAGGATTGAATCACAGTCCAAGAAGGGGGGAAAAAAGGTCCTTGTACCTTTTAATACAAAATTATGAAAGTAAGCAAGAAAAAAAGAAACCAAAAAAAGTGACTATATACTACACATCTACACAGAATTTGCTTTAGTTTGAAGTGATGTTAATTCCTCAATGTTACATTGAGGCTACTTAATAAGGATAAGCTGTAACTGCAACATCTTACATAAGAAGGATTGGCAGTGTTTTTCAAGTGTATGTTGCTGGGATGCAAACATTTAGTGTTATAAAAAAGAGTATTTTATATTGTGTTTCAGTCACTTTAGTCAATGCATTTTTTTTAAAAACAATATTTGTTTTCCGTCTTCACTCAGATGCCTGAAATGCACGACCAACCAATGGAGGAGGAGGCAGAGACCTTCGCATTCCAGGCTGAGATTGCTCAGCTTATGTCCCTGATCATCAACACTTTCTATTCCAACAAAGAGATCTTCCTTAGGGAACTTATTTCCAACTCCTCAGATGTAAGTTTGCAATATTAGACTGTGTTGCTTTGTTTATTATTTAAAATAAAAAAGACATTAAATAATATGCTTTTTTCCCCCTTAAGAAATTGAATTATATTTTTATCAATACAGAATAAATTCTGGAATTTCTTTAAACAATTAACATTGTGTTTTGCTCCATCAGGCACTGGACAAAATCCGCTATGAGAGTCTCACTGATCCTTCCAAGCTGGAAACTGGCAAAGACCTCAAAATTGAGATCATTCCCAACAAAGAGGAGCGTACTCTAACCCTAGTTGACACAGGTATTGGCATGACCAAAGCCGACCTGATCAACAACTTGGGCACAATTGCAAAGTCCGGCACCAAAGCATTTATGGAGGCTCTGCAGGCTGGAGCTGACATTTCCATGATCGGTCAGTTTGGTGTGGGTTTCTACTCTGCCTACCTGGTAGCCGAGAAGGTGACAGTCGTTACCAAGCACAACGATGACGAGCAGTACGCCTGGGAATCATCTGCTGGTGGCTCATTCACAGTTAAAGTAGACAACTGTAAGTGATATAAACCCAAATTTGAAGTGAATTATTAATTATCTAACCCGGTGGTTATAAAGTATACTGACCTATGGTCTTCCTCTACAGCTGAGCCACTGGGACGTGGAACTAAAGTGATCCTGCACCTCAAAGAAGACCAGACAGAATACCTTGAAGAGCGAAGGGTCAAAGAGATTGTTAAGAAGCACTCACAGTTCATTGGCTACCCTATTACGCTATTTGTAAGTACTTAAGTCATATTTAATGATCCCATAGAAGAATTCAATTTGTAACTATTGCAGATAGCTTTTGCACTTTAGACTTCTGAGAAAGTTGCTGAATAAACCTCTGTAACACTGATATTATAAAATAGTGACTCCCTAAGGCTAAGGTGTAGGGAAATTCTTCAGCGTGTGACCAAATGTATTTTCCTTCAGGTGGAGAAAGAGAGGGACAAGGAGGTGAGTGACGACGAGGCAGAGGAGGAAAAAGAGAAGGAGGAGAAGGAGAAAGATGAGGAGAAGGATGAGGACAAACCTGAGATTGAGGATGTTGGATCAGATGAAGAACAGGACCATGAGAAGTCAGACAAAAAGAAGAAGAAGAAGAAGATCAAGGAAAAGTACATTGACCAGGAAGAATTGAACAAGACCAAACCCCTGTGGACCCGGAACCCAGATGACATCACGAATGAGGAATATGGAGAGTTCTACAAGAGTCTCACCAATGACTGGGAGGACCACTTGGCTGTCAAGGTTGGGCTCTTGATATGTTGTTTTAAAAATGTAGCAGTTCTTTATAGGAGGAAAATTGTGTCTGATTTAATGTAGCCCAATATATAATCACTTTTGTTTTTTTATTTTTTTTGCCTTACAGCACTTCTCAGTAGAGGGTCAGCTTGAATTCCGTGCCCTGCTCTTTGTGCCTCGGCGTGCTCCTTTCGACCTCTTTGAGAACAAGAAGAAGAAGAACAATATCAAGCTGTACGTGCGCAGAGTCTTCATCATGGACAACTGCGAGGAGCTCATCCCAGAGTATCTCAGTGAGTATTAAACTGTGGATTACAATTTCCCCAACAATAATAGAATTATAATGAAAATGACACAATGGACTCTTTAGAGTTTTAACAGTTTCCTTTCTGCTTCCTATCAGATTTCATCAAGGGTGTGGTGGACTCTGAGGACCTGCCACTAAACATCTCCAGAGAGATGCTGCAGCAGAGCAAGATCCTGAAGGTCATCCGCAAGAACCTGGTCAAGAAGTGCCTGGAGCTTTTCACAGAGCTGGCTGAGGACAAGGACAACTACAAGAAGTTCTACGAGCAGTTCTCCAAGAACATCAAGGTCAGTATCCACAATCTTGACTGAGTGAGCTGCAAGGTTACCAGATCTTGTCTTTAATTCCTTTGCTTGAATAATTCAGCTCTAGCAGTATGAATATTATAAAGTAGCTTAACAACCATTGAATGCAGCCAGTGGTAGCGCCTGCAATTATTTATTTATTTATTTATTTTTTTGCACAATCAGCTGAATAAATCTGCACTGTTGATAACAGTTGACTGTTTTCCTTATTACAGCTTGGCATCCATGAGGACTCCCAGAACAGGAAGAAGCTGTCTGAGCTGCTGCGGTACTACACATCAGCCTCTGGAGATGAGATGGTGTCCCTGAAGGACTATGTCACACGTATGAAGGACAACCAGAAACACATCTACTACATCACTGGTGAGGACACTTTTAAAACTGCCAATCAAAAGCATGCGTTCAGCAAACTAAACTTGTTTCATGTGGGCAATATGGCATGAATGAACAACATTATCATGTCTGCATTTCAGGTGAGACCAAAGACCAGGTTGCCAACTCTGCCTTTGTGGAGCGCCTTCGCAAAGCTGGCCTGGAGGTCATCTACATGATTGAGCCCATCGATGAGTACTGTGTCCAGCAGCTGAAGGAGTTTGAGGGCAAGAACTTGGTTTCAGTAACCAAGGAAGGCCTGGAGCTGCCTGAGGATGAGGAGGAGAAGAAGAAGCAGGAGGAGAAGAAATCTCAGTTTGAGAACCTATGCAAAATCATGAAGGATATCTTGGAGAAGAAGGTTGAAAAGGTAAGCTGATGAAACCAAATGACAATATAACAATGGAATTTGTGTTATTGTTCAACTATTGATACTGATGGCGTTTGTTTTCCTCTTCAGGTCACAGTCTCCAACCGCCTAGTTTCTTCCCCTTGCTGCATTGTCACCAGCACATATGGATGGACGGCCAACATGGAGAGGATCATGAAGGCTCAGGCGCTGAGGGATAACTCCACCATGGGATACATGGCAGCAAAGAAGCACTTAGAGATCAATCCTGACCACCCAATCATGGAGACCTTGAGGCAGAAGGCAGAGGCCGATAAAAATGACAAGTCTGTGAAAGATCTGGTCATCCTCCTGTTCGAGACCGCCCTGCTCTCCTCAGGATTCACCCTGGATGACCCACAGACCCACTCCAACCGCATCTACAGAATGATCAAACTAGGTCTTGGTGAGTATCTGTTAAATCTTGTATCTTTTGGTGGTATGTTTGCCAGTAAATGTGTTAACCCTGCTTTGCTGACTGATCTGCTTCTTTTATCCTCCAGGTATTGATGAAGATGATGTGACATCTGACGATAACACCTCTGCACCCACTGAGGACATGCCCCCTCTTGAAGGGGAAGATGATGACACATCTAGGATGGAAGAGGTGGACTAATCAGCTTCCATTTCCTGTTTAGTTAAAAAAAAACAAAAAAAAACTAATGTTATATAAAATTTAATGTTAAATGTTGTAAATGAGCCTGGAATGTCTGTTCCTAAACACTTTTGTTGACCAACGTAACTTTATTTCCACTTGCGTTGACCACATGCAGTTCAGTCATTCCTTTAGATCTTTAGAGTTTTCAGATTGTCGCTTTTTTGTATTGAGTTGTATTGATACATTTGTTCTTTTTGTATTTGACATTCCAAAGTTTGTGTTCTTTATTGTAAATATAACAAAACACCATACTGTTATTTTAAACGGTGCAAAAACCTTAAATAAAGGTTTACCATGTTAAGCTATTATTTGGTCATTGTTACTGATGAGTGAACACAAGTCTCGTGTTTTATGTATAATGCTGCATTTTAAGATTGGACAGGTGGGTTACCTGTCCACTGTGTGTGTGTGTGTGTGTGTGTGTGTATATATATTTATATGTATATAAAAAATTATTTTTTTTCATGAGAAAATCAATGAAGCTATTAGTGTTCACTTGTAGTCGAAGAATTGCTTTAGACTTTGTTCTCAACAAGTATAAAAGCTGTGTCAAAAGGGTTTCTTATTTCAGCTCAAATGAAGTACAGACATTATTTCATAACATTTTTTTTCTCATCGCGATTTTTTTTAAAAGACATTCTTTATCCATAATTTGACAGAAATTTGTATCTTGATAAATATAAAGGGATGATGTAAAGTTGTAATTTCCATGTTTGAAGTATACTGTTTTCATTTACAACCAGTGAAATCAACACTGTTTATGAATCATAAGCTATCAAACCAATGTTTGCTTAAATATAGAGTGAAGGAAGAACCATCCCTTTTTTCTTAGCTTCATATGAATGAAGCATTGCCCTTGGGCAGATTGTTTGCTCTCCAGTTGCCTTTCTAGTTTCTCCATGGGAAAAGCAAAAAATCTTTTGTAATAAAAAGCAAAATGCTTGAGGGGAAGTTAAGAAATAGCAGATAGGTCAGATAATTATGCTTTTCTTGGGAACACTGTTGAATTTATTACAAATAGCTTATGTGTAAAAAAAAAAAAAAAAAAAAAAAAAAAAAAAAAAATTATTGAAAGAAATACAAACGAGGAAAAGCCAAAAGGACTCGAGGCTTCTTTTTTTTTTTTTTGGCTTTAATTTGGGAATTTGTTCATTATTACGTAACCTTACTGAAGTCTTTTCCACCATACTGATATTTCTTGCCAGACTGAAACTACAAGGATATAGATGTTTGTGTTGAAAAAGAGGAAGGAAAGGCTTATATAATACATCATTGCTGTAGGTCTGAATGTTGTCTGTGACAGATTCATCCAAAAATAACTGCCTTTTTTGTCTCCTCTTCTATTTTTCTGCTTCTTATCTATCTTTAAGCTTCTTCTAAGATACAAGGATCAAATTAAAGCTTACCCATTTTGTTATTTGTGGAAAGGCACATGTTTAACTCATAAGCTTAAACAGTGATTTAGATATTTTCATGCATTCCTCTCTGCTTTTATCCCATATGTCAAAATCATTTTACACGTGTGGGTTCATGTTAACCACCAGTAGATGGCAGTCGTTATGCATTCAAAGAAGGTTCTACCAAGCTGTTCAAATATTCTAGAAAACTCCGGCCTAGGGGTCTCAACCAGCTGAAAGAAGGAGGTAGGTAAAAACGGAAAACTATGACCACTGGTTTCACAGGTGCGTGAATATATGTAGCCAAAAATATAAATATAAAGGAAAATTATTTTGACACATAACGAAGATGGTTCAGCTATAAAAATGTAGGTAAAGATGAGACCCTTTATGTGTTATAATTTGTTTTCACCATCCGAGTCTACCCAAAGTTCTCCAGTATATACTACTACTACTACTACTATAATAATAATAACAACAACTTTATTTATATAGGATTTTTTTTAACTTCACAGTTTGGATAAAATCACTCATTAAGGAGAATTATACATATTCAAACACATGGTTATGCATTCATTCCTGCACTACACTCACACGCACGCATTAGAAGAACAAGAGCCAAAAACACTGGGAGAAACATTAAGGAAACGCAAACCTATGGAGACGAGTTTTTAGCAGATTCGCTCCTGAAACTATGGTATGTCCCAGGATTGTGATGCTCAAAAATTTTAGAGAAAAATTGAATGAAAAGGAATAAGTAAAATAAAAACTGTACCTGAACACGTATCTGTAATGAAAAAAAAAAAATATATATACACTGCCAACTCATTTTGAGGGGGTCATGTGGGAGGCACTGATTGATTTTCCATGGAATGACCATAGGAAGTATGCTGTCGATGGCTGCAATCCATAGTATCGGGAGCCTGCAGTCCCATGTGCTGCTGTCCTGTCACCGGCAGGGTGCGCTCTCGGTGCCTTTACGCTGGCCATCGTTATCGTGACGCGCCGGAGTCAACTGACTGACAACAGCCAATCACAGTGTAAGGGCAGACTGAACCGCCTTGCAGTGTGCTGTCCTGAGAGTTGTCAAGGTTTTGGTTGTGGAGTATCCGTGAGGGGAGCAAGGGCGGTTACGCTTGTACAATGCCGAATAAAACGAAAAAAGATAAGGTGAGTTAGACAAAAGCTAGCAGGCCGTGTCGATAGTGAATAAACTTTGCACGAGTTACATTTCATTGAATTTATTGATACTGTGCCGGGTGCATAATACGACATTTTGCTGCCAGGGCAGTGTCCCATCACACAAACGTTAGCCAGCCTGCAGTCATTACCTGCTAGCCCTATCCTGCCATCATGTTAGCACTTGGCACGTTGTGCAGTGTTATGTAACTAGAGCACCCTTATCTTAAAGTGATACTTACATTGCACGTGTGTGTTATTTTGGTGTAAATTTAAGGACTTTAAGGAGCCGAAACCTCGGGTCGTGTAACGTTAGCTAGCTAACAGCAGACTTTACAGTGTGGTTAAACAGGAGTGCGAGACTGGGTGGGCAGGCATGCTATATTTAGCTTGGATTTGTGCTAGGCGGCATTCACCGATTGCATTCACCTGATGTTGTCAAACAATATAAACTTCACTTAATTAAATCAAGTTTTTAATCTTTTGATTGAAAATGTTTTTGCAGGAGTCTCCCAAGTCTGGCAAAGTGGGGAAGAGTGGAGGACAGGAGAATTCAGAACATGAGGTATTCGAACAAGGAAAACCACTCTAAGAACATGCCCTGATAACTTTATTTTTAGTTAAAATGTATTTAACCCTCAAATTGGGACTTTTGAGATGTCAGATCTCGTTTGTGATAGTCCCATGCCCAAGGGAACAACTCAAACAGAATGAACATATAATTACCAAAGACCCTAAATGCAGAGCGATATATAACATTAGATTAGATAAAGAAAATAGAAACTTGTAAATGATATATTAAAAGCTAAACAAGCAGTTAAAAAAACCAACACACCCTAGACTCTTCACAGATCAAACAGGGACTGCAATGGTTGGGGATAACCTTTTCAACTTGATGTAATTACCTCCAAGTCATTTAAAATTAAAATGGAATTTAGTGATGCCAGCTTTGTAAGAGGAGTATTACATTATAATTGGATTATTACTGCATGATAGTGGTCTCCAGTATTGGTGATTCTGCTTGCAATAGAAATGAACGTACATGCTGAGGTTATTTTTTTAAGTAAAAAAAAAATGAACAGGGACATGATAAAGCTCATCGAGTTTTATTGTGTATATCTAGTTTATTGTCTTGTTATCAGTTCAGTGTTTTGCAGATTACAATTTATAATGTTGCTCCTGAAGTGCCGATTCAGAATACTTAAATGCATCACAAAGGCCTCCACAAACCATGATGCCTATGTTATATACTTGTGGAGAATTTGTATATTTTTCACATGACAGCAAGTACTCATGCAAAAGGACAGGAAGCCTCCTGTGGAGTGGAACAAGAAAAGCTTATTCTGTTTTAGGTCTCATGATTCTTTGAATTCATCAGGGGAAAATTCTTCTTTGTGACCAAATTTGCTGTAGCAAGCTAACTAACTAATGATAGATGTGAGTCACATGAACACCATAGTGAAATATGGGAGTATGGACTACTTGTGTTGGCCATCTGAATTTGAAAATCTCAGTCAAAAGTCGATCACAACTGTGGACTTGTTGTAATATTGGAAAAACATGAACTTTCTGTCATTTAATTGTTTATCTCTTAGTTAATGGCTTTGTAGGAGTATGAATGGGAATGGGAAGTGATTTAGCAATAGGAATCTACGAACTCCTTCATATTTTCTAAAGCTGTCTGGCGTGGAGGATTGGAGTCCTTGCCAGGCTCATTCTGGTCCCTGGACCTTATATTTGACTTCCTTGTACTAATAAAACTAGTAAAATGGGACTAATGACTGAACTTTAAAATCATAATCTCATAACCTCATAGCCTTGGATCTTTAGTGGACCGGTGAGTGACTTCATGTGACTCAAGCTGCTCTCTTTTTGATGTTGATACCCTGTTGCTAAATGTGTCGTTAACACCAGTTTAGGGCATGGTTGAGTTCATCAATATTTCACCCATAATTACATGGTTGACCTGTCATACAGCGGCTTTAAGCAGAAAGCTTTACTTCAAAACACAAATTTTATTAAACATTCATGAAACCGCTGCCTCCTGATTTTTCTAAAGTAGGATAGCTATTGCTATTGCTATTCATAAACCACTTGCTGCTAATGCATTGATCTATGATGTTCAGTAATAAAATTCCTTTGAAGAGTGATGTGTTGTGACTTGCTATAAAACCTTTTTGCTTACATCTGGATTCGGATGCATCTGGGAAAATGTATCTTTGGCCCTCATAACAAAATTGTTCAACACTGAGTTTGTCCGTCTGCATTACTCGCATCTCACGTGAATCATTGCATTGTTGTGCTGCACAGTCATACACTGCTTGTAAAAATAAAATAAAATATGAGGAAATTCTGTGGCACCAGGAAGATAGCATAGTTTAAACAATGTTTAGTGTTTCCCTATATGTGCAAAAGTTCACTTCAAGCTCAGTGTGAGAGTCATTACTTTGTTCAGTTGTCATTTATGATCCGACTACATTTTCTTTTCTGCTGTTTTACTGTGTGTTTGTGGGGAGGAGCTACCCACAATGAGCAGAGAAAAGGAAGATAAGGAAGATCTGACTTCCTTCATTCCTCAAACAACTAGATGCTTTTTATTTTTTTTTTAAAGGAAGGCAAGCATTTGAATGCAGTTATGTCGCGTGTGGAATGAGAGCGGGCAGCTGTTTGTGCTGCCTAGAAAGCAAAAGGTAGTCCTCCTCTTGCACAGATTATAATGTTCTTAACCAGGCTGTATTCCGGTGTTACCACAGATGGACTGAGCTTAGGTGGCAAGGTCTTTTGAAGTCTGCCCAAGTACACTTGACTCATTTTAACATTTACATATTTTTCTTTTCATCCTTGCAAGAGAACAATATGCAACTTGAGTTTTTACAGTAGGCATTCACACTGGTTCAGTGTTATTGTGCCAAGAGATCAGATTCATTTTTATGAGCTTCTGGATTTGGTCAGAGGCTGACATCCAGCATGTCACACTGACAACAAAAGGTTTTGAAGCTTATAAAATGCCTATGATTATGTTTTTACCATATTATAAAAACATGAAATGAAAACTTTAGGCCATGACTGTACGAGCTAAATCTGTGGGAAACACACTATTTTATTGCCTTGTGTTATATACACAGTCCATTTTATTGAGTTATAAAAATCCACACTTGTCAGTTAGCAGATAATTTCATTAAGCTTTATATCTATTTCAGAGCTTTATGTAGTTACCAGTTTAATATAGTCCCTGTAACATATATTATTTTCCACAATTGCGTTGTACATTTACAGTTACAATAAAGGCCTTATCTGTTCTATTTTAAACCCTGTCCCTTAATAACAGCTGGTTAACAATTACATACATTAGTCATCCTTGCCGACCTACCAAAATATTTTTGTTTTTTCAAGCTGAAAGTTTCAGCCTCTGCCAGCATTAGACCTGCGTGTCAGCAGCCATGTATTGGATCAGCTAGTGCACCAACCCTGTGTCAAATTAAAATCGCTGGGCTGCAAGCTGTTGTCACCGCCCCCACCCTTCCTTTTTTCCCATATGCTCTGTCAACCAGAAATGCATAACGGTAAAGGCTGTTATGTAATATATATGTAGCTTTCATTTGACTTGTTGTCAACAACCATAACTGACAAAGGAAAATTTAAAGCATTAAATGAGAAGAACCATAGATGACCGATGTTTCTACTTTGGCCTAATATACTTACATGAGTTAATTCAGATCTTTCCAGTACATTAATATGTAATCGAGTTCATAGCAGAGGTCAGCACAGCGGCATTTTCCACTTCACACAACAGCTATCTAGTGGCACAGACTGATTGTCTGTCTTGTAGTGTGGCTCAGACTGTGGCCAACTTTGTCTGGGTCTTAAGCGAATTTGATAAATCTCTTGTGACTCAGACTGACACAGCTCCACAGCTGCATCAAGTGAATTAAGCTCTGTGTCATCAGGTCCATGCTGATAAATGGATCCTAGTAGGAAGGCTGGATCAGTTGAACTTGCTGCTTTCAGGTGATCCCACATCAGGATGATGCACTATTGTAAAGAGTAATTGTACATTAGAGTAAGTGTAATTGTACATTTGGTAAACAGTTTTGTTTTTTTAATGAGCATTTTGTCAAGTGGATGGCAACTCAGTGTATATAATTAAAAGTATCAGTTGTGCTCCCTGGCTGGTGGCTGCATGCACACATTTTTATTAGATTTCTACAGAGGTTCATTCTCCCATATTTTATACCTGCATCATTTTTTTAATGTGTCTTTGCTCTTATGTCCGTGTAACTAATGTGTGTTTTCTCTTGTTTCAGCAGAGCTCTAACAGGAAGGCTAACAATAGTGTTCCTCCAACAACTCAGCTACTAAAGGGGAAGCAAGCAGGTTCCCAGACACCTGTCAAAAAGGACAAGAGGCAGAGCTCCTCTCGCTTCAGCTTGAGCAACAACAGGGAACTGCAGAAACTTCCTGCTTTTAAAGGTATTCACCTGTGCAACAGTCTGAAATCCATTTTATGTAATCACATAATGAACTACAGAGTGCGCTCGATTTGGGAGAATTTGCATGTGTTATATATTCATAGAGAACGGAGTTGAGGTAATGTTTTCACGCTTCAGGGTTTTGCACAGAATTCAATAATCAAATCAACCAAATTTGGCAGGTGGAGAAAAAACTACCTGGTCTGCCTGTGTGTGTTTAATATATAAGAAATGTCTCAAATGCAGATCTAGGTAAGTGCACACCTCACAGAAATATGTACTAACAAGCACATACTCAATTATTTAGTCACTCCTTCCCCACAGAAGTGCCCATGAGCATCCCTTGCTGCATCACCTCCATTTTAATACCAGGCTGAACATGACATTATGCAATATGTGGAAACAAACAGAGGACATGCATGGCATGGATTTTGCTCTGGATTTAACCCAAGCGTCTATATTTAGTGGTAATCCAGAGATAAAGCTTTAATTCCACAGTCCTTGTGTTTCCGAATGTTGCCAGTGAGCAGATAAGACATGTCTGCCAGCTACTACTATTCCTCCGCCTGTCTTTCCTCGTGAACTTTACAGATGTATATGGATATTTAGTGTCTAAGTTCAGTGCCAGATCCAAAAGCAATGAGCAAACACTGCTGCGGCACAGTAAATGCATATTGTCAGCATTGTCCTGTGTATACATGGATGACTGCGTGCATAATTTCTCAGTACTTTAATTATAATTACCTAACATAGTGGTATGCTTTACAGACAGTTATATTGATATTGTTGGCTGTTAAATAATCATGTAATTAAACTTCAAAAACTATTTTATAACTGATAGTGGCAATGGCACAACAGGAATTGGTTATACTGTTTCTGTTTCTTTCTAAATGTTCAGACTCAGGAAAAATAAGAAACTCGTAGGAAAAGGGTATTTTAGTGGTCCCCAGATGACTATTCTGTTTAGTAAGTGAAACAAAGTTGGGACATTGAAAGTGTCGGGCACATTTCCAGAGTGGGTAGGGAGAATTATCCATCTCCTTTCAAGGACAGATATTTCCTGGATTGTTAGATTATTTACAGTTGATGCAACGGCAGCGTAAAGTTTATGGAACTGTTATAACCCCGAATTGTGGTGAATGCAGTCTCGCTGGGTTACTTGCGCAAAAGTTTCTGTATTTGGTAAAAGATATTTTTCTGTGCCATGTCTGTCTAGCAGACATTGAACACTCGATGTTGTGGATGGCACTGATACGTGTGTGCAGAAAAGAGCGCTTTTGTTTTTGTTTTTCGTCATCGGTGGGAGGCTTGTAAGCTCACAGTAGAGCAAAGGCAGCATTCTTCAGGGAGAATTTACGAATGTTATTTCTGTCTTTGGAAACCTTGGCAAGTAGAGCAAAGTTGGATTTCCTAAGGTGGCAGCATGATAACAGGCCATTTATTGTTCATTGTGTCTTTTTGCTCTGCCATAAAAAAATGATTGTGTCTTTATCTTAGCTAGCCGTTACCTTTGTAACGTGTGAGGAAACCAATAGGCTTAACTTCATTTCTGATACAGCCTGCTCACTTCCCACACCCCAATGAGAGCTTTGATAACATTCTGCAAAACATTATCCCACAGTGGCCAAGTAGATGTTATCACTTAGTCCTGTCCAAACAGGCTCCTCGCTTGGCCTGTTTTCATTCCAGGCATGTTCACCACCTCCTGATGGAAACACATGTCCGTGAGCCTGTCCCGCAGAGCCGCAAAGTTGAGGCGAGACTTAAAAACCCTGACCAGAAGCAGGCCTTTCCCATGAACTTAGACCAGATTTGTGTGTGCTTTCTTTGACTGTATGGTTCTAATTTTTGCATTTGTTTGGACGATAGTTTGGTTTCTGTTGAAACTCGATGTGGTGAGCTGCCGTTTTTTTGTGTGTAGATTTTACAAGACATAATACACAAATCCAAACTTGTGTTTTTGTGTTTGGCATAATGTTTAGCTGGAGATCTGTCTGACTGAGGCAAGTAAACAGGAGATTAATTCCTCTTTCTTTGTCTCATTGCAAGTGTTATATACATGTGCCAAAAAGCACAGAACAACAACAGTTGCTCCCTCTGTATGGGTTCTCTTTTAAAGCAGGAGCTCTCCTACATGGAGCCTTGGTCTCACAGGGTTTGGTGCCACCTTGTGGCTAGAGTGTCAAATATGAGTGGTGATGTTGAAGGACATAAGTATATCAACTTGTAACCAGAGTTATAAGTTTAAAAACGGATAATACTTTTTAATCTGAATTTTTTTTAATGAGGGTATAGTTAACATACTGTATGAAATTTACAGTCCTTATCTTTTTAATGAGACGACGCTTAATGGCAATGCAAAACTTTCCCATGTTCCTTTATAATGTGAAACTGTTTTAAGGGGCACTTTCACAGATCTAACTAACAGTCCGCAGACCACAGATATGCAAACATTGTACACAATGTAAAAAAGAAAACATAAGGAAAATAAAACACTTAAACAGAAGGACAACAGGAAAAGCCTTACAAAAACAACATAATTAAATCATAATGACTGAGAATGTTTATTAATCTGTGAACAGTAGTTCACAGAGAGATGTTTTACTGTGAGTAAACAGTTGGATGAGAGAGAAATGGTGTGGAGTAAAAAGTTACAGATAGTGACGGGGCTAAATGCCTATGTCACGGCAGATTCTGGTGGGTTTAGGATATAAAATATTATTTTTATTGGTCACAGGTTAAGTTGGCACATTTCTGCTCCTTTATAAAATGTAGTTACTAGTATTCAAAGTAGTTCGGATTTAGTTTATGCTTCACAAATTGTTATGTTTCTCCTGTTGTTGTGTTTCTCTTGTTGAATGAATGAAGTTCATTGTAAATTATTAATTGTCTGATATGAATCTTATCGGTGAGAAGGATACACGGGCTTCAGCACTAGTCAAAGACACAATGGACACGAATGGTGAAGCACGGAGCAGGGACAGCTGGAGACAGTGGGCTGTCCCAAGTCTAATAAGCTGCAGTGTTTCTGGCAGTTCACAGAATATGAGAAATCTGCTGCTGACATGTTGGCGCGACATATCACAGGGGACTTTCAGAGGTTCATGCCTCAGGGGGTTGGAGCCTATGTTTTTTGGTGTCACACTGCATACCAACAGCTAGTTATGTTTGACTTCTTCAGTGTACAGTCATCTTCATTTTGAGGGATAAACAGTAAAGATGACAGAAGTTATATGGTCAGCAGTAGGGATGGGTATTGATAAGATTTTAACGATTCCGATTCCATTTTCGATTCTGTTTAACGATTCGATTCTTTATCGATTCTCTTATCGATTCTTGTTTTTAAAAAGGAGAACACTAAGGTCGATTAGCTTAGAACTGTTTTATATCTTCTCTTTCAACAAGATAGAAATTTAGGAGTAACATGGCCTTACAAACCCAACAGTGAGATCTTAAGAGATCCACAGCCTACAGCTCTTCAATGGGGTGTCACAGGGTCCCCGGGGAAAATTGTAAACGTAAAATAAATATTCTTCTGTAGCAATACCAAAGTATAACATAAATTATTCTGTAGCAATTACACAAGAATATCCAGTAATGTCCCTGCCTACAATTAAACACATTCACTTACCATCTGCTGTGGCAAATGGCTGCAAGGTTTTGACCACAAACTACTCACTGCTCGGTGACATGCGGGCCTGAAAAGAGACGCTACCGGTAGACTGCAGCGACAACTGCCAGCGAGCGCCAGCCAGACTCTGGCTGTCTGTCTCATCATGGTCACCTAAATGCACAATGGCAGGTTTTGTAATAAAGCAGATCGAGCTAAAATAATATGCACTGTTAGTTGATTATTTACCTGCCGCATTAACGGGAGATGACGTGCAAACGTTACCGCTGCTGCTGGGTTGAGATTCACGAGTCCGGAGCGGAATTAAAGACATTCATTTAAGTTCATCGCGTGTTTTGTGAGCAAATGCTTTTGCATATTCGTAGTGTTTCCTCCCTTAATGAAATATCTACTTTGCAAGTATTGCAAGTTGCCCTGAACGGATGACAATCCGTTCTCGTAAAGTATAAACAAACTTTTAAGCGTTTGAGCCGCTTAGGCGCCGTGTTTCCTGCCAGGTACGCTCCGACGCTCCGCAACATGGTGACGTCATTCGGGGCGACTGGAATCGATAAGGGAATCGTTTGCAAAAATGGCAAACGATTCCAAGGAATTGAAACAGTGGGAACCGGTTCTCAACAAGAACCGGTTTTCGATACCCATCCCTAGTCAGCAGTTATGTTTTTTTTAAGCATTCTTTCAGACTTTGCCTAACACTAGGGAGACAGGACAATGACAACAAACACGTGAAGATGGTAAAACTAAATAAGTTTTGTGTGTTTAGTTCTGCTACCTGTAATACAGCTGTTTAGTAGGCGTCACTGACTGTTAGCAGAAAACACAGGTCTAAGTCAAACTACTAAAGTGTACGTCAGTCAGGTTTTATTTTTATGATGAATAGAAATGTTGCTTTTACTGTGGTTGTCTTTTAATTACATTCTAAAGCTCCCAGGAAGTAATCTTAACGTTAAATCACTACTTGTCATGTCATGTCAGAGAAACGTCTTTAACTTTGAATACATGTGGAAGCAGAAAAAGGCCCCTACACCTCATGAGAGAAACTTGCCTGGTCAGACATTTCATATGAATAAAAATACAAAAAAAGTCACTGGCAGTAATCATGCTGTTAAAACTGCATAAGCTGTGCACTGGTTTTGCATGATTGCACTCTTCAGCATTGCTTCTAGAAGGGTTTTGTAGATAGAAGTCATAGAATCAGACACATTGCTATATTTAAGCAGTGAATGCTTTATTTATGCATCAGCTACATTCAGAAATGACAGGATCCTACTAAAAAACACGACTCTGTATCTGAATTGGTGGTGTTTTGTTTGGAAGAATAGTAAATATCGAAAATGGTATTTAATTAATTCACACACAGGCCAGTTTACTATATCTGCAGGTTTAAAACTTGTTTTTGAACTTTGAAAAACGTTTTAAGCTTTTAAACTGTTGTATATATTATAATAACACATTCCACAAGTTACCAGGTTTAAGCTGCAACATTAAAGGCGATCTCTGACTGTGTTTATCTTGCAGTCATCAGCCACAGGTGTTTTCCACTTGTGCAACATTTTTAGTGGCACAATGAACAAATCTGAGCTTTGTTTCTTAATATATCTGCTTCTTATGTGACTAATACAGATCAGCATGTATCATCGCTTTGTGATTCATGTTTGTGTTAAGAGAATAAAAAAAAATAGGTTGGATCTTGATAAAGATGTCTCTATCACTGGAAGCTGCCTAAGTTCAGCCACTGTTGAAAGAGCCTGTGTCCTCAGCTGCGTCGATCGGTCTGTTTCTCCAAATAGATCTGAGCCTTAAGCGTTTACAGAGGACCATGACATTGAAGATCAGCAGACCTGTGAATGAACCACTTCGTTGTGTATTTTAGGCAGTGCTCCTGATATCAATGATAAGTTTAGAAAAAGCTCTGCTATAACACAAGTATGGTTTCAATCTCACAAGTTTCTTCGCATTCAAAAAATAGCACTGACACAGCAGAAAGCTCGGGTTTGGTGAATGCATGTGCGAAAGTAGCATTTGTGGAGTATTTGTAATGAGTAATCCAGTATTTTCTTCTCATGGTCAGAACAGCAGATCTACAGATGGGAGGATGCACTATGCCTAAGGAACAAAATGGCAAGAAAGAGCCCTTTATATGCCCAGATTAGTCCCTGCTGATGAAATGCTCCATTATCGTATATATTAGGACCAGCTAAACTGGATGTTAAGTATTACATCCATTAGGGGTGTAGTCGTTCCCATTTTGTACAGTTGATTTTAGTGTAAGACTTTTAACAACCTCTAACCTGCAGACAAATGTGTATACAAGCTCAAGGTTGTGTAGCAGGAGCAACAGTGGCAATACAACAAGAAGCGTGCAAGAACAAACAGCAGCCCAACTCGAACCACACCAACACCTCCTACACCTCCAGAGGAGAAGTACAAACCCACAGGGAGGAACCGTGACACCATTATGTGCTTTATGAAATACCACACATAATGCATTTTGCACAAACATTACATTAGCCTAAAACACAGTGTTTTGGGTTTTTTTGGTTTTTTTTTTAAAGTGTGAAAGTTCCAAAACAGTTTTGCTTATTCTATTCTTCTTTTTTGAGCTTAACTAAACCTCTGTTTACAGGTACAGTTCTGCTGGACAATATTATCCACAAATAATGATTCACCTAATTACTTTTTGCAAAAGAGTCAAAAATGCTTGGATTTAAGCAGTCAAGAGTATATTAATTTCTTCCTTCTTTGCATATTATACAGAAACTGCATAGAAAACACATCCCTGTTGCCTTGCTGTAGTTGCTCTGCCAGTTTTCTGTAATCTTGGCTAACACTGCCAAACACTGAAATGACAGCAATCATAGTGCAAAAAAAAAAATAATGTCCTTTTTTGTCCTTCACAAGAGAAGTAATTGCGAAGGCTAGTATGCGATACACACATTTTAATAGAAATGTTTGTGGGTTGTCACACAGCTACGGTTATGAAATGTTAATTCTAATGGGCTAAGCAAAGTCTTTTTGTACAGTCTATTCTCCTCGGTGGCTTTCTTATGCAGCAAATATTATTGGATTATATGTCACTGTAGTCCAAATCTGTATAATTCACACCCATCTACATTGTATTTGCGTGGTTATTCTTCGTGCATAGGAATGCTTATGACTTTAGCTGAATCACTGTTTCGACACCCTGTCTGTATGTGCTTACTGTACTTTGAGAATGATGACACATACGGCATGCACAAAAAAAAAAAAAATGTCAGTGTATGTTCTGATTGTGTATGTCTGTGTGCAGAGCTTTACAGAGCCCTATTGTATTCCAAGGGTGCAGTGGTTACTATATTTGGGAGTGCAATGCCAGTGACTGGGAGTATGGATTTGTTGCTTTTAATTGTCTGTGTCACCGACGTGCCCGCAAAGGTTTACAGTGCAAGCTTTTGTTCCCCAGTGCTGCTGAGACAAAATGCGGCTTTCTGCATATGCACATCCTGTGTTGCTCACATTGAGACTTCCTGCCTTCCTGTTTCTCTTGTCACATACACCTGGGCTCAGGCTGTGCTGCTGAAGAGCCATCTGTCATGCAAACACAGACACACACGCACAAAGTTGGCACGCACACTGGAAATGGCAGCAGACATTAAAAAAAGGTCCACTAGTTGATGACCAGTGTAAGGTGACGTTAAGCATTGAACACCTTGTTGTATTTAGGTTTGTTGTTGGGAGTTAAAGACTAAAAGAGAAAGAAATTGTTTCCTTTGTCTCCTTTGCTTCTTACAAGCAACCTACATGTTGTACAGTTATTTGTATTCCATGGTATTATTATTCCATTTGTGGTTATTTCAGAACCAGTTAAATGGAATTCAGGCGTGTTGTTTGTGCTTTAAAAACTCTTTGACAGATGTAGGTTCTTTTGGCCCAATCACAGTAACTGGCCCACCCCTTTTCTCCCCACTCCAACAGCCAGTCTGTTTCCTCATGTTTATTTATTCTGACAGCCCGCCCATGTGATTGCCGCCAACCAACCGGGTTGCTTCTGTGTGGGATGACATCACTAACTAGCTGGTTCCCTCCAGCAGCAGGGGAGCTTCATTTTCTGCTCCGAGTGTTCGTGCTAAAATGGAGGCTGGCTCCTCGCCTTAGCCTGGGCTACCCTCTTCTCCCCTGTTTCCTGCCTCAGCTCACTGATGTTGGCATGTACTAGAGCTGCCGGCGGGATGGTTCTGGATGGACCAAGCTCTAATGGGCCTTTCCAGCCTGTGGCCCTCATGCATTTTAGAGGTGAGAATAGGAAATCTGCTACTGTGTACTGGTCTGTTTAAAGAGGAGGTGGGCTTGAGTGTTTAGCAGCCACAGCTGGTGATTTAAAAAAACCAAAAAAAACCAAACCTTGATATTATATGTATCATTACTTTTGTAGAGATGAGTTTAAGAGTTTTTTTAGTGTTGTTTGCACGAGGGTTTTTGAAAGAAAGGAGGTGATTGTGTTTGTATGTCAGCGAGGAAGGGTTCTGCCAAGACATTGCAAAGCTTAGCTTTAGTTTAGAGAGGGGGGGAGTGTAAGATTGGTAGTTTTGAGTCTCCCCTCCCCCATCAACACTATTGATGTCATAGGAAGTGAGGTCAAAGCTTGTATATGTCTGTATTGTATTGGTGCAATGTGACTAACATAAGTTGAAAGGCTGTTTGTTGTTGTTGTAGCTCCAGTGTTCTTTTTGAGTTGCTGTTGATTCAGACAAACTTAAGGAAGCTGGAAGCTGTCTCTAGATGAATGCAAAAGTGCATCTGACTGTGTTATAGTGTAACAAAATAAGGTCTAATGTTTATATGTAGGTTAGCGTGCGTATTCTTTGGTCTCCATGCTGATCCAGTAACTGATACAGGTGGCAGTGTGTGTTTAACATGTCGCTGCTGTCACAGTGATGTCAGTTTCATGGTGTTGCTTATGTGGCTGTTAACATGGTCTCGTGACATTTATATGCATAGTGATAATTACAGCAAGTTATGGCAGAAAGCCACCGGTCCCTCCTTCGGATATCCTGTGTCTGAAGTGACAGATGGTAAGCGCACCATATTTGCCATTAGGGGCACTTTATTAATCAGTTATTTTCATATTCAGTAGTACAGAATGTCTGAGTCAAGAGTTGTGCTTTAGAAGTAATTTGTGCTCGTGGATGGTTTCCTGTATGCATGGTGGAGCTTTTAGATGAGTAAAGGTTATTCACTGATCCATGCAGAGACGCTTGTGTGTGAAGTCTGCAGTTGCACAGCACGTCTCTTAATATTTTAGGCCTGTTCAGAAACCCTAGTGCTGTTGTGTAACAGGAGCTGGTAGACCTCTCAGCACTCAGAGGCTGATGAGTCGAGGTGCTCATGAGTGGGCCTGTAACATTAATAGGAACAAAACTTGTAGATGCAGGTGTACTAAACCTCAAATAACTCAGCAACCCTTTTTCTTTATTCATCTCACTCTTTTCGCTATAAACATGACATTTGACGACCTCCTCTGTACCCTTAATGACAAGTTTTGACACCTCAGTGTTTATCAGTAAAGATGTGGTTTGATGACCATTATAATAGTTTCTTGGTTTTTCAAAGAAATAAGCAGAGACCACCCTCACAAATCTGCACACCCAGTCATGTTGTTCTATAAGCAGCTCAGTTCAGAAAAGAGCTTAAAGGGTTACTCCTCATAGGGTTTCGAGCATTAAAGAGTTAAGGGTAAAATTTTGAGACTTCCTAGTAAAACAGATGCTACTATATTAACTTAACATTTATAAATATTTTTATTAACTTGCATGCATTTAGAGGGGATTGTTCATCATTTTGACAAGTATTTCTGCTCACTGTCCAAACAAGGCTTAATATTTTTTTTTTAAACACACTGTACGCACTTAAGCAGAAGCAAGCTGAATATTAGTCATGAACACAGAAAGTGGTCGCGAGTTTTACTTCCATAGTTAGTGCACCTCATTGGTCACTCTTTTGTAAACTTGTTCCAGAAATACAAAATGGATCACGTTTAGTGTTCTCCACGGATGTTGTGGCAAAAGCTCAAGAGCTTGGCTGATGTTTGACCTTTTACTGTGCTCAACTGGATCCTGTTTGCGGATAGTGGTTTGAATATGGCAGTTGGTCTTAAAACTTAAGTCTTCTGAATATAAATTCAAAAATCTTCCGTTTTTTTCAAAATATCTTGATGGCATGTATAACTATTTGTATAAAAACAAACAAACATAAAACAAGAGCCAACAAAGAGCCATTAGATAAGAAAGGAAGCAACAGTAAAGTAAGGAAGCTTCACCACAAAGCTTTGACACTGTAACAGTGTTGGGGAATTATAAAGCAAATACATTATTGAGTCAATAAACCAAAAGGGTAGTCTACCTAAAAGAACGTATAGGATTTACAGGTAGCCCTCAGACAGCTTTGTTTCATGCTGTTTTAAATGCCAACGTTTCCTCTGTGACTAATGTGGAGGTGTGCTGTCAGTCGTAATTTGAGGTTCTAGTCTGTGAGCATTGCCTCCATTACTGAATCTTTTAGAATTGACCTATTTTATTGGTGCCAGCTGTTAACATTTTGTCTGGTATCAACTTATGCAAAGCAGGGTCTGCATAGAAAATACTGTAGATATATGATTACAGATTACCGTGCTGTTTTAACTCTTTATTCCAAAGTGTTCAAGAAAGCCACTGGACGTTTATAAATGAATCTGTAAGATTATTGAGTGTAGCAGGGAGTGCTGACTGACTTTCTTTACTCCATGATTCATGTTTTGCATGATGCCTTTGGCTGACACTTTCTTCAGCCATAGCTGATGTGATCAGCAATTCAGCTGTCCAGTGTAGAAGCAGCAGACATGCGTCTCTGATTAGCAGTGGTCACCCCCTGGTCCAAAGTCCTGTCTCTGCCTGCAGTCACCATGGTGATGTAGGGTACACATGCAGATTGTTAATGGGGAGAAGAGAAAGACTCAAGAATCACAGACTGTGATGAAGAGATTAATGCTGCCCCATAGGTAGGTTTTATAAGGTGACATTCTGTTTTAAGGCACTAATCCCCGTGTTGGATGAAAATGAATGAGCACTAATCCACTTCTCTTGGTTTCATGGTATTTTCTGGAGTTTGGGAATCGGATCAGCTCAGGCTAATTCAGAGGAGAAGCTTCCTCTCTGTGACTCGTGTCATTTATTACAGGCTGCTACTGACAGTTTTGATCATTGTAAAGAAAAGGGAAATAGCTGTGTCCTAGTGAAGGCCCCATCACAGTAGAGTGCTTAATGCTGTGGTTATTTGGTGCTATATAGGCTGATTGTAGTAAAGGCATGCTTTCTACTTTTGTCAAAAAAAGGTGAAAATAAGTTGCACTTTATTCAGAGCTCTGCTTCCTGAGTGCTGATAAAGGGAGAGAGCACACATTATAGCTATTTCTAAAATTGCTAAAATGGTTACCTGTAGATTTAGAGTAGGTCTTGTTTATAAAAACTTCTGTACTTTCATACCTTGCACTGTTGCACAACTTATGATGTATGTAGTGTGCAAACCCTTCAAGCTCTGTTCAAGTTCCCTCTGAGCAGTCCAGAGTACATAAAGAGAAGCTGTCATCAGACCTTATGAAAGTTGATTGAAATTATGATATATTTTAATGTATAATAATTCTGTTTAGAAGCTTTGTTATTGTCACTTAATTACTTAATTGCAGACAAAAAATGTTTTCATACTTTTCTCTAATCGTTTATATCTTTGAGGAAGCTGTCAAGTGGTTATAAATCATTTAAACTGACACTGATTGGAGCTAGCACATTGTGCAAAATGCATTGGCTGCAAAAGCATGTAATGATTTTTTTTTTTTTTAAATTGCAAGCTAATAATGATACACAGGTAGGTGTGGCCCCACATTCCCAGAGAGTGATTTAGATCTTTTGCATCATTGATGTGGTGATAACATAGCAGTCATTACCTCACTAAGTGGAATTGGTTGCTTTTTGCTTTAATAACTAGAGGAACGTGTGTATGTGTGTGCAAAGTTGAGTTTGAAATCATTTGGATGAACAGTTTTCATTTTTTGCCAAAAGGATTTCACAACAGTTGGCGCACGGATACGTCAGCTGGAGGGATGCTCTACTCTGTGATTGGCTATTGCTTTAAGCAGCTGTGATTTGTTATTTGGCTGTCAGTAGGCTTTTATCACCGGGTACACTGGCAGCACAGAGAGAGCCTCTGTGCACAGTTAATGCATGGGGCACTGGTAACTTCATTATCTTCATGTGACGTGCCACCCAGATATATTCTGCTTTATCAACCAAAATGCTTATCTCCAAGCAAACAGCTGAGCTGCTGTGCACAAATTCACAGTTCCAGTGAAGTCTGTAGAAACAATGCAGTCGTGCCCAGAATAAAGCCAGCAAGTTGAAATGTTCTTTCCTCTGGAGAAGCACAAAATATGTGTATCTGGTGTTTTTATTAAAGAGTTTTCAGTAGGAAATCTGGCATTTCCTGAACTATCAAATAAATGAAAACGCACACACAAAAGCTGCAATCGTTCTGTCTCAAACAAGCACAGCACTAGCTCAGTAAACCCAACATTATTCAGAGACATGCCTTGCAGTCTATAACATTATAAGTCCTTTGTGATGGCTCACAGCAAAATAAAATATGGTTGTAAAATGAAGAGATTGCTTAGTAAAACATTTAAAAGTAAGTCAGCCTGTCAGTATCATTGCTGCTCTGTGTAATGTTAAAAATCATTGACATTTTGCTTTGTGAAGCGAATTTGAATTTAATTCCAGCCTTTCGTCTCTCTCTGTTTCATAGATGTTCCCCCTGCAGAGCAGGAGAAGCTGTTTATCCAGAAGTTGCGTCAGTGCTGCGTTCTCTTCGATTTTGTCTCAGACCCACTGAGTGACCTGAAATGGAAGGAGGTGAAACGAGCCGCGCTGAGCGAGATGGTGGAGTACATCACCCACAACAGGAACGTCATCACCGAACCGATCTACCCAGAAGTGGTTCACATGGTCAGTATTACAGTAAACGGTGGAAACGAGAAGCTTAGACCGGTTGTTTTTATTTTATTATTTTATTTTGACCTGGCAAATGTTTAATAAGTAGACAGTATAAGTGAACACACTTAACTAAACTTAGTTAGCCATCTTTGTAGTTTGTATCACTCAACTCCTGGAAAAAAGTAAAGCCTTGCATAAAAAGTGATTTGGTTACTCATATTGCAAAAGTATGTGTGCACTTTTTGTCTCGAAAGGCTACATCTTATGTCAACTTAACTTTCAAAATAAGAGTAAGGGAATTTTCCAGTTGTAAATAGGTCACATCATTGTCTGAGACGGAGGAAAAAATTAAAATAAAATGCAAAATATGTTGCCAAGATACATGGGAGGCCCACCCAAGTCAAGTTTAAGTATGAGGAAACTCTGCCATCAGTGTTTCCATAAATGAAAGCTTTTAATTATTTAAAATAGAACATTAAAATCTGTAATGTCCTGTGATGTACTAGTGCTGTGGTTCTATAGCTGATGATATTTCTCATAAAGTTTTTTATCCCATAGAATATGCAATGTGTAATATGGTTTGGGGAACGTTTTAATAGTTTAGGTCTAAAAATATTCACTTACAACTCTGCATTGTTCATTTATAATTACTTTATTTCGTGTTAGCGAGATGTCACGTGTCACTTCTCTTACTGTAAAATTGTGTAAGTTGTAATTGTGAAAAAAAGGCTCTGTGGAACCCACATGGCCTCGAAGAGCCATCTCACCCGGTAGATTCCCTTTTCTGTTTTTTTTTTTTTTTTTTTTTTTTTTTAATGAAGAAGCTGATTTGTTTTCTTCAGTTTCATTTTCGCAGCATGGAACGAACATTTTGTGGTTTTCACTAGACCCACTTTAGTTTTTATTTTGGTAGTTTTTTTTGTCACAGATCTTTTAAGATCATTTAAATAATTTGTATGCAACCAGGTGATCTGTTTGTTTTTTACAGCGTGTCTCTTGTTTGAATTTGTCTAAAGATTGTTCATGTATTGCACACCACACCCTAAATTGTTTGTACCCCTTTAATGGTGTAGGTCTGAAAACTGCTTGTTTAGTCAGGGTGTTGCCAGTGCAGCTGTGTTGGAGCTCATGCTGTAGATTGGAGAGGTGTTCCTCTTAGGTCGTGGTCTCAATGTGTTCCTGGTGCCAGATTTGCTTTCCCAAGCCAAATTAAAAAGCCTTTGATGTTAATCAAAGGCCGGCCTCAATGCCACATGGTAAACTGCAGATGATCAAGGTGCAAATTTCCCCCCGTCCTCCTTTGCCTGGGCTTTATTTGATCAATGCAGCAGAAAATGCAACTGAGCTGTCAAATCAGCATAAAAATATACTCTTACTCCTGGCAGCGCCTGTCCCGTACCCCCTTAAAGACAAGGGCTCTTTGAAGTCCACTGATGGCTTTTATCATCAAAGTAAGTAAAGAGTGACACGACATTCTCCTTTATGGTAATAAAGTGTATTCTGTGTATTCTTATGTTAAAACTGTGCACATTATTTACTTCCGTAAGGTTTCTGTATTTCAGAGCATTTTTGACATCTCAGTGTTCAAGCATCATTATTTAAACAGGCATTATTTGCACTACACGGCACTGCAACAGTTGTTTTGTTGTCCTGATCTATTTGTTGAAAGTAAGGAGTGATTTCTGCTTGGAATAATAACCTGATGGTGAATGAGAGTGTTTTGACCTCTGATCGACTGGAATCCCAAAGGAGTTCTGAATGCGCCGTCTCACGGGGAAAATAGATTCTTCACAGTCTGGGGTCTGAACAGTCACAGAAATAGGCCAGTATTGACAACTAGACTGTTGATATCCAGCCACCTAACACCTTTTTACCAATTCTTTAATACAAACAATACCTCAAAGTTGGTATATTACACTGAACTTGTTAAAAAACAGTTTAAGTCTCATATGTTTACACAATGTGTATTTAAAATTTAATCTAAAAATACTTCACAGGTCTTTCTTTCCATAACATTTTAACGACTTTGCCCCTTACAGAGTCTGCTGTATTTTGCAGATATTAACTTATCCATACTGCACATTTTTGGTGATGAATCGGTTTCACAGCACTGCTCTTAATCTGAAGAAACAAATATACACCAATCCCCAAATCAACGCTCACTGCCTTGCTTTGCCCAGTATGCCTAATATGTGCTGTGGATGTAGCAAGAAAAAATGGATACATTTCACAGCACAGTCAGCCCACAGATAGTCTGCACGGGCTACACATTCATTGTAGTCAAATGTATGAAATGTTAAAAAGAGAAAGATATGAGCTCAGAGAACAGAGAGAAGCAAACAAATCTAAAGGCTGATTAAAAAGCAACACGAAACACAGTAACCTACACTCTGTTCTTCTTTATTGCTTTTCATCATATCTGATTTTCATTACATTACAGCATTCCAATTTTAACATAACTGTGGCTTGTAGGAGTACACTCAAAGCTAAAGGTAACATTAGCCACAGCAACAGCTCATTCAGAATTTAATAAGGCGGGTCTCCTTCACAGCCGGGGGCGGTGCTTATCAGGTTTTGACGTCTCAGTTGGTTGTAAACTCGAAAGGCTCAAGAAGGAAAAGGAAGGAGGGGATGTAGTCGATTCATAATTTGTGGATCCAGACAATGTTTAAAAAATAGGAAAAAGTGGATTTTGCGTCATTTAAGCATAGACTTATTTAAATGTTTATAGAAATATTTTACTTGTCTTTTAAAGGCAGTTTGGACGGTAGATGGTCCAATGGATTTGATCTGTTTGTTACTAAAGGTTACTGGCAGCCTACATAAACAAAGAAATGGTGATGTTTTAAATATTGTGTTTTTTATGCAAATAAAAAGGGCAGAGGCCACCGCTTCCTTGAGCGGTTTGGATTTCTGTTGGGGAAATCTCTTTTTCGAGTTTTTATTTATCTGGCATGTCCGGCTGTCTGTCTCTGTTTTTGTTTCCCAGTTTGCTGTGAATATGTTTAGAACATTGCCGCCGTCATCCAACCCCACGGGTGCAGAGTTTGACCCAGAGGAAGATGAACCCACTCTAGAAGCTGCGTGGCCGCATCTACAGGTACATGGATCACACCCACACACATGGTTTAGTCAGAAAGAGCCTATTCACCTATTTCTGTTGTTTTAAAGTCTTTGCTCCTCTTCCACAGCTCGTCTACGAGTTCTTCCTGCGGTTCTTAGAGTCACCAGACTTTCAACCAAACATAGCCAAAAAGTATATTGACCAGAGGTTTGTATTGCAGGTGAGCATGTTGCTAGAGCACAGCTTCTTTCTCTGTAAAGAGGAGCTATGATGCTCATTTCCACCTCAATATTTTTATTCTTAACTAGACAAGCTTTGCATGATTGATAGTTCAAAATAATCCTTGTTTATCGTATACCAGTGCTTTGTCCAGCCCCTCTGTTCGTGCACTGTCTAAAACAAGCTGTTTTAGCTCCTCTGCCTTTATGCATGTGGGTGAGGCATCTGCGCGTATAGCTTTGACTGTGCGCACAGATGCCTGGAAAGAACATATTGAGGATATCTGCTCTCCTACACGTCATTTAAGGCCAATGTTTGTCTGAAGTTTAGTGACTAGAGCAGCCTAAGGCCTGAAGTTTTGGCTTTTTCGTATTAGTTGCACATACGCTGAAATCATTGTTGGAAGCTTGAGCCATGTTTAGTATGAGCATGCATTTCTGCATTTCTGTAATAGTATCAATGTGACAAAAGAATAAAAACTGTAACAAGCCCACTTATGAGCATTGTATGTAGTACTCTGTTACATTTAATTTTATTGTCCCAGTAACCTTCTTTTTTTTTTTGTTTGTGTGTTTCTTCAGCTCTTAGAACTTTTTGACAGTGAAGACCCCAGAGAAAGAGATTTTTTAAAGACCACTCTCCATCGCATCTATGGGAAGTTCCTGGGCCTTCGAGCATACATTAGAAAACAGATTAATAACATATTTTATAGGTGAGTGTGTGTCTTCCATAGCTACATTAATGGTGCTTGTTTTGTTTGCTTGTTTTGGGGGGTTTTTTGTTTTGATTTTTTGAAAGGAACATTATTGCTAACTTGTGTGTGTTTGCCCTTTTTCAGGTTCATTTATGAGACTGAGCATCATAATGGAATTGCAGAACTACTGGAAATACTAGGCAGGTAAGATGCTTTTAGATTTGTTAAAGCAGCTGCTGTTCACAGTATAGGGTTCAAAATATAGGTTTGTTTTTATATATATATATATATATATATATATATATATATATATATACACACTACTGTGCTGTGCAAAAGTCTTGAGCTACCTCTTATTTCTTTGTAGTTTGCTAGGATAATGGGTAAAAGGTGCAGTGATTTATACCATTTGCAAATTTAAATGGAAATACAGTATATGAGGCAAAAAGTGAGTTTGCACAGTTTTAGTAAGTTTGAGAGTCAATATTTAGTAACGCCACCTTTATTCTTCAACACAGCCTGAGCTTTTTTGTGATTTCTTTAAGTAGTCTTCAGGAATAGTTCTCCAGGCTTCTTGAAGGACATTCAAAGCACTTCTCTGGATGCAAGCGAAAAATGAAGCTGTTGGCAATCAGATGCTTTCCAGATGAAGTTGTATTGTGGAGGATACAGGTTTTGGCGCCATCACTCCATAAGACTTATTGCCACTGATTTCAGTCCTGTTCTTGTGTGATTTGTCATTTTCATTAGAACATTTCTAATGAGGCTTCAGTAAACAGATAATGGGTCACCTGAAGTAGGGCTGTGCGATATGACCAAAATCTCATATCCCGATATTAAGACATCTATCGTCGATATAACGATATAAATTACAAAAATGTAACATTTCCTGTAAATTCTGTGAATCTCGGGCATCTCGACTTGCGTGAAGTGTTTCCAGCTGGGCGTCGTGTACCTGGAGTCGAGTGTTTTAACTGATGCATGGAACTATACATTTTTAGACGTAAGTTGTAACGGCCGCCATTTTCTTTGTGAGTATTTATTACACAGCGTGCTGCGGAGAAAAGTCTGTTCTAATGTTTGAGTCTAAGGTTTATTTTTTAGCACCTGGCGGCTCTTTTTTGCTTCTCATCCGTTAATACTCTGCATCTTTCACGTGACTCGTTTTATTTTGAAAAGCCTCAACAGGATCTTGAGCTTTATTGTGAAAGGTTTATGTGGAAAATAAACAAGCGGACACGCTGTGGTTTTACCGTCGTTGTTGCTAACGAAAACGCATAAAAAACAAGCGCTTGTCCGCCGTAGTGTGGTTATATTAAATATAAGAGAAAGAGAGAACTTTAAGAAATTAATATAGCCACTACAGTGACCATCAAAATGATGAAAAAATATTGCCGTAAACAGTTTATTTTGCGACACCACGAAACAAACGATAGCGTAAAATGAAACGATAGACGTTTTTCTATCGTCATCCGATATATATCGTTATATCGAACAGCCCTAACCTGAAGGGCCACATGGTATTTGCAAAGTTGCTATGTATGGACATATTACTGGTTCATCCCATGAGTTGAGTGATTATTTTGTGCTTGTCGGTCAGTGCTGAAAAAAAATTTCTCTGATAATGTTCAAGTACAAGGACTGAAAATGAGTGAAAGAGCCAGCCAGTGTCCAAAGAAAGTCTTTGAAAGAGCTTCAGAAAGCCTGCAGAACTATTGCTCAAGACCACTTCAAAAATGACAGGCTGACTCCTTGGAAGAAATGTATAAGAGCATTAGTGGTGGCTCAAGACTTTTACACAGTACTGTAATTTTTTTTTTTTAAGTTAATAT
Source organism: Oreochromis niloticus (assembly GCF_001858045.2). Lineage (NCBI taxonomy): Eukaryota > Metazoa > Chordata > Actinopteri > Cichliformes > Cichlidae > Oreochromis > Oreochromis niloticus. The sequence goes on from NC_031980.2 coordinate 5,347,156, forward strand.
TGAGATTCAGAATTATTGTACACTAGAGTAATTTCTTCTCTAATAACGATCTTCCTCACAGCATAATCAATGGATTTGCATTACCTTTGAAAGAAGAGCACAAGATATTCCTGCTGAAAGTCCTCCTGCCTTTGCACAAAGTCAAGTCTCTTAGTGTGTATCACCCACAGGTAGGAATTTCCTTATGTTTTGCTCTGCCTTTCTCTGCTATAAACAAAATGCTGTAACAAAAGTATGTCTCAAGCAAAGTCTTTTCACTTGGCAGACATGCAGGTAATGCCTCAAAGCAGTTATTTTGTCAGTGAAGCATGTATCCAGTGATAAAAAATGTGGAGTTAGTCACAACTTTAACTCTCAATGTTCACCGGATAAAAATGCACGTTTCAAATTAACAATCTGGTCCTTTTACCCCTAACTAATGTTTAAAAATAGTGTAAACATGCAAAAACTGACATCTGTGCTCGTGTGTCAATGCAGCAACATTTATTGCCTGATTAGAACGTTTAGGACAGCCGCCATCTTTGATCTTACTTTATTATGTAGATTCTGTAGTTTGTTGAGTGCAATCTCTCTCCCAATAATATTTATGATACTTCTGATTTTGTCAAAATTAAAACAAATGCTGTTTCCTTTTTTTCCTTTTCTTTTATTTCCCAGCTGGCCTACTGTGTGGTACAGTTCTTAGAGAAGGATAGCACCCTTACAGAACCGGTAAGATTTATTTATTTTGATATTGATTTTTTGGCATTTTTTTATTATCGATTGACCTTCAAGCTCTTTTCAGACATACATCGTTCAAACTCCTCAAGACAGTATTCTCTGTTTGTTTTATGGTGGGTAAGGTCAGGGCAAAAATAAACACGCTCACAAGTCCTCACAAACCTGCTGGAAGGTGTTTTGGATTTTGTGTGCTTGCATGAAATACCCTGAGATCAACTAAACTACTTTATGAATATGTTGACTACTGTTTCTGCTTCTACTGATAGTTTTTGTAATTTAAGCTCATGTAATCCACCATCAGCAGATTAATGGCTGACCAAAATCAGCTGTCCAAACATTCCTGCTTCCTCTTTAATAAGCCTGGTATCCTGCCTGTGTGTCTGTTTGTAGACGGTAATGGCATTGTTAAAGTATTGGCCAAAGACCCACAGTCCAAAAGAAGTTATGTTCCTCAACGAACTGGAGGAGATACTGGATGTCATTGAGCCTTCAGAGTTCGTCAAAGTCATGGAACCCCTCTTCAGACAGCTGGCCAAATGTGTGTCAAGCCCGCACTTTCAGGTCTGAACCACATCCCTGATTATTTTGATGCGTGTTTTAGTTAGTCGTACAGTGTGCATTCTGTTTGTCTGTGTACCCATGTAACCCTGTGAAAAACTGTGTTGTCAGGTAGCAGAGCGAGCCCTGTACTACTGGAACAATGAGTATATCATGAGCCTGATCAGTGACAACGCTGCCAAGATCCTCCCCATCATGTTCCCGGCCCTTTACCGCAATTCCAAAACCCACTGGAACAAGTGAGGCTCCCCCCACCCACCCCCTCCATTTATCTGTTTATCTTTATGATGAAGGGTATGAGGATAGTACGTAAGCAAAGCAAGTGACCCGTGGTAACCTTTTTGTGTCTGTAGGACGATTCATGGGTTGATTTACAATGCTCTGAAGCTCTTTATGGAGATGAACCAGAAACTGTTTGACGACTGCACCCAGCAGTTCAGGGCAGAAAAAAGCAAGTAAGTAATGCAGGGAGACATCACACCCATTTATACAGCGCAAGCTACAGTTTCCTTGTTCTCATTACAGTGTTAGAAACGTCATGGAAAACATTGTTTAAACATCATTAGAAGTGGAAAAGATGACTAAGTAGATACACACTAAAACCACAATCTCTTAACTTGAAAAAGTTTTGGGTACATAACTTGTTTTTGTTTTTAGTTTTTTTTTTACATGAGTTTATCTTTCAGACAATCTTCTCTGTTTTGAAGAAGTCTCTTGTGTGTGTGTGTGTGTGTGTGTGTGTGTGTGTGTGTGTGTGTGTCAGAGAGAAAGCCAAATGGAAAGAGAGAGAAGAAGCTTGGGTGAAGATTGAGAATCTAGCAAAGGCAAACCCACAGGTGAGCAAATAAATAGTAACCTAGCAATTCTGACAGTACTGCAAACTTCTCAGTGATTTGCAGGGTGTCTCAGTTGCATCAGTAACCAGGCGAATCAAGCAGGGTTTGATGTTTTGGTGATGAACATCAGTTGGTGTTTTGACAAACACTCCAACTGAGAAAAAAGGAAAAAGAGTTTCTATTTTTTTTTCTCTTCCTTTTTTCTTTTGTGTGTGTGTGGAAGCAACAGATGGAAAGTTACAGGATGGATTGTGGGGAAATGTATTTCCAAAAGCTGAGGTTTAAAGTAATTAAGAAAAGCTCTGCTTAAAGCTAGTACCTCCCACAAACCTGTATATTTGATAATGTGATTCTTTGTGGTTAACTTTTCTTTCTCTTCTTTTGCTGCAGTTTGTCGTGTATGTGGACTCCATAGGATCAGGGAGTCCGATGGACATGGAGACAGATGGGCCACTGCTAGACGATGTCAACATGCTAAAGAAAGCAGTAGATGAGAAAGCCACACAGGTCAGTGTGTGTAACATTTTTAATATGCATGCCTGTATCTGTGGGGTACAAGCACAAGCTTGTGCACAAGCTTTGATGAATATCGCTTTAATAATAGACCTGTTTACGTTTCAGATGTTAGAGCAGTCAAGTGAGCCTTAATGAAATCATATACGTGGTCATAAAAAGCAGAAATTTGGACACTTTAATTTATTTATTGATACTGACTTTGACGCCAAGACTGGAGGTTTATTTTTGTTTGAAAACAAATAAATATGGTTATGTTAAGTGGAACCACACAGCCACAGTCCAGCAGTCCAGTTTTTTTCTTTCTTTCATTTTGCTTCAAAGCAGCAGAAAACTACAAGAAATGTTAATGATGAAGAAAATGTGTGATGTGGAAAAGCTAATAATAATACCGCAAATGAATTCCACTAATCACAGCTCATTTCGCAGTATGCTGTGGAGCCTATCTCATTAGTTGACATAAATACAAAAGCATTTTTAGGACATTTAAAATTGTGAACTGTGCAGCTCAGGCTTAGCGATATTTTTCTCATGCCGTGTGCCAGTCACTTTACCTAAATTGTCCAGTTTGGTGTGTCTGTACTGTTTTAGCGATAGCTGTGCTATAAATAAAAACCACGTTCAGGTCCATAAATATCTGTGTGGTGCGTGTGAAAACAGCAGCACTATCAGGGGACTTTGTAGTGGTTATTGTGCAACTGTCGCTGCCACCAGCAGCTTTTCAGAAGCACAAAGACGAATGAGGATGTTCCAGTTCTGTGCGATCGCTGCAACTCCTAATGCATCTTGTCATCACTTTGTTCTTTTGCTAATATCTGTCAAACGCTAAAATGAGGAAAGCTCTCTACCGAGCTGTGTGCACACTCCTGTTTGTGTAAAGCATGTGGGTGTAGCACTGGTGCAGACAGCATCTTCACATTTGCATTGGTTTGAAACAGTGGTCATAAAATGCACACATACAGTGAATTTGCAGGATCTTGGTTAAAAAATATGTCTTTAGAGTCACAAATGAACTTGGTTTATGACTCAGCTGTTTGGCCCCACAAGTAATTTCCTGAGCAAAGATGGTTATTCAAGCTGCTGAAACGGAGACAGATTACATAAATCACTTCAGCATCCCGTCTGCCTTCCAAACCCAAACAACAGAGACAGGATGAACAAAGAGTGTTAATGGACAATATTGCCAGAGACTTGTCCATGCTCCACTATCATATTTTTCTTTATTATACAGTTTTGAATTGTATAGCTTATCAGCTAAAGACTTTTAGTTTTGTCATGTAAGTGAGAAAAGAGTTTGAAAGGAAAGCAAATTGCAGGGATTAATATCTTGTTCGGCCTGTCAGATGGGCCTCTGTGCAGAAGCTTAGGTTCATGAAGTGGGGCTGTAAATGCATTAGTTCTGATTTTACTGATCCCTCTTTGTGTCTGTGTCTAGATCCAAAAAGACCAGCGCAGAGAACGCCCGTTGATGCGGAGGAAATCTGAGCTCCCCAAAGACATCTCCACAGTCACAGCTTTGGAGTTGCACCGAAGAGCAGAGGAAATGTTGACGCCACACGATGGCCATTAAGAGACCATCCCAGACCCACCATAAACCAGCAGCATCCACAGTGGAATCACAAACCCCACGGAGGGCCAGCACAAAAACCCCCAAAACAAAACAGAACTGTGGTATCTCAGTCCAGCCCAGTGCAACACAGAAATGAACAATCCCAGCTCCACCTGACACAGAAAATGTCTAAAGCCACACATCTAAGCCAGGTCCGGCTTTGCGAGACAAGCGGTGCTCGGTCCTTACTGATCCCCACCCCTTCACCTTTCAAACCACCTGGTTGTTGTCCAGCAGAAATGTCTTAGGTGCTGGGCGGTCCTGCATGACCACGACAAACCCTCCGTATACTGAACTTCAAACAAGAAATTGTCATAATCTCCTTTTCTTCTGGTTTTTTTCCCCCTCCCCCTGTCCGCTCAACTTGTGTTTTGGGGTGCTGTGCTGCCCCCTTCTGGTCATTTTTCTCAGGTGTTCTGTTGCGTTGTGTGAGTGTGAGTGTGAGCTGTCTTTTTCTCGTCTCTTCTTTATCGACGTCAGGTGCTTGTACAAATAATAAGAGCCCTCAACTGTAACCTCAATGGAGGACATCCACAGTGGGGGGAAAAAGGAGCATCAGTTGGTGAGACTGTGTTTCTGTATATTTAATATTGGCTATTTTTTCTCATAACATCTAAACTATAGATAGCTGTTTATATTTTTCCCTTCACGCTATATTAGGAGCTCTTCTAAGATTTCAAAAAATCACTTCCTGTCTGAAGAACTGTTCTGTTTGCTATTATTTTTCATTCATTCACTCCATTCATCAGGACAGGGTCACTCTTGAATTCAGCAGGGATGTGTGTCGAGGATTTGGAAAACAAAACCCTTTTAACTCAGTGCTGTTCATCAAACAGGGCCAACCTGACTGAGGTTCCAGGTTTTTCTTCTGCACATCATTATTCCCGTGCAGAAGCCTAGTTCGGTGCCAACTTCTCTCATTTAGTTCCTGTTTTTAAGAAAAAAAGATCTTTTAATTTTGAAGGCAGTCAGTTAGCACGGCTCCCCAAGCGTCTATGGCTTAAAGTTTACCACATGTTTAGAGCATTTTTTTATCGGTCACAAGGATGAGTCCGTGGCCCAAGTGTGTTTGGCTGCCCGGTTACTTGAGAGCTGATTGTGTCGATTTATTTTTAGTTTCCTATTTATGTCCAGCCATTGTGTGTTTAACATGGTTATTAGCTTTCAGTACAAGTCACTCTCATTCATTTGAGGCTTATGAGAGGTTAAAGAGATGTACTAGGTTGTTTGGGATTAACACGATGTTACTGTGTGTTGAGAGAAGTTAAACAGGGGCATAAACCGTGCCGATAATAGACTTTGTCTTTTTTGTTTTTTTAAATCTTTTCAAGCAAGATCCTTTTATTTGTACAACAATTGGTGGAGAATAGATTGCTTCGTAGAGGAGGTATGTTTGGTTTGAAGAGGTCAAACATAAGCCTTTCTTTTCACAGTGCCTTTTGTAGTCGGAGAGGATATTTACTCAACTGAGAACCGAGTAGCAGCATGACATAAAATGTCAGATGATTTCAAAGGTTATAACAGTAGTTTCCATAAAAAAGTATTCAGGTCCGTTGTTGGACTTCTGCCTTGTTGAAGCTACGTAGTTGGATCCGTTTTGTTTTTTGAGTTCAAGGCTAAAGAGCAGAGATGGCGTGGTTGCCCCAAACCACTTCAGCAAAGAAGCACTTCCTGATAAAACTTGAAAGAAACTCACAACACAACTGAAACTAAAACAAACTAGTAAACATTTGAAATCCGTGATGCTGTCTGTCTTGGTATGTGTGTGTGTGCTTGTTTGACTGGGAGTCCCCTCCCCTTAGTGCCTGTTGTTAAGAGCTAGCCTCTACAGGAGAGGAAAATCACCTCCCATCCCAACTTTTCTTCTTCCATCCTGTGGCCCCTCTATTCCCATTCCACTTTTTCTGATTTGTCCCATAGTCTGATCTTCCCTCATCTCCCCCCCCAGCTGCGTGCCCACACGGTGCACACCCTCTTCAGTTTAAAAACACAAAACGAAACAAAACCTGTAGGGCTTGTTATTTGGACACGTGTTTGCTTCTGGATGCTTGCAAGTTCTTTTTTTAAATTTGTTTTGTTTTGTTGTGGTTTTATTCTTCCTTTGCTCGCAGAACCTCTTTGTCAGTGTTTTCAACTGAATGTGCAAATTTGTAAATAGTACTGCAACCACACTGTTCAGTTCTCTCCATGTTTATCTTGAAGAACAACAGTCATTCAAGGCTTTCACTGAAACCCGACAAAAAGGAAAGCGATTCCATCCCGGCTGAAGCGCAGTGCTGGCTCCCATTGGTGACTGCTGTTCTTCTTCAGATGGCTTTAAATATTGGCTTCTTTGGAGCTCTTTTCATTTGACATAAGCTTTGTTTTTCTGTTTCTTTGAAAAGAGTTATATTTGCAAGTGTCCTTTAGTGTGCGTCTGATACTAAATGGCTTTGTCTGATATTGTACATATAATGTACTTTTGTGTTATAACTATTATTAAATGGTAGATTTCATATTTTGTACAAAATATCCCGTGTACAGACTACAGAGGTTATTAGCAACTGCAGACAGTTGTTATGTGGGACAGAGTTAAACACATGTAACTATTTACAGTTAGAAAACATATAGAATTTGGATAGTTTTTTATCTTTGTAATTTTGACATCTTTTCCATTTTTTTTTTTTTTCACCTCCAGATGTGTTGACCCTACATACATGAGCTTTTTGTGTGTGCTTTTATCCAAATCTCCAGTGGTGTACATCTATCTATATACAGCAAATAAAGAGAACATGTGAGTTTTATATTTTCATCCTAAGAAAAAAACAGTAGTGTGTGTCATATTTCTTTCCTTGCAGTGCTCCTGATGGTCACAAGTTCATGTTTGGACTGAATAGTGGGGACATTTTGTACCTTTTTGATCCAGATGATCATCTGCTCTGTTCATCTGCTTCATCTTTTGATTGCTCTGTAAATAACACTCACTCAACAAGCTAAAATAACAAAGATTCTGTCTGAGTGGTGTCCAAAAAACGATGTGGGCTTTATAGATCATTAGGAAACCTTCTGGGGGAACCCAGAAGCATTACCCTAAAGCAGATAACTCGTAAGCTGGAGAGCAAATGGCATCTCAGTGATTTAGAAGATCATCATCATCATCTGGCCTGAAATTTATTTTACAAAATTCAGTGGGCTACATACTGAACTTAAAAGATAGATCCAAAGAATCGATGCTACCAGCATTGGTATCAATACTATTGATATTTAGATCAATCTTCCAAACTCTATCTGCCAGTAATTTCTTTTAAATGTACAGCCAATCTTTGGTTTGAGTCAGGGTTAATTGTGGAACTTAATTTGATGCAGTGTGTTAAGTGTTTATAGTGAAACTAAGACAACCAGCTCGAGTGTGTTCAAATTGATGTATTTCAGTTTACTAAAGTTTAGTCAATTTTTTAACTTGGACCAAAACAAATTAGCTTTGAATTTGAAGTCAGAAAACCAAATAAGCCAAACTGGGAGCTTGGATCACATGGCCCGAAAAGTCTCCAAGACTGCCTATCCAGTATATTTACACATTAGCAATGACAGGTTGTAACACACACACATTTTTAACACATCTTAATGTAACTCATCTTCATTATTAATGAGTGATTAAAAATAATGAAAAACACTAAAAGAGGAACCCCAGATCCCCAATCCTGAAAAAACCCCTGATGCATCCACAAGTTACTAAAGAAATAAAGCCTTTTGCTGCCACCTGCTGGACAAAAAAAAGTATTCAATATTTGAACCTCCTCAAAACGCAGAAGATTAATTGTCCTGTCACGAAGCTTAATGGTGAATTGATGTGGTGCTTCAATTGCCTTCAGTGCACTCATTTCTCACACTTTTAAGATGCAGACTTTATGCATCTCTGCAGACTTTTTCTACCTCCAAATTAAAAGATGATTTGGCATTTCAGAAGTAAGAAATAATAGGGGTGCGCAAAGTCTTACAGAAATGAAATGCACATCAGTTTGCCGCCTGTGATGTTTTCAGCCCTTTATTTTTAACATTAAAAGCTCATTTTCAAAATAGAATCTCATTTGTTGTTGGCGTTCCCGTTAATTATTTATCATTCTGAAAAAGTATATAATCCAGTCGGTTTGGTTTCATAATTTTACACTGGATTACAATAAGAGTAATCTATGTTGCATTTTCTCTGAATGTTTGAATGTTTTCATCCTTTTTTTATGATACTTTTACCAACCAGTTCCAGCCTAAAATGTGATCATATCCTCTTTTTAAATCAGAAGCAGTGATATTCATTCGGGTATCATCTGAAGGACACGGCTTTCTTTTTCTCCTCTTGTCTTCGAGTGTTGCTAGGTGCTTCCATCAGCCATTCACAATTGCCCGAACGCTCGCTAAATTGGCTTGTCTGAGGTCACTCAAGTTTCTCCTATTCATTTGAAGACAACAGTGAGGTTTGGCACCCGCCCACCCTCTTGTGTCTAGCACCCCTGCTGGGATTCTGCTGCTGAACCCAAATGAACCGGCTGGGATTTAGAAAACAAATAGACTTGCATATTTTTCGCCTCCAAAAACACACAACTGTTGGGCTGCTGGCGTGAAAGCAGAAGGGAAAGTGTGTCAGTTATTTAATTTATTTATTTCTCGCTTTATTGGCGTTTGATCATGCGCCCTTGTTGCATTCAGCAAAACTTATTATTCAGGATCAAGCACAGATTTCTATATTTACTCTGAATGGGCATAATAACCCTTGTTCCTAAAAGCTTGCCCTAATGAGGATGGAAAAACAAAAACTAGAAAAAAAAATCCCAATTGGCCTCATTGTCAACACGTTGTCCTCCAATTATCTAAGGAAATATTCCTCAGGGCTGCGTGCGTCATTGAAAATCAAAATACATCAGTGGGTTTTGTGGGTGGCTAAAAGGCTCTGTGTATCTCTCTCTCTCTCCTCTTAGATGAGGTCACATGGGTTCATTGTTTTTGCCTGCAGTCACACTCTTGTACCACACTTCTCGACTTCAAATATGGTATGTTTCCTTTCCCCCCCTTTTTTTTATTTCACTCTTTTTTTATTAGGATGTTCTGACAGCGTTCCTTGACTGTCAGTGCTCAAATCTTGTTGTGCGAACCGCCCCCCTCCCAATCCTTGCAACCAAAAAACATCTCGTCACGACAGGAGATGTCAGAACCTATTGCCATGGAAACAGTGCTCCAAAGTTTGGAGCGTCGACCCCCATTTTGACTATATCCAATCAGATTTTAGGAAAAAGCTTTCGGTGGTGCATTACTTTAATCGGAAGTCTGGTGTGGGCACATCTGTGTGGACCAGATATTACGTCTGAGTGACGCTTGCGTGTATCTTTTCTTGTGCATATGTGTGTGTGCGTGTGTGTGTGTGCGTGTGTGTGCGTGTGATGTTTGCAAGCCAAGAAGTGACTCATCATATCACACAGGGGGTCTGGGATTTAGCTCTGTGGTCTTGTATCCACTTCATCTTTTCCTCTCGTGCTGGTGCTGTGCAACACCTGAAGTCTTTTTCCGGAAAGCGACGAGTCACACCTCGCACTCCAGCTGCTCTCCCCCTGAGGATGGAGAGCTGGGGTGCAGCCCGGGCCCGCTTTCTTTGATGCTCGACACTCCGGCTTCAAAGTCCTTAGCATCAAAGCCGAGGACTTGGGATCAGGCCCAGGAGCAGCCCAGCATCCTTACGTTCGCGCACACACACAGGCAGAGACGACTTCACTTCAGGTTCGTCCGGCTTGAACAAAGCAAACTTCCTTATAGGGACACCACAAAGTTTGGTAAAACAGCACTTTGCTTAAGTATTTGAAGATATAACCCTGCCAGTGAAACTAGAAACAACCCTCATGTTCTGTAAAGACTTTTATTTATGAAGTTAGACCTCATCAGTATGACTCACAGCTTATTCTTTGGGAGAAATCCATTCATTATTTGACAGAAATGATTTCAAACTTGAACAAGAAACCTTGGAGAAACAACTCTAAACTCCTACCTGTGATTCTTTGACCATTTTCAGCAGCGGCACACTGAAACTTCTGCTGCTTTTACTCACTGAAATGATGAGTTTGTCCAGACCTGTAAGGGCCAAAAAAGGGATTTGTAATCTGGCCTGAAACAAATTATTTGCTCTTTTTACTTTAAACCATACTTAACCATGTAAACCCAGAAAATTTTAATTGTTTCAACAATTAAAAATTAATACATTAAATATCAATTTGCATATATATGTTTTCATTTGTATAATTTTTCCAAAAAATCCCGCATTTTTCTGCAGTTTATGACTCACAGCAACCCCCTCATGTATCTGATTGCCTACATCAGGTTTCGTTTAAGGGGGAAAAAAAATCACACTGATGATGTAGAAGTCTCAAAAAACCATGCATAAATGTTATACACTTGGAATCAAAGTGTTCAATTTGAAAACGCAGGCTGCTGGCTTTCTTGGCTGTCAGTAATGAAAAAAGATGAAAACTTCATTTTTCTGATATTCTTTTCTTTATTTTTTGAGCACAAAAACAAACAATGTTTAGTTGATTAATGAATAAAAACACAGAGGCTCGGTTCAGCTGTGGTCAAATTTAAACATATATTGATGCTATTAGTTCTGAAAAGAGGAAGAATGTCATGTTTCTATTATGTTGATTACTGACCGTGTACTCTCAGTGCTGCTTTTAAATTAGGTTTGAGGAAACGAGTCCAAAAATTGAATTCATCTTCAAAGTATTTTTAAAGGGACATTTAAAAAAAATTAAATAAATAATACCAGACTAAGCGCTATGGCCTGAAGACAGCATTCACGTGTGTGTCTTTAAAAACAGTGTGAGGTTTAATTAATGAGCCTGGAAAAAACTGATGTGAAAAAAAAAAAGCAAAGGTATGAAAGTCTGAATTCAGATCAATAAAACCAAAGTCGAAATCCGACCCCACATCTGCCTGATCAGAAGACTGCGGAGTCTTGACATTATTAGCCTGTTCTCTCTCCACAACTAGTTTCCTGCCTGCTCCATGTGCACGTGGATGCACGTGTATGTGCGTTTTGGAGACAAAACTGTGTTAACCTCTCCAGCAGTAATCCTGCAGCCTGCCACTCTGGGCACAACAGAGTCATACCAGGACAGCCTTCCATGTCTGTCTGGAACACACAGAACCTTTATTATCTTGCAGTGATTCAGGGGCATCTGGGGACGACCTGATTGTCTGCTGAATCCACGCAGACGCATAAAGGGCTCGGTGGTGTACGATGAACCCACCGGTAACTGTGTGACGATGCGCTGGGGAGATGAACCAGAACGGTGTTTGGAGACGGCAGCCTCACCTGACTGTCTGGAGCCTCGCTGCTCTCAGCACACAAGGTCAGAGCACACTTGAGGGACTTGAAGGGCAGAAAAGACTGTGCAGAGCACCGAGTTGTATACTTGTATTTGGAAATATGTCAAAAAGGACGAAGGGAATTGGAGGGAGGAAGAGAAAAAGCCCCAGACAGGCAGACACACACACACACACACACACAAAGCTTTTTCACACTCTTTGCTCTTTTTCCACTTGGCTGAGCAATAGACGGATATGCTGAAAATGATGCAGGCAAACTTCTGCAGAAGAGGATGTTCAGATGAGAAGCTTAATCTAAACAGCACTGGAGAATGATTTTTTCTCAGCATGTGCATGGCTGCATTCATGTGCTGTGCATTTGTTTTTTCAGTTTTTATTTTGCAAGAAATTCAATTGTAGGCACATCTTTCACAAACTATAACACACTATGAGCACCTGCGTGCCATTACCATTAGCGCAGGTATAGAATGTCTGCAGATGTAAATGCATATTCTGCAACTTATACATGATTCTTTGCTTGAAAGTCACACAGGCTCTTCCAACTTGCAGTGCATTAACAGGGTGACAGAAGGTAAATAAATACAAGCTTCTTCTGATGGTTAACAAAAAAAGACGTGGGAGTGTCTGCATGTTGGCATTGGGGTCAAGCTGATTTTGGGCAGCTTGGTCTCCAGAGTTTCTTATAGAAACACAAAAAGCTCTGACTTCATTGATTTTTACTGCATGTGGCTGGGGATGGATAGCCTGCTGGAGGTCGACCCTCGGGAAGAAGGGTACATATTCATTCTAATGTTAAACCAGCTTTTTAACCTCTGAAGTTAATCCACGGGACATGGTTGTTTGCTTTAGGCCTGTCTGCACATGCTGTGTAGACTTGAGATAGATTTTCCTTTAGAGCAACCGTAGGGCTCCTGTGAGAAGAAATATGCAGGGCTGTCAGCTAACTGCCCATTAACATCTATAAGCAATAAAAAAAAAAAAAATCATGCACACATGCATCATGAAGAACCAATAACCAAACATCCTCATTGTGCATATGCGGTTTTAGCAATGCAACATAGTATGACACAAGTAGCCTTGCACACATATTGCTGTTGCTGTTTTTGCGCATCTAAAGCTCAGCCATCACCTGAACATACTTTATCAACAACTGTGGATTTTGCAAAGAAAACAGAAATGACAAAACTAAAGAAGGCTGTTACTATTGATGGGTAACATTAAGATGATGGCAGAAGAAAAAAAATCCCAGAAACAGTTGCAGTCGGTGTTATTTATTCAGAGTCTTCTGCCAAATTTCTTATTTTCTTTGGGCATTTTGTCTTTATTGGAGACAGAAAAGCAGAGAGAGCAGGGGGAAAGATACACAACACAGGGCTTCAGGTCAGAGTCATCTGCTCAACCCACGAATTAACCGATACTAGAGGTTGGCAGCTCAATTAAAATATCATTAGTACTGATACCAATGCTGGTATTGGTATCAGATGGATACTAGTGCAATAAAACCAATACTTTGTTTCTGTTCCCTAAGTTCAGTATGCAGTCCACTACACTTTAGAGACAGTCACATTTAAATTCAGGGTCTCCAAAATCAAACAAACAAAAAATCACAGTGATTTAGTGGTCATTAAAGTTTGTTCAGAATTCGCAAATTGATGATTAAGCTCACTATATAAATTAAAAATATCTGTATTAGTATTGGCCCTATATTTAGCTGACATCACATTAATACCAAAATGTGCAGTAATACACAGCATTTACATAAATCATAATTTCTTATTTTCTACCTGCATTATGTGCATACTTACAGAGCTGGGGCCATTTCTGATAGCATGCTTTCACTATGAGCAGGACAGTCATTTGCAAGTGTCGGAATTCCCCTTGAAGAATAATCTGTGCACATTAGAAATGCAGTTATCTTAATAACATCACTAACCAGATTTTCAAAAGCTCTCGGAGGAAAAAAAGACTGAAAATCTAATTCAGCAAAATAAGAACTTACAAAGATTGGCATTTGAATCTGTTCCTCTGCTTTGGTCTAAATATTATGTTTTTGGAAGCTTCGATTAATCCTATTAGAAGTCTGAAATCACACTAAGTGCTGAACTGTCAGTTGAATGGAAATAAATGATTGGTATGTAGTAAACAGTCAAAACAATCTTAATTCAGCTCTGTCTGTTTCATAAAAAGTTAGGACACGGTAAAATTGGAATGATTACGAAATCATTTCAAGGTGAAAATGAGAAATTATTTATTTTATATACATTTTTATATTATATTTTAAAATGTAAGCCAACAGCCTGTTCATAAAAACGTGGAAAGAGGGTAAACAAAAGACGAGAAAAGCTGTTGGACATCTCAAAACTAATTTGGTTAATTTGCAACAGCACAGTAACTTGATTTGGTACATAAAAAAAGAACACCACAGAGAGGCTCATTGAGTCTTTCATAAATGAAGACTGCATGGACAAATAGTTGAATAATTTAAGAATAATGTTTCTCAATGGAAAATTGTGTTTTATTAGCTACAGTACGTAATGTGAATAAAAACAAGGGGCAAGGCCAAAAGAAAAGAACTGCAAACTGCTTGTTGCTGTTTTCACAAAGGCAGGTTACACTTTGGGAAAAAAACTGTAATCAGGATCCAGAAAAGCCTTCACTGGGCCTGAGCTCATTCAGTTTAGTCTGAAGTGAGGTGGAAAAACTGTCCTGAGGTCTGACGAATCAATATTTCAAATACTTTTAGGAAATGTCCTCTGAGTGAAAGAGGGTAGGCTCCATCTGACTACAGATGTTCATGGCATTATGTGGGGGCATATGCTGAATAATATTTACAGCTTTTAGAGTAAAAATGTCCTATCCATAATTTTTAAAGGAAGCCTTTGTTTTTTTTCTCCAACAAACCAATATAGAGCCACATAGTACATAGCCCGACCAGTCACCTACTGAAAACATTTGGCCCAGTGTGATGCAAATGCATATAGCTGAAAAGCTATATGAATCAACAAAAGGAAAACATTCTTTCTCCTATTAAAGTTACAGCAGTTAGTGTTAGCAGTTCCCATGCACTTCCACACTTGTTGTTAAAGCAGTTTAACAGTCTTATTATCTTTATACGAAAGTCCATGCTTTTATTTTTATTTTTGCGAAACAAGACTGCAAATTTCTGTTTTATATTTTGTCCTTAAACAGGAATAACAACAACAACAACAAAACATAATGATAATAATAATAATAATAATAATAATAATAATAATAATAATAATAATAATAATAATAATCTTTAACTGTAATAAAGGATTTCCCCAATATGGGATAAATACACACATCATTAGATACATCTTGCTAGTACCAAGCTCTTTTGCCTTCTTCATGGCACGTATGCAACAAGGTGCTAGAAAGATTGCTAAGAGATTTTGGTCCATACTGACATGACAGCATCACACAGCTGTTGGCTGCACATCCATGACGCGAGTCTCCCATTCCACCACATCCCAAAGGTGTTCTGTTGGACTGAGATCTGGTGACTGTGGAGGCCATTTGATTACAGTGAAATCATTGTCATGTTCAAGAATGAACAGGTCATTTGAATTTTTGGACCTGCTGTAAGCAGCCAATCACATTGTGGGTACGCTTCGGTCATTAAGGGATGGACATGGTCAGAAACAATACTGACAAAATAGGCTGTGGTGTTTAAATGATGCAGAGTTGTAATTAAATGTGCCAAAACTGTTCCAAGAAAACATCGCCCACATCAATCCACCACCTGAACTGTTGATATATGATTCATGTTATGTATGACAAACTCTGACCCTAACATCTGGATCTTGCAGCAGAAATTGAGACGCAACACTTACCCCATCTCCTGTTGTTCAAATTTGTGTGAATTGTAGCCACAGTTTCCTTTTCTTAGCTGATGTGAGTGGGACGTGGTGTGGTCTTCTGCTGCTGTAGCCCACCTGCTTCAAACTTTAACACGTTGTGTGTTCAGAGTTGCTCTTCTGTATATCTTGATTGCAAGGAATGGTCATTTGAGGAAAGTTTGAACTTCAGCCAGTTGTCTGTATATTAGGTTAAGTACATCAGGCTGCTTCCATGTGATTGGCTGATTAGATATTTCTGTTTACAGGGAGTTGAACGGGCGTACCTAATGATGTGACTGTGAGTATGAGTAAGTAAATAAACCTTTTCAAATGGATTCTACTATGGAATTCCTTACTAGCCTGATAGTTGTAATCACTGACCCAGAAACCTTTAACCAGTTCAATAACAGTAAAACAATATACCTCATTATTGTGCTGGAATCTTGCTCAAGAGTACTTTAATCTGGCAGCTTAACACCATTCAATTTAATTAACTAGGCAGTCAACAAAACTGAGTTTCTTTGTTATATTTATAAAACATCCACCAATCCTGAACAACATAAAAGACTCAGACATTCTTGGATGCATTTAGTTACTAATTCTTAACAGCTGATTATGTATAGTCATTAGCTGTTTATCAAACCACTTAATGTTATTCACTGTTAGATAAGATAGAGTAGCTATGGTTTACCAGGCCACTTCTTAAATAGCTGTAGTTCATATACCATTTACAGTGACACCAGGCTGGTAAATTTATAGCAAACATATGATACCAGGCAGTTAAACAGCTCCATAAGCCCATAGAACAGGGGTGGTAAACATAAGGTCTGGGGACCAGAATCAGCCTGGCAAAGACTCCGGCCCTCTGGATAAAAATAGCAAGGCATTTGTAGATGAACTTTAAAACCTCTTAAGCCCCACGCCCCCGGTACCGGGGGCAAAAGGGAGGAGATCACGTTTAATCGGTTATAACGCCGGTTGAGAAATATAACTCCAGACATGTGTGGTATCCACAGAAACCTCAGAATCTCAGCTAAAATGTCATATAAACCATTTCTACAACCACCAAACACACCGAAAACAAGCCGCGATTAAACGAGCAGTTACGTAAATGCGCAGAAGTCTGCTAAACACGCAAACGAGAACCAGACAGTCTTCAGACTTCATGTAACCGGTTATAAATAGGCTGGCTAGCTTCCAGGGCTATCACTGCGTAAACACACAAAGTTTGACCACGATCGGACCAAAATTCACTGAATTAGCCGCAAAAGAAGAAAAAAATTAGGCGAGAATAAAATCTACTTCCTTTTTCTGTGTTCCAGTCTCAGTAACTTTGACACAGTAATATCTGCTTTAATATTTACACCTCTGATTAAATGTCCCAAGTGTTAGCTTCATTTTGATACCAAGATTGTAAGGACGGAGTTTGTAATTGCAGGGAAATAATCAATTTAATTTAGGCATTGCATTTTCGAGCAGGAAGCTCAGAAACCCCTTTGGGGCTGAAGAGGCTAATAGTTTTACAACTTTGGCTGATGATAAAGATCTCCCCAAAGCCATTCACACTACATCAGAGTAGTAAAGTAATAGATAAACAATTCAATGACAGAAGTTCCTATTACAGACAGGACAGTCTGGGCAGTGAGCTACCAGAACTTTTTCTGTAATTTTACAGTTTTACACATCTATGTACAAAACATGAGATGTGCTGTTGAAATTGCATTTCTTTATATTATATTATGATATTTCAGGGATTAAATGTGCAGTCAAATGTCTTTGAACTGGTCCGGCTCACTTAAGATCAAAGTGGACCATATGTGGCCCTTGATATGAAATGAATTTGACATCCCTGCCATAGAACTAAGCCCATAGTCCCAAACCCTAATTTAGACATCACACAACAATATAGCTACATGTTCAATCTAAAAGCATTGGAGTGAGAGGGTGATCTCGATTACTTTGCCAAAAAAAAAAAAAAAAAAAAAAAAAAAAAGCCTAGGATCTTCCAAAATGATATTTTCCCCTCTCAAAACAGAGATTTCAAAGCCACACAGACCACAGCGCCACAGAAACAGGCTTCCCTAAACCTGTTCACAAGATACAAGATGCTTAATGATCATCCTGCTGTTGATTGCAAGAAAAGAAAAGGTGTGTGTGTGTGTGTGTGTGTGTGTGTGAGAGGGGGGGGGCTTCCTATTCAACAAGAACATTGATTCAAAGAGATTGAAAGACATAAATCAGAACAGAAAAATGACCAGAAACGAAACACAGGGATTTTCATTTTCTTCTCTCCTTTCTCTCCCATACACACTGGAAGGTCTGAGCTTGCCAGAAAAGCAGCTGGAAATTTGCAATTTTACCCCTAGAGGGGCTTCACACCTCATCTCTCTTAGTTAAAAACATGTCAGGAAGCTGAGGCGAATTAAGTGCAAAACTCGCCTTAAATCCAAACAGCATTGCTTACCAAGAAAAACTGTGTGCCTCTCATTTCTCCAGTAAATGATTTGGATAAGAAAAATACATTTCTCTTTTAAGAAGACTAGCTGAAAGCCTGTCATGTGAAGAAAATGGCAATCAATTAATAAAACATTACTATTATTTATCCTTACCAGGACCTTTTATTTCTTTGTTTTCTGGTGTTTTTAAGCCATAAATCCTAGAACACCCTAAAGCATCATATCAGAGACAAAGTCTTTGCCAGCACATGAATGAAATTAGTGTTTATTGAATAGGGAGAAATTTAATTAAGTTTGTAAAATCCAAAAGACATGAAAAAGAACATCATGCACAGTTTAATGTTATGCTTATCATGTGTCAGCACTGCTGTTCAGTGACCGTGAATAGTTTGGTAGTTAGGCAGTATAAAATATGCTCTGTGAGTAAACATTTTTATCATATTCTTTATCAAATCACAACTTATTGTTTTCCAGTGTGTAAAATGGCAAAACCGCTGCTTTACAACAAAATCAAGCAGTTTATGTAGTTTAACAGGCAGGTGGCAAATTTAAGCCCGCGAGCTAAGACATGCATTTTACAGAAAATGAAGCATTTAAGGTGAAGAACGTTTAAATTAAGTGAATCAAGTGAATCAATCGTTTATGGTGTGATCACAGTGTGATTTTAAGGCTGCAGAATCATGTAATTGCTCATTAATGGAGCTTTTTTAATGTTTTTTAACCATCATTTGACAGTCATTCAGCCCAGAAAGCTACCCAGGAGCAGAGATATTACATTCTATACTTAAGCACAGACATTCAAACTCACCACAGTACAACAAGCTGACATGTTTATACTGGACAAAACTACCCAGTATTTCCATGCAACATTTAATAACATAAAGTTAGAATACTGATTTATCAAAACATATTACATACAAATCCAGTATTTGATTAAAATGATGACATTACATGCCAGCTTTAAATTTTCAGTCTGTAAAGTACTACTGAGCAGTCCTTAACTTTAAATCTGACCTCTTCTTCCTCTCTGTCCTGTCTTTTATGGCCTTCTTATATCTTTCTCCATCTGTGGGTGAAGTGAGCTCTCATTCTTTTCTCTCCCTGAGAAGCAGCTGATCCTAGCAGATAGCAGATGCAGTGTGTGACAAACTGCACACAAAGAGTCTGAGATTTTGCTCATATTTGATGAGCAAATAGAAACGTAGCATTTGAAATTACCTGTAACTTTAAAAAAAAGTTACTCCCTTCATGCTCGCTATGGACACTTATGGACACCTGCACTTGTCCGACCCACTTTAATTTGCCCTTCCCTGAGTATAAACACTATAAATGATACAGTTAAAACATAAAGTAATGAGCCTGTTTTGAAACTGTAAGGAGAAGAAAAAACAAATTTGTGTAAAAATGTAGGGAGTAAAACTAAAAAAAACTGAAATTCTACAACTCATGTTCTCTCGTGGTTCCTTTTTCGGGTCATTGCCTGCTTGGATTTTTTTTTTTAATCACAAATCACAAGCAAACAGTGGCTCTGACGCAGCCACTGAGAACATTTTATGACTTGTCAGATCAGTCACACCCAATAGCCCACCCTGATGTATCATCTATTTTGCTCTAAATGGGACACAAAGAAGATACTGTGGCATTCATTAAGACTTAAGCCAGACTGAAACTCATCAGGAAAGTGCTCATGGGGTCCCCTGCTGGCCATTAGAAGAATTCATGGCCCCTCTGCACTGGTTTCACTTTACGGCTACCTGATGTTTTAGTGCAGCTCATCTCAGTTTCAGCCTGCTTTGATACTAATGTACCTTCAGGCTGTAGCCCATTACTGCTTCTCTCTGCTGCTAACACTGTAATGAGGCTCAGCTACTGTTCACAAACAGCAGGCGGTTTGCTCTTGCCTTTAACCGCTTCACATCCTTTACATTGCTGATGAACTGTGTGTGTGCGTGTGTGTGTGTGTGTTTTCAGATAGCCATATTAAATTAAGTAAGCAAAGGCCGCACATTGGAAAACTACCTTCCCACTTGTGCCACATACCCCACAGAGTACATACACTGACAGAGCACATACCACTGGAATTAAGTAAAATAATTCAGGCTCACTTAAGTAATTTGCCTCAAAATGCCTTAGCAGGAATCTATTTTGTTGTTGGTGGGTTTTTTTTTCCAGGACATTGCTGGTCAAATTGACATGGTCTGCAGCCTCCCGTGCCTAAACTTGTCCAAATGTGTTCTGTAGCTGACATCCTTGTGAGGACATTGTATAGTCTTACAGTCACTCCCTCTTATCACTTGTGATAAATACGGGCTGACATAAATAAAGACAGATGAGCAATAAAGCAATTTTCATATGACACTTATGGATATTAATTACTGAATGAAACTGGAGTAGGTTTGGCATCTGTGGCATTCATCTGATATACTGAACACTTGAGAGTGTGCATTTGGGTCACAGTTTTACGCAGTTACCGGAGGAGAGTGAAGTACCCAAAATGTCCCGACTACTTTATCGATGTTTTCAGTCTTTGTTAAACTCTTTTCTGTCAAAGTAAGTATCGACTGTAAACCTTAAATGTATGTAATTTGACCAGGGCATTGTTATTGAGAGCAGCACCCAGTGACATCTGCAACTGCCAGATCTCCAGATAAATTGATCTCATAGCAACCATATTCCCATGGCAACCAGGATACAGATGCCACGCTGAGGTGATATGCAGAGTAACTGGCTGCCACAATGACATTTTTTCCATAAGAGAAAAAAAAACTTGGCTGAATGATTCATCTAGTTTCCATCCCCAAATTATTGTCTGCATCATTGGCCTCCTACGATTTCCTGCCTATTCTTCTTACTTTAATTACTTTTTACAATTTCTCCAAAGCAGCCTCCTCTCACTGTGATTGATGTACCCCCCGAATTATGGATCAGAGACATTTGAAAAAGTTGATGGGTTTTGCTATACGTTACCCTTGGAAAAACTTTTAAAAATAATTGTAGATCCCTACTAAATCCCTACTAAACTAAGCGAGATGTATGAATATATGAAGTTTGCTTAAATTACAGATTTTGTGGACATTAAAAACACAAACAAAACCAAGCAAGTGGCCTAAAATGTCAGGAGTAAGAGTTCATTTCTCCCTCTTTACATGCTCTGAAATATAAAGAATAATAATCATTAAAATTTAGGTTTGGTTATAGGTTCTGTTTGTGATGAGTTGTACTTGATGCTTTAGAAATTTAAATGCAAGACTTTTTTTTGAAGCTTCCATCAGAGTGACCATTCAGTAACTATATTCAACACCCTATTGCTCATCCTTATATTCATGCAAAGATAGGCACGAATGAGCATTGGCCCCCCAAAAAGAGAGACATACACATAACTGAGGTATATATATGTAGAACATTTAGTCTGAAATGAGTCTTCTATTAAATTAGCAAAAATCAATCTCATATATATATCTATATATATATATATCTATATATATATATATATATCTATATATATATATATATATATATATATATATATATATATATGAGATTGATTTTTGTTGCTAAAAATCACACACCTGAAGCACTTATTATATTATATGTCTGAGTGTGAAGGATTCATAATAAAAAGTTTTAAATTATGTTGAATGAAATGGATCAGTGCAAGCAACAGATTCTGGGGGTGTAAATTAAGCAGAAAGCTTCAGTTCCTGGAATGGCCACTTGAGGCTGCCTCCCAAAATAAATGAATCTCCTTACTGGTCTGGATCGCCAGAGATCCAATAACGGAGTAGTCATTCATGTTATGTTATGTTGCCTAAAGCTCTCGTTCAGTTAGTGCACTGTGTGTGCCTTGGTGTTAACTGACAGATGCTAAAATTTATGTCACTCGGACCTGAATGGACCGTAGGGGACTCGTGGTAAAAAGGTATAAAAAGTTTAATTAAGGTTGCCATGGCTCCCATTTTAAAATGCCAATCTTCAGTGCAAAACAACCACAAGGTCAAAAGATATGGACTGTATGGTTAGTTTCCCCTTTCACATGGAATTGTTTTAGAACTTACCTATCTACATTTTTATTTAGTAAGTTTGCATTATTACAATTGCAACTTAGCTACTTTGAATGACAGGTGAATGCTCACAGTGTCATTAACTGAACAAGAGGTCTGTAATCCAGTTTTGGGAAGTGGAATTCTAACATTTTATCTGTATGTCACTTGATACTAATTAGTGTCTGTGACTTTGTGATGCACCTACATGTACAATGCTATGCTGCATTAATATGAGATTTGTTACATGAGTTGATAAAATAATTTGCCAGCATGATCATCACAGGGATTTTGGATGAATCAGCTGACATTATAAACTTGAGGCAATAATCTTCTAAGTTGAAAGCTTGAACCTCTCTGTTAGCGTTAATTCGATGAAACCAAATGACGTGAATCAAATGCCATGCTGATTACAAGTTTCACCTCTAACATCAGTGACTATGGGAATGTCTCTGAAAACCAGAGCATGACATATGTAGTGATGTAGTAGCTCGTCTTACTCATGATCCATCACTATTAGCTATTATAAAAAGGCTCCCCAACGTAGTAGCTAGCTGCTAATGAAGCTTTCTTACTAAAGTTCTCTTACTAAAAACACTTTCTTGAGATGAATAAATTGGTTTTTTTTATTATTATCATTTGTTTTTCAGTCTGTGTTATTTTGGGAGGCTGTCATTTATTGGTGTTAGAGGATTACATTTTTAAGCTCACATTAGCTAGCTGCAGACACTTGTGGCGCTGTTGTGGAAAACAACTGGAAAACTGTAGCGCCACCATCGATGTCAACTCCTTTGGTTTTTAAGTTATTTCACACTCAGATCTACTTGTCGCTTGTCACATCTTAGCTGTTCCCTATTTTAGGGGCTACGTCCCTCGAATGCCACATTTTTTTTAGGAAGGCAATGAAGGCTTGTCCCAAGTGTGGCTCACAAATATGGCCTTCTTTTCCTGGGATTTGAAGGATCCATCTGGTATATTCTTCATAACCCTCCTTATATATTGTAATATATAAATATTTCTTTTGAGCTTTCTCACTTTGTAATTGTATTTCATCCAACTGTTGAATGCTCAATTTCAGCCTGCGTGCTAAGTTGTGGTTTTCCATTGTTTGAAGTCTGGGAAGCATTTCCCATCTCGATAAGGTATGTCTATCAGTAAGCTAGTCATTTATGTGTCATGTGTTAGGTGTAAACAATGTGATGACACAAGCTTATATAAAAGTCTGATACCAGCATACAGCCATCTGTGGTCACCTCCTCACTGAAAATGAGTCCTCAGTGCTTCTGTGATTCTTTTAATCTTATTATTGCCTCTGATGTTTGCATAGTTTATGAAACTGAGTCAAATCTCCCTAGTGTTATTGTCTAGCCATTTTTTATTATGATGTGTTGTTTCCACAGTTTATATTGTCTGCACAATTCTATACACTATATGAGACTTTGTCACTAGTGCCGTATCTTACAAGGCTCAGACCTAATTATGTAAAATTATGGCTTGCTCATTGCAGGTATGTTTCCCAGCTTTAGTCTCACAGCACTAAAAGAAAAAACTTTTGGATTCTGTCTTTAATGCACAGCAAAATTTCTGATTCTAGTCTTGTACCAAATCAAAAGCTTGATAAACGTGATAAAAGTTATCCAGGGGGGTCACTAAGGTCAGGTAAAAATTTGTCATAGACTATCTTTTCACATGGCTACACTGTCCCATGGTCACAAACCTTGTTTTGTACATCATATGACTTCAAGGGCTTGCAGCTAAATGGAAAGTCATGAGATTGGCAAGATGAAAAATTATCATTTCACCAACAGATTTTATGTCTTGCTAGACATTACCTCATTTCAGATAACATAATGATTCATCACATATCAAGAACTTTACATATTGTAGCTATGTATCGGTATGTTCTGGGATTTCTTCTGTTCTTTTTAATTCCAAGTCAGCGCTTCATGTAGAAGACGTGGCCCTATGCCAAAAGATGGGTTCTTGTGGTTTCTAAGTAATACAGCATCGAACTCACTGGAACATTAACTTACCAAAAGGCTCACGGATTATATGGATATCTATTATAAAATCTTTTTTAAAAAAAGGCTTTTGCCTCTGCTGGAAGGGGTAAAATGATGATATAAAGCTTAATAATTTAGGTTTTTGATGAAATACTGCTTATAAAATATGAAATACTGTGACAAGCATAAAAAAGTACTAAATCAACTTTTAAACTTAGTTAACAGTTCTAAACTAATGGATGCAACCAAAGATGCTGATCCACTATAGCAAAACATTAAAGCTGACCTTAAACATAATTTCTATCAACTGGCAAGTTTACCAGTTAGTTGCTAACTTCATATTTGGTCAGTCTTAACTGCAGACCTGGGCATTCCGCTAAGGGTTTGAGTTTTTGGCATGTCTGGCTAAGGGCATGTCAGTGGTGCCACAGCAAATTTTGATCATTCGCCGTGAGATTTTAATTTGCTGTCATTCACAAAGGCATAATCCAAAGTTTGATAAGGGTATACCCTTGCATTCGTTTCAATTGTAATATTTAGCAATGGTTACAGCACCACCTAGTGGGAACAGGAAATGGCATGTTTTACACTTTGAGATACAGCTTCAAGGTGACTGACCTGAGCCACCCAAAATAACTCAAGAAGTTGGTCTTAGGTTCTTTTGAACACTGTGAATTTTTTGCCAAAGGGCGTCACTGGTGGCATTGCGAATTTTAATGTTTCGCCATGAAGCATAAAATTGCTATAACTCAAAGACAAGTGGTCCAGTCTCTCCCAAACTTCACAGGCATGATGAGAGTCCAACACTAAATAGACTATGTTACTTGTCAACAATAGTTAGAGCGTCACCTAGTGAAAATAGGAAATGTAATGTTTTAATATTTTCAGTTGATGTACTGCTCCTCCTAGGTTAACCACATGAATAAATATCAGACTTTGATGATGTTCCAGTGTGAAAATTGTGAGATTTAATTTAACAACAAACCCTGGTACCATGGTGATTCGCCTTGAAACAGAAAGTAATTTTTCAGGTCTTGAAAAGCTTAAAAACATCATGAAATTTGGCAGACATGATCAAGATGTACAAAAAAGTCTCTTGAAGCCATGGACTAAACTCCAACGGAAGTAAGCCATTTTGAATTTAGTGTATAATTTTTGCAGCATTTTCGAGCCCAGAGGCATCTATGTGACAACATTATGTCACACTTATAGCACCACCTGGTGGCAACAAGAAATACCCTGCAGGTTATAATCATCAAACAATCTACATGAAATTTTAATTGGTTGTTCCAGGCATAATATACAGCAGTTGACATATGGGTAGTCGATGTATTTAGAGGTAGTCCTCCTTATTAATTAGTCGATTTACTCTGTACAATGTACTTCTACCACTGGGAACAAAAAAAGTTCCAGATATTGATGCTAACACCGCCATGCGTGACAGTTGGTACTGTGTTCTTAGGTTTGAAAGATCACCTTTACGCTTCCAAACATATCTTCTGTCATTGTGGACAGATAGCCCAATCTTTTTCTCATCTGACCATAAAACCTGTCTCCCGAAGGCATTTGGTTTCTCTGAAATTTGCAACTGCAAATTTCAGTTGAGCTTCAACATTTTGGAGCAGAGGCGTCTTTCTTGGATGACCCCCCTTTTAGTTCCCTGGGTTGCTCCTGAACATCCTAATCAAATGATCTAAGGATGACAGTTTGGGTCATCTTTCAGACCTTTGGAAAGTAGGGACGCATCAGAATAACATATAGTAAAATACAGTTGTTTAAAGTGATGAATCTGCAGCTGTTTGGAAAGGGCCCATTAAGCTTCTGGAATAAACTTTCCAAAGCCCCAACCTCAACCCTACTGAAAATTTGTGGACTACACTTAAAAGCTTGTTCTGTTCCAACAAATCAACTATGTTAAATGAACTCTACCAGTTCTGTCAAGAAGAGTGGTCATATATCAGGTCAAAATTATGCGAGAAGCTTGTTGATGGCTGAAAAAAGGATCTAATCAAGGTGCGACTTGCCAAAGAACATTAACCATATATTAGCAGGGGCGTATTTTATACTTCTGACTCTGTGTGGATTAAAGAAAATCCAAGTTCTTGTGTTTTCTAAAGTCACTAAAGTTGTACAATCATCCCACCCTAGAAAAAATAACAGCTCAGAGGAATCATTAGAAGCCATTCATGCCCATGATGATTATATGTAAACTTCTAAACACAACTGTATCTAAAACACATGAACAGTGTCAGAAAGTCATTTGAAGAAATTAAACCCCCCCCCCCCAAAAAAACCCCCCAGCAAAGATCTGACACAGGACGATGAATCCAAATTTGATGTTTTTGGTTCAAATTGTCCTCCATATGTAGAGAGGAGGACAGGAGAAAGTACAACCATGACAACCATCTGTAAAACATGGTGTAGGCTCTGTCATAGTTTGAGGCTACATTTCAGCTAGTAGTGCTGGCGATCTTATCAACATTGATGGAATTATGAAAGCAGAAATATAGTGTCAGGTTTTAATTGACCATGCCATCTGGAAAGCATCTGATTTGCAACAGATTCATTTATCAGCATGACAATGATCCCAAAGACACTGCTAATGGAACACTATCAGCCATGTCCTGGCCTCCCCACAGTCCAGACCTCAACATTATCAAGGCAATGTGGGATCATCTTGGCAGAAAACGAAAACTAAACACAACCCAATCCAAAGAAGAGCTTTTCATGTCCTTAGAAGCCTGAAGACTTTGTAAAGAAATTACAAGAAAACTTGGGTAAGAGACTTCAGGTCGTGTTAAAGAATAAAGGTGGTCATACCAAATGTTAACTTTCAAGCTTTTTTGAAATAGTACAAACTGCATTTTTTGCCTTAGATACTACAATAATACTGTAATAATGCAAAATGACTATTGGCTTAAAATTTTTGCACAGCACTATACTAGTCTGCATCAATACTGGGATGGGTGATGCCTGCAGAGATTATTAATGGTATTCACTTCAGATGTCAGGGGGGCTTTAATGTTCTGGTTCATATGAAAATATACCAGTGAACCTTCTTGCTATGAAAAACCCCCCCACATAATTTGTTTGGGCAAATTATAATGTATACATTTAAAGCAGCGCAACATGGTGAAATCCACATCATTGCCATTACCTTTAAACTGGTAGAACTAAACACTGATACCACCTCTTGTTACTCATGACCTCTTTCACAACATGATTGGGGATAAAATTTATTTACTGTCTAATTAATGTTTTTGAATGTTATTGAGACTTTGAGTGATAGGTTGGCTAAATGTTGTTACCTCAACAAATATGAGTCACCTGTCTTTGTGGTTTTGGTGGCTCCGGGAACTTTTAAATGCAGCTGTCAGACAAATAATATTCCTTTCTCTGTGATCAACTGAACATGTAATTTACAAGTCAATGAAATTAATAACAGTAGCAGGAAGCAAGTATCTGTCTGTGGACTCTGCGCACTCATACAGTCTATTGATCCACCTTGCTAACTAAACTGGCAGTCCACTGACAACAAAACTTAAAAGTGGCACCAGGCTAGACCTGAACTTTCGTGTCCTGCCTGAAAGATGGGCATGTACCTCCCTCTGCAGACTTGGTCACTTCCTTTTAAGTTGAAATGCCTTATTTTATTTTAAATGGCAAGAAGAAACAAAGGACACATTTGTTTAGCTGCAGGACTTACAGAAAAGTACTAATCACTGCAGCTTTGGATAAAGAGAGTTGGGGTGGAGGATGCAATAGGAGTTTTGATGAAAAGATACTGCAGTCTCAGAGCTTAACAAATGAACACCTACGTGACCAGAAGATCTTATCTCTGGTTTTTGTTATAATTGATAGTTCCACGTAGCCTCTCCTTGGAATTTCCCAACATTATACAGGAGGGATTATGAGTTTAGACTGTTTGTGTGTTATTTGATTGTTATTGTTAATAGCTTTATTTAACCAGGATACGTAGTGCCGAGATTGAAAACCTTTTGTGCGCTGGCCAAGACGGAAAAGAAATTGACAACTTGAAACAAAATCACATTTAATAATAATTGCAAATGTCTAAACAAGGATATTCTTGCAACCTTGACTTGGTGCCTGTTTGTCTGGGAGATAGAAGAATAAATGAAGCCACACGATTAGCCACATCTAACAAAACAAAAGGAAAAAGAAGGCAACTACTTCTATAGATCATGTACATGTACTTATGCTAACCTAATACTTACTGACCATTGCCATTTTTTTTTACCAACTTCAACTGATCTGTTTAGATTTGTTTCCCCAAATTTGACTCAACAGCAAAAGCCAAGACTTTGCACAGAGTTTTAGACAATTGTTGCCGACACGTACTGTAATTCAGACCTTCACGCTATCTCGAGTAAAATGTCAACATTTATTAAGTTTCATAATCGTAAAAGTTTTTGGCCTATAGGAAGATAAATATTTACAGTCTTTGCAACATCAGCTTTAAATTCCCAGTTTTGTAATTTATAGTTGTTTAAAATATCAGATTAGTTAAAGAAGAAAATTGGCAGTTAAAGAAAAGGAAAGTAAATGAGGAAATTATGAATGAATACTTATGGTGAAAATGAATTGTTAGTGGTTCATTTTGCCAGAAGCAGGATGAGCTTTCTGAGAGGCAAAGCACCACAAACCACAGCCTGAAGGAAGCAAACACATGTCAGTCACACTGTGTGACTCACGTATTACTGTTAAAAAACAGTCAGTGCACTACTGCTTACAAGGAGAAGAACTATTTCTCCAGCTTCCTGCTGAACACACCTTCTATTGTCTTCTAGTCATTGAATATTTAGCACAACTATGAACCAGTTTCATTTTTCACCACTGTGATTGAAAATGAGCTAAAAAAACAAACCTAAAAAGCCTGCGATCAGCAAGGAGGGGAATCAGCTTAGACCATGTTGTCACACACAGACTCTGTAAGCCTGTTATACTAACAGGGATTGAAATGGTCTGCATCCATTATGCACTTAATACCTCAGTGTTATGCGCACAGATCTCTGTATGTTTCGAGAGGGCACTTAAACCGAGATTCTCGTCTGACTGTCACTGAGCATCACTTGGTCCCATGGAAATAAGATTCCCTGGAAGACCGAGTCGTCTGACGCAAACAGTGGTGTGATCTGATAAAACTGAAAGATGTGTCATTGGTGTTTGAACCCTTGGTCTGATGGGCCCTTAAGCAGTCTGCTTGCCTCTCTATTCATTAGTCAGTGTGCCAGATAAGATGAAACTAATATCTGTATGACACACGGTAGCCAAGCAAGTAATTCAACAAGAGATCAGTGTTGTTGTTTTTTTTTAGTCTTCTCTGATCATGTTGTTTGCATTATATTCAGAACCAAAAAAAAAAAAAGAAGAGGACTGGAACACTAATGGAAATGTCATTTAAAAAAAAAAAAACCCTGAATGCTAGAGTCGATGCTCGACAGTGACGGCCTGTTTGGTATTTTTGAATCGTGAATCTCTCAGGTGAAGGGTGAAGTTTTTAAAAAGCTCTGTGGTCAGACATTTCTAATTGACCGACTTTATTTTTTTTCCCTCTGTTTTCCCTGAAAGACCTGGAATGAATCAGAAAGGGGAATTTTAAAGGAGCACTGACTTTGTTCCCCACATTTAACACTGAAGCGAAAGCAAGGGCACATCAGTTCCCCTGCTGCTGTACACTACATGAGAATCAACCTGAATACATTAAAACCACAGAGAAGTAACTTGGGCCACAACGGACCTACAGTATCACACAGCACTCCTAATCCTGATTATGTGGCAGTGTGTAAATGTCTATGGGGGAGATTTGAGAACTAAAGATACAGCTTAGCTATATCTGTTTCTTTAGAATAACTAATATTCCAGTTTTTTAGTTTTTGATATGCAGCTTCCATATTGAGAGTATAAAGTTTGCTTTCCTGTGAATCAGTTTATCTGGTGAAGTCAAGACAATCTGTGATGAGCGATTTTTCTGCCAAAATGCAGATTACATGAATTCAACAAAGAGAATAATTTATGTTCATGTATTGCATTAATGTGTAATATTAGAAAAATTCTGTTAAGTTCAGATTTGTTTGGGGATTTTTGTTTGCTTTTTTTTGGGGGGGGGGGTCTTTTCCTCATTGCTTGATCATCATATCAGTTTCTCTTCACTGTCATTTCTCATTAACCGTGTTACCCAACATGAAACAGGCCTCTTCTTTTGAACTGTATAAATAAAACTGAGTTGACTTTTGTTTCCTCCTTTTCACTCACACACACACACACAAAAAGTTCCTTTCTTGAACTGGTGAATGGTTTACAAATTAGCCACAAGGACAGATTATGTACCAAATTAAAAGAGAGTAAACAACGCCATAACAGAGAGATAAGCAATCATATGAAGCTCAGTTCTAAATCTCTTCTTTAAAACTACACAGGAAGCAAATGTGACGACTTAATTTTTCTTTCTTTCCTTTCTCTCTCTCTTTTTAGAAGCAAACAGAAGCAGTAAAATAAAAATGGGTGCACCAGGATGACCAAAGGAAGAGCTTAAAGGCGTTTTCAACACTCAAAAGTGCGTCATCAGTGTGTGATCTGACATTTATTAAAAACAGTTGTTCAGTTACAATTGCTTCAACGTTACACCGTTAGGCAGTCGGTCACCGAGTGAGGCGTCTCGCTAATATGGACCCGCTACCAGTGTCGGAAACATCAGTGTCGGTTTTCTGGATGACCCTTTTAAAAACCGAACTTCACAGAGACACCAGAAGGCGATATTAGCCCGAACACACACACACACACACACACACACACACACACACACACACACACACACACACACACAGAGAGAGAGAGGTATTGTAGAAAAATAGAGTGATTACCAATTGAGACTTTTTCATACAAAAGAAGAAATAAAGAGAATCGCGATGCGCAATCAATGAAAGTCGAGACAAGCACAAAATCACAGCCTACGGTCTATGCTTCAACATGACTTTAGGCTATTTTGACAAAGAGTCCTGAAAATGTTTCTTTTTTCCTCATGTTTTTTGCAAAAAAAAACCCCAAAACAACAACAATGTGCCATGGGTGAACATCTGATAGCAGCATCTGGATATTTTGCACTGTGGGTTGGATACTTATTAAGCAGAGTGGGCAGAGCAGCGGGCAGTTCAGCATCTACACATGGAGTACCGCTGTTTGGGAATTCGGCAGATCGTTCCTGTATTGTTCCAGCCAGTTTCTAAGCTCGGAAATCCGGTATCCCTCTGGACCCCTGCCCCCCTGGTACACCACTTTTTCATCCCTCACGATGTAAAGTCTCTCAAAGTAGGCTCCGTACGCGGCGTTACACGAGTTGTCCATATTATCCACCACCACGTTGGTCTCCGGCACCTCAGTGAGCATCAGCTGAGCGGCTCTAAGTCTGTCTTCCAAACAGCGATGCTTGGGGATCTGATACGGCGCGTCCGAGCTCACCCAGCCGTCCGAGGGATGCGCCTCCTCGATATATACAACTAAAAAGTCCGCAATGTCTGCGTACTGACTCACGACGCGCTGAAACGCCGTCAGACGCGTCATGAATGGCGGTCAGGAGCAGCTGCCAAAGTTAAGAATGAGCGGTCTCTTCCCTTTCACGCAGTCCAGGATTCGCACCTGCTTCCGCTCCTGGACAAGCACCACCTCGGTGTTGGGCGCAGGGTGCCCAAGGTGCGCAGATTTGAGAAAGTCCAATTTCTGACCATGCCACACGGCCCTCAGGGACTCCAAGGTGAACATCTTGTTAGAGTCAGAGACGCACACCGGCGGGTCGTCCGGGCTCTCCTGCCTCTCTCCCATTTTCAGCAGCACTTTTTTCCTAATGCACAAGAAATCCAGGAGCCACAGCATAACTGCGGCCAGAAGGAACCGGGGAAGCAGCATCAGGCAGAGGGCTGCATGCTTCAGCGCCTTCGCCATTTGGACACCGCCGGAGTCGTCCATCATCTCTCCCCCAGCTGATAGGATGAGACTGTGCCGGCAAACGAGACAACTGGAATTTAGTCACCTTTACCCATTGGAGAAAACTATCTGACGCACGCAGGCACTCTTTTTATAGGTACAGCAGCGTTTGAATAATGAGGAGGGGGAGGGGGGGGGGACACGCCTCCGGTACCCGCACCGCCCACTCACATGGTGGGGATTACCTCCCGTCAACTCTGGGCTTCAAAGATCCACAAAGACATGGGAAGCGAGAGAGAAAGAGATTGAGAGGTTGAATGTTGATAACACATGACAGTTCTCTATCTTCTTGGGGTTTGTTTTGTTTTTATATTTATTTTTTCTTTTTTGTACTTTATTGGGCATATAGGCTTCGCACGGTTGGTTCAGAAAGTAGGCAAAACATTTGACTCACTTCATGCTTCAGGGGCCTCTACGGCCACTAGACGGCGCTGGATTCATACAGACCATCCAGGCTGGATGAGTCATTCGCTTCGTCTAGGGCCCCTCAACACCTTGTGAGGAAAAGGAGGCAGCATAAACCTGCCATCACCAGTTTCAAAACTGAAGTGCATGTGTGTGTGTGCCTGTGATCATGGCAAAACATGATCCCAAAGACACAAACGGAAGAGGAAATGATCACTGTGCATGTTTTGAGCAACATTTGGGCAGCATTGTGTAGCTGAGATTAAAATGAAGGTTCGTATATGGGAGCTATGAACACTGAGTAGGCCATGCTGAGCTGGGCTTTGGGGTTATTGTAAGTTAAAAATCTGTTATTTTGTAAGCAACTTTTTGTTCCTGACTGTCTGGTCTAGTAAATGATGATTAAACTAGAAAATGAAACGTGGAATTTACTGTATTGTCATACTTAAGTTCCTCGTATTTACGATGATTACACAGGAAAAAAAGAAATGTGGAATGACTGTATTCTCATGCTTAAGTTCCTCCTATTCACTATGATACAAAAAGGCCGAAGCAAATCATGTTGCCTCACCATGAAATTTCCTCCTCGTCTCAGGCGTTGATGACATGGCATCCATGTGACTGCTTGGATCTGTTTCTCTGATGCCATAACACTCCCAGCATGTGTCCAACCATCATTCCCACCCCTGAGTCTGTCCCCTTTCCTCTTTGTTTTTTAAAAACTGTTTCTTTTTTTTCCTCCTCCTACCTTTTTCTCTCTACCCCATGGCTTGTTTCACTGCATTGGCTGTGTCGTACACCGCCTTTAAAAACAAATAGGAATATACAGTTTCTTGTCACCTACAGAAATTTTAAAGGGGAATCGACTATGCTGTTCAGTATTTGTCATCACACATATACAAAGTTACAAAGTTGGATGACCATTTTCCTCACACATTGGCTTCTTTTTACTGGCTCCCTGTTAAATCCAGAATTGAAATCAAAATGCTTCTCTTCACATATGGGTATAGAATAATGAGGCTGCATGTTATCTTACAGATCTCATAGTACCGTGTCACCCTGTGAGACAGCTTGACCAAAGTGGCTGAAGAAGGGCAGGAGACAGATGTAGCAAGTGATTTATTCACCATCTTCGTGACAAAAAATATTTACCAAAAAAACAAAACAAAACTCAAAACCAAAGTTAACTCAGTACAAATAAACATAACTGAACTTAAACCAACAAAAATTAAGGTCACGTGCACTCAGCTACACTGACCTGGTCTTTTCCTCTTGAACACCTGAGTTCTTCTGCTTAAATACTCAGGTATCCAAACAATTTGTCTGGACTATTCCATTCAGTAGGTAAGACAAACATTACTATACTCATAAACTTACGATGCTACTCTTTACTAGCAATAAAAACACTCTAAGGTGTAACCAATACATATTACATCAATGCATCCATTTCTCTACAAACAATGCTGAAATTGACTTTATTATATACAATTCTTCCCTTTCTTCACCTGGTCCCTTCCTGTGACCTTAGACTAAACAGGAAGCTATAAATACAGGAAGTGAGGCAGCACTTCCTCCTTTTGCTCCGGGAACATAGGTAAGTAAGGTGAGTTCAACAAACTAGACAAACTAACAGTTGGAATAAATAATGTTAATTTAACAAACTTGTCAGAGTTGATTTAAACCAAGATGTTACATAATCTGTGAAAGTGCAAAACATAAACCCCGGATAGTATATGTTTGCCCACTACAGAATAAAAAATAAGGTATGGCTAAATCAAAACAAGAATGTTAACTAAGAATAAAAAGCTTCAAATATGGACAAATGGTGTTCTCACCCACTTTGTCACACACTCCAATAGAGCACTTCGCTGTCAGACTGCAGGCTTGTGTTTCCTAGGCTATATAAAAGTAGAATGGGAGGCAAAGCCTTCAGCTTTCCGACTCCTCTTCTTTGGAACCAGCTCCTAGTTTTGATTTGGGAGACAGACGCAATCTCTGATTTTAGGATTAGACTTAAAACTTCCCTTTTTTGTAATAGTTAGGGCTGGATCAGGTGTATCTTTTGCATTGTCTCTCTCTCTCATCACTGGTTGGTTATAGCAGATGGCTGCTCGCCCTGAACTTGGTTCTGCTTCCTGTTAAAATGCAGGTGTTCTGTCCCACTTTCGCCAGGTGCTTGCTCATAGGGAATTGTCTGATTATTGGGGTTTTCTTTGTATTATTGTAGGGTCTTTACCTTATAATATAAAGTACATTGACATGACTGTTGTTGTCATTAAGTGTTGCATGTACAAATAATCCCTGTGCATCAAATGGTCTCCACACTGCTGTAAGCGTTCCATTTCACACTCCCCTCTCAGAGCTACATGATGTCAACAAGAGAGGATATATTGAATATGGTCATCTGTGCCATACAGCCCTTACTGTGAGCAGAGAAGACCCAATGACCTGCTGTTCAAACTAGGGACAGGATTGATCCGATATATAGTATCAGTATCGGTCTGATCCTGACCTAGGAAATAAAAAATGTAACCTGACTAAATATAAAAAAGGCACCTCACAAAACTTGCGACATAACCCTACCTTAGCACATGGGAGTAGTATGCGTCACGTGATAAGAGCGGCTGTTGCGTGTGAGACCTGTCAGCAGTCTGGAGTTACTTTACCCTGAAAGCATTTGGAGCCTCGCTACGTGCTACCAAACCGGCATTTCATCTCTGCGCAAGCTATCGCAGAGAAGTAAAGCAAGTGTGTAAGTTATTCGCTGAATGTTTTTAAAGCATTCCAACATTAAGCTTGACAACCGATATATGGAGCTCAGACGTCTGTGCGTTGTCACCACTAAGTATGACTGTACAATGGATGGACTCAAGTTTTACTTTGAAAAAACTGTTGCAGGTTAAACAGTTCTGTGGTTCCAAGAAAAAAAACATGAAAAATATTTTTTTTTTCATACTTGTCTTAAGTTTTGTATAGAAATTACACACAATTCAGTCTCAGGTTAAATGTGATAGAAACCGCTTACACTGACATCCATCTTGATACAAGAAGAGTGTCATGAAGCAGTGTTTACATTTATTTGCACTGCTTCCCACTCTGGAGGTCTATTTATGTTAAGTATAAAAGGGTCGATTCTACAACTTGTTTTTTTTATTAGTTGTTGAATATAAACGTTATTTTGTGCTGATATTGCACTTCTTTTTTTCAGAACCAGAGACATTTTGTAATCTGCATAAAATTGCATTTTAAATAACATTTTGAATATTACTTTAAATACTTGGATTTAAAGTTCTGTTAAAAGATTAAATAAAAAGACTAGTTTAGCTGAATATTTTGGGTGCAGTGTATTTTTCGTAATACAATAGTTTTGTTTTGTCTTTTTAAATTTGAGTATGAACTTCTACAAAATGCAGCAAGATATAAAAGAAAACAGTTTTATTGATTATAAAATGGACTATATCGGATTCATAATAGTATCGGCAGATATCCAAATTTATGATATCAGTATCGGACATAAAGTGGTATCATGCCATCTCTAGTTCAAACCTGGAACAGTTCTACAGTACAGTAACCATAGCCCACCTTTCTGTGTGTTTTTTTCAATAGGCTTTAATTATTTTATTTTTTTTTGTTATCAGATGGCCACAGAATGTCCCTATCAAATACACTACCAGTAAAAAGTTTGGGCACACTTTCTCATTTAATGCTTTTTCTTTATTTTCATGACTATTTACATTGTAGATTTTCAATGAAGGCATCAAAACTATGAATGAACACACATGGAATTATGCAGTAAAGTAAAAAGTATGAAATAACTCAAAACATATTTTATATTTAAGATTCTTAATAGCCACCCTTTGCTTTGATTACTGCTTTCCACACTCTTGGCATTCCCTTGATGAGCTTCATGAGATCGTCACCTGAAATGGTTTTCCAATCATCTTAAAGGACTTCCCAGAGATGCTGAGCACTTGTTGGCTCTTTTACCTTCACTCTGTGGTCCACCTCATTCCAAACCATCTCAATGGGTGTAGGTCAGGTGACTCTGGAGGCCAGGCCATCTGACGCAGCACTCTATCACACTCCTTGGTCAAATAACCCTTACACAGACTGGAGGTGTGTTTGGGGTCATTGTCCTTTTAAAAAATTAATAATGATCCAACTAAACGCAAACCGGATGGGATGGCATGTCACTGCAGGATGCTGTGGTAGCCATGCTGGTTCAGTGTGCCTTCAATTTTGAATAATTTCCTGACAGTTTCACCAGCAAAGCACCCCCACACCATCAAACCACCTCCTCCATGCTTCACAGTTGGAACCATGCATGTTGGAACCATTGGTGATCATGGCTCAAGAGTTGGGAGTTCGCCTTGTAATCGGAAGGTTGCCGGTTTGAGCCCTGGCTTGAACAGTCTTGGTTGTTGTGTCCTTGGGCAAGACACTTCACCCGTTGCCTACTGGTGGTGGTCAGAGGGCCCGGTGGCGCCAGTGTCCGGCAGCCTCGCCTCTGTCAGTGCGCCCCAGGGTGGCTGTGGCTACAATGTAGCTTGCCATCACCAGTGTGTGAATGTGTGTGTGAATGGGTGGATGACTGGATGTGTAAAGCGCTTTGGGGTCCTTAGGGACTAGTAAAGCGCTATACAAATACAGGCCATTTACCATGCATGTAGAGATCATCCGTTTCTGCATCACACAAAGACACAGCGAGTAGAACCAAAGATCTCAAATTTGGACCAAAGCACAGATTTCCACTATTCTAATGTCCGTTTCTTGGCCCAAACAAATGTTTCCTGCTTGTTGCTTTCCCTTAGTAATCGTTTCTTAGCAGCTGTTTGACCATAAAAACTGGATCCGCGCAGTCTCCCCTGAACAGTTGCTGCTGGAACTTTGTGTGGCATTTATCTGGGCTCTAATCTGAGGTGCTGTTAATTTGTGATATCTGAGGCTGATGACGACTCAGCAGCAAAGGTGACTCTTGGTCTTCATTTCTTGGGGCAGTCCTCATGTCAGCCAGTCTCGTCGTAGCGCTTGCTGGTTTTTGCAACTGCACTTGGGGACACATTCAAAGTTTTAGCAATCTTCCAGACTGACTGACCTTCAGTTGTTAAACTAATGACGGGCTGCCGTTTCTCTTTACTTAGCTAATTGGTTTTTGCCATAATATGAATTCTAAGAGTTATCAAATAAAGCTGTCAGTTGTGTACCAACCTGACTTCTGCACAACATAACTGATGTCCCAACCCCATTAAGAAGGTAAGAAATTCCACAAATGAACCCTGACAAGACACTGGCTATTTTCAGGAATCTAAAATATAAGACATATTTAGAGTTATTTATGATTTTGTTCTTCCTACATAAATTCATATATCTTGCTTTAAATATTTAATGTCTTCAGTATGTACGTGCAATGTAGAAAGTAAAAATAAAGAAAAACCATTTAAAGAGAAGGTGTATCCATACTTCTGACTGGTAGTGTACAAAGGCCCATTTTTAAACTAACAAATGGATGTTCATGGCACTGTATGTGCATATGTAAGCTATGTGTTTGTTTCAGGATATGCAGCATATCAAGCTTATAATGGGTTATCATACTGCCTAATGACTGCACCCCATTAGACTACTGGGGCTCCTTAGCACAACAGGTTTAGCGTGGGATTTATTATAGTCGGGTCATGAGTGTGTGCAAATCTAATTATACAAATTTAATGTGAATTTATTTATTTATTAAAATATGGCATTCAAACAATATCTAGTATGAATTGAACATTCAACAGACTCTGTTTTTAACGCAGTTTTGCCTGACTTTAGTTTGGACAGCTCCAAACTATTTAAATCTATTCAATGAGAAACTGCTCAGTGATGTTATACATCTTTTTCTACACATTCTTTCAAGACCCCAAACCTTTCACCTTTCATGTTTTGTTAGTAGTTAAGAGACGTGGAAAAGTTGACTTCTTAACATCTTTTTGGTGTGTAATTTTTGCTGCTTCTGCGATCCAGTCCAGTTTTCAGTGACTATTATAAGAATGGTAAATGGCCTGTATTTGTATAGCGCTTTACTAGTCCCTAAGGACCCCAAAGTGCTTTACACATCCAGTCATCCACACACTGGTGATGGCAAGCTACATTGTAGCCACAGCCGCCCTGGGGCGCACTGACAGAGGCGAGGCTGCCGGACACTGGCGCCACCGGGCCCTCTGACCACCACCAGTAGGCAATGGGTGAAGTGTCTTGCCCAAGGACACAACGACCGAGACTGTCTAAGCCGGGGCTCGAACCGGCAACCTTCCGATTACAAAGCAAACTCCCAACTCTTGAGCCACGATCACCCAAAGAGAATGGCTCTCAGCAGGTTGTGGACCGGCCTCCCAAGAGCTTTGAATGTCCTTTAAAAAGCCTGGAGAACTCTTCCTGAAAACTATGTAATGTATTATTACTGGACATGACACACTACATGTAGTAAAGGTTATTTACACCATGGAGCCTTACGCTAAAAGTGGTCTCAGATTTAACAC
This sequence comes from Oreochromis niloticus, assembly GCF_001858045.2. NCBI lineage: Eukaryota > Metazoa > Chordata > Actinopteri > Cichliformes > Cichlidae > Oreochromis > Oreochromis niloticus. The sequence continues at coordinate 5,386,013 of NC_031980.2, forward strand.
TATTGGTGAAGCTGGATTCTTAGAATCAGTGTTACGATAGCTGGGATAGACTCCAGCCCCCCCACGGCCCTGATAAGGACAAGTGGAAGAGACTGGCTGGATGGACTGATGGCAGCATCTTGTCCGACTGAATAACAGGATGTCAATGGGAAGGCTGATTGGTTTGTCGCTGACTAAGAAAGCTAACAAGAAAGCTAACAAGAAAGCTTGACTAAGAGAGTTCAGGTTGTGTTGATATGCTGTATTTCCACAATGCTTGCTCCTGTTTCAGTAAATCATTGCATGTATTTCCCACTTTCCTAGGAAAATATTTTAAAAATGAGGGGTAACTCAAGACTTTTGCACAGTACTGTAGGCTGTCCCTTTAACCTCCTAGGACCTGGCGTCCACGTATGTGGTCATCACATTTTGGGTTGGCTAGACCAAAATACTAAATTTTGCTCTACAAGGGCCTGATATCCACTTACAACAGGGGTGGGCAACTCCAGGCCTCGAGGGCCGGTGTCCCTGCAGGTTTTAGATGTGTCCTTGAACCAACACAGCTGATTTAAATGGCTAAATTAGCTCCTCAACATGTCCTGAAGTTCTCCAGAGACCTGGTAACGAACTCATCATGTGATTCAGGTGTGTTGACCTACGGTGAGATCTAAAAACTGCAGGACACCGGCCCTCGGGGCCTGGAATTGCCCACCCCTGACTTACAAGGACATTATACTGCCACTGTTCTACCGAAATTTAAAGCAAATGTACTCATATGTGGATCTCATTTTTCTCAGAAACAAAAATCAGGTAAAAAAAAATCTTTGTTTTTACATTCACCAGGTTCCAATCAGCCCAAATAGCAAAGAGAAATTAAAAATGCATGCCATGACAGAGTTCGGGTCTTAGGAGGTTAAAGCCCGAACCATGAAAAAATTGCTAGAGAATTTGACCTTTACGATTTATGTTTATTGAACCTTTTCGTGTTTAAAGCGCAACTCAAAATCATAAAATACATTTTACTCACGTCTGACGTCAGTTTGCTTCCTTCATTAAATCAAGTTATTTATAAACAACATCAGCACATTCCCCCCCATCAATGGCCTTCACCCAGGAGACTGGGTTTCGTGCCACTGTGGAACGATTATTTTTACACTCAATTTCATATCATTATCAATCTTTTGTTATAAGTCATTGCTTAGCTTAATTCTCAGCCACTACCTGTTCACAGCCCGTTGAATCTGTCATCAGACGTTATTAGTCCAAGACACATTTCCAGTAGGTAGTCTTCTCAGCTTTAGTTAGCAAATCGTCCTTTAGTGGTTCCTCTATCCTCCTGAAGGGAAGTAATGGGTTATCTCTTTTAACTGCTGTGTGCTGCCAAATTACTTTTGTGGTTTTGTTTGTACTCACAGCTTTTTTTAAACCCTTTTCCTCTGTTAGGATTAGAAAAAGAAAGGAAATGATTCAATTTCATTTAATTTAATAAAAGTTTCCTTTCTTTCCTGCTTGTACTTGTTATTTCTAAGTTTCATTGCTTGAAATATAAGGCAGAACCTGCTTAAAATTAACTGCCAATTTTTCTAATGTCTTTTAATTTTTTAGGCAACATATAGCAACATTCAATACGGTGCAAAAAGGTGCAACAGTCAAAGCTGATCCAGGAAGCTAGCTTGCTAACTTTGCAACACTGTTTCTTTATTCATTTTCTCTTAGGGTGTGTTAATGCATAATTTAAATTTTTGCAGAATTATAATCACCTTACGATGCTGTTGTTTTGTTGTTGTCCTGTCAATTTCCTACTCACTTGCTCTTATTTTCTTTAGCACAGAAAGATGGATACAAAATCTAGTCAGTCCGAATTGCTTTCCTAGTTAAGCTATAAATTGACTATTTTGTATTTGATGTGTTTTTTTGTGTGTTTGTTTTGTTTTGTTTTGTTATCAGTGCTCTTTTTGTTCGTTTCGCCAGTTCAGATTTTTGACTGCCACCTACATCAAACAGAGCAGAACTGGAAATAGTTTTAGTTTTGCATCAGTGCATTATCCTCCTTGAAGCAGCTGTCAGAAAATGGGTTCACTGTGGTCGTAAAGGGATGGACATGGTCAGCAATAATACTCAGGTAGGCTGTTGCGTTTCAATGATGCTCAGCTAAGAGGCTCAAAGTGTGCCAGGAATATTCTCCCTACACCATCACATCACCAATAGCAGTCCGAATTGTTGATACAAGGCAGGATAGATCCGCGCGTTCATGTTGTTAATGCCAAATTCTGACCATACCCTCCAAGTGATTTAACATGGGGGTTTTCTGCTGCTATGGTCCACTCTTTGAAGGTTTCACATTGTGGTGTGCATTCAGAGATGCTCTACTCTATACCTTGGTTGTAATGAGCAGAAATTTGAATTAACTGTTTCCATTCTACTCTGACCAATACTAGATACTAGAAAGCTTGTTTGTAAGCAAGCTCTTCCCAGCTGACACGGATGCACAGTTGGTGAATTGTAGTGTAGTGCCTCAGGGACGAGTGAGCACTCAAAAAACACAAAAAAACAAAAAACATGGAACCTTGTGACCACCCTTTGATAATGGTATTTACTGTATGTCACTAGGATCCCATGCTAGTGAAAACAGAAACCACAACACTGATTAAACATATTTGCTTTCTTGCTACATTTGTTGCATGTTGAACAACTAGAACTCCACCAATTCTCCGTTCTGGGGTTGCACCTATCCAATAACGAGCATCAAGATTAGTCTACTATGGCCATAATTTCTGTTGTGGATATAAGAGAAAAACACAATCCAGTATTCCAGCAGTACATAACTGCTTCCATTTATGAGGGGCAACCAATCAAAAGGAATTTATCTTAAACCAAAGATAATTTTAAAGCAAGTGGAGCTCAAACAGCTTGTTTCAGAGAGTGGATGACCTGAGGAGAAGGCCAAATATAAGAAAGTAAAGCTTATTTTTTTAACTCTAAGTCACGCAAAACCACATTTAGACTAGAAGAATAAAAATATGCAGCTAGAAAGTTGCTGTTAGCAGCCGAGTATACACCTGCAATCACATTCCAGACGCCCCGGCTGCCTGAAAGCACCTGTAACTGTTTAGCAGCTGTTGCACTAGAGGCCTCTGATGGTGTTTTGCAAAATCTCTAAAACGAACAGAAGACAACCTGCTGAGAAATGGTGTAATAAACCAGATGTTCCCAAAGCCAGATGTGTGTTTGTTTAGAAAAAAGAGGGGTGGAAAGAGATGCCAGGTGCTACACACTGCGAAAGACCATAAACCTGCAGTGTTTACTCAAACAGACATGTTATCAATAAGTTAGGCACATGCTTTTCATCCAGTAACTCACATTTAAAACAGTGTTTATTCTAATTGTAAGTATATTAAATATTATCATTAAACATGAAAACTAACTTTCTCTGTTTTAAATAACAATTTGGAAAATGAATAAGAATGAACACAATAAGCAGGATATTAAAAGTAGTTTATAGCATTATAAAAAAAATCAAAAACAATGTCGGCACCTCTCTGTATTTACATCTAAGCAATAAAAAGAGTAAAAGCATTAGAGTAGACTTCAGCAAATTGATGTAATTGACTGAAGGTTATGCTGGTGAATTCAAATACATTCAACTTTCAAAATCACTTAAACCATAAAAAATACTTCTGGGAATAACATTTGTGCTTGAACTTGCAAAAAGCATTTTCCTGCAAATCCAGTTTCACAATTTGTATTTCAAAGAAAGCTGACTGGAAGTGGAAAAAAAAGACATAGTTAAATGGAAGTGACTCAGATGCTGCTACTAACATCTAGATAACTGCTGACATACTGTTGTCTTTATTCTTTACCGACACTTGATTAGTTTAAACACTTACATAATAGGATAACTGATCTAACTGCCGTTCAACTCATGTCAGTCTAGTAATGAGCTTTGGCCAGTGAATAGCCTGAAAAGGGCACGATGTAAAAATATGCTTTCTAAGAAATTATGCAATGTGCACATGTGGACTTTTAACAAGAAGTTGCAAAACATTAAAAAAAACAATCCCTGAGATTATGAAATGTTATATCATATGATATGGTTTAAATGCTTCTAAAAAGGTGTTCGCCATAAATAAAGGAAACGGCACCAAGCAGAAGGATTTCTTAACTTCTTCTGTAAGAGAGAAGCAATTGAAACACCGAGAAGATCAGGAGTTTCTGTGAATTTGGCTTCTCCACATCACTCTGGTAAACTGCCGCTGTGATCTGGATTACTCCATTGGACTAAGTCTTTTGCTTGTTTACATCAAGGCTAAAGAAGGAAAAGAGCATGTGTGCTGGCTTGCAAGGAGCCCTCGGCTAGTCTCTTGGGCTGAATCAGATTTTCCTAGAATAATTAGGACTTCTAAGACAGGATTTAGCCTTGTGTGACTCCACAGCCCAGGAGGTCATCAGAAATACTGTCGCATTTAAGCGTATTAACTCTAGAGATGATTGTCAACGTAAGACCACTCAGACATAGGTCCCTCAAATCACGGGCCTTACACATGCACACATACTGTGACCGATGGAAACCCTAAGCACCTGATTACACATGCAATAGGATGAGCAGGACAAGAGCTTACCTTCACTTTCACTTCCTAGATTACACTAGCACTTCTGGATGGTTCTCTCTCCGGATGTTTTGCCGGTCTGTGTTTAGAAAGTCCACATTTGAGTTTTGGTTCAATGACTAAAGGTAGGAAAACCCTATATAAATACCAGTCCATGTCATTGCAGCTTAACAAATAAAAAGAATAATCCATTAAATTATACCAGGAAAAAAATGGAGGTAAAATTGTAATTTTTCCTTTAGGTCATTAGGGTTTTTCTGATTCACTTCACAATTCAGTTTCCTTTTCTTCTTCATTTTCTTTAGATTGCACCAATTTACAACCTACTGTAAGCAATCTGAAGCCACTTTACATTTCAAAGCAAAAACTTTACAATATTCAATGCTAACCAGAAAATATTTTCTGCTTCGCTTAATAATTAAAAAAAACAAATGGTTTCCCTTTCATTGTGAAAATACTTCTTTACCCTTAAACCTTCCAGTCTGCCACCACATTCCCACATCTACTTTTCACATTCTCACCAACTGGCTTGACAAGTAAGGCTAATGAAACACTGTCCGCCTGAGCTGTGATTCTTTTTTTTTTCTTCCCTTTTTTTTCTGAAATAAACTGCTGGAACCCTACTTTCATTAGACACAGCCTGGATCTTGGCATGGGAGTATGGGTCATACAAGGACATCCCAGAATAGGAAAAACAGCCCGGACAGAGCCTGAAGCAAAGCACTAAGGGTGGCAGAGATCCAGCTGAAACCACTATAGTACACCGGCCACTGGAAAGTTATTGAATACACACGCCGCAGGTACGTATGTACACCAATTATTGCAACAGAAGTTTCAGGGCTGTGAGGTGATTCTGTTGGCACATATGTTTACATCATGCTGTGTGGAGTTCAAGGTGAGGTAACGCTGGAATATAAAGCACTTTTGACTATTCATGGTCAAAATGCAGCCCTGCCCTTAATGTTCACCAAGCATTTGAGTAGGTTTGTAGTTACTAAGCAACCATCATGTAGTCCCTCTCAGGCTAATCCGTCTAGGCCACTTTGGCTGCATGGAGCCTTCGATGCACACTGATACATCACCTTGGATCACCGGCATCCTTTGTCCGCAGCATCCTTTGATACACCTGCTGAGGTCTTTAGAGAGGGTGACTTCTTTTCTTTATCGCAACACATATCTGGTCATTTGGCCCTGAAGAATAACTAATCTGTTGTATTGATAAAGAGTCAGCGGCGAGAAGATAGGTCTGTTTTACACAGTGTGCCGCCGTTTATCAGCGTGCTCTGAAATGAGTAGTGCTGCCTCTTTTGACTTTTGAGCTTGAAGCTACACCAAAAGTTAAAAGAGATAAAGCCAGAACAAAGTGCGTCAGCGACACTGGTGTGAAAATGAAAGACTTATTTTGAAATGTCAAAGGACAGATTTATTATCCAGAAGAGATTTCCAGCAGGCCTACTAATGTGATTTTGATTTAGACAGGAATGTCACTCATATTTTGTTCATTTCACCCTGTTCACCCAAGACAGTCTTTAGTGTGTTTCAGAGATTCCTGCGATTAAGGCATGATAAGAGAGGACTTCTTGGGATAGGTCTTACTGGAATTGAATGTTTATTTGACCAACATGGAACATAAAATGCCATTAACAGAATTCCCACATTGCCTGCACGTTTCACCAGAAACAAACAGCATTGGCTTGTGAAGCTCACATCTTTAGAGAGTATATAGGACAGCTGTAGGAGGTCACTGCATGCCTATACAGGCTCTCTCTCCATAGAGTGCACATAAAGCGAGACTATACCATTTGGAAAGAATGCAGCAGCGGTTTGTTTTTGATTTTTTGTTATGGCTTCTGACAAAGGCCAACGGCCTTCTTAACTCTGTCCAAAGGTGACCAAATCCATGCAAGCAGCACCTCTAAAGCTCATTTACTAATTCACTAATTCAATTTATAGCATGTGAACACAGACATGCAGACTGTGACTATTTCACAGAGTTTGTATTCCTGTGAACATTATTCATGTACAGATTACAGTGCAGATAATGTGAGCAGATTTCTGCCCAGTAGGTGTGTTGTGATACCCCTCCCCTTGTTTTCAGTCTTTGTGCTAATCTCAGTCTCCTGGTTGTAACTGTATAGGGCCACGAGTGGTATTATTTAACTCTTGGAAAAAATGCATGTTTCCACAATGCACAATTCTTTGTTAAACATGTGATCAGTTAGGAATGAATAACATGTATTCTCACGATGTTTTCCATCCTATGGGCTTTGCTTGTAAAGTGACCTGATTTGTAGGTCAGTGTGAATTAAGTCTCACTACACTAGGGACTTAATGGAAAGAGGTTTTAGAGCTTAATATAACTCATGTGAAAACTTTGAACACATGCATATATTTTTAGGATTTACCAGCTGTAGGCAACTGACTTATGCAAACACAGGATATTTACAAGTGTCACCTGTGGAATGAATAGTGAGCCTGTGTACACTTACCTGTGCATTAAAGGTCACTTCATTTACAAGTTCTTTTGATAAAGTAAATGCCACTGTGTGATTTCAGATCATGGTTGGAAATAATTTTGAAATGTTAAAAGTAGTTAACAATAATATTTTTTCTCTTCTTTTTGTCTCTTTTTGTCTTTCTTTCTTTTCTTTTCTTTTTTTTTTTTAGAGTGGAATACTTTAAAGTGAGCATTTGTTGTGCTAAAATATAGAGGAAGTGTTACTGTACTCCATTGTTTTGGCATTTTCAGAATTATTTTATATTTTAAATCAGTGACTTAGTGACTTTATTGTAATACTTTATCCATTTTTTATTCAGTGCTATTAGTAACAAAGTTTCAACTGCCACTTATTTGGCTTTGAATGTTTTATTTGAATGAATACATATAAATATACAATTAGTTCTATTAATGTTGAATGGATTATATCATATTATGACTTCCTATCATGTGTCATACATTTACTTTGACTCAGTCTTCAACCTGATACAGTTACACACTTAATGTATATGACTTTGCTAAGTGTTTCTGTGTATTTATGATAAAACAAAATGTTGAAAAATTGTTTTTCCTTACACTTTTCCCCCTTTTTTTGGATTCATGCTTTCAGTTTAAGGCATTGCCTCAGAATGCCTGAGCAAATATTTGCCAATGTATGTCCAACCCCCTCGCCAGTATCAGCTCAAGCTATGCACTGCTATCTGTCTCAAAAGTTACAAGGGCCGTATTGGAGCATGTTGGAACGCTAACCTGTCAATAAACAACAAGAAACGTATACGGCTCCCAGAAACCTTTGCACTTTAAATGCTGATATGATCTGGAAAGAGTTAAGCTGACCAAAGTTTTGCATTATTCAGAGTGCACTTTCCTGTTCCCCTATGAAATGTTTTCACCTCATATGACCTGCAAACCGGTTTATTTGGCTGGTAGATCACAGACTCAAAGTCGAGTTGTTAAACTGTCCCGCCTACAGAAAATTGTTTTCCGTGCTTGCAGGTTCTCAGAAGCAGTTCATATTTCAGTTCTATGAGACCCAGTTAGCTAGCTAAGTGTTAAATTTTAATAGTAAAATGGTAGTATTTTATATACTGTATGCTTTTGTCTCTCCTAAGCATGACTTTATTTAATCAAGAGATCAATAAAGATCCTCAAGAAAATGCACTCACACCTCTATATGAAAGCACTTTGAATGAATGCACATGAATGAACCTTAATCATATCTTATATATCTTCTGGTTTAAATATAAAGTATTTATTTAATGCATAAAAGAAAGGCAGTATTGTGCTTTCACTATAAGTGTAACTTAATTGGACATCTTCTGGTTTTCACAGACTATTTTTGTCTTTTGTCTCTCTCTTTTTAACAAAAGTGGTATCAAGTTGTGACTAGGTGTTGTTTAAGACCAAATAAAACCACTACGGGACTTTCCCTCAGTTAATACGGACTTAATACCAAGCTACCAAAATGTGGGGGTTTCCAGTGACTCAGAGAAGACTGCAAGGAGATTATTACTTTTTTAAAATAGAATTAAAATGTCACAATGTTTTGTTGTAGTTGACTGCAAAGACTATACTAAAAGGGCTGCAAGCTGATTATTGACAAAGCTGTCTGTGTTACCTGTTCACCTGCTACGAAGTGTCTAGAGTATAGACTGTATATAAAAGATAGACATAGCCACGTGACATGGCCTATTGGTTTTTAAAGCTCAGTTTCAAAATGTCAACGTTAGACTTGCAGCCGTGCCCATGCAGTTTTTTCTGGATCCAGAAGAGAAGTGACCATATTTTGAAGAGAGGAAACAATTAAGTGCTAAACTTTGAGCTAACACTATTAACAGGGCACCACAGAGCCACATATACTTGCTTATTATTGCTAAGCAATATATTAATAAAATATTTGAATCTAATTCAACAAAACTGGAGCAAATAAACTTAAATAGGCTGCACCAACCTTGTGATTAACGGAGCAGCTGTAAAAAGCTTCTTCTACATTCAATATATACTCTATATGTACTGCATCCTGTACATATTATTTATAATGTAAAGTTGGGCATTTCAGTATGGGACTTTGTGGGGAATGCTTTTTGGAGAAAGAAAAAAAAATAATTTAAGAGATTTTAAAGGTACAGTGTGTAAAATCTCATCATTAGAGGACAGTAGAGTAAATAACAGTCAACTGATTTCTGTGTTCTTACCCCTCTCAGTTCAAGTGCACAATCCTAGCTACAGTGGCTCCCATTCATCTGTAGTGACTGCAGGCTGTCAGTCCGTAAATATGTTTTGACATCTGGAAAGGCTGTAACATTTTGTCTGATACAAGTCGATAAGTAAGTGAAGCTAATTTCTGTCCCATGACTTTGATGCTGAGGTGATTTGTTGAGGATATTCTAAACTTTTCTGTTGGTAAGGACTGCTGTTTTTGCAGTTATTAGCTGCTGTTAGCTTGGATTATCTGCTCTTAGCCTTTGTTAGCGAATGTTAACCACCATTAATGAAACTATCATCAAAGTAGAAAAATGATGGTGTTTAACTCAGACATTTAGCAAATAAACTCTCATACAATGTATGAATGCAATCACAATTTTTACTAGAAAGTGTAATTTTGTTGGACAATCGAGCCCAACATCGTCAGCTATCAAGAGACGGGAGAGTCGCATGTTTAACCTGCTGACTTGGTAATTGTAAAGTAATTGTTACCATATTGGGAATAAATAAGCATGTTTATACACAATTTCATGTGTTATAACCTTAATTTCAGTTAAGGAGATAAGCCCTGAGGTGAAGAAAACAAACACGACATTTTATCCAGATGCCGATTCTGTTCTCTCTTTCCTTCATTTTTTCCTTCTTTGATAAAAGGGGCTCCTTCTCTGATAATAAAACTGCAATAAATTTCTCCATCTAAATTAAAAACACTAAAGAAAAAAAAATCAAATTTGACTGACTGTATCTTTCTGGACAGAAACATGCCTAAAATTATCAAGAAATTCAGTGATGGGTTTGAGCTTGATTACATGGAAAATATAGGAAATGAACTGTCTTACTCATTAAGACAACACTACAGCAAATGGGTACAATGTGGAACAAGTACTGACATGTGGACGTTTGTCTTAAGAAGAATGCAGCAGGAGACCAGCACGTGAGAAGTGAAGTGATAGAGTCTCGGTGAGAGGTTATTATTTGTGCATGCACACAGGTCCTTATATGAATGATTGGCATACTTCACATACAGAAGCAAAAAAAGAAGTTAGCACTTCCTGGTCTACCAGTTATACTTTGGTTGGTTTTACAATAAAAAAGTAAATAAAACATTTAAATAAATAGATGACTGCTTTTTCATTTATTATCTGCTGCATAATAGTGTTGTCTTTGTTTATTTGTAACCTGACAACTGCTAACAACAGTTGGAGGCCTTTGGCATCTTTGACAAGCCCATTTTTTTTTGCATCAGTGGTCAATTTCAGCAAGAAAAACATGGACTTAAACTTGCATTTTTTCTACTGGCTAGAAGTAGACCTCAGCCTCACTTCATCTGAAAACTGAGTAATGAGTTCATAGTCTAAACTGGTAGGTTTTTTTTTGTTAACTGTAAAGAAAAATAGAATGGAAAAGAAGGGGAAGCTTTAGGGTGGGCCAAGTCATTTGGTCAAGTCTTTTAAATGGTAAATGGTAAATGGCCTGTATTTATATAGCGCCTTTCTGGTCCCTAAGGACCCCAAAGCGCTTTACATATCCAGTCATTCACCCATTCACACACTGGTGATGGCAAGCTACATTGTAACCACAGCCACCCTGGGGCGCACTGACAGAGTTTTAAAGTTAAAAATGGTCCATCAACTCACTTTCAGGCATTTTTTTTCACACATTGAAATGTTTGAAAAAAACCCCCTCAAAGACTATTAAAGATAAAAGCCTGAAAATTTCACTGGTCTTTCTCACCATCAAAATGAAAGAGGATCAGCAATTTTGGGATACATACAGTACATTCAAAAATGTATGATTATTGGTTAGTTATTTTATATATTTTATAGTCCTGATCAAAAGTTTAGGATTTTTTACCATTGAAAAATGCCAAAAAAATCATATTTTGCATGATTGGATCTTAACAAGGTTCTGATCTAAAGTTTAGGACCACACCAAAAAGACACGTAATGCATTTTCCTGGAAGATGTCCCTTGTCCTGCGGGCATTGTGTACTGTAGCGTTGTTAGATTTGTGTTGTTGATTGTCATTTATGCTTAGAAAAGATCTACTCATATATGCTTAGAGTTGTATAATCAATGTCGTGTTGGTAGAGGTTTGATCCTTAATAGTCTGCAAAGACTTTGTGTGGATTCCAGAGTGTTCTGGCATTCACACCCACATCCTGGGAGCATTGGAGAGGTTGTACCTTCTTTTATTGTTTTATGGTAGGATAAACGTATCTATGTCTGTTTCAGTCTAAGTGCCTTTTGTTTAGATGAACTGTTGGACTTCCAGACCAGCAGGTTATGGGGTCACACTGTGACCCCCCGCCCACCCCCACACACACACACACACACACACACTTACACAACGCACAGGCAAGGTACTCTTTGTGTGTATGTATACGTCGTATGTTAATGAACCTATGCATATTCATGTGACCTCAATAAAAGATCAGTGTTTCGGGGAGCAGATGAGAACAACTGGGGTCAAGCGAAGGAACGGCGGTTGCCCAGTTGGTCTCCCTCGTATACGAGAATCATAAAGAGCTCTGCTTGGTGTTCAATGCTTTTGCTGTGTAATTACAGTGTCTTGAACGTTCCAGCGAATAGGTTTAAGCTACAAACCTATCAAGCGTTGTCCTGTTGAAAACCCAGTTGTTACCACACAGACGAGGGCCCTCAGTCATGAGGGATGCTCTTGGGAACATCTGGACATAGCCAGCGCCTGCACCTCGTGAAGCGCCATTGTTCCACTGAAGGAAAAAGCACCCCAGACCAGACGTGCCCCCTCCAATGTGACGCGTAGAAACATCTCAGGTGGGATCTGCTTGTCATACCAGTAATGTTGGAAACCATCAGGACCATCAAGGTTAATTTTTTTCTCATCAGAGAACAAAACTTTCTTCCACCTTTCACCTTTCTACCTTGTCCCATGTTTGGTGCTCTCTTGCAAAGTCCAAATGGTCAATTCGGTGACGTTCAATGAGACGAGGCATTTTTGTTTTTGAAGCCCTTCAGTCTCAGATGCCATCTGATGGTTATGGGGCTGCAGTCGGCACCAGTAACAGCCTTAATTTGGGTTGAGGATTGTCCAGTGTCTTGATGGACAGCCAATTGGATCCCCTGGCCCAGTGCTAGTTATATTTTTTGGGGTCATCCATTTGACTTTTTTGTTCCATAACTCTCAGGATCATTAAAAAAAATTCCAAATGACTGTCTTACTGCGTCCCACCTCCGGAGCAATGTCGCACTGCGAGAGATTCTGCTTATGTAGTTCAACAACCCGACCACGTTCAAAAAGGGAACCTTTTTTTGCCTTTGCCATCAGAACATCATGACAGTGTGACTACCTGAAAGAAAATGACAATGAATCCACATTTTAGGGCAGATTTGGCCTTTTAATGGCATGTGGTCCCAAACTTTTGATCAGCTGTAAGACAGCCTGTTTTTAATTTAAGCATTGTTTTCAATAAATTTCATGCTCCAAAAAATGCTATGTCTCACTCCCAGTTCTTCTTGTTGCATTTTGAAGCTCTATTTAGAAACTTGTTAAGCTCCAACCATGCAAAATATGATTTTTTGCCATTTTCCAAGTGGTCTTAAACTTTTGATCGGGTATATACCGTGTCAGATGTTGAGGAACCAAGACACCATGATGAGAAGTGGGCTACTGGAACAAGATGGCATCGGTGGACAAGAGGTGAAAATAGGGTGCTGCTGGAATGCTACTATGCAAGTAACCCCAGCGGAAGGGGTTGCATGAATAGGATAAGGGACCTATGGAAATTTAGATATCCAGCATCCAGACTGACGGACGAAGGAAGAAGGAACTGCTCTCATGACTAGAGATTGACGAGGTACAACACAAATGCTATGGTAAAGGGGAGCCAGGATGGCAGGTCAGGGGGCAGATATCATCACCCCCACCTGGGATTGGGTACCAAGCTCCAAGTGTAAAAGAAGAAGGATCATTGAGTGCGAGAGGAACTGACATGAGAGATAGGATCATGGCGAAGCTTGAAACCTGGATCCTCCATAGCTGGTTACCAAGACTACATGAAGTACCCTCAGAAGATCTGCTAGATGATGTGAATGCAGCACTACAGACAATACATTCCGCGACCATTACTGAGTCTAACCAGCTGATCTACACTACGGCAGCAGTGATAAATGAGACGCGTACCCACAAGTTAAACAGCCACAAGGAGCGTAGCTGCAGAAAGGTGCGATAAAGAAGATGCCTAAGAAGTACGGGAAGCTGTCCATACCTGAGGCCTTGGAAATTGCCAGGCAAAGACTCACAGCCTTGGTCAGCGGCTTAAAAAGGAACACCAGAGAGACAGAAGGCAGGAGAATAAAGCAGCTGTTCTCCACAGAACCAGCCAAGGTGTACTCTCAGTGGCAGGGGAACAAGAACAGCAACACCAAGTCTGGAAATGGAGCAACACTGGAAGAGCATATGGGAGAAGGATGCAACACATAACGGCAATGCTCGGTGGCTAATGGATCTAAGAGCACACCACAGCAACCTCCCTGAATAGAGTCCAGTAACCATCACAATGGCAGATATCCAAGGACGGGTTTCAAGTATGAAGAGTTGGACAGCACCAGGCCCCAAGATGGTTCGAGCCTACTGGCTGAAGAAGCTGACTGTAGCTACTGTATACATCCAGCCCTTCTGGTCCAGCACTTCTGCAAAGTCCCATATTTGAGCACACATTAAAAAAAATGCAAATAGCAAAAAACAATTAGTGACAATTTCTGAATGGCATATAGTTAGAATAACAACTGGTATGCAGTTCAACAACAGTTGAAAATGGGGGTTTGCAAATCAAAGGGTGATGTCATAGTGGCATGTTTTGCATGAAGCCAGCAGAGTCAAATCAGGTTTTAATATTGGGGCTCATTGGTGTATATTTCAATATGTTAATTCAGTAATATATTTATGCCCCGTAAAGAAGTCTGCAGTGATATTTAATGAATAAGTAAGAATTATAAATGTAAGAACAATATGTGTCCCAGCCGAAATAAAAGGACAGTTGATGTTTTGAACACCACCATTTCTCATCAGCCAAGTCTTCAAAACCATAGTGGACGTGGGATGACATTCTCAGGTCGAACCATAATAACATACATGATTTACAACATCTTGCAGAAAACCTGACATAAAGTGCACATAATTCTTCAGAGAATTTTAATTGCAATATATAACATTTAAACCTGCTAAAAATCATAAGTCACTTGTGATAGTGCCTTCTATTTCATCTTAGGAAGAGCAGTGATGCTTGATGTGTCATTTTGTTCTGGGTGCAATAGATGAATAAAATTAGAGGCTAGCAAATGCAAGCCATTCACTCCTTTAAAAAAAAATTAAAGCTGTGATCTATATAATAATCTTTTTGTGTATGTGGATCTTCTATTTCGTTACTTTAGTCTCATTACCTTTGTTGTATTTGTGTTTTTGTCTGAAAACAAGTTGGACTTCTCTATGGTCTGTTTTTAAGGGCGTGTTTTTGAAGATGTCCTGGGGTTTCTCTCCCTTTGAAGTTGCAAAAATATGTATTACATTTCTTCAGACAATCCACTTCGCTTTTTTTTATTCAGCAGTTTGTTAAATTGTGCTTCTAGACCCATACTGTACTTATACTGGCACATATTGTGGTAAATCTGAGAGAGAGTTGCTTAAGGTTCTTAGTGACGTACAGCAGTGTCATCCTCTCTGTTTGATTTCAATTTCTTTCATCAGAAAACCTCTGACAAAACTTTAACTTGCATTTCTTATGATCACCCTGTGTTTCAGACCCTCATGGGGCACCCCTGAGCTTCTGCATCTTTAGATGTTCAGTGCCTCTATGAAATCAGAGGGGGGTGGCTGAATGCCAAACAGCTTCAGTTACCACAACACCAAGCTACAGGGTGTTTATACAGCTATTACTATGGAGATATGCCTTTCCACTCTCTGTTATATAATAAATTTTAAAATTCATCTTTCTGAGGATAAAAGAGGAGTCTGCTTTAACCACCTAGAGCGTGTCTGTGTGTGTTGTCTCGTAGCCTTCGATGTTCTGAATAATCCTGTGGAGTTTATCTGGATATATAGTTTCAGGTTTATTCAAGATTATGTAATGATCGGCACATACTATACACTATTTTGGTCCAGAGTAATAATATTAATAAAATAACTGCTATGCCATGATTTTGTTCTGATGCTGCTCAAAACATATACACTTACCTATTGTTTGCTCATATGTTCTTAGTTTATCTTGGTGACGAAAAATTATCTGACAGGCCCCTGCTCAGTAATGTCATGAAGATTGCTTTCTTTTCTAGCACGAGCTACACAGTGGAGTTACTATATATCACAATCAATGCAAACCGGTGGAATTGTATCAAGGCAAGCAAGGCAAGCAAGGCAAGCAATGCTTGTCGAGTGAAGACTAAAAATAGACATAGATCAAAACATGCTGAAAGTGAGCTCTCTCATTTCATTCCAAACACTAAACACTATGCTAAAGCTTTTGGCTGGTTGGCTTATCATCCTTTAAGCCTCTGAGGTGTAAGTCATCATATGTGCTAACCCTAACCCTCATCCCACCCGCACTTTGGGAGAGCTGCACCAACCCTTGTTAGCAAATGGTGCTTTTCAGTATCAAACGAAAACAAATACTGTCTACTGAATGTCTACTGAAACAATTTAAAATATAAAATTAAATGTGATTCAGAGCATTTTTGCTTTTCTTTTCTTTTATATAGTTTAACAATATCATTATCATATCATAAAAGATTTGAAAGGTTCCTTTTTATTTATAGTAAGATGTGTCCACAGCATAAAAAACATAACCATGGTTATTTTGTTGGCTTCAGTCATTTATATGGTGTAGGACGTATATACATCAAACTGTCAATAAAATCTGCATAACTGCACTGTTTGGATTTGGCTGCTAGACCATGTTAAATTGATGATGTGATTTTAGTGCACTGCTCTGTTGACTCCAGAGGATTGAATTGCTGCCATCCTGTCACTACAATTGGCTATTGTCTCTGGAAGCAGGCTTAATACTGCTATCAGCCATTTATTTTTTTGCTTCTTGACTCAATGGGCAACTGTGTCGACTTGAGCTTGTCAAGCTGAGCGGTCAGGAGCTTGTTCTGGTTGTTTTTGCAAGTGCATCATGGATAAATCTCTGGTCTTTGACTGAAAAGTGGTGGGACCAGCACCAGCTGGTGCTAGCTCAGCCTTTACTGTTCTGAAATCATTTGTATGGAAACAGAGCTATCATTAGCAAGTAAATGACCACTCTGATTTATCATTTATCAGCAGCTTTGTCTCACTAATCACCAACATATAAGTTCTACAGGAGTAGAATGTAATGTGAAGAACTTTTTAATAATTCCTTTAGCACCTTAACAAAGAAAGCCTTGGTGACGGAGTGGGGCATCAAATCCTGCAAGTTTAGTAAAACACCTGTGTTGAACAAATGTCAATTCACCACTATTTTTAGATTATAGCATCTCTGAGAAATAACCTAGTTGACCAAATGTACTAAATGTAATTACTACGTGTTAATACATCATCTTCATTTTAATCTGTTCAATTTCATCATTAGCTGCAGCAGTAACATTAACTCATACATCACGGATGGGGAACATTTTTGATAGGTTTGTAGCTTGAACCTATTCGCTGGAACGTTGAAGGCAATGTGATTACACAGCAAGCAAGACACGAGTAGGCAACATTCTTTATGTTTCACGTGCACGGGAGAGAACTGGACAGGCGCCGTTCCTTCGCTTGACCCCAGTGGCTCTCGTCCGCTCCCCCGTAACACTGCTCTTTTATTGTGGTTACATGAATATGCATAGGTTCATTAACATATAACATAGGTATGCATGTGAACAAAGAATACCTTGTGTGTGTGTGTGTGTGTGTGTGTGTGTGTGTATGTGTGTATCTGTGTGTGGGGGTCAAACTGTGACCCCAGGAAGACTCCCCAGAGCCGTCCATCTAAACAAAAGGCACTTAGCCTAAAACAGATATACGTATGTTTGCTATACCATATATCAGCAAGAGAAGATACGACCTCTCCTAGGAGGTGTGTGATCTATGCCAGAACACTCTGAAGAGGAGTGAACGCACTTACCTCTTCATGCTACACAGAGTTGTTACAGACCTCCTGGGATGAGACATTCTTTCAATCTACAAATGATTATATACTTCTAAGCATATATGAGTAAATATTTCTAAGCATAAATGACAATCACAATACAAATCTAACAATTTTTCTGCACAAAAAGTACTGTTGTAAAATTTGCCAATAATAGAACTTCATGTGTATTGATAAGCTTTGATATTGTGGTAGTGCTACTTTAATTAAAACATTATTTAAAAGAAATCCCGCAGCACTTTTCATTAGTAAATACAATATAACACACTGGTAATTAATTATAAAAATAGTATTTTACAATATTGTTATTTTGTGACGCAGAAAGCAAAATTCTATATATTTTTATCTGTTTCAGTTTGTTGTTAAACAGTGGAGGAAGATGGTGTCCAGTTGGGTTCTGTGTGGATGCTCCTTAAAAGAAATCTGAATGTCAGCCACACCAGCACCAAATATTAAATCCAAATAATTGAAACAATAAGTTAGTTTTGACATTTTGCCAAATGGCTAAATTATACGAAATCAAAATCAATATCAATTTTTGCAAATAACTGCAAAAAATTTTTATATGTTCAATATCTGCAGGCTGATTTGTTATGAGTTGTCTGGCTTTATGACACATCATGTGGTTAAATCAATATTTGCATTTAAAATAACTCAGTTTGTTGTCAACTACTAAATCACAGTAATTCAATTTGTTTGAAAGGTGTTTATAATTATAGAGGAACTAGAGACAGAAGATTACTATTAATGTGAACTAGCTAATTTTCAGTTTGAGTTAAAAATTTTAAATCTGGAACTAGGGTCATTATTCAGTTCCTTTAAACTAAACTTTAATTAGTGACTGAGAAGCATGAACTAACATGGCATATGTGACTGCATATGTTGACCTGATTATTGAACATTCTGAGCAACAATTTGGAAGTAAATGTTTTCTAAGTGCCCAAAGGCAGCATGTGAGCTTGTGAAATATGGCAAAGCAAC
The DNA here is from genome assembly GCF_001858045.2 of Oreochromis niloticus. Taxonomy (NCBI): domain Eukaryota; kingdom Metazoa; phylum Chordata; class Actinopteri; order Cichliformes; family Cichlidae; genus Oreochromis; species Oreochromis niloticus. Next base: position 5,404,425 of record NC_031980.2, read on the forward strand.
AATAATATGCTGGACTGCAGGTATTTAGTTTGTAGAAAATCTGGGCATTCACAGAATCAACCTAAATGAAAGACAAAAGCTCACAATTTTATATGACAAAGCAAAGTTCTTCATTTTATGGAAGTTTTGAAACTTTCATTCATTAAATTGCAACAAATTCTCATTAGAACATATTGGTAGTGGAATCAGACTGTATCAATTCAGTGGTTATTCGCTAACGTATGCTAGCATATGTTTTCCCACATATTACATATGTAATAACACACCTTAATACATTTCAAAGTGATGGCATTATTTAAAAGTGATTATTTCAGAGTAGATGAAATGAATAATTACAACATAAATCATACAAACTCAGACTCTACATTTTAATCTTTTTGTCATCACTGAAGTTTAAAGTCTAGCTGCAAAGCAGAGGGATGTGTGTATGAGAGAGAGCCTTTTTATCTAACAGCAGGCACTTGCTCTGATACTTAGGTAAAGCAGCAGGAGGGATGGGGCATGGAGGCAGAAAATACGCAGAAGGCTCAGGTTCACATGAGTCCATGGTATTTCTGTGGAACTGCTGCATACAAGGAAGAACACAGTTTCATATGTGCCCTGCGTGACAGGAAGAAAGAAAGAAAAAAATGTGGGGAGAATGAGGTTAAAGGAGGCAGGTGGGACAGCATAAATAACAAATTAGTTTATTAGCTTGACAAGGGACAAAGCGGAAGAAAGACTGTGACTTACAGCCCTGGATTGGGTGGGGGTGGGAGGAAAGTTCCAGTCATGCTGCCAGCTGCGGTGACGTATTTAAGCTCTACTGCGTGTTGTGCTTGAGAGCATATGGACTGTACACACAGACACACATACATGCTCCAAACATACAGCAGGATGTAACGCTTGATCTGTGGTATTTGTGAGCGCTGATAAAACTAGACCCACAGGACACTTGTCAGAACACAGATTAATTCATTTGGCCTAGTAGATGGCATTACATAACACTGGGGTTAGGTTAGCAATGAGAGAAGAAGATGCAAAGAAGATGAAAGCGATATAAATAATAAATAATGGAGCACATGTCTGGTGCAGTCCTTGAGCCGGGCATTGTCAGCAGGAACTCAGCAGATATATACAAGTACAGAGAGATTAATGAAAAAAAAAGACATACTGAGTGTTCTTTTGAAAAGGCTGTATTTGCCAACTGCGCACTGTGTACAAGAAGGACTGCTCTTTTATTATGAGATTTCAATCCTGCAGTATTTACATAATCCATAAGTCCCTTAACTTTAGTACAAATTACTTGGTGGAGTTATATGTGAGCAGTCAAATGTGCAGTTCAGTCAGGTCAGACTTTGACCTGCCCCCAACCCCCTCCCTCCACGCGGGTACAAAGTCAGCGTGATATCCTTTTGTGGCCATGTGAGAAGCGGGCAAGTTATTATCCAGTAAATTTACAGTGAGTGAGCGGGTGTCATGTATCCTGTCGCCTGTATGTCTACACCAGAGTGTTTCCAATGGTGGCAAAGCATCTGAGGAGGAGAATATTCCCGTTTGTTACAAGTGGAAAAAAAGCTTCAGACAAGTTCTCGACCCAGTTCTTCGTCTTTCACACAATAGATGTGATAAAATCTGACAGCTGATAAAACGGATGTCAGTCTCACTGTTTTCATAAATATTTAGTTTGAAGTTTTAAGTAACTGAGGAATCATGGTGGAAACTACTTTCAGAAATTTAGAGAGTTGTTGTTGTGTCATGTAGTTGTTGTCATGTAAATGCAAGTTTGTGTAACATGGGTTGCTGTTATTTTTATCGCGTGGGATTATTTGTCATGTGAAGCTGCCTATAGTTACCCTCCAAAATCCCATTCAATATTTATTCTCCACATAGTAAACAAAGATTAACCTTGGGTTAAGTTAAACGTTTATTAGGTTTTTTAATCTCCTGGTCTTTAACTTGACTGAGCGTTGTTCAGGCTTTACCATAATCTTTATCCTATAGGAATGTGTTAGACGTGATGTATTATGAGCACATTAGCACTCACAGAACCAATCCTGCTGTTTGAGTAGTCGCACTGTTGCAGTGTTAATATGTAACCATAACCTAGAAAACAGCCACACAAGTAGGACACGAGCTGACCATCTATAGACTGAAACAAACATGTAAAAAAGGTTAGTAAAGAGTATACATTCATTAGTTAATCTACTGTTTGCACAAATCTAGTGTGTCACGTACTATAGCATCTTAAACTAGGCCAATATAAATAGATACTGGGATTGGGGTTGCCACAGTTTTTTCTTTTAGTTTTTTTTTTTTTTTAAGTCTCCGAGCCCTGTTGCAACTCCTCATTGCTCTTAAGTGTAAAGTTTCTGTGACAAAGTAGAAAAACGTGAACCACCTGCTCGTCAGGATCATCAAGCTGAGCTCTTATCGTGTTAAATCCTTCCTCAGGTAACTTAAAACAGATTGGATTAAGGCAAGCAAGGTAAACATGCTGTGCGAGTGTAGTATACAAGTGTAATCCTGATCAAGCCAACGGAAATAGCCCAGACAATCCTATCACCCTGCCTGCTCCTACTGTACATATATTAGATTAGCATTTGACCACCTTAAGTATAAGAAAACAGGCCAAAAGGTCACATTTGTAACTATGGCTCTATTAGAGGTTACTTCACCTAGTTACATATGCCACATGTTAATGTGGTCTGACCTAGTGACATGAGGTATTTTAAAAACAACTGTGACACATTTCCATGCAGCGTAACCATGCAGACACTTACAGGAAATGGAAGACATTCCCTGAAAATCTTGGTTAAATATTTCACAATCTGTTTTCCTTCCTAGTTACACATCCCATATATGGTCGAAATGAATGCGCTGTATCTAATAAAGCGTTGTAAACGTGTCACTTTGTTCCGTGGTGTGAGATTTTATAAATGTAAGTCATTTGCTTTCAATGAAATAAAAAAAGTGTAGAATTGTATTAGGTTCTAACTAAACCATTTTTACAGTTAAAACTCAGCTGTACCACAGAACAATCACATCATAAACAGCTGAACAGTGATTGCATAAAAAGTTCATGTGAGGCACTCCTATAGATTGTAACAGAGGGTAGGGGCAGATTATATTATTTGTGTGGTCATTTAAGGTGAAGGCCTTGTTGGTTTTGTTCAAGCCATAACCTTGACTTTTTTTCTATGTAAAGGAAAAATGCCCTCCCACTGATTAGAAGCTCAGAAAAAGATTTACGTTTCTTTGAGCAACATGTGACTGAGCCATATATAGAATTCACCTTATTCAACCCCGGTGTAAATCACAGGTTAAACCACTGATCTCAGTGACATCAAAAAAATATCACCATATTATTTAAAGTATTTGCACCACTATAAAAATCAAAATGTAATGATGTAGCCACAATAAAAATATCAGTGTTATGGTCTCAAAAGGATTTTTACCTTCCTGAGATTAATGGTAAATAAATGTGTTCTAAATAATCATTTTTTGTAACAGCATCCTAGTGTGTTGTGTTTTGAGTATGCCTACATTAGCTATTAAAACATGCATTGTCTAGTAGGATGTGCTAAAATTCCAAAGGCCCTGAATCATGACCAAACTAGCTGCTTCTAGGGAAACAAGTAATGGCGTGTCTCAGTCAAGTTAGCCATACTGAAGATGACATGTAAACAGAAACAACAAAAAAGCCACTAAAATACACTTTAGATAAAAAAAATTCACATGCAAAAGTGTGTGATACTTTTATGCATTTTCCACTTTTTATTTTTCACTCATACATTTATCTACACATCAGGCAGCGAGTAATGAGCAGAAAATGAAAGCATTTCAGCGAATGAGGTAATAGAAAGTTCATCTGAGGTAACCCAGTCCATGAAGGGCACGATAAAAGCAGTGTGCCCTGCTGTGCCCTGGATTTCCCTTTTGAAAAGCTGCCAACCTGTCAGCCCTCAGTGTGCGTCATGATACGCTGCATGAACTGGAACGGAACTTTGTGCGCGCGTGCTCGCAAACACTTTTAATATCAGAGCAGCTGCGTTTCAGTGTCTGTGAACACTCATACAAGTTTCTTCACAATTTCACTTTCAGGATCAGCTTTTGTTTGCGTGTCTGTGCATGTTTGTGCTTGTGCCCTGTTTGAACATTTCCGAATGGCCCTCGTGCATTTCTCTGACCTCAGCCGGTACATGCCGTGTTTGTTGATGTGTGTTATGCAACCTCAATCAACCAGCAATTCAGAGTCATCTGAAGTAGCAACATTCACCATCCGCATACTCTGGTATTCGGTTGCCTGAATCCATTCTGCCATCATGTTACTTGCTTTATCAAAGCTTGACTGGCAATGATTTCAGACTGCATGAGTCATAAGTGTGACATTGTTGTGATAAGGTAAATCCTGCTATACATTATAAAATGGTTTCAGGACATGACATGTGGTTTACTGATAATGTTTCACTGGATAAAGACGTCCATGTGAATGCTTTAAAAAAATCTTTTCAATTCTCCCCTGACTTCTAAGATCACAGGAAATGATGTTTTTGAGGGTCATTCCACATTCACTGTGGTTCAATATATGTGGCAGAGTAAAGAATCAAACTAAACATGTGCTGAGAATGTCCACAGTACCTAACAGAGTTTTATCAACAGCCTATAAAATGGGCACCTGCATAAATACATATAATAAAAAACCCTGCTCTTTTCAAGTGCTCACGATTGCCTCTTGCTCATTTGCAGATAAATAACAGCTTACAGAAACAAAGACAGAACTCACTGAATTTGCATGTTGGACCTGCATAATGTCAGTCATGTAACGTGGGTGTGTTACCCCTTACAGCAAAGACGTGGTATTTAATATCATTCCATTTGTCCTGTTTGTTGCCAGCAAATACCACATTTTGCCAAAACTGAGAGTTGCTGCTATGTAAACATTTCCATTACTGGAATAAAATATCAACTAATACAAAATGTGAATTTCTAGTGAAAATTTCAAAATATTTTGCCATGTTCGTTGGGCATTTTAATTCATTTACACCTTACCTGTTATCTCTTATTACTTGGGCCTATCTTAGCTTTGCCTCGGTTGAACTCTTCCTTCAGACAACGTCTCTTAATAATGTTTCTTATCAGCATTCAATGGATAGTGCAGACTAAACAAGCAGAACTGTCAGAACACATTTTTACATCATGAAAAAAAAAAGGAACACGTGAACTTGCAAAGATAAAGAAGAAAGCGATCTAGAAAGGAAAGACTGCAAAACAATGAGTGTGTTTCATTTGTATTAAAAGAAAAGTTATAGACTGTAAGGAGACATGTTTAACAGATATCCTTATCTTTGCTGAGATTTGCTGTATCTGTTCAGAAACACCCAAAATAGACGTCACATCAAGGTCTGCCACATCAGCATGTCACTTTGTTTTTTTCTTCTTTAAAAAAAAAAAAAATCCATGTGGTTAGGGCATGAATAGTTTAAGGACTTTAAATAATCCATTTAAGAAAGGAACAGTCTGACATTTTGGATAGTGCACTTATTCACTGTGTTGTTCAAAGCTAGACGAGGAAATTGATGTCCCGGTCACATGCGTCTGCTCCGTGAAGCTAGAGTAAGCAGTCAGTTAGGCTCTCATAAAGACTTGTTTAACATGTTGTATCTTCTGTTCCATTACTGACAAGCTAAAACTGCAGTTGTTGTTTTTTCCTTTTCTTTTTTTTTCTTCTTTTTTTTGCCCCTTTGGGCACAGGGTAACTAAATCCAGACAATCCTCATGCTGTAAAGCAGCTGTGAGATCCAGCTGTGTAACATATGGACAAATATGGGATCTTGATCTTCTCTTCTATTTCCAGGAAAGAAAATCTGCATATTTCCCCAATGGACCAACTATTTCATTATATTCATTCATAGAGGCCAGACATATTTAAAAAAACCCCATATAAATAAATAAATTTAAAAAATGAATAAAGATCTCCCTTGTCTCAGCATTGATGTGGTCTTGGGTGGCCCAGAAGCATGCACACAGCTTGCAAGTTGGGTACAAAGAAGAAAAACGTTCCAAAGGGACACAGAAAATGCTTGGCAGACACCACGAGTCTGCCTGCTAAACTAAGTGCAACACTTATGCATGCTTGTGCAAGGAAAAGATTTTGGGGACTAATAAACACAGTTCATAGACATGGTTTTTGCAGATATGTGGATGACCAAGGAATGATTCAAGTAATGCTGAACACTGCATGAGATCTGGCTGGGGAAATTCTGATTACCCCAGGAGGTGCCGGACTTTTGGGTTTTAATGTAGCTCAGCGACTGGCCACGAGTAATGTGTTAAATAAACATCTTGTGAACACATCTTATGAGAGTTGACTTCGTAAGAGAAAAATTTCTGCACACGTACGTCATGTAACTAACGCACAGTGTTATACATCCTATATACTGTATGAAATCCTATATTCTCATTTAGAATATGTCTGACATTTTTGACCTTTTAGTTAGGTGAAATTCTAATCTGTCACAATCTTTCTTCTTCCTTGGATCCTCTCCAAGAGGAATTTAGCCTCTTCCAGAGAAAAAAAGATCCTTATGTGCTCAGTGGAAAGCCCATAATGTAATAATAACTGGCTTGAAATGACTGTAAGTGATGCATGCTGGAAACTGCAAAACAGCCAGATATCAACATTTTCAGGCAGTGTGCAAAAAGGTGTTTTGAAAATAAGGCTGCAGATGAGTCATGGCATGCATCAGACGCACATTACAACACCCCCTGTTCTGTTATGATGTTTATGAGAGCAGGCTGTCCTGGTTTTTCAGGACGTGAGACGTGTGCTTATTGAGTATCACTGTTTGAACTTAGCTCACTCCATCCAGCTGAAAGTAAATCTATCACCTTGGTTGAACTTTATGGATCTACGCATTGACCTGCAGTATTACAGGAATAAGACAGAATCCAAAGGTTAATAATGGTGTGGTTTACAGGATTGTCAGGGTTAAAAACATACAAAGAAAAATCTGTCCATTAAAAAGTATTTACCTTAAATAAGCAACAATCCTTCCCAATAAATCAGTCATATCTCCTTATAAATAAATAAGTCATATATAGTTACAATTATTTCGTAAGACTCAATGAAAAAACAAACATATGCCCTTTTTACTTTTAAGCATGGATAAAACTGACTTGGACAGTTGAAGTTTATAGATACAAAAACCTGAGATTCTTGACTTAGTGCAAAGGTTTAACACTTTATGACAATAGTTAACAAAAGTACTGCAGAGTGTGCAGGTAGGATGTCATCTCAGGCAGGATGACATCCACATGAACCTACAAATCCCAAGAGTAGCCGAGAGCCTGAACGTCACATAGACATCATGATCTGGTGGAGAACAGAAGGATGAGCCAGTGCTTTTAAGCAAGAGGCAAGTAAGGACCAGGAGCCAGGAACTTGTGCTTATCTTCTGTAGAAGGCAAGCACAAGACAAACAACTAAGGGACCCTGAGAAGGCAGGAAAGATGGAAAACAGATAAAAATGCTGGGCAGGTGCTGGAGAATGTGGTAACCATGAAACGTACACGTTTCACTTTCAATCATGGTTCTCTTTCATTTTCATTCAGCTTTAGTAAAAAAAAGAAAAAGCTTGGTTAATGCTGGGAAAAGATCAAAGTTTGAGTTAAAACAGACTATTTTGCAACACTAAAATGTGCAGCAAAAATCAATTTTCTGTATTTCAGGGTCTTTATTGGACCAGTAGTTGTCTCTTATCTTTAAAAGGTAATCACAGGACATCACAAAAGCGTGCTCAAATAACCTATCCTTGAATTTTCTGGGGGAGGACACTCAAAGCAAAAAACCATTCTGAGGGTACACTGGCAGCACAGTTATGAAGTGGATAGCGCTGTTCCATCACAGCTAGACTGTTCTAGATTTGAATCCTGTTTGGTGTGCTCTCCATGTGTTTATGTGGGTTCTCTCTGACTACTCAGGTTTCCTCCTACATGCATGGGTTAGGTTAACTGGCATTTCTAAATTGACCACGTCTTTGTGATAAGACCTCTGATAGACTTGCTCAGTAATGTCTGTTCTGTCAGTCATGAAATAAGGAAAATTTCAGTATGGTTATCATGGCATGGGTGAGTAGAGTTTATAAGACCATATGGTCAGAGGAAGTCACGAGGGGTCAAAAAAGAAATAAAAACAATGATCACGCAAAAAACTAGACAAGAGTAAATCCCCAACTGGCTTTTAGCTATTAGTGAGACAGAGAAAACCTCAAAAGTCAGATGAGCCCCTATGAGCAAGCACTTTGTGACAGTGGGAAGGAAAAAACCTTAGGGAGTCAGAACCAGGCTCGGGGTTAGGGGTTAGGGTTAACTGCTGTATTTGCTTGATATCTTAGAAGGGTCCAAATATTTTGATGGTCAACAAAGTACTCCCATTTTAAAAGTGAATTCACTCCTAGATAGATACCTCAATAAATTTACTGTTACTTTACCTTAAGTTTAGTTTTTTGTATGTTGCCAAATGTGGTCAGGATTCCATATCTTGAATTTAGGCAAGTGAAATGCTTGAATTTCTAGTCCTCAGAAAAACTTGCTTCTGGCCACAGGGGCTGCTATTGTGAATGTGCAGCAGATGTTATGTAGTGTTCCTTCAAATGATTGAAGCTTAAGTACTGTGTTACTGTGCCTACAGCAACTAATTAACAGCATAATTTAGGTGCTTGTGTTGATGTTACATAATGGTCATTTCTAAGGGGGAGGATGCCAGATAGTGTGTGAATACACCACAAAATTACTCGGCTGTAACAATAAATGAATCCACAGAGAAAACACGGCTTTGCTTTTCCATTCCTTTTTTCTTATTCACTGTTCTTTTCTCACTTCTCCTCTGCCCTCCCATTTACTCCCCGTCACATCCTCCCTTACTTTCTTTTCTTGTCCTGTCCTCTTCTGCCCTTTCTTTTCTTATCCCCGCCTCGCCTTCTTTCCTTCCTCTTTGGCCGGGGTCCCAAAGTTTGTTAAACCACTTGGTTTTACTTCATGGAGAATCCTTTATATAAAAATCTATAAAGCTTAGATTCTACATAATATCTGTACATAAATTCACTTTTATATTCAGACATTTTCTCGGTTATTTGATTGTACTTTGTCATTTAAACAAGATTAATTTTAAATTTTGTTCTGTAGGTAGAGAAATGTGGACTTGCTCATGTGGACTGTTGTATTGGTATCCAGACCTCTGCTGCCTCCCATACTCTATCTGTGCAGGTCTTTCCCCACAGAGGTCCAGATTTCTTGGATCCAAAAAGGACTCTTTGAGCCAACAGAGGGGACATGACCCCAGTGTTAATTCCTCTGTTGATGGTGATGTCCTTTATTGATGTGGCTTTCAAGCAGCGTCACCAGAGCATGTCAACAATTCACCTGAACTGACCCTGAAAAGCACACAAACAACTGTAACTGGAAAACAGTTGCATCACTAATGAAAAACTGCTTTCACTGAATTTTAAAAAATGCTCAAGAACACGTAGTTTTTGTAGTTACATATTGTTTGCTCATTAATATATATATGAACTTCAAGGCTGTGTCAGCTTTTGATTCTATTATTAACCAACCAGCCATTATTTCAAGATTAAGGGCATGACGATGTATTGTATTAGCTGGTGACTGCCCTCTTCTGGAACTGAAGAAGAATGTGTTGATTGTGTTGATATTAGCATTTAAAAATAATTTCGACACATTTCCGCTGAGCCCAAAATCCCTCTCTTGTTCAGTACAATTACAAAGTGGCCCTGAGTTTTGCCTTTAAAGCATAAATCTAACATTAAGGCATTGCTTTATTTTCTGAAAAGAAGCCCAAAGATAAACTTGACTTTGAGACATGCAGTTCTGTGGTTACGTCCTTGTTTTGGATGTCTCAATATGCATCCTAAGCAGAAAGTGTCCAGGCCAGTGTTTCTAGTAATATTTGAGCAACATAAAAGAAATGACTCAATCTGAGCCTTAAATAAAATGGTGGACTGCAAATATATGGCACTATCAATTACATAGTGGACACAACCACTGAGTCTGAAACGTATAAAATACCACAAATTATTAAAGGTCCGATTGTGATTTGTTATTGTAGTAAAACAGTGACTCAAAAATTGATGGGGTCTTTCAATGACACTATCGATTTGCTACATTAGTTATCAAATCTCATTAAAATTACTCACACACGCACCAGCCACTTCATTAGGTACACCTGTTCAATTGCTTATTATCACAAATATCTGTAGGGATTAATAAAATATGCTGATTCTGATTCTGATCAGGTAATTCAATGCATTTAGGCACATAGACATGATGCAGACGACCAATTGAAGTTCAAACTGAGTATCAGAATGGGAAAGAAAGGTGATTTAAGGCGCTTTAAATGAGGCATGGTTGTTTGTGGTTAGCTTGAGGAATTCAGAAACTTGGTCTCCTGGGATTTACCCCACAACCATCTATAAGGTTTTCAAAGAATGGTCCGAAAAAGAAAACACCCACCTCTTTGGATGAAAATATCTTGTTGATGCCAGAGTTCAAAGGAGAATGTCCAGACTGCTTTTAGCTGAAAGGAAGTTAACAGTAACTGAAATAATAGTTACAAATAACTCAAATAAGTCGTTACAACCAAGATAAGCAGAAGGGCATCTCTAAACAAAGGCATGTTGAACCTTGAAGAAGATGGGCTACAGTAACAGAAGAACATGCTGGGTACCTCTTCTGTCAGCTAAGAACAGGAAACTGAGGCTATAAGTCACACAGGCTCAACAAAATTGGACAGTGAAATATACGAAAAATCTTGTCTTGTCTGATAAGTCTCGATTTTTGCTAAAACATTGTAGGCTTAGAATTTAGCACAAACAACATGAAAGCATGGATTCATCCTGCCTTGTATCAAATGATCAGGCTGCTGCTGGTGGTATAATGGTGTGGGGGACCTATTTAGGTTCCTTAGTAAGAAATATATCTTGTTTCATTGCTGCAGCCTACCTGAGTATTGTTGCTGACCACATCCATCCCTTTATAACCACATTGTACCCATCTTCTGGTGTGGAATCTATCATGTTAGCATTTTAATGAAACGATGCTTGATAAAATGAGGATTCTACCCTTATTATACCCATAGTCCATCTAAGGAATCAAGTCACCATGTAAAAAGTAGCATACTTTATATTAGGAAAAACATAACATTAATTACATTAAAGTGTCAACGATTTATCAAAATTTGATAATTCTGGTAGATATGTTTAAACGACAAGGTTTTATAGGAATGCACATGGTGTGTTCTATTGGCAACCGAGAACTCTATTCTTTCGTAAATCTTGAGTCATCTAAGGTTAGGCTCAATGCTGGAAATTCTATTTCTCCACGCAGGAAAGACTCAATAAGCAAAACATGAAAATACTTTTGTGCTGATTGCAAATATGCAGCCTGTGTAAAAGCTGTACGAGGCAATAGACACAATCTGACCTGACTGCCTAAAGCACTGCAGGGAAAATTACTTAGTTTCAAAATGTCTCCACAGTCTAGTGACTTGTAGCTAAAATGAATTCCTAATAATGATTAGTGACTAGATTTTTGGCTTTTTTGTGACTAAAAAAGAAAACCATGTATCAAACCTTATTAACATTAATTCTATTTTAATTTTTATTTGAACAGCTCCCCTGCTTTTGCATGTTTGCAGTATAGTGTTTCAGATCAAATCTTAACAAAATGTTAATTTACAGAGCAACAGCTTCCCTTTAATTCATTTGTCTAAATCTGTGCTTGAGATTTGTTTATGGGTTTTAGCTTTGCCATTTTTATGACTACAATGATTCCAGGAAAATCAGTTTGGACAATGGACACAGATTTTAATTTCCCATTCACTTTGGATGCAATTAATAGTGCTTGGGCGGCTGGCAAGAACCCAACCTCATTGATGCCCTTAATCACCTCATTCTTCCACTGTCTCTCACACATGTACCACAATAAATACACACACACACACACACACACACACACACACACACACACACACACACACACACACAATAGTGACATGAAACTACTTGGGATATTGTGTAGAGATGGTTAACATAATAAAAAGAAAAAAAATGAATTAGCATGAGCTGCCCCTGCAGCCACTCATTCATGGCAGTGGGATTTGGTCTGCTCCGAGTGTGTTGACAAGTGCAAATGGGAATTAATCAGTAATGTCTAACCGGATTACTATAATATTCAAAGAATTTAAAGTAAAACAGCCTTTCATGTGTTCCTCACATGAAAAAGTAGCTCAGGTTTAAGGGTAGAACTCTAAAAGTATGGTTGTTTGTGATAAACTTTTTGCCATGGTTAAATACCAGACAGCTTTCCTGCCAAATCATTCAAGCACTGGAATTCTTGTTGGAGGCTGTTGGAGGCTCTTGGTGTCTCAGGCATCCTTCATTCTAACCTCCAGGATCTTAATTTCTTATTTACATTCCTTTGTATAATCACTACTCAATCAAAACTTGCTTATTTTAATTCATGCTGATTACCGCTGGATTAACAGCTTTATATGCCTTATGAAATTATATCAATATTGACCTACAGGTCTCAGTTGACACGGAATTTAAATTACCCATTTAATTTTAACAGCAGCTTAACTTGTTTGTGTACTTTTTGCAGTGTAACTGTTCAAATATGCTTACTGAACCATGTGTTTAGGTGGTGAAATTTGCTTAATCCTAAAAGAGACTTAAAGGCTGTAAAAATAATAATCCATGGGGGTGAAATGCGAAAGTCGTTCATTCCATGGCACTTAAACTTGAGGGGAGAGCTGAACTCAAAGCTGACCCTTTTGCTATGTACTCTTTCCTCTTTCATCCAAAATTTTAGGCCTTTCCTTATATAGTGCCGTGTGTCCTGCTTTTGTACTTTAAAAGCTTTTCAGCCTGCTTTCTCCTAATGTTTATACTGATCTTCTGTCTTTGCATTTAGAATTTCTTTGATGTAAAATATTCAGTCTTATAAATTAAAATTAGAAGTGGCTCTCTTTCAGCAAACTTCATTTCTAGCCCTGAACTGTTTTATCTTTGTACAAGAAGATTTGAAAGTTTACCATAACAAAAGGAAGTTACAACTTCCATATTGAGTAAAAAGTTGAACTACGAGTAAGTTTGGGTTTAATCACTTTTTCATCGCTCAGGGGTCCAGTGTGAAGTTACTGTGTGATTACTAAGAGTTTTGTTGTTTGATGTAAACTTGGTGGGAGTTTTTACATATAGCAGGTGGTATTAGCTCCAGATCCTATCCCAGATGCCATAGGGCAAGAGACAGGGTACACTTATGGGTAATTTAGGTCATTTAGAATCACCTTTTAAACTAACCTTACTAACTGCATGTCTTTGGACGCACGATCTGATATCGTCGTGTTGGTGTTGTTCCCAGATCAACATAGTAAATGTTGTTCCAGGATCAACATTGCAAGTGACCAATCAGAATGTTGTGACGTCATACTTTTGCAACTTCGGGAAAAATTGCCGTAAAACAAAACTGTACTTAAGCTGCGATAAAACCGCCTCTGTCCGCTGATCAACGGACCCTGACCCTAACCCTAACCCTTTAATAAACGCTAAGCAGAACTGATATTGTCCTTGCAACATTGGAATTTCATAAATGCACGAATGGCTTGGCGCGCCAAACAATAACGTCACAACATTCTGATTGGTCACTTGCAATGTTGATCCTGGAACAACATTTCCATGATGATCTGGGAACAACACCAACACGACAATATCAGATCATCCGTCATTGGACTGTGGGAGGAAGCCAGAGTACCCACAGAGAACCCACTCAAACACAGGGACACAGAAAGGCTCTGTCATGTCACGCTGTGGAAGGCAGGAGGAAGGACCCAAATGCAGAACTCTGAGCGCACGGGGATGAACTCAAAAAGGCAGATTTATTTTGCTGTAAAACACTTGAACACTACAAAACAAAACCAAAAACAGGAAAACTTGAAGCTAAGGCTAGGAAACAGGAAATCAGGAGTTACAGGGGAACATAGAGCACAGGAAAACCAAATAGCTACAAGGGTATAACACTACAACAGGGGATGACAGAGGACTAAAATACACAGGCAGGAACACGAGAGGATGAGAAACAGGTGGAATCACAGCTGGGAATAATCAGACACAAAGAGACGAGGGAAAGGAAACCTAGATGTACTGTCGCGGTACAAGACAAGGACTATCAAAATAAAACAGGAAACACATGACAAACACAAAGGCACAGACTTCATACTAACAGTGGGGAACAAGATAATAAACTGGAAGGCTGAACTGAATCTACATTAAACATGAGGGGCACAGGAACTAAACCCCCAGAACTAGAAATACAAAGCAGAGACTAAACACAGGCTAAGAGAATACTTGAGTATTACTAGGAAGGAAGGAAGGACTGAGATGACTAAGCATAAACAAAAGATAATCAAACCAGGAACAACAATTGTCAAATATAATTAAACTCAGAATGGAAACAAATACCCTGACAGGCCCCAGCCTGATGCTGGATTCAGACTGAGGGAACAGTGCTAACCAATGTGCCGAGCTGTCAATTCATTCTCTATAAAAGTAGGAAAGATATGATTATAAGGCTTGATACAGAATTTTCTTTATATTTTTGTCCTTGACAGGTTAAACCACCAATAGCATACATGTGATCTTGTGAATTTTGCAAGTCCAGGGAACTAACCACTCTTGCTAGATTGTATCATGTCATCTCAACAAGAATAAGTTGTTGAATTTTATGCACTACATGATTTAGTTAAATTCACCACAGAAGCATGAAATTATTTTGTTCAAATTACAAGGCAGACTCTTGTAAAGGTAACAACCACCCAATTTCATTTTTTTTTGAGTGTAGATCTAGATGAGTATATTTCTCATGAGACAAGCAAATTTGAACCATAAAATAGGAGTTAAAAATATAATGAAGGCTAAAGGCAATACAGCTGGTGCAGCCAAAGCCAAGAAGTAAAGCTAATAAAAATGCAGAATGTACAAGTTATCAATTACTCATAGTCTGTCAGTCACTTTCTCATTACCTCTCACCCCCAGCCAGTCATGACAAATGGCTGCCCCTCCCTGCCCCTGGTTATGTTGGAGGTTTCCTCCTCTTAAAATGAAGTTTTTCCTTGCCACTGTTGCCAAGTGCTTGCTCATTGTCTGATTGTTGGGGTTTCTCTATATAATTAAAGGGTCCTTACCTTACAATGTAAGCACTTTGAAGTGACTGTTGTTGGGATTTGGTGCTAAATGCTTAAATCTTGTGTTGTGCTTCCCAGTGAGCATACGCTGGCGTGACTTTCTGCTGCTGCTCTCTGTGTGTGTTCGTTTGCTTAGTTCTGTTTTATTTTTACACTAAAGTATTTAATTTTACTGTTTAGCCTTTGAGCACGGTCTTTGATTTGATCCTGGAAAACCTGGATTTTATCGTTTTACCTGTGATTGACTCACCTGGGTACATGACTAACCAGCCTATACAAGTTATCAATTACTCATAGTCTGGCAGCCCTTGCTGCCCTTCTCCACATACTACTGTTTGGCTGGTTAATGCACTCGAGTATCTGCCTTCTCAAGTTGCACAGTGTGCACAGTGCCAGGTAGGTAATCGCAGCTACTTTTCTGGCACTGGGTTGTAATCGTGGCCCTGTGGCATGCTGGTTTACATGGCTTAACCTGGCTGTGTGAACAAATGGATAAACTATGATTCCCCTTTTAACCATATGCTTGATATGCCTACCATTGGTTGGCTTTACTATTGGACTATGCAATGTTTATAGATAAGGGTTCGGACTTTTAAGTGGATGACGTAATGCACTATTCAAAATACCCCTATAACATCTGAAACTGCTCCCCAATTTTCACCCAGTTTTGCTATATCTCTTTAATGAAAGTTCTCTTCATTGCAGTAACCCTGATGAACCACTTGCATGCTTTAGTTTGGCTTGTACCAACACTATTGGCTCAATTGCTCCTCTAAAATGTAGACGACAAAAATGTAAAACTCAGCCTTAGTTTAATAATGTCATCGTGCCGTCAGACAGGAATGCAGGAAAGCAGAACAAAAATGGAAGAATGATAAGCTCCATGTCAAGGTAGAAAGAGCAAATGATTTCCCTTAAGATTTTTACAAAGAATTCTGGTAATTCTAAAGTCCTATTCAACACAATCAACTCTGCATCCCACCACTACAGCCATATCTGAGACTGCCTCACACACTTGTGAGGATTTTCAAAGGTTCTTTACTGAAAAAATTGCTAATATCAGGGCACATATCCTGCTCCCATCCCAAGACCCTTCTGAACCACTTACATGCTCTTCCTTTCTCACTTAATTTAAACCAATCTCATTATCCCATCTCACTGATATAATAATGCACATGAAACCAACTACTTGTCCCTTGGATGTGTTACCTACGCCATTTCTCAGAGATGTGCTGCAGACAACCAGCCCTAACATCCTCGCTATTGTTAATAGCAGCATCTCTAATGGAATTGTTCCGCGTTCTTTTAAACAAGCTGTTGTCCAGCCGCTCCTAAAGGAAACCCCTGGTTTGGATCCGTCAGTTCTTAGCAATTTTAGACCAATCTCCAAAGGGTTCAATGATGTGCTTTTAGCTACTGACTCTGGAAAAAGTACAGTTTTAATTGTTTTAGACCTGAGTGCAGCATTTGACACTGTTGACCACACAATCCTATTAAACCATTTGAGGACATGTGTTGGTATTCAAGGTTCTGCTGTAAAATGGTTTGCCTCTTAGAGAGCAGAACATACTCCGTGATGCTGGGTAACAAATACTCTTCCACTCCTACACTTGCTTGTGGAATACCTTAGGGCTCTGTTTGGGCCCTGTCTTATTCTCCCTATACATGCTCTAACTGGGCTCTATTTTTCAGAAATACCAAATTTCCTATCATTCTTATGCAGATGATACCCAGTTCTATCTCTCTCTAAAACCAGGTGCTGATAGTACATTGCAGAAAGTTTCAGATTGTCTTGCTGGATGTCTTTGAACTTTCTCAAACTAAACGATGGCAAAACTGATATTATAACTTTTTGGCAACCAAGACTTTGTTAGTCTCATAAGAAAGTACTTGAGCCCACTATCAGCTAATGTACACTCCCATGTTAAAAATTTTGGTTTCATTTTCGATTCTACCCTTAAGCTGGACAAACAAATCTCAGTTGTTCGAGGCAGTTTTTCCCAGCTCAGGAGCATTTCTAAACTCAAAACTATCTTGTCCTCTAAAGATCTGGAAACTGTTACCCATGCCTTAATTTTGCTGTAACTCTCTCTATTTAGGCATATGTCACTCAAGCCTGTCCCACCTGCAACTTATTCAAAATGCAGCCTCAAGGCTCCTGACGGGTACCAGAAAGAGAGACAGTATTACTCTGATACTTGCATCTTTACACTGGCTGCCAGGTAAATACAGAATTCATTTCAAGGTTTTATCATTTGTTTTTAAAGTCTCCCATGGCTTAGCTCCAGGTTACATTTCAGATCTCCTTAGCCTGCACCAACCCACTCGAACTCTGGGTTCCTCCAGTCAGATGCTTTTACTGGTTCCACGTTCCCAGTTAAACTCCTGAGGTGACAGGCGCCGCTCCTAAACTCTGGAACAGTCTTCCCTCTTTTATAAAATCCTCTTCCTCTCGGGAAATCTTCAAATCAAATCTGAAGACGTACCTGTTTTCAAAGGCTTTCGAATCTCTTTGACACCGCTTTTATTCTGTTTTAGCTATTCTGGTCTTTTATCTCATTGGGTGATGTATGCATGTGTATATGTATACATGTATTTATGTCTACATGCGTACCTGTGTGTGTGTGTATACATATATGCATGTATATGTATGTGCATATGTACGATATACTTGTATAGACAAGTGTATATAAGAGTCTGCTTGTGTGTGTGTGTTTTGTCATTTTTTTTTTTACCTCATTTATTTTAATTCTCTCATTTATTTGATTAAATTATCCCTCTGTTCAGCACTTTGGCTGACACTTTTCTTTTAAATGTGCTATACAAATAAAGCTGACTAGACTAAATTGAATTTGATAAAATCATCAAGGCAGGGTAGATATGACTAATTACAGATGTGTGTCCCATTAATAAATTAGTGTAACTCTTCTGTGTATTATTATAGCACTTACTACAATTTAACCTTTTAACCATTCTTTAATCTTTAAGCCCAGAGGTGTGAAACAGTCTAAAAACAAGTAAGGAACAAAACATAATTCAATCCGTTAAGTCTGCTTAGTTTAAATCTTAGTTCAAAATAAGGTCAAGAAGCTTGCCAAAGATTTAGTGCTCTCTGTTTGCAGATTATGTTGCTATACAATGGCCTATAGAATACAGAAACGGCTTTAGAATTGCTTGCAATCGGCAGGAACAAAAACTAGAACGTCACTGACGTAGTAGCTCCTGATCCATCACATTTCACAGATTATTGGCTGTAAAATGACAAATGTGACCCTGACCTTCAACTTCAGCGTGTTTGAAAACTCATTAAGCAATTGCTGTGTGCAAGGTTGATAAATTTTTACCAATACTGTAGGTGGAGCAGCAGTTATTGTGATTATCATATCTCAGGCAAAACCAATGGTATTAGAAACCTTCTAAGACCTACAGACCCTGTTACAGTATCCAAACCCAAACATAATCTGTTCATGTGTGAGATGTACTGCAAATTACAGTGATAACATCACGTGAATAAACAGTGTCCACCTTTCAAGTCATGCAGAGATCTTGGCCATTGTTTTCATTTTATTCATGTTTAAGCGCTCATCTATAAGGGTATAAGGAATTCAGTTTTGTAAGACTAAGAGTACTTTAAAAACAGCCAGTGTTTTCAGAGTGGTTTATAATGCTAGAAAAAAATGAACATACACTATATGGACAGATGCATTGGGCTCTTGAGTGAATTCAAGTGTTCTCAGTTCCATTGCCACAAGTGTATGAAATCAAGCACCTAGCTATGCAGTTTACGTTTAGGCCTTTGAATTCTCATGTGGTGCTGCAATAGGATGCCATTGTTGCAAAAATTCAACTTCAGTTAGCAGCAATTCAGTCTGACATATGGTGAACATTGTGTGTTATTATTGAAAAGCTCAAGAGTGTAGGAACCACAGCAACTCAGCCACTAATTGGCAGATCCCATAAAGTTACAGAGTGGGGTCAATGAGTGCTGATGCTCATACTGTGTAAAAGTCAAGTCTATCTGCTGACTCAATAACTGCAGAATTCCAGATCTCCTCGGGCATTAACAACAGCACTAGGAGCTTCATGGCATGGGTTTCCATGGTGGGACATACTTTGCACAAGTGTAATGTTTAGGTGCCCAAATACTGATGTGCATTTGCATATATTCTTTTGAATGAATACGATGAGTAGAAGTGTAAAGAGCAGAACATAAACCCCAATGTTACCTTCACTCATCTTTCGCGAGGTCCATGAACATCATTTGGGACAGGTCAAAGTACCTGGCTCTCTGTCAGGCAGCTTCCCATGTCCAATAGTGGAATGTGTATACTCATTCAACATTAAACCCCATCTTACTCAGTATGGTACTCCATGACCCCTCAGTTGAGACCTGTACCTGTACCTTCAGCTGTGGGGCTAGACCAGCTGGTCTTGGAGCTCATGTCTGCTGATGACTGCACCCTTAACCTGGGCGATTGTGGCTCAAGAGTTGGGAGTTCGCCTTGTAATTGGAAGGTTGCCGATTCGAGCCCCGGCTTGGACAGTCTCGGTTGTTGTGTCCTTGGGCAAGACATTTCACCCATTGCCTACTGGTGGTGGTCACAGGGCCCGGCACCAGTGTCCGGCAGCCTCGCCTCTGTCAGTGCGCCCCAGGGTGGCTGTGGCTACAATGTAGCTTGCAATCACCTGTGTGTGGATGACTGGATGTGTAAAGCGCTTTGGGGTCCTTAGGGACTAGTAAAGCGCTATACAAATACCATTTAACCCTAATACAGACGAGGAACTACAATACATATCAGCTGCTTTGCCAAGACAGCAAAAGCCTTTTGGATCACCAAGAAGAAGAAAGAAGTCTTATACCAGTGCCATACTGTAAAACACAACGCTGTTGATGGTGCCAAGCTGTTTGAGAGGATTGGCCAATGTAATGTCTAATCACAGTCACCAATAAATTTGAATCCAACAACTTCTTTGGATGCCTTGCTAGAAGAGTGTGACAAGACTCACTGCACATATCCACAAGCATAAAAGTGTACTGAGCAATTGTTGTCATCATGTTTCAATATGAAACAGAAACGAATATATGCAATTTCACCAACAATGTGAACATGTCTACACACTATAAGAGCAATAACTGCAGAAGTACGTCTTCAGTGAGGCATAAAGAAAGTAAAATCTTCCCAACTGAAGTGAAGTGAAACTGTAGTTCCAAAGGGTGAGGCATATCATAAGATGGAGAGCTGGAGATTGCTAATGACTCTCTTGTTTGAAAAAGGTGACTAGTAAAAAAAGGAAAAAGGGACAGAAAAGGCTGGCAGCCCCAAGTTTAAAGCTTACAGACAAGCAGCTGTTGAAGAAAAGAGGAAAAGTAGTAGTGAGAGTTCTGCCTTTCAATCTTCAGCAGCCCACAATTTCCTTTGTCACATGTGCACAAAGGTCTTTGTCCAGTGGACTGATTGTCCACAGAAGATAGACCCCTTATCTTGAGGAACAAACATACACTAAAGAGTTGAAATATATTAAATTAATTCTGGATGTTCAGTAATATTAAAATATTATTACAGATTAAAACTCAATAAATGCAGAGCATCAGGTTTCACTCTATATCATAATCGTTTTTCTTTTTTTCCCTTTTGTAGAGCGGGAATTTACCCATTGTTAGACTCTATGACTCACCAGTTTATTATGCTATTTGAATATGAATACTTGGCAAAATGGAATAATGGTAACGTGTTCTAACAAAGCTTTTAGTGAAAACATATTCCCATAGGAAAATCCCAAAGGACTGGATATGTTACATCCAAACTGAACAAGTATAAACATTTAATTTTTCAATATGGCTTTCCCCTCTTAACTGTTGCCAGGTCACTGGAGAGCCATATACTGTCAAACACAGTGTAGTCAGATGTCTTAAGAAAAGTACAGTTTCAACAGCATGTCTGTGTTTTCCCACATTCAATACAGTATTTTTGTTTTTGTAAACAAAAATAAAAAAAAATATGATTCAAACCATTTGTGCAGATTAAAAACTTTTTAATATGACATCACCATATCAAAAACAAATTTAAAAAAGTAATAATTAATTCACTGCAAGTTTTACATTTAGCTTCCATAACCCTTTGTTTCAGCCGCTGCAAAAAAATATCAGACAGAGCCAAGTCGAAATATCAAAATATTATCTTAAAATTTTAAATTTAAACCTTCTGACTGAAACTTCTGAGTAAATGTAAATTTTGACATATATAACCTAAATTTGGAAGATAGTAGTCAGAAATTTTGACTTATGAACAGCAATTTTTTCCTTTTCGTTCCGTTTTGTCTTGGTGGAAACAAGATTCCATAATGGTTGGGCCGAATTGAAACCTCTGGTGGAGCAGTTTAGCCCAGAGGCTCTATGTCTGACATTGCTGGTCTAGGGTTAGGGGTAAGGCTAATGTGAGAGCTGACTTTTATTTTAGCCACATGGCCAAATTTTCTCAAATTTTCTACCATGTAAAGTCTCACAGGTATTTTGACATCTATGATCATTTATTTTTCTCAAATAGGTGATAATTCTATTTAAAAAACAAACAAAAAACAAACCCAACCTCTGAACTTAGAGATTATATTTAAAGCTACAAAAGAAATCTTATTTTATTTAAGAATGTTTATGAAGTTTATAAACTGATGGGAATATACAGTTTTGGACTTTAATCAATTTTAAAACTTACCCCCCCCAACAACAACAACAAAAATTACTTTCACGTAACACTCCACCACTATTCTCCTGTTTATTCTCTTTTTTTTCCCTCTCTCCATGGGTCTCAGTAATTTAGCTGAACCCCAGTTCTTTATGGGCAGTTTATGGGTTCTGCGTGATTCTTTCCTAATGAGGTTTGGTTTGGTGGTCTCCTAATGAAAAAAAAAATTGAAGTCCCATTGTTGACAGATTGCTAGTCACAAAATAAGGCCCTGTATGGTCAAATACAGCCGCAAGACAAACAAGCAAATTGAGCAACGCAGCAAAGGCTGAACCAGGTCAGAGAGATAAAGGTTCATTAAGCGAACCTAATGCAAGTGGGAATGACCCCCAAACAAATTATTTCAGTCAAAGTCAATCAGCGGGGCTGTTTGTGTTTGTGACTGCCAAAACAGAATCTTGGTGACAATTAGGAGTAATAAGGCCCCCACATTTGTTCTCATGTTTCTAAACGGTAAAAGAGAAAAATACTACTTGGTTAATTTGTCATATTGTAATTGTGCCTGGTTTCCTAGAAGTGAGATCTAAAAGCGCTGAATGGAGCACAGATGGTCTTTTTTAAACATCTACTGCTGTTTGCCAACTTGCAAAAAGCACCAGTATCAGCTGTAATCAGCTTGCAGTTATGCTTGTGCCCATCGTTTAAGTGGAATGTATGGCTATGCAATCTCATTATTGTCCAAATCATTAAAGCATAGCTGTCGTCACGTGTCTCAGAGGAAAACAGAAACAATGCGTTGCACAGTATTAGTGGTGGTCATTATCATTAGCATGCCCTTGTGATAATAATTAAAATGTCCCACAATTATGAGCAACTTTGCTCTTTTAGCTGGCTCACATTTTTTGACCTGCCTCTCATTTCATTCAGCTCTGTTCTCCTCTGTCACCTAAGCAACAAACATAGCTGAAATCCTGCTTTTGTCCTGCTGTCTGGCAGAGGTCGTCCGCATCCACACGGCATCTGAAGCGTACAAGAGGCTGACAAAAACAAAGGGATTTGCCACAAAGAGTGCAAAGATAATCTAGAAACAGGGAGAAAGTCTACTATACTGGGGCAACTTATTGACTGATTGGACACTAAGAAGAAAGACAGCCAATAAATACTAAATTCACTGCAAACAAACAGACCTGCCAGTCTTCACACTGACCAACTGTGGACTAATGTTTTGAATCCATGGCATTTCAGTAGTTGCCAAATGATGCGAGAAAAGACCTCAACTGAATGAGAGGGAGTAGTTAGAGTACAACATGAGAAGACAGAACACAACACTATAGATGTTTGAGTGGAGACTGTGGAGGTTATGTGAGTATGTGTCTTTTTTATCTGTGTACACACAACAACCTGAATAGTTCTGAATAAATTCCAATGACACGTTATAGGCATGTAAAGTGGGCTCATGTTAATAATCAATTAAAATGTGATTTACATTGACTAAGGTCTTCAGGGTGATCGATGATGATGTATTGGTTGACAGTTAATACAAAGCCTTATAGCTTTGATTGATCTGAAGGCCAAAGTGATAATAATGCTAAATAGAACTATTGTTTGTATTGACAACATAAAGAGGATGAAACATTGGGATTGTAAACATCAGGTTGTTTTATTCTGACTTTGCTATGTACACTACAGTAACAGATTATAACTGTTAAAATACAAAACAATTTGAAGACATGTACAACATTCCTGAATAAGTATTTTTGAAACAATTTAATTAATGCTACACTTATGCTATATCTGCACAAATAAACATTAATTGAAAAAAATATAACTTATAAGAAAAACCTGCACCTTGCAATTGTTTTTACTGCACAAAAAATGTCTTAATGAATAAAATGAATATATAAAAAATACAATTTTGTCCCCTTAAAACTAAATACTTCTTAGAGAGTGAGCTGCATTGGTGCAGGGTGGGCTCTTGAAGTTCTTCTTGTTATATATTACATTATTTAATTATTGTTCTTTTTTATGATAAAAAGAGCAAACCTCAGTCTGCGCATCACTGCTGAAATTTAGATGTCAGTTTTTATCTGAATGACAGAAGAATATTTCTACACTATCTGGAGAGATGTTCTAGTAGAGACATGGTGCAGCAAAACATGGAGGGGTGAAAAAAAACCAAGAGCAAATACATCTACTGCAAATGAAAAAACAAACAAACAAACAAAAACTGTCATTTTAGAGAATTTCCTTTACGACATTCAAGCATAATATATGTGAAATATATCTAAAGCTTCAGTTTGTGTAGATTAACATTTTTGGTCTTAGCTCTCTGCATGACCTCTAGTTTTTTTTCCCCCTTTCTTTTAATATTGTAGCTGCTTTAAATCTTTTCTCCAGACTACAGATAAATGAAAAATACTCATTGGAATGCACAATTATGTAATTATGAGATTGTATTTCAATAACAGGTACAACAAAGACAGAGCTGTCTGTGAGGATGTTGTTAAATGCATGACTTTATCATATTAACCTCATTATGTGGTAATGAAACTTTGATATGCCGGTTAGTTCCTTTGTCACTTAATAACTGTGCTGAAAAGGTGAAGACATGAAACGGCATGTCATAGCATTGCTGTGGGCTCTAGAAATGGTTAGAGGCAGCGCACTTTAATGTAAATTAACAAGTCTACCTCCTTCTTGTGAAAAATAAAACACAAGAAGAAAAAAAATCCCCTACAACATTTGGAGACTTGAGCAACCAACTAAGGTAAAAAAATAAAAACAAAAATCGAACAACTTGGAGGTGCAAATGACTCCTACTGTATGCTCAACTTGATGTTTCCAAGAAATATGCATCCTGTGCTGACACTCCTCCAGTCAGGCACACCATAGTTTTCACTCTGATTCACAGAACAGCACTCAGACAGTGTTTTGCAGACTGAATTAGAGCAGCAGCAAAGCATTCACAACATCTTGTTTCCCAGAATTATAAATAAAAGAAATTCAAAGAAATGCCAGCTGGTGTACAGTTGTGCATTTGTAGATGATTCATTGTTTAGTTGTGAGACAATGAAACAACTAATTAAAATTCATCAAAAAGTCCACAGACTGATAAATAATCCCACTGTCTGCGTGAGCTACGTAGGACAATTATAATTATCATAGTTTCCCTCAGGTTTTTTGGGTCAGATGACACTTTAAGCCTGTTTAAATGCACTTTAAACCCCAAAAGACTGTACAAAAACTAGTCTGGCTCCTCTGACAGATGTCTACTTCTGTTCTTGTTTTTCGTTTCTTGATGTGACGACAGTCTCTAAATTATCTGCCGAGTTTAGCTGTACTCCATTTGATTCTGTTTTCTTTCCCCGTGAGTAGGTCAACTGGACCAAGGCAAAGGCACAAGAGAGCAAAGGTCTGATTTGTAATCAGGTCACCATTATCTGACAGTGAAAGCCATCTCTGGAGGAATGTCGCACCTCTTTATGTCCAATTTTGTGCGTCATGAGCCTCTGGATCTCGTGACGCATGATGCATTTAACTCAATACAATGAAATTAACTTTTTGCTTTCTTTCTCTTTCAGTGGAAGCTAAATTTGTCTTTAGCTGTTGGTAATAATTTGAGACAGAGTTACAGAGTTTCAGAGATGAAGATAATATAAATGATTTGTGTCATTTTAATTTGTCGTGACGTGTATCCAAAATACAGCAGCCACACAAAAAGGCCTCTCGTCCTAATGGGTATATTAACATCAACAGTCTTACTCCTGGTCTAAAAAGAACACTGTTGACCTTTGTGATGGGCTCGATAATAAATAAGGCACGGGAATGTGCGACCACACAATAACCTCACAAGAAGCTAAAGTGATGCTGCCAGTGCCAACAATGTCTAATTGAGCATCACAACAAAATGGAAGCATATGCAGAAGATCTGATATATTGTGTAATTAATTGGGTCCAGACTTTTATTGTGATGTTGAGTGGAGGTCTGCTTCAAACAGAAGTTTGTAGCTGCACTGATGGAAACAAAAGGTCGTGGCCTCATGCAGTCTTCCAACAGGATACAAGGCTTCTTTGTCAAGAAGCCCAATTTCCTCCTGAGCTGTGTTGGAATTACATGGTTCATGTGAGGTTAGCAAACCTTCCCATCCCCAAACACCTCCAGGGCTCCCACCAGAGCTTGTCCTTTTTCACTGTGACTGTAACACTATTCAAGTAGTTTCTTTTTTTTCATATTACTCCTTGGTAAACTGTAACAGGAACACAGTTAACCAACTGTAATCTACTGAAGAACTTCATTTCATAGCATTATAACTGTATATTATAAACTCAAATTGCCATTTACGTCTCTATATAAGTGATGATCTTATATAACGTGGTGATTTGAGATTCTGTTTAAACACTCTTCCTAGCAAACAATGGATAAACAGCGGGGTGCTATTTAAATAAATAGGTGTTGAAGTCTCTAGATCACATAGTTTTAGATCCTGCCAGTGTCAGATGTGCAGTGCTGTGAAAAATATTTTCTGAATTCTTGAGGTTTTTTTGCACATTTGTCACACATGTTTCAGATGATCAAGCTAATTTTTTACTTTTTATTTGTTTATTTTATAAACCTGTCATGTCTGGCAGCATTTGCAAACAGAATCATCATCTGAAAGCACTGTTGTGCCAAACATATTTGTTTTGCTCTATAAATCCTCCTGTCATTAGTGTTTTTGTTTTTTCCTTTGTTTTCCTTTTATTTATTTATTTATTTATTTTCATTATTAGTCCAGAGCTGACAGGTGTGGAGAATTAGAGAAATTTTATTATTAGACAAAGATAACCTGAATAAACACAAATTCTACTTTTTAAATGATGATTTCATTTATTAATGAAAAGGTTGTCCAAACCTACCTGGGCCTATGTGAAAAAGTAACTTGTGTTTCACTTGGATTTTTGTCTGTGAAAAGAAAGTAAATTATGGGGGGAAAGCTCCAAGCTTACAAACGTATACAAAAAGAAAAAGATTATTCACACTAAAGTAAACAAGCTATAATTATTTTCATTTACCTCTTTTCACACTCTGTTTATACGCTGCTCTGCATTTGATCATTAGTTGTCAGTAATCTCTGGCACCCTCCACAGTGTTTCTTTTGTCAGTTGTGGCAGATGGCTGCCCTTCCTTGAGCCTGGTTCTGGTGGAGGGTCCTTCCTGTTAAAAGGGAGTTTTTCCCTCTGACTGTCACCAAGTGCATCAGATTGTCGAGGTTTTCTCTGCATTATTGTAGGCACCTGTTGTAATTTCGGCGCTATATAAAACTGAATTGAACTGAAGTTCAAGAACCTTTTTTTTCCAATAATAATATAAAAAAATCATTTAAAAACTGCATTTTATATTTACCTAGGTTTTCTTTGACTAATAATAAAATGTATTTGATGATCTGAAGCATGTCTCACAGTTGTTGAGCCATGTCCATAAAGATTAGCTTTGCATCAGTCTAGGGGCAATCACAGAGAGATGCTGCACATAACAGGTACAAGATACTGGCCGCAAGGGATGGAAAGAAGTGTGGTCTTACCTGGACTGCTCCAGGGTCCCTAGGCAAACAACCCACACTGTGAAGTCATGAACCTGGCTTCCACTCGCCCAGTCTTTACTCCAGAGATTTGGGCCAGCTCACTCGGTCCAATCAGTCTTGAGTCGCAGTTTTTGTCCCTGTGAACAGCTCAATATTTAATCTACAAGACATAAAGGTAATAATCATTTCTAAATAAGAAGACGAGGGAGGCAGAAACAGGGAGATACTTGAGTGGCGTCTTCTTTCAAACATCCCGCCTCTCACACACTTGCCCTGTCATTTCATTGAGGGCAATTTAATACACCTGGAACCAGGGCTCTAGACTAACTTTTTGCCATGGGCGCACCGGTTAAAGTTAGGCGCACAGGCACAAAAGTTAGGCACACTCAAATTTTTCAACCGCATCGCTTAACACCGCAGTTTTACATGTGCACTTTTTTGGGGGGGAAATTGCTGTCCATACAGACAATATTCATTTCTAAATTATTAACTAACAATCTTGTGCTTAAAGTGCTTTGTCAATATTGTAGAAAATGTTAAACTTAATCATCATCTTGGCTCCTCTGACGACCTGTTTGCTGCTGCCTGCTGCTGAAAGGCAGTGGGGAGAGGGGACACTTGGGCAGTGCATTTATTGCAGCATATAATGTGTTTTCTGGATACACTGTGCTTTTTCACCATTCAAAGATTGATGGCACCGTGTCAGAGCTGGCTATGAATTTCAGACGGATCAGTCCTTAACTTAACAAAAAAGTTATCAATAATTCTTTTCATCTTTTCTTATTACCCACAGCTACATCCACTTCTGTCGGGCCTAGGCTGCTCACTAGGGCTGGGTATCATCACTGATTTCTATAATCCATTCGATTCCGGTTTCTCAAAGTCCTGATTCGATTCAATTTAGCCTCAGACAGTCAGAAATATTATAATTCTGATCATTTATCAGTACTGATACATGTGAGACTTCATCAGAATTGTGAACATCACAGCAGATGCCTTTGTGTGTAAGTAACTGAGAATAAAACACAGAAAAACATGAAGGAGATTTTTCTGGCCTGGCTTTTTATAGCAGATAACCTTAAAAATATTCTGCAATATTCTGCAATTTTGCATAATTTTAAAAAGTTTAAAGTCCTTCAGTATTGAACAGCAGAAATTAGGCTTTCTTGTCCGAGGTCATTTAAGTGAAAAAAAGGTAAAAAGAAAAGAAAAAGACAGCGGCCGACAGCGCTGTAAACAACAACAGAGATTTGAGACGGGAAACTGTTCTTGAAGTACACACAGAGAGAGAGAGAGGGA
Source organism: Oreochromis niloticus (assembly GCF_001858045.2). Lineage (NCBI taxonomy): Eukaryota > Metazoa > Chordata > Actinopteri > Cichliformes > Cichlidae > Oreochromis > Oreochromis niloticus. Next base: position 5,433,203 of record NC_031980.2, read on the forward strand.
GAGGGAGAGAGCGAGCTGTGCATGAAGTGTGATTTTTATCGTGGTGGAAGCAAAACAGCAAAAGTAAGAGGGAATTCATGACGACATTGATCAAATGTGAAGCGTAGTTTGCTGCTTCTTTTGCTGCTGGCTCAGCGAATTTTGGTTGGAGAGAGACAAAACCTGCAGCTCAGAATCAGCGCAAAAAAGACGGAAACACAGCGCGAACCCGACGCATCAGAATCGGTGAGCTCCGACAGCGTGTCCGTGTACGGCCGTCGGGTGAGAAAGCCAAAGCTGATTCTGATGCGTCGGGTCCGCTCTGTGTTTACATCTTTGTGTGGAATCCGTGTACCTGCGCTCATTTGCTGTTTGGTGGTTGTTGAAATAGTTTTGTGAGCTTTAATCTGAGAATCTGGCGTTTCTGGCAAAACACAGTTATATTTAAAAGTCAATTCAGGATTTAATGAATCGATATCGCTTTATTCAAGCTACTCACCTCCTTCTTAACTGCACTTTCAACTGGACCACAGCCAATCAGAGAGGTCCCGCCCCTGACTATCTCTGATTGGTTTAGTCCACGATAGGGGCATAATGTGTGTCTGTTGTTGACCACTCGAACAATATTTTTTTTAGTGGCACCATTGAAAAATTTGGTCGCATTTGCGACCAAATTGGTCGCATTCTAGAGCCCTGCTTGGAGGTCCTTCAGCCCACACCCTTTAGGTCCCAGTGGCCAAATCCTTGAGTGGGCGGTACTGTGACACAGGTAAGTGTGAAAAATATGGAAAAAACCTAAGAACTCAGGAAGTGGGCAAATATTTTACAGCACTGGATGTAGAACTCACACAGGTGTCAGGAAAGTCTACATCTCTAATATATTGAATTCTATAATATTTTCACTGAGAAGCAACAATGCTAACAACTGAGCAATGTGCTTCTCTCTGTGTTAACAGTGATGAAGACACAATATCTCAGCCCCAGTACAGATTGGGGTTAGACAATATATGAGCTAGTGTGTGAAAGCTCTTACTGCATTTCAGATGGCTGCATAATTTGCAAATGAACAGGTGCACCCTTGAATGCAATCAAAAACTCAAATTTAGATTTCAGCTGTTAAAAATTAGGAAAAAGCTCTTTAGAAAAATCAAGCTTTCTGTCTGATTACAGTCATTCATGTAAACAACACTGAGCTGCTAATGTAAGCACTGCCATTACCTATCCAGCCAATTTTGCAGTAGTTTATGGCTGTTTTGTATGGCAGTTTTTATGTTTCATAAACTGAGTGTTTCTTGTCATTTGCATTGGAGCTTCAAATGGAAATTACTTTATATTTTATTTGTCTATTTCCTGCACTGATATTGTTCATTTATTTAACAATATCTTAGAACTAAACACTGCATGCCGTCTAAATACTGCTCTACAATCTCAGACAATAAAGAACTCTGTCTGAGCTTTGGTTACAACAATTTGATAATGTGGCAGTATTGAACCTCAGGGGGTACTTATATTTATCTTCACTATATGTACTTTACAGAGGCCAGTCTAGAACCTCCGGTGACAATTTTGTATTCAAATCTAAGGGTACCTTTTAAAAATGCAAAACTGAGGTAACAATTAATCTATTTTATTGTTAGAATTACCAGTTGACATAACATGCATATCTTTAAAATCTTGGCGGAAATGTTGGCACAGGAAGAACAAATGAAGGTTCAGGATGGTTCAAACCCTTACCCTTCCTTCTTTCTGGTGGCAGTGCTAAAGCTGCACCCCCAAGCCATAATATTTTACCTAATTTCTAACTGAGCACAGGCTGTCGTCTGATATTATATCTTAAAATCTAGAAGAAACTGTACTTTACTGCCTCAAAATGCAAATGTACATGTTTGGCCTTTGAAAAAGGGTACACATATTTACCTTTGAGTTAAACAATTAGCCTTAGATGGTACCTTTGTGTAGACTGTACCTTTTGGGACAGAATTAGATTGTTACTATACCCCTGTTTATACACAAGTAGTTTGGAGGTTTTGAATATATTTTCACTATGAGCCACTGTAATAAATGAGTCACATCAAGAGAGAAATGTACAGTTTTTTTAATTTAATAGAAAAATATGCTTCATATGGTCTCATTCACATACTTTCAAACAGTCTTTGAACGAGTTAGCATTAATAATACTTCTTTAGATAGACAAAGAAATACATTGGGATTTCAGTTCTATATATGCTGTTTGCTGCTAAGCATTGTGCTGTGCAATATGGCCAAATATCTCCACTTTGGTCTTGTCTGGTCAAAGGACATTGTTCCAGAAGTGTTATAATTTTTTAAGATTTAATTTTCAAAATTAATTCAAGCCATACTTGTTCAGTCTTATTCTAATTAAACTCTTTTGTATGATGCCATCTGAAGCCTGTAGAGTTTGAGATGTAGTTCTTGACTTTTTGGCAATTTCTCTTACAACTATCCTGACCTTGGGGTGAGCTTGCTGGGAATCTTGTGTTACTGTGTTAACACACCTGAATGCTCTAGGTCAGCAAAGTGCCAAAATTTCTAGTTTTATATAGATGGCCACATTTGCTGATTACCACTTAATCAAGTGCATTTAATTAGGACCACCTTCCAATGAGAAGCAGTAGCTGTGGACTAATTTCACCTTCTGTTCCCCAGGTCTGTATAACTTGATTTTATCAGTCAGACATAATACCACAGGAACTAGTACAGACTTGTAGGCTCAACACAAAAGAAACATAAGTTATCAACTTATGTAAAAGAACATTGATGACATTCTTTTCATGGGGTTACCAGTGTACAGTTAAAACTTATATTCAGTAATTATAATCTCTAATCTTATATATATATATATATGTGTGTGTGTGTGTGTGTGTATATATGTACATATATATATGTATCTATATCTATCTATAGCTTTATATAGCTATATATCTATGTATATCCAGCCATCTACTCATCTATTTTCCAGGGTCGGGTCTCGGGGGCAGCAGTCTAAGCAGAGAAGCCCAGACCTCCTTCCCCTGAAGCCACCTCCTCCAGCTTGTCTGGAGGAACACCAAAGTGTTCCCAGGCCAGCCGAAGGATATAATATACCCGGAACACCTCACCCAGGAGGCACGGAGGCATCCTTGTCAGACGCCTGAACCACCTCAAATGGCTCATTTCAATGTGGAGGAGTAGCAGCTCTACTCTAAGCCCCTCCCGGATGGCCAAACTCTTTACCCTAGGGTGATAGGGTGGTGGTTTGCTGGCGTGAGAGGCCAACCAGCTTGTGACCAGGAATGGTAGCTCGAGAGCTTTGCTTTAACGCTCAGTTCTCTCTTCACCACAATGAACCAGTGCAGTATTCGCATCACTGCAGCCACAGCACAACACAGCAAACTCCTCCAGTTGGGGCAGTAATTCGTTCCTGACCCAGAGTGGGCATTCCAGCCTTTTCCAGCTGAGGACCATGGCCTAAGACTTGTAGGTGCTGATTTTCATTCCCGCCTCTTCACACTCAGCTGTGAACCACTCCAGTGGGGTTCCAATCTCTTTGAGGCAGTCTGAGAGTCTTTTTCCATGGCCTCTCTGAACTCCTCCCACACCCAAGTTTTTGTTTCAGCGACTGCTCAAGCTGCGGTCCGAACATGAACATGATCCATTCGGACTCAATGTCCCCAGTCTCCCTCAGAATGCTTTTGAAGCTCTGCCAGAGGTGGGAGTTGAAGTTGTTGTTAACCGGGACTCTGCCAGGTGTTCGGAGCACACCCTCAATTTTTGTTTAGGGGCCCCAGGTCTATTCAGCATCCTCCCCCTCCACCTGATCCAACTCATCACTAGGTGGTGATCAGTTGACAACTCAGCACTTCTCTTCACCCCAGTGTCCAGAACATATGGCTGCAGATCTGATGACTCAATTAAAAAAATCAATCATCAGTGTGCAGCCTAGGGTGTCCTGGTGCCATGTGCACTTATGGACACCATTATGTCCGAACATGGTGTTCATTATGGACAAACTGTGGTTTGCACAGATTTCCAATAACAGAACACCGCTCGGGTTCAGATCTGCCAGGCCGTTCCTCCCAGGTCTCACTGTCATTGCCCGCATGAGCGTGGAGGCCCCCAGTAAGATGACAGAGTCCCCTTGTAGAGCACGCTCAAGCACCCCACCCAGGAACTCCAAGAAGGACGGGTACTGTAAGCTGTCATTCAGCACAAAAGTGCAGATGACAGTCAGGACCATTTCCCCGATCTGAAGGCACAGGGAACAAACCTTCTCATTCACCAGGAAAATCTCCAACGTACAGATAGCAAGCTGAGGGAATACTAAGATACCCACCCCAGCCCGCCGGCTCTCACCAAATTCCAACTCCAGACTTAGATAGAATCCAGCCTCTGTCCAGGATTCTGGTTCCAGAGCTCAAGGCCTGCATTGAGGTGAGCCTGCTTATACAGTCCCGATCAAAAGTTTAAGACAACTTGAAAAATGGCAAAAAATCATATTTTGGATGGTTGGATCTTAACAAGGTTCCAAGTAGAGCTTCAACATGCAACAAGAAGAAATGGGAGGGAGACAAAACATTTTTTGAGCATGCACTTTATTGAAAACAGTGCTTAAACTGAAACAGGCTGTTTTGCAGCTGATCAAAAGGACCACACCTCCAAAAAAACCTGTAAACCCGCCCAAAACAGAAATCAAAGTTCCAAACATGATCTCACTATCGAGTAGGTCCACCGTTATTGTTGATCACTTAAAAAAAATGGCATATGTTGTGGCATACTTGATGCTAGCGTTTCCATGAGGTGCATGGGAACATTTCTCCAAGTGGTGTGTGTTTGCCTTGCCATCCATCCCCGAAGGTTCTCAATTGTGGTCTTGAACATTTGATCTGTATCTAGCCAGTACCTCTCAACCTCACGCACCACCTCAGGCCACTTCTCCAGAGGTCATGTTCCATGTCCCAATCACTAGTCTTGGTAGCCAGGGATCACCTCAGCACCTCTTGCAGGTGGTGGGCCTACAGGAGGGTTATCAGCACTTTTTATGTAAAAAAAAAAAAAAGTGTTCCTGGTGTTATGGCAGTCCTATTTCTATTGCAGCTTCTTCAGGGAAGATGCAATAAAGTCCTTAACTTATAAAGTTTGATCACATTTGAAACTAATAAGGGGGTGTGGAATTTATCCACTGCCAATATCTGGGTCAACACATGCTTTGAATATAATCTGTCATGTGATGACTGACCTGGTCTGAACCCTCTACCATGACGCCAAGCTGTCAGAGTGAGTAGATGATCAGAGATGCCAACACTAAGGCTGCTGTAAGGCTCTCTTCTAGAACTGCTTGACAGTTCTCTTCACCCACCCTTACTCCTATATCTCATCAGTTTTTCTTTGCCTCTTCCTTTTCCCTTCACCCTCACTTATCCTTGTCTGTTGCTTTCTGCTGTTTCTCTCTTTATTTTTCTCCATCTTTCCCTACTCATTATCTTCTCTTGCAAAATGGTCTACCTTCTCAAATGTTTTCTTCTTGTTTTTTCAAGTGCCCTACAGACAGTCATTTGGTTAAATTAATTTCACTTTCACACACTCATCCTGTGACATCAATAAAACAGTATAAAAACACTTCACTACACATAAAATTGGGTTGCTGGCAAGTTGTACATAACATATCAAAAGTAAATGCCCATTCTATAGAAGAATATGCATCATTAGTGTTATATGGATTAATATTACTGTTGGAAATTTTCAAAACTGAGCTTATTTTAAGTACTTTACATCTGTTCAATCTCCAGCAATGGATTTATGTTCTGTAACATCATATTTGTAGTGGCTTTTGTGACACCACATATCTCTGAAAACAGCTGATTGATTGAAAAAATATTCTAATATATTAAATGAAATCTCAACAGAAATAAAAGGCCTTAGCATTGTGTGTCATGATTAACTGTATGTATCAGCTGGGCATGGAGTGGGGTTAAAAATATTACTGAAAAATACTGAAAAACAACTGCTTACACTGTGCTGATTCATTCAACAGAGATGCTAATCTGAACAGGCTCAATTTGCATTGCCAACCGACACTGCAGGAGCTGATGTCCACTCTCCATCATCAAAGCTTTTTTTGTTAACATGCTAAAGGAGTTAACGAGAACTTCTTCACACCCTAAATCCTCTGCATCACATTGGCCAAGATGGTAGGTAATAGATGATTTACCTGTTAACATGCTTAGTGACTGAAATCGCATTCAGCTCTGCCAACTCCTCTTCCCATCTTTTTCTCTGTGTCACTATCTCCAAGTCATACACCACAGCAGATCTCTCTACCACCTTGTAAAGTTTCTCTTGCTTACTGCTATCCTTCTGTCAAAAAGACAGTTGTAGAAACCCCCCTTGTTTCACCTTAGCAGTTTTCTGGGGGGGGTTTCTGTCGATCAATTAATATGATAAGCTTGCATTATGTAACACAAAATTTCATATCAAACACAGGACTGACTGTCGCTAAAAAATGGGCTTCTGTATACCTACAAAGATATTTGAATAAAAAAGTTAAATGCAACGATCTTATAGTGAATCTGTTAAACATTAGCAAAACTTCAGTAGCAAAAACTTCTCGGTTAAAAAAAAGAGGGGGGTTGGGGGGGGTGGGGGGGGGGACCAACAAGTATGAACATTTTTTATGTCAGATTTTATAATGCTACGAAATCCTAGTACAAATATTTCTAGGAAATGGGTGGAATGTCATTTAACCCACACTTCCTGGTGTAACTAATTCTAACTCACTTTCATACTTTTGCATAAAAAAGAGGAATTTAAACATGTGATGTTAAACAAAACAGCACCAGATGTTTATCTGCATGGAAAGCTGGCTCTGTTCCAGCGCTTTAAATGACAGTAGCTGTGTTTTGATGGAACAGAAGGGAGAAAGGGGGCTGTGTACTGATTCCCAGAGCCTGAGGAATTTGAATAGGTTACTGAGGACATCTGTGCTCGAGGGAATGTGATTATGGGTGTTTATTGCCCCACCTCTGCAATTAGTGAAGCTCTGGAGGAGATAAGGTATTTATGGTCAACTTATCGATCCTCTGAATTTATGTTTCTGATTAAACTGATTTCAACAGATATCCAAACTGAAATGACTAAAGGAATGAGAAATCTTTGCTTTAACAGGCATTTTTTTTTAAAGGAATAAAAACAAACTTCAACCACTGATTAATTATAATGTCTACAACAATTGCGTGACTGACTGAAACTCTGTTTGGGGATAATTGTCTCATTGTGGAAATCAGATAAAGTCGTATTATTTTGTAAAGGTATGGTAACACTGGTGGCCTAAATATCTGATGACGTCATTGCTGTTTAACTATAATCCTAGAATCATTCTTTAACACAAACCTTTTTTGTCCATTATAACTACCAGGATTTAATCTTTGACCTACTACTGTTAATAAGTTCCTCCACACTTGCAAAATTTATGGGTTTTGTGATTTCTTGTCAAATCAAACACATTAGACGCTAAGAAAGGTGTCCTCCAAGGAGCAATATTGGGTCTCCTGTCATCTACTCTATGAACTTCTCTGCTATTTATATTCACTTTCTAGAGCTGCTTCCAGTATTGCTGTTGGAAAAGTCAAAGAAGAAAAATGTTAGATGGTTATGTTTATTACGGACTGCTGTTCATCCCTCTTTAAGATAAAAGTATCTGATGGTAAAGGTGATGCACTATCAGGACACTAATGTGAGGCCAGTGGAAGTATCCATTGTACTACTGTCATGAATTAAAATCAATTTCAAACCTAAAGAACTCGCTGAGATTTTTAAACAATATACAATACTCTCCTTGTCTACTTTTTAGCAAAAGGATTGTGAAAACTTTCTCATTTAAATGCAGTTTCAATTACCCAGTCTACCCAGTGCAAGAAATAAAGCAAAAGTACCACAAATGGATCTTGAAAGGCATGATTTAAGACAGAATTTGCGCTGAACATCAAGGGGATTTATTCAGTATATCCTTTCTTCCAAATAAATAAGAAGTACAATAGCGCCCCCACTCCTCCACCTCCATCATTGCGCCTGACTCTTCCCTACACTTGTTAGTCATCAAGAATTGAGAGCAGTTGATTTTTCCTCATGAATGCGTCTTTCATCTCTTCCCTTTAATACAAACATAATTTCACCAATATTTAATTTAAAATGACTCAGATTCAATTAAAAATTATTTAGTTTTTTCCAAAGTGTTTCTGTCTGATTAATTATCTTGTTTACTGTATTTTTTTTCCATTTTGAACAGCCTCTCACTTAACATCCCTCTCTTGTCCTCGACTCATCTCACAGTATTTGTATTTTTTAGTGTTTTCTGTCCACCTCCTCTTGTTCTAGTATCTTTGCTCTTACCCTTTCTTCTCATCCCTCCCACCCCTCTATTTCCTCCCGATTGATGCCATCTGAGGTTGCAGGCCCAGGCCGCCGGAGCTGCAAATTTACCCAGCAGCACACGTCACTAACAGGGGAGCGCAGAGCTCCCAAAATAGCCCAAACAGCAATTGGTTAAAGGGGGCCCAAGTGGTAGTTACCAAGGACCATTTCTGACAACAAAATGAAGCTTTCGAGACATTTTGCGAACACGCATCATTTAATGAATCACCCACACAACTGGCTGATTAATCATGTACTTAGGCATTACTTTGGACAGCCTTCTGGAAGTTCCTAAGATTTTGCTTCAAAACAATTGTTCTGAATTGACTTTATTCTATTAAAGTAAACTTGCTGCTTAATAATTTGGTTCTAGTAATAAAAACAAACCATGCTCCTATGATCCTTGAATATTCAGCATAGAAACACAACATGTGCTCTGATATAGTTAAAATACACGAAATTCTCCTTTGCCGTGAGTCATGTGTTAGAACTTATCTCACCGATTAGCTTAGTAAAATGGCAACAGGACAATATTCTCTTTGCATGCTCTGCTTTGTGCATAAGAAGTGATGCTATCTTCTGTGCCCAAAGGCCATCCAAAAATGGAAAATCCAGGTTAGAAACCTCTTCTTTTAATCACTGACAAATACAATAATCGGGTCATGTCAGCATATCCTAAGCCTTTTCCACTGCTGCATCCTTCAATGCTGTTGAAAGATAGCAACAAAAAAAAGAAGAAAAAGGTGTCACTCAGCATTCAGCCTAGTTTTACTGAAGGAGATCTTTAAATCCTTGCATAATTGTGTGTTGTTGTTGCATAAGGGGAAAAATGCCTGGTTTAATTAAAAGCAGCTAACAAAGACAACATTGACCGGTTTTCTTGTTTCACAGTATGAAAGGCAGTTCCTAGAATTTTAGCAATCATCTCATTATGGAAACGCCTGGTTTATGAATCCCCACTCTGGCTTGGAACTGAAATAAAGGCCTATATACTGAGAAAACCTTCTTTTATGTTTGGCCAAACTCTTCACCCTTGCCGATCAAAGGCATTGAACTACACATAACTTTGCATAATTGCTACGTTAGGTCATTTTTAACGGAAACTGCTAACTTTTCTGGTTATGAATCATGTTTAAGGCAGTGTAGTGACTTGTCTGTAAATACATGCATGCAGTTTCACAACAGGAAAGCATGTATGTGTTTTATTTGGTCATGTTTGCAGGATGTAAACCAAAGGTCTGCCCAAGTGAAAACAGAACTCCTGGGGTCTCACCCAGCGTGATCTCACTTTATTCACTGAATAAATCTGCCATTCGTACTGCAATTAAATCATTACAGTTGAGTTCTTTATAATAGGCCTTTATTGCACCCATTGTGGATACGCATGGGCCTATTACACATGTAAAACAGATGAAACCGTCACTTTAACACATACTTCATGTGGAATAATTAGCAGTTCACACAACAAGCACCCTGAGAGAGAAGGAGAGTGAGAGAATGATAAATGGGGTTATTGCACCAATAGTGTCTGTGGGCTGCTCGGCGTGGTCATTCATTCAGCTCTTAAAATGCTTCAAGGATTCCACTTGATATTGCTTGTGGGATAATCTGACTGAGCCAATCATTTCATCAAACAATAGTGTTGTTTATACCCCTAACTCGGTTTTGAAGGGAATAGAAGAGGTGCCAGCTGCATTCAAGAAGCTTTTGAAATGGATGTAACTCTGTGACGTGGGGTTCTTGGTAGGAAGGTTTGATTCTCGCCTGCTTTTAATTTTGCCTTTTCTCTGACTAAAACTCAAGAACATCTACAGACCTTAATTTATTGGTTGCAGTGCAGCTGCTGTACCGATTTGTGAGGGAATTGAACTAGAGGATCATTAGGGGGTCAGCTGCTCAGATGAGAGGTGAAGCATCTTCAAGCAACTTAAAGAAGTCCAGACAATTTTCTGTCCAAGCTCTTTGTACATTTCCATAATGACTAAAACTAGCACCATTGAAGAAGCAATGGGCTCGGAGGTCAGTTCCTTGATCATTAATATGCAAATTCTGATGACCATTGATCAACAACCACTGATCAACCACTGTTTCGGATGATAGGGTTAGAATGTGCATCAACAACACGAAAACATGACTCCATCCTGTCTTGCATAAACAGGCCAGACTGGTTGTAGCGTGGGGGATATTTTTATGCCACACTTTGTGGTCAATAATAGCAAGTAAGCATTGTTTAAATGCCAGAGCCTACAATTTAAAAATAGAATAGAGAACATGTGTCAATCTGGTCCAATCTGAGTAAAGTATGTCCAAGCCTGTCCAATTATTTTGGTAGTATAGGTCTCTAGATAATCATTTGGGAAATGCTAAATGTGTCCAATTCAAGAACAGCTCATATTGAAAAACTTGAACTCTGTTAAGTAACTGGGGACATTTAAAAAGCCGTGTTAGTGTGCCTTGCATGCGAAGTTCATTCTTTTGTCCATTCAAGCATGAATTTCGTTTCAATTTAATAATGCCAATGTATAATTATTGTAATAAATATCAACCTCCCTCTGAGTTTAATTTTATTCAAAGGCTAATTTACAGCTCTTTTTTTTTTTTTTGGTACATGAGTGTTTGTTTAATGGCCAGTCACAGTTTGGTAAGCATGTCTCCAAAAGTTGGTTCTGTTCATCTGGATGTAGCATTTTCAGTGGGAGAAACATAGCATGAACCATTTATCCACAATCCAATTCATTTAAATTAATACACCTGGTAACTTTACTCACTTGGATAGTTGTTTATGTGAATTTGTTTCTTGTTATGACTGACAGTATTTATACAGGGAGTGCAGAATTATTAGGCAAATGAGTATTTTGTCCACATCATCCTCTTCATGCATGTTGTCCTACTCCAAGCTGTATAGGCTCGAAAGCCTACTACCAATTAAGCATATTAGGTGATGTGCATCTCTGTAATGAGAAGGGGTGTGGTCTAATGACATCAACACCCTATATCAGGTGTGCATAATTATTAGGCAACTTCCTTTCCTTTGGCAAAATGGGTCAAAAGGAGGACTTGACAGGCTCAGAAAAGTCAAAAATAGTGAGATATCTTGCAGAGGGATGCAGCAGTCTTAAAATTGCAAAGCTTCTGAAGCGTGATCATCGAACAATCAAGCGTTTCATTCAAAATAGTCAACAGGGTCGCAAGAAGCGTGTGGAAAAACCAAGGCGCAAAATAACTGCCCATAAACTGAGAAAAGTCAAGCGTGCAGCTGCCAAGATGCCACTTGCCACCAGTTTGGCCATATTTCAGAGCTGCATCATCACTGGAGTGCCCAAAAGCACAAGGTGTGCAATACTCAGAGACATGGCCAAGGTAAGGCAGGCTGAAAGACGACCACCACTGAACAAGACACACAAGCTGAAACGTCAAGACTGGGCCAAGAAATATCTCAAGACTGATTTTTCTAAGGTTTTATGGACTGATGAAATGAGAGTGAGTCTTGATGGGCCAGATGGATGGGCCCGTGGCTGGATTGGTAAAGGGCAGAGAGCTCCAGTCCGACTCAGACGCCAGCAAGGTGGAGGTGGAGTACTGGTTTGGGCTGGTATCATCAAAGATGATCTTGTGGGGCCTTTTCGGGTTGAGGATGGAGTCAAGCTCAACTCCCAGTCCTACTGCCAGTTTCTGGAAGACACCTTCTTCAAGCAGTGGTACAGGAAGAAGTCTGCATCCTTCAAGAAAAACATGATTTTCATGCAGGACAATGCTCCATCACACGCGTCCAAGTACTCCACAGCGTGGCTGGCAAGAAAGGGTATAAAAGAAGAAAAACTAATGACATGGCCTCCTTGTTCACCTGATCTGAACCCCATTGAGAACCTGTGGTCCATCATCAAATGTGAGATTTACAAGGAGGGAAAACAGTACACCTCTCTGAACAGTGTCTGGGAGGCTGTGGTTGCTGCTGCACGCAATGTTGATGGTGAACAGATCAAAACACTGACAGAATCCATGGATGGCAGGCTTTTGAGTGTCCTTGCAAAGAAAGGTGGCTATATTGGTCGCTGATTTGTTTTTGTTTTGTTTTTGAATGTCAGAAATGTATATTTGTGAATGTGGAGATGTTATATTGGTTTCACTGGTAAAAATAAATAATTGAAATGGGTATATATTTGTTTTTTGTTAAGTTGCCTAATAATTATGCACAGTAATAGTCACCTGCACACACAGATATCCCCCAATATAACATATAAACCAATATAACATCTCCACATTCACAAATATACATTTCTGACATTCAAAAACAAAACAAAAACAAATCAGCGACCAATGTAGCCACCTTTCTTTGCAAGGACACTCAAAAGCCTGCCATCCATGGATTCTGTCAGTGTTTTGATCTGTTCACCATCAACATTGCGTGCAGCAGCAACCACAGCCTCCCAGACACTGTTCAGAGAGGTGTACTGTTTTCCCTCCTTGTAAATCTCACATTTGATGATGGACCACAGGTTCTCAATGGGGTTCAGATCAGGTGAACAAGGAGGCCATGTCATTAGTTTTTCTTCTTTTATACCCTTTCTTGCCAGCCACGCTGTGGAGTACTTGGACGCGTGTGATGGAGCATTGTCCTGCATGAAAATCATGTTTTTCTTGAAGGATGCAGACTTCTTCCTGTACCACTGCTTGAAGAAGGTGTCTTCCAGAAACTGGCAGTAGGACTGGGAGTTGAGCTTGACTCCATCCTCAACCCGAAAAGGCCCCACAAGCTCATCTTTGATGATACCAGCCCAAACCAGTACTCCACCTCCACCTTGCTGGCGTCTGAGTCGGACTGGAGCTCTCTGCCCTTTACCAATCTAGCCACGGGCCCATCCATCTGGCCCATCAAGACTCACTCTTATTTCATCAGTCCATAAAACCTTAGAAAAATCAGTCTTGAGATATTTCTTGGCCCAGTCTTGACGTTTCAGCTTGTGTGTCTTGTTCAGTGGTGGTCGTCTTTCAGCCTTTCTTACCTTGGCCATGTCTCTGAGTATTGCACACCTTGTGCTTTTGGGCACTCCAGTGATGTTGCAGCTCTGAAATATGGCCAAACTGGTGGCAAGTGGCATCTTGGCAGCTGCACGCTTGACTTTTCTCAGTTTATGGGCAGTTATTTTGCGCCTTGGTTTTTCCACACGCTTCTTGCGACCCTGTTGACTATTTTGAATGAAACGCTTGATTGTTCGATGATCACGCTTCAGAAGCTTTGCAATTTTAAGACTGCTGCATCCCTCTGCAAGATATCTCACTATTTTTGACTTTTCTGAGCCTGTCAAGTCCTTCTTTTGACCCATTTTGCCAAAGGAAAGGAAGTTGCTTAATAATTATGCACACCTGATATAGGGTGTTGATGTCATTAGACCACACCCCTTCTCATTACAGAGATGCACATCACCTAATATGCTTAATTGGTAGTAGGCTTTCGAGCCTATACAGCTTGGAGTAGGACAACATGCATGAAGAGGATGATGTGGACAAAATACTCATTTGCCTAATAATTCTGCACTCCCTGTACATAATTTAGCAACATTTTGAACAGGTAAATAAACCAGAGCGACAGAGGAATAATTGCTTTTGCTTACTTTTAACATTTAATTATGAAATTAATTACTAGCATTAATGAGAATGACACAACACTTAAAACAAATTTTCTGCAAACTTCCTTTATTGTGGAAAGCACATTGAACATTCTCATAATACCTGTACAAACACATTGCTGGAGATACATAATTTGCAACATTCCTAGTGTTTGAAGATCCCTGATTTTTCTGTGCACCCACAAGACCTCAAAATAAAACCATAGCCAGCAGTAGTTAAAATGTGCTGTATTTTCAGAAATGAGAAAGAAAGTGGAAAGCGAGAAAAACGGAAATGTATGAGTAAATGTAGATAGGCTCCAATATTATATTATAGATACAGATAACTTGTTTTAAAGATTTAAATAGGACTCATAAGGTCCTATTTGGTGATATGCAAAATGTAATCCTGAGTCTATTTTTAAAAAGTCATTCAATTAATAATTCAGTTCAAAAATGCTTAACAATATACTGATTTATGTTCAGCATATTTAAGTCACATTCTCCACATGTAACATTTTCGGAAACAGCCAAAAAAACTGCACTAACTAAAAACATATACATGGCATGGTTGTGGACAGGTAACATGGTTGCTGTAAACTGTGCGTACTGCGGCTCATTTTAAGCTGAAGACCTAAACGGTCTTGAATAAAGTAACTCACAAAATTCCTTTAATGACTCTGCAGACTGCTTTCTTACTTTTAGGCAGAGCAGAAAAACAAAGGCCAAAATGTAACAAGTTGGTCAGGGAGGCCATCTAGTGGTCACATGGATCATGCCAAAAAGTCTTGGTAGCTTGACACTTAAACTTTACACTAAAAATGTATTGTATCACTTACTAATGTATGCATTATATGTAACAGTGTAACAGTGCCAATGAAATTATCTTTCTTTTAAAATATTGCAATGCAATGCAAAATTGCATAAAACAGTTGAATGCTATTACATATCAAGCAGCCTGGAGGTTGGCAAATATTATTCTAACCCTAACTGAGGCGGGTCAACACCTTCACCTCCAGCTTGGAAAAAACCAGTTAGAACCTCATATGTAAAAAACACCACCATGTTTACAGGGAATGCACGCAGCCAATTGATGCCTAGGCTCCTGAAGAAAACCCCAGTTCCCTCCACTCTTGCAGTCTCAGCTATGCAGTGGAAAAAGCCCTTATATTTCTTTGTCTCCCTTGCTCCATCCATCTGAAGGCGCGCTTTGATGACGTCCATGGGTGTTCCTATAGTCCAGCCGGCCATTCCTGCTATTCCCCCAGCCAGCATCACAACATACCAATCTAGAGGAAACATTACACAACTTTTATCATCAAGTAAATGCTAGTTAGACTTCTCGTATGAGCAGGTAAACATTTTCTGCAAGGATTTGAATTAGTTTCAGGAGTGGAGCCACATTTAAAGCAGATATCTTATAGAATTATATATAGGAAATTATAGAAAGCGTTCTTGTAAAATTCACCACACAACTGGTTGTGTTGATACAGCTGATACAGATGAGTATGCAAGAAGATTTGCACATACTTAAAACAATAGCAGGCTTGCGCCCGCCGGCTTCACTTACCTAACTTTTTCTTACTGCCACCTGCAAACCATTCACAGATAGTTGCATATGTCAAAAAGTAAGTGGCATATGATGGCCCATCTCTTAACATGAGAGGAAGAGCTCCTCTGTAGAGCCCCATGAGTCCCTCCTGTTTGACGATGGTTAGCAGGCAGTGAACTGGACCGTGGTACTTTGGCTTGGGCGTCTTGGTTAATGCTCGCCTGGACTCTGTCTGACACTGCAGACGTACTTTCACAATGTCACCTGGAGACATCACTGATACCTGTTGGTTGGCAGATCACGAGAGCTTCAGCAAAAAAAATGGTGTATGTTAGCATTGATGTAAACAATCTGTACATCCGCAAAACTTTATTGAAATCTCCATTACCTGAGCTACACCGCCGGCCATTCCAGACAGGAAGACATCCAGTTTGGTGTTTGGACCACAACAAGCTCCTCGTGCCTGGCTCAGACACTGCAAGCAGTTCCGGTATGTGCCAAACACCACCGAGGACGTCATAGAGATTGTGGCAATGGGTAAGGACATGCCTTTGAAGAAGCCATGCACCTGATGAGATTAGAGAATAAAAAGAGAAACCACTGATCACGTAACTCCATTAATAAAATCAGAAATCAGCTATTTGTAAATCTTTAACCCCTATATGTTATTGATAAAAATATCAAACGTAAACACAGAAAACTAATGCTGAATTAAACACAGCAACATATTTTCAAAACGTTTATCACTCGGTAACATCGCCCCTTCTATCCCACTAGGTTACATCACCTCACCCAGAACATATTTAAGCTACATTCTCCAGATGCAACGTTTTTGGAAACAGAAATGGAAAACTACAACTAAGCAGTTGTAGTTTTGAAAGCTAAACGTACATTTCCAATCTTGAACGATCTAAGATTACAGCTGGTAAACAATTAACATCTGGAGGTTTTTTTCATATGAATGTATACCGTTGTAATATTATTAGAAATGTCTTGCCTGACAGCATATGTTGCTATAAGCTCCCAAAATAAAGGCTGAAATTTGTTTTTAGCCTTTAATTCAGAGCTATCTCTGAATTCGGTATCTTTTATTGGTATTATGCAACATAAACAAACACTGATGAGCATTTTTCTTAACTTACTGAACGGTTTGCATGCAGTCTTTTATAAAGCAGTGACCCTCATCTGAGCTCCATTTCTGAAATACTCTGCCTCTCTAGGATGCTCTTTTTAGACCCAGTGATGTTGCTGACCTGTTACCAGTTATCCTTAGGAGTTTGGATGTTTCCATGTTTTTTTATGTTTTAGAAACAGTTTGCTAGCATCAAATTTGAGAAAAGACCATACATAAAAAAATATTTATAAATTAAATAAAAACACAAATACATGATACATGCTTATTCTTATCAGGGTACGGGGCTAGAACCTATCACAGCTATCAAAAGGCAAGAGACAGGGTACACCCTGAATAAGTCTGCCGCAGGGCTAGCACAGAGAGGCAGTCAATTAAATTTAAAATCATTAATTAACCTAACCCACTAACTAAGTTTGCACTGTCGGAGGAAGCCATATTACCCGGAGAGAACCCACACGAACACAGGAGAACATGCAAACTCCACACACAAAAGCCCTGGCTAGATGGTGGAGTCAAACTCAAGACCGTCTTGGTGTGAGGCAACAGTGCTAACCACTGTGCTCCCAAGCTGCCCATATTTGATACATTTTATATGTTGTTTAAATGATCTGAAAACTATCGTGTTCCATTTTCACCAACATTGGAGCTGCAGCTGTGCACACTTAATGTAATAAAGTGATCTGTCACATGTGCTGCTTTTCCACAATTCTATTAGCTGAGCTGGTCCACCCGAATCCCTGGGTTTTGTCACATTAGCTTGAATTAGATCACACACCCACATCTTTACTGGGCAGTTATGGTTAGGCTATAGAAGTTCCACTTACCCCTTCTTTTGAAAATGTCTCCACTACACACTGATATACACCTGTGAACTGTTTCTGTGTTTGTATCCGAACCTAGAGAGATTGAGAATATCTCGTAAGAAAGCACAAACAAATTACGTATGTTGTATAACTTTGAGACATATCATTTCCCGTACCTTCACAGTGTCCAGAGGGTAGCCCACTGCAACTCCACATGCCCCTGTTTGTTTACAAGAAAATAGAGCACGTACATGGCACACACAGAGATGTTTGAGGTTATAAGTTTTAACTGCTACACTTAAAAATGGGGGACGGTGACAGCAAGGTCAGAAATGAGGAGTTACTGATCTGATGTTTTGTGTAATTTAAAAAAGTAACCTTGACAGGCTTTTCAGGGTAAACATTTTCTGTCATAGGTGGTAATCAAACTGCTAGACATGGAAATTTTTAGGTTGTTGTGAATAATGATGATGATGATTATGGCAGGTTATATCTTTTTTAAACTGCCTAGGAAACACATATCAGCTAATGATTACTACGATCATAACATTTACCGCGACAGAAGACGGTTTTGCTAGTTACGACTGGACTCGTTTACTTTTACAATTTACGGCAAAACATAGTGTTGAAAGCATTTATTTAATATGCTGTTATTATAGGGGGTGTCCAAATTCATATCATGCTAGCTCATTAGCAAATTCCTCAGCTAACTTTAGCTTACTTTCATTTATAAAATGGATAGATTAATGTAAGCCGGTACCTGCAAATGATCCAGACACGAAATCAGCAAAATGCATCCTGTCATTTGGTGACTGACCGACTAATATATGCCATATGTGAGCCCATTCTTCCTCTTGAATGCGCTACATAACCTTGACTGTGTTGCTCTGTTATGTCATTGTGTGTAACAGTGAAACGTCACCGCCGATGCCGACGAGGGAAAACGTTTTTTTCCGACTTTACCCGAACCTAGCCAAAATGGCCAAACTCGGCTTAGCGACACACAGCGCTATTTCATAAAGATATAAATGACCAAAGGAGTCATGTGAACTTAATAAATCCAGTTCGCTTATTCGTAGTACACTGTCCATTTATTATATATAAAATTGTGTGCCTATGTGTATAACTAGTGTGTGTGTGTGTGTGTGTGTGTGTGTGTACAGCAGGTTCAATAAGTATTTAACGGATCACCAATTTTCTAAGTAAATATATTTCTAAAGGTGCTACTGACCTAAAACTCTCACCTTATGTTAGTAACAACACATTCAATCCACACATGCAATGAAATCAAAGCATAGATGTTCATGTTATATGTAATAAGGAGAAATGACGCAGGGAAAAAGTATTAAACATATGAAGAAAGGGAGGTGCAAAAAGGCGTGGAAAGTCCTGCCACTAGCTGAAATCTATCAGTAATTATGAAGCAACCCAAATTGCTTCATGCCCAACTGATGGCCTATAAAAAAGTGTCTCATTACCAAGCTGTCACACAAGAAACATTTCGTGATGGGTAAAATGAATGAGCCCTCTCAAGACCTTTGCAACTTTATTGTTGCAAAATATACTGATGGCCCTGGTTATAGAAGAATTTATAAACTATTGAAGGTTCCCATGAGCACTGTTGAGTGCTAATAATGGTCATAATCTGGAATCTGTGATGTACAAATTGAAGTAATGAACCAGTATTGAACCACTTCATCAGCTGTATGGAAAATAGGTTCATTTGTTCATGCAACAAGAGAGAAAAACACACTGGATAAAGCCTACAGCAACATCCAAAAAACCTACAGCGCAACCACATCTAGGTTTGTCAGACCACATGTCCATGCTGCTGATCCCTGCATACACTCCCGTCAGGAGGAGAGCCCCCCTTATCCACAAAGACTGTGAAAACCTGGCCAGAAAGTGCATCACATTAGCTGCAGGACTGTTGCCTGTTGAACACCAGGACCTCGAGGATCATACAACATCAGTGCTCTCCTACATTAACTTCTGTGTTGACAGTGTCACTGTGGACTAATGTCTCTGGGTGTATTCCTACCTGAAACCTTGGATAACTAAAGAGGTTTAGGTCCTGCTGAAGCAACATGAAGCTGCTTTCAGATCTGGTGACAGTACAGTGCAGCCAGATCTGATCTGAAAAGAGGTATGAGAGATGCAAAGGCAGTGCACTAGAGGAATATTGAAGACCACTTCAGCAACAACAATTCACGACAGGTATGGCAGGGAGTTCAGCACCTAACCAACTACAAGCCTGGCAATACCACAATGACTGGGGGCAATGTGGCGCTTGCGGAGGAGCTGAACCACTTCTTTGTACGCTTCGAGGTGAAAGAACCAGAGGCACCTGCAGCTCAAACATCGGACAGCAGCAGCAGCCAAAGCCTCATGGTACAGGAATATAAGGTGGGGTGCACACTGAGGGCAGTGAACCCTAGAAAGGCCGCTGGTCCAGATGGGGTGACCGGAAGGGTCTAAAACAATGTGCAGACCAGTTAGCTGGGACCTTCAATAAGATGTTCAGCGTCTCACTGTCCCAGTCCTGCATACCGCCATGCCTGAAGTTGGCCACAATTGTCCCACTGCCTAAACTGACCAAAATTAGCAGCCTTAATGACTCCCCACCAGTGGCTCTAACACCTGTTGTAATTAAGTGTTACGAGAAACTCGTCCGACACCACATCACGTCCTGCCTTCTACCCACACTCAGCCAACTTCAGTTTGCATACAGAGCCAACAGATCAACTGAAGACGCCATTGTTATAATGCTCCACACCACCATCTCCCACATGGAACAACAGGGGCGTTATGCCAGGCTGCTCTTTGCTGACTTTAGTTCTGCTTTTAATATGATACTCTTGGATAGACTGATAGTAAAACTGCTGGATATCAGACTTCCTTCTACCACCTGCTGCAGGATCACAGACTTCCTCTCAGACCATGTACAGAGAATTAGAGTGGATCCTCAGTCTTAACACCAGCTCTCCACAAGGCTATGTACAAGGTCCCTTACTGTACACTCTGTACACACATGACTGCATCAGTACCCACCCAGACAATGTAGTCATTAAATTTGCAAATGATACCACAATGGTGGGGCTCATCTCTGGGGGCGATGGGACAGCATGCAGAGTTGAGGTTCAGAGGCTCAATACCACACAGACAAAAAAAACCTGGTAGTCGACTTCAAATGGAGTAAGCCCATCAGTATCAACAGGGAGTGCATGAAAAGGGTGCCCAGCCTTAGATTCCTGGGTGTGCACATAGATACAGAGCTCCAATGGATCTCAAACACTTCAGCGGTTTTAAAGAAGGCCAAACAGCTTCTACATTTTCTGAGAATCCTCAGAATAATGGACCTGAAGAGGGAGCTACTGATCATCTTCTACCGTTGCTCCATTGAAAGTGTGCTGACATGCTGCATCTCTGTATGGTTTTTAGCTGCAACATGGCAATAATGTGCAATAAACATTCATTCTTTTATTTATGAAGTTACACCTTTTTTGCACTTTTTAAAAATCCAACTAAAAGTGTACTGTGTTGTGTTGTGTTGTGTTGTGTTGTGTTGTGCTTAGTGCCAACATGGGACAGTTTCCAATTTCGTTGTACTATTGTACATAGTATGACTGTGCAATGACAATGAAGAGTTATCTTATCTTATCATTGAAAGCTTTGTTTCAATGACATCTAGTGGCAAAACACGAGACATCAAAACGGTGTCTCAATAATCATGCGCTGAGTGTAAATAGGGTTTGTATGAATTATATAAATACAATCTTGGAAAGGTTGTATTTATATAATTCATTGACTGACTGTCAATTCAGACTGTTGATTCTGTGAACTTATGTAATGCAGTAAAGAAAGGGTGTGTTTGTGTAACTAGGGCAGGGTGTGATTATCATTAGCAGCTGCAATGTTTTCAGCAGTGTCGTCTTGAGGGAAGGGCAAAACTACTAAAAGTACTGTAGCCACATTTGCATTGTCAAGCACATATTTGCAAATAACTGCAAGATATGTGTCCGTAGTCAGGCTAACTCCTAAGTTTTCCAGCTTAGCCTTGGCCCTGTTCTCCTCCTCGTGTTTTTTTCCAGCATGTTTTGTAGTGCATGTCTAGATGGCATACTGTATGTGGGGTTGTCCAGGAGTCAAGGACCACATGTGGAGAGCTACAGAAATCTGAAATCAGCAGGTACAATTACTTCAAATTATTTAAGTGCCACGTTCACCATGCAAGACTCCATTGCTAAAGAAAAACCACGTTGAATCATGTTTAAAGTGTGCTAAAGAACATTTAGACAAACCAGTGAAATACTGGGAGTAAACCATCTGGTCAGATGAGACCGAAATTGAATTCTTTGGATGCCATAATAAAACCATGTTTGGAAGTCAAAAGAAACTGCATGTCATACCAAAAGCACCATACCAACAGTGAATTCTGGAGGTGGAAACATCATGGTGTGTGGCTGTGTTTCAGCATGCAGCACTGGCATGCATCATATCACTGAAGGAAGGATGAATGGAAAAATGTACCGAGACATTCTTGATAGAAATCTGCTGCCGTCTACGAGGAGGATAAGGATGAAATGAGGGTGGACGTTTCAGCAGATCTCAAACACACAACAAAGGAAACTCTCAGTTGGTTTGGGAGAAAGAATTTAAAGCTGCCATAATGACCCAACCAATCACCTGAATCTAGCTAAAAATCTACGGAAAGAACTAAAGCTCAGGGTTTATAAAAGGGGCACAAATAACCTTCCAGATCTGAAGACTGTGTGGAAGAATGGACCAAAATCACACTTGAGCATAGTTCCTCCTTTGTGACAAAGTATTTAATTAATTACTTTAAGCATGTTCAATACTTTTTCCCTGTGTCTCATTATTAGACATAATCAATTTGTGGACATCAGTTGTTTGATTTATTTGTATTTGTGGATCATATGGATTTTTATCAGCATCTGGTGTGAATTTCATGTCAGTAGCACTTTGGAAAATTGGTGATATGTTCAATACTTATTTTACCTATACCCCCACCTCTTGAGAATATGTTGCTTTGACTGCAGGAAAAGAATAAACATAAAGCACTTCTTTTCTTTTATTACACTTTTTGTTTATTTTTTTATTTTATAGTGAAACATGACACCAAACGTACAACAAAACAAACAGCGGAAACAAGGCACTGGTTGAATCAAACAAAACAACATACATAATTACATACTATGTAATCAGAGTATGTGTACAATATCTTGCATATGCAAGTACGTGCTGTGTACTTTAGATAGATATACAGACAAATAAGTAAATAAACATGATGATAATAAGAATAGAGAATGTACATCAATCAGAATATTTTGCATTTTAATCCTACTGGATTTGTGTGCCTTTGCGGCCTAATGAACGTTTTCGCAGCTCCATCACTAACTTTTTTTATGTGTCTATTTTTTCATTTTAGTTTTGCTTTCATTTTTTATTAATTACGCTCTTTTCACCTTGTGTGCATCCCTGGGTGGGGACACGGATGTTTCTCTGAATTGTCACGGATCTCATAAAATAAATGTTTATTTAAGGAGAAGACTATCCAGGTGTTTGCTTGTCACTGTTTATCATTTGCAAAGTCACTTTTAAAACACTCCCATTCTGTCTGACCAATCTACCATAATGGTAAGAACCAATTCATCTAAGCAGGTCAAACTAGTGTTCAGCAGACTGCCAACACACCATCTGTTCTGAACTATGAATTCTGATCGAATGTTAGTCATCTGATATGTGGGCCAGAAATGGGAAAGGAGCAAAAGTGGAGGTCAACGAGAAAACCACAAAAAAAGTACAGCATTAAGAGTACACAATGGCAGCAGTAGAAAAAAGTCTGTTTTTAACATTCGGTTTCACTTCAGCTCTTCAACTTCCCTCTTCTGCACAGACCACAAAACAGCACAGACAAGAGTGTTCCACAGACTAGGTGTGCCGTATACTTTGTACACTGCCAACAACAGTTCTTATCTGGCAGATGGCTCATCCCTGGACTGCCAGCAGACTGCAATGATTTTGCTTGTTCTGTACTTGGTCCATTATCCAGCCATGCAAAAAACACAGAAGTTATAACATACAAAGAGCTGATTACCAAGTGTTTTAAAAAAAATGAAAAGTGCCCACTACGGGTTTTTAAAATGAAAACAACAACACTGTTAAAGGTTAGAAACGATTTCAGCTGGTTATTTTAGGTGAATTTAACTGACACTTCCATATTTCTTTCTTTTTTCTAAAAGTAGACATTACAAAGGGTCTTAAATTTAAAAACAAACTTCTGCTTTCATTTATTGTAAAAACTGGCTTACAGGAAATAGATTTGTATTAGAGATAAATCATGTCATTGGCAGATTTTACTTTGAGGTTCTTTCTGACTGGACCGAGTGGATTTCTCTTCAGCAGACGGATGGTTCAGATGTTAACATTTAGTATCTGTCACAATACTGGGTCTGTGACACAGTGTTTTGTGTTTGTTGTTTAATTTATATTCTTTGATTTGGTGTTATTCATGGGTTTGGTTCTTCCAATTGTTCTCTGTGTGTGTTATATCCTTAGTTTCTAGTCTTTAGTTTCTGTTACCTTCCTGTGTTCCATGTTTCATGTCTAGTCACCCCAGTCTCTATGCTTGTGCATCTCCTGTGCCTCCCCAGTCATGTCTCCAGGTCTCAGTCTCAAGTCTTTGTCTTTGTGAATGTCTCTTGTTACCTGTTTTACTTTGACAGTTTTACGTCCTATGTTAGTGTTTGCAGTTTTGCTTCCTCCCTGACTTGTTGTGTGTGATTACCCCCAGCTCTCCTCCTGTGTCTCATTCCCTCTTTATCCCACTGTGTATTTAAGCCCTTTGTCGTCTTCTGTTTGTTCCTGGATTGTCTTCATTTCACCCACTGCATTTCACATGGTCCAGTTTTCACATCTCAGGTTTTTTAGTTTCTTTTACTTGTTTGTAGTTTCCTCCCTGTTTAGGTTTTGTCAGTTTAGTCATTGTCTTCCTGAGCTTTTTTTGTGTTTTGTTTTGCCTCAATAAAAGGCACGTTTTCAGTTTAAGTCCATTCCCAGTGTCTGCATTTGGGTCCACTCTCTCTCTCCACTCCAAATGTCTGCCACAGCAGACTTGACAGAATTAATTGGTGACCTTGAAATGATTGGAGCTTTTCTGACTGAATAGAACTGAAACCCTTCAAAACAGGGTACATGTCTGCATAAGTTCATTCACATTTCAACTTCATTTTAGATTTCAAGGACTCCTTCCTTTTACCTCAAAAATGGAGAAGTTGTAAAACAGCTAACTGATCATCTGCAGAGGAAGAGTTTCACCCAGGATTCATAATTCGTCACAGTTTTGAAACCGCATTAGTGAATGATCTTTGTATGGCCTCTGACATGAGTCAGAGGCCATACAAAGTAGACTCATGTCTTATTTTTTGGCTAGGATATGTCCTCCAATGTGTGTATTAACCTAATATGTAGGACTGCTTTCTTGCTATTCCACTGTATCTCTAAAATTAGAACAATTCTGTCTCAGAGTGATGCTGAAAATAGTTCATGCATTTGTTACTTGTAGGATGGAGTATTGTATTAATATTCATTGCTGGAGTTCATTTCACCTATACTGGCTTCTCTTCACTGGCTCCCTTTTAAATTCAGAATAAAATTTAAAATCCTTCTCCTCACCTACAAGGTCTTGGACAATCAGGCTCCATCTTGTATTAAAGACCTCATAGTACCATATCACCCAAATAGAGCACTTCGCTCTCAGACTGCAGGCATATCTTGTAGTTTCTAGGACATGTAAAAAAGGCAGAGCCTCCAGCTTTTAGGCCCCTCTTTTGTGACACCGGCTCCCAGTTTGGATTTTTGATAGAGACACCCCCTCTACTTTAAAATTATGCTTAAAACCTTCCTTTTTGATAAGGCATATATTTAGGAATGGATCCAGTGATCCTGAATCCTACTTTAATTAGCCTTTTCACTCCTTTTTTTATACACCATTTTACATGTAATCGTTAGGTATTACTGATCTTTGGCTCTCTTGCACAGTGTGCCTTTTGTCCCATCTAACTCCCCTCCCAGCAGATGCCCGCCCCTCCTTGAGCCTGGTTCTACTGGAGTTTTCTTCCTGTTTAAAGGGAGTTTTTCCTTCCCCCTGTTGCCAAGTGTTTGCTCATAGAGGGTTGTCTGATTGTTGGAATTTTTGTTGTATTATTGAAGGGTCTTTATGTTACCTTAAATAAAATTGATTTCAATTGACCTGAACAATCTTTGTTGTCATCATACACAACAGGAAGAAAAAAGTTTTCAAAATGAACTTTCAAATTCAGTCTTACGAGCTGAAACTGATTTTAAGTTCGAAACTCTCACTTTCTCTTTCTATGTCACTCTCTTCCTGAAACGGATGGAATCTTGGCTGTGATTGATTCTTGGGATTAGGGTTGGTTAGTCGGAAATAAGGGAGTGTTTCAAATGTGACTTTGCCCGAGATAAACAATGACAAACACATACCGGAGCAGTCCTGTTCTCTTTTATTAGATCCAAGACTCTTAAAAGAAAAGAAAAGAAAAAAAGCTTGGGGCGCTACAGCTACAGCTGTTGTTGGGTTAGTTCTTAGTTGCACAGCAGCGCGTGACAACAATTAAAAGCTACACTTCAGGTATTAGCAGTGAGTCATGGTAGAAGTTGTCATTTATTATCTGAATCCTCGAATCTCGCCCTTCGTAATGATGTACCTCCATCCAGTTCTTTACCACGCTAACTTCATCTTCCCTCCTCTGACTGTGAGACACGGTTACTAGTTGTTGCTGATACTGCTGTCAAGGTGCAGCAGCTAACAGCATCTAACACGATGGTTAATTTGACACAGTCAATTCGCCTCTGTCAGTGCGCCCCAGGGTGGCTGTGGCTACAACGTAGCTTGCCATCACCAGTGTGTGAATGTGTGCGTGAATGGGTGAATGACTGGATATGTAAAGCGCTTTGGGGTCCTTAGGGACCAGAAAGGCGCTATATAAATACAGGCCATTTACCATTTACATTTTTATTGTTTTCTCTCAGCTTTTCACCCCACCTCAGTGGCGGATCTACAAAATTTTACAGGGGTGGGGGACCAAGGTCTAGGTAGAGTGGCACAAACGTCAAGATCTTCTAAGAGATGTCATTGGCCAATCCAGTGTCAACAAGGAAATTAAATGGCTGCTGTCAGTGCTTGAACGGCCCTTCAGGGCGGGTCGACCCACCGGGAAAATGCCCCGTATGCCAAGTTAACAGTCCACCCTTGCCTAGAGAAAGGTTATTAACGGTTATTAAAAAGTTATAATAAATGTAGAAAATACAACAGTAAGATGCAACAGCGTTGTAAAAATGGATAGCAGGGGATCGATACTCATTAATGTGGTGATTTATCACGCAGAGCGGAAAAATAAACATTTGATTACCATTTTTTTTTTTTTTTTAGACTGAGTGCGCTCTCGGTGCTGCTATTTATTTCTAAGGTGACGGCTACGGCTGCACATTAGAGCTTTGAAGCTTTTTAACTGGATCCATTTTAACACTGAAGCTTACTGTCCCACAGCCTGATAAAGAAGACACGGAAATCACTTCTGTTTGAACAAAGTGAAATCAATGTGACTGCTGGAACAGGTATTCTCGATGTTCTGTGTTTTAATAATTACTTCGCAGCAGATTAAAATCGCGTATAGCAACTTAAAAAAACCCTTTTTCCGAATAACCATATTAATACGGGCACATTCCCGTGACAACAGTTTTAATAAGGTATGACATGCACATGTAAAAAGTATTCGCACAGCAAAGAATCTATAATACACTTAAAACATGCTTTATTTGAAGGAGTGAAAACGTGGCGCTTTCGGCCGATTTGAAACCGAAACTCGGAACATAACTTGACAGCTTATTTTCGCTGCAGACTCGGCGGTATTTAAGGCTTAGAGAGTAAAAATGAAACATAAATGCAGAAATTAAACTTCATATGTATACAAATTTGATATGAGATCAGCAAGAACAATGTAGGAGTCCTGTTCTAAGATGAAATATTAATGCTTATAGAGCAATAATATTGTTGTGAAATTGTTTGCTGCAAGTAGAACAAAACAATGAATAAAGTTGCGTCTAAATATTGATGTTATTTATTCCTAAAACACAACGGGGGAACACAAAGATATTACACGCGATTAAAAAAGACAAACAAATAAAAACAAAGAAACTAACAAACAAAAAAAAGAAAGAAATAAAAAACAGAAAAGGGACCTTCCACGACAGGTGACGCGCTTTTCTGGAAAACCCAGTTAGCCAAAATTCAGGAGGAAGCCTGCATTGACTGCAAATCAAAATCTTGCTGACTAGTACCAACTCGGATAACGCCTGCCAGTTTCTGTGGATGCAACTTACCATGCGGGAAACTGTGCTTTAACGTGTTTATCACATTTTAAAAGAAGAAATTCTGTTTTATGTAACGAGACAGCATTCAAAATGTGCAAAGTGCGATATATACCATATGTGTAAAAACATATAGTTTCATATCACCCGTAGCATCAAGCTGTAGTGTGTATTCATTTATTTATTGTTTTCTAAATGTTAGGATACGGCAATAACGCGGTGGTGTCTCTTCCCCTGATTGGATAGAAATTCTATGCGGACCGTCCTACCGTTACCTGCTACTTCCTGTGACGCAAGCTCCTTTGACATACATATATAATGAACTTCTGAATTACACACAGTGTGGAGGAAGTCTGCATTGACCGTAAACGTCGCAAAGGTTCATTTAAAGCGCGCAGGTCAACAGGAGAGGTTTAGCAGTACAAACAGAGAAAATACAATTAGCAGGATTCGTGACCGTAACAGAGAGAGGCACGTTACAAGCTAGCTAATGGTAGCGAAGATAAACGTTATCTGATATTATCATTTAGCAGTGATCCATCAGCTAGATAAAACGCTTAGGTACACGTTTTGGAAACGTTAAAGTAAAGGTTGTTTGGGCAAAAGCTGAGAAAGACAGAAAGACATCGAGAACCTTTTGGTGTGCTTTAGATATTATTGATGGACTTCATTGCTGGATGTTTAGGAGGTAAGTCACTCACCACTTCTGTTCGTTTTTACCGTGTCAGATACCCACTGCGGTTCCTGATATTTGTCATGGTGGCAAACCATCAAAACACTGAGCAGCATAAATAAGACTATCATACATAAACTACATGTGTGTGTAAAATAAACAAATAAAATAAAAAATAAAATTATATACTCACACACGCACATATATATGTATGTGTGTGTGTGTGTGTGTGTGTGTGTATGTATGTATGTATGTATGTATTTAGAAACTACTATATTTTTAAAAAAAAAAACTAAATTACTATGATGTTTTTGTTTGCTTACACATGCACACACATAATGTGTGCTAATGTGTATTGCAGTATTGTATTGTATTGTAGTTTCACTTAGTATCATACCACTAGATCTAGTGCAGGTTACATATGTGCGTGTGTATATATAGTGTATGTAATGGAATATATGTAGAGTGGGGTGTATCTATCTGTCTGTCTATACACACAGACACACACACACACAAAGAAGTCTGAAAATTGCTGAGTGCACTGCGTCTAATGCAGGGGTCGGCAACCTGCGGCTCCGGAGCCGCATGCGGCTCTTTAGTCCTTATAGTGCGGCTCCGCCTGGTTTGGGCAAATAAATTAGAAGTATTTAGCTGAAGTGTACTTTATTTATGTTAGTTCTTTTTAACTCGTAGTTCTAAAATGGAAGAATATTGTGATATTGAAATATAAAAATAAAATTATATTCTATTATTTTTTTCATCGCTCAAAATAAGAGTCACACTCGCGGAAGCCGGTATACCCGCCGAAACGCCGTGCATTTATCGAGACTTTACCCTAGGTAGGCCAATTATGGATCTTCGGATCCACATTATGTCAGCAGCTGTTCTCCACCGTGAACTATGTTAAAGACAAACACCGTTCACGCCTGACAGATGACAGCTTACAGTCCTGCGTAAACTGACTTCGTATAGCCCCGATTTGCGGACTCTGTGCGCAGAGGTTCAGGAGCAGAAGTCCCATTGTAAACATATCACGGCAGACCCGACGATGTTTCCATGAGCATGCTTTTGAGCATCTCTTTATTGAGCACTTTTCACACACGGTTGCTGTACGCATACAGCCGGCTGTAGCTTTTCAGCTCACAGCCCGACATATACCACCAACAACACAACAGCACAGATAGCACAGAGGTTAAGGCAGCGAGGCGTGATTGCGGGTGTCGCTCAGGTGCGTCCGCCTCCCCTGCAGCGGCGCTGCAAACCACGCCCCGCCGCACGCATTAACCAGGTAAAATACATATTTAGGCAGAATTTTGCAAATATCCATTTTTCAGCAGCATAGTGCTTTTTTCCAATTATTTTTTAAGAGTCAGGTCAAGGCTCCAACAGCCCAAAGGCGATATAAGGGTGGCGGCTGACAACAGTTTTTGTTTGCTACATGGATCATTTTAGTTCAGGTTGGTGTCTTTCCTTTTGTTATATTTCTTTAAGAGTTCAAAATGTGTTGATTACATAAATATAATTTAATTTTCTCTGTTGCACTTCATGGATTTCATAAGCAGCACACTTTAGTTGTTCACACAAAGCATAAAGATAAAAAAACAATATATACAGTGTTATCTTCATTTTAGATGTCAAAAAGTATTTGCGGCTCCCAGTGTTTTCTTTTGCGTGGAAACCAGGTCCAAATGGCTCTTTGGGTGTAAAAGGTTGCAGACCCCTGGTCTAATGGTATGACACTGAAGTTTGCTTTCGCTTCTAAAGAGAAACTGCATTACTGAGCCTCATTTTATTAATGCCTCTTCGACCGATTGATCCGGTTAATTTATGGATGTGGATGTGGTTAACTCACTTCAGTGTATTCCACAATTGTTGTTCAGTAGTTTAATTAATTTCTTCTGTACCGATTAATGTGTGGCAGAATGTGATAGAGTTTGCCTGAAATATACTGTACCATTTGAGGCTTAAAAAACAAAGAAACATTTGTCGTTGTGCTGCAAAAAAAATTGTAATTATAAATGTATGTCAACTTTCTTTATGGCTCCCTTGTGTCACTTGTTTAATCCAGTGAAAAGTGAAAGCATCCAAGCAATGACACAAGCACCACCAGTCTTTCCGGCTACAAAGGGCTTGGCTGTTTCCAACCTGTACACAACCTTTTACGGTCCAATTCTATTTTTTGTCATGTTTAAAGTAAATCACGTGGAAGATCATGTGCTTTCCCACATTTAGGGAACCATCTAAAAACAAATTGGAAGTTGGCTACTGCAGTTTCAGAATGTCTGTGTTCAAGTTAATCTGAAAACAAAAGATTATATCTGCATTGAGCAGCTTTCTAAAACTATGAACACATCCCTACGGTTTTTTGTTTTCTAACATGCTTGTTGCATTGAGGTCAGTGACCGCTCATCATTGTGTTATGTCTGATTTGGTGCATTTCTCAGCTTACAACTGGAACTGAGCTCCCAGGGGCTCATTTTACAAACAGGTCATGTGACAAAGCAGGTGCTTATGTAGGATTACGCAACATTCAAAGGCATACTAAAGAAAGTTTTAGAGAGTGTTGATGCTCATAGAGGTGGCTCTGAAGCGGCAGTGTTGCCCTGGAGGAGATGGCAGTAGACTCTAAAATGACACAACTGCAGCAGGAGTTTTTGAGCTTCAAAGACTGGTCAAGTGGGCCATATGGGTTATAAAGACTGCTTTAAATAGAAACATATGAATAATAAATGAATAGCTATATATGAATTGCAGGATATCTCATGTGTAATCCAGAGAGTGCCTCTCTCAGGGCTTCCTATTTGTGCTCCAGTTTGCTCCAGATCAAAACCAAATGATTAGTCCAGTATTGTTTCATTGTCTGTAGGTGCGGCTGGAGTGTTGGTTGGACACCCATTTGACACAGTAAAGGTAGGTAATAACAACGTTATTGCCATTTTTTTTTTCAGTTTTTTTTCCCACTCTCTCTACTTGCATGTTTTAAAAGTGAAATCAGTTGCTTATAACGTGTAAACCGTGCATGATTCTAGTCTTCCAGTGTTGAGGTGATCATTCCAAACATCTTGTCTTTCAGGTAAGACTGCAGGTCCAGAATGCTGATAAACCTCTATATCGTGGGACTTTCCACTGCTTCCAGTCCATCATACGTCAGGAGTCGGTATGTGGATTTCTTTAGTCGTTCATTTTCTTAATATTATCCAGTGCAGGGTTGGAGCCTACCTGAGCTCTCATAGGGAAAGAGGTGGCGTACATGCTGGACAGGTTACCAATCTATCGCAGGGCGTGCAGATTGCTTTCACAGATCAATCTAATGCTAGTATGCAGGTTATATATTATAGGTTTGCATATTAGATTAAAGTCATTAAAGCCAAAGTGTATACTTCTTTTTCACACACTAACACCAGGCAGTGTTAGGAGAATCAGAGTGGGTCATTGTCCAAAGGTGCACTTTCTCACGTGTAACACACAGCAAGAGATGTTGGCCCCATTGGGTAACACACACGTGTGAAAATGGCTTTGGTTTTATGGGCCATTTTAACCACACTTCCTATCAGAATGGTGCTATGCTTTTACTTTCACTGTAATTACTTCACAGATTTTCCCTATATCATCATATTTTCTTCTTCAGGATTCAGGATACTGATGGAAGTATATTTAAATCGCTCATAAGATTTGTTATGCAAATGCCTGTTATCAGTCTCACTGTGGTACTGCAGGCGGCTTTATCATAGGGAATGGTATGTAGAAAATAATTAACTGCCTTGAAAGATAAAGTAACTTATGTCTCTTGCTATCACTTTATAAGATGTAATGTAGCTGGGGTTTTTTCTGACCCTTCTGGTTCTCAAAGAGAAAAAGCTGTCCACACTGAGATCAGGGAAGTAATGACAAGTGTAGATAAGTTCCTCATTGCGATGAGGGAACCATATATTAGAAGTTTGGGATATGCAAAAGCTATCAAGAATACATATAGGCTTTAATTTATAGTGTTAGCTTGAAATATATGGGCTTCTGTGAAAACAGAAAATGTGATTTAACCTGTTTTTATTTTTTATTTTGAATGATTGTTACAATTATTATTGTATATTAATGCTATTTGAAATTAAGTAACAAGGAAAGAACAGAAACTGTTTAATTAAAACCCTTTTTATCTTTTACCCTGATTTCATTTTCCCATGATATGTTACTGTATGTCTTATCTTTCACCCTTACCACAGGTATTTGGCTTGTATAAAGGCATTGGATCCCCCATGATGGGCCTTACATTCATCAATGCTATAGTGTTTGGTGTTCAGGGAAATACAATGCGATGGCTGGGGGAAGACACCCCAAGGAACCAGTTCCTTGCTGGTGCTGCAGCGGGAGCCATCCAGACTGTAGTCTGCTGCCCCATGGAGCTGGCCAAAACTCGCATGCAAATGCAGGGTACAGGGGTAAAGACGGGCTATAAAAAGATGTATAAGAACTCCTTTGACTGTTTGCTACGCATTTACAAACAGGAGGGTCTGCGGGGTGTAAACAGGGGCATGGTTACTACACTTGTCCGTGAAACACCTGCCTTCGGGGTTTACTTCCTGTCGTATGATTTGCTGACTCGCAGCCTCGGCTGTGAGCCAGATGCCCGCTTTTTGATTCCCAAACTGCTCTTTGCTGGGGGTATGGCAGGCGTCATATCTTGGGTCTGCAACTATCCCGTAGATGTGATCAAATCACGACTCCAAGCAGATGGGGTGGGTGGTGTGAACCAGTACAGCAGCATTGCTGACTGTATCCGGCAGAGTGTCAGGAAAGAGGGTTACATGGTGTTCACTCGAGGCCTCACTTCCACACTGCTAAGAGCCTTCCCTGTGAATGCTGCCACTTTTGCTACCGTCACCCTCTTCCTCATGTATGCGCAACCTGAGAACAGAGGGCCTAAAGACTGTGAGCCGGCCCCGACACAGACAGAGGAGCAGACCCGGCCCACCAACCTGTGACAGCATACAGTGCTCATCCTCAACCCAGGCACTTTAGAAGAATACAGCAAAACAAAATATATATTCAAACTTTTTGTTACTCTGACTTGGTTTCACATCACATCAGCCATTCCTTGTTTTGAATCCAAATATACTTGGTTTATATCAGCACTTTTTATTTTCTATGGAGCAAAAAGGAGAGCAAAACATCTTTACTTTTAGCAATAATTTCAGTTTAGTGTTTGCTTCTGTAGATGCAGAAGTTGATATACCTCTAATAAGGTGGGGGAAATAGAAGCTGACAGATTCATGACAGCTTTTGAAATGACCTCATCCTTTGAATTATTTTGTATAAAAGAAAAGGATCTGTTACTGAGCCACAAACCTGTCAGTATGGCTAGATTGTGTGTATGGTATAGGCACTGGAAATTTATATCTCTATTTACATATATCTTCAAATTTGCAGTGTTTATCTAGATTTAAATATTCCAGAGAATCTTTTTTTTAATGTGCATCTAAAGAATTTCTCCTGCCTTATAAAACGGTTTTTCTTCGTGTAAGGAAGCTAAAGCACGTGTTTGTACCTGAAGTGTATCCTCTGAAGAGTTGGGTGAGTAACAGGGAACCAATGTAGCGTGTGATAAGCATGCAGAACTTATCACATTTAAACTGCTTTCAAACCAAAAACCATCATAGCTTCAGTCTCATCCATTGCACGATTAGCCCGTGCAGCACATGCCAGTATCCGATGCATGCAAAAAGCATCAGGTCTAACAGCTCTTCAGGGATCGAATGAAAAACGTCTGGGTGTGAATCGAGATGGCGGTTGCCGTTTTTGTTTTATTGGTTTGTCTGTGTGTGTTGTGTTCTCCCAAATAATATCAAGTTTTATTATTGTTACTCACTGCTGTGTTAAAGGTCTAGTATAAAACCTTGATATTTTGTTTGACATTATCTTCTTTTCAAAGGTGATTTTAAGTCTGTGTATGATATTCAAGGCCAGATATTCATGCTGGGGCACTTTAAAGAAATCTGCAAAGAATTGCATTTCTGAAACCAACAAATAACACAAGATTGAGGTGGGCAACTTCTTGTTTTACTCTGAGGGATACTTTAGGTCAGGGATATCAAAGTAATTTTACATTGAGGGCCACACGCAGTCCTCTTTCATCTTAAATGGGCCGGACAAGTGAAGCTCCACTTTCTGTTTAACTGCGCGTTTAATCTATGAGATATATTAATATGAAATAAAGAAGTGCAATTTCTACAGAACATCTCTGTTTTTCTACGTTGTAAATGTGTAAAATTACAGAAAACATTCTGGTAGCTCACTGAACACACTGTCCCATATTTATAAAACCTTTTTATTGATTAATGAAAGTCTTTTTGTTTTAACCGAAATTTCTATAACAGGAACTTCTCTGTTATTTAATTGTTTAGCTATTAGTTAACTACTTTGATGTAGTATGAATGACTACGGGGGAGGTCTTTATCAGCAGGAAAGGCTGTAAAACGTATAAAAAAAATAAAGTTAATCCAAAAATGTATGCCCTTTGTCATAGTTTCCAAAGTCATCCAGAGACCAGCAGTCTTTGCTGGGCCAATTTTAGGCCCTGGGCCTTATGTTTGACACCCCTGCTCTAGGTGATTTATTGCACTTTGGTGTTCTTCTGACTTTGTTTTGTTTCAGGGAAAACTCTGGTGGTGTAACATCCTTTGCTGAATGAAGAAAAGCAAACAAATTTAAAAGAAGAAATTTTGGATTAGTGTTCATGTTTAAATGTAAATGTTGCTATGAACTCGAGTTTTTCTTCTCAGTAAGGGGATAATTTTCTGTCAGTCCTGTCAGACTCCAATCAAAGCTTTTTCAAGCTTTTAAGTTCTCACACTGGCAGCAAATTAAACCCAACATGCTTTGCATGAAAACAATCTACTTACCCGCAGCTGCACTAATTCCACGTTTGTTGAATGTAACACACCTGTTTTGATGTGCAGGTGTTTTATTTTAAGAGTTTAAGGACAAAAGTATTTTGGGGGAATCCTTCAGTGATGGTACACTTAAACACAAGAGTTGTGGTGTGGTGGCGGTGATGAATGAAAGCATGATTGCCATGTATGCAAAAGTTGCTTTTGTTTAACTCTATATTCAACTTCTCAAACAGCGACTGTTATCTGTGGCTACAAAGTACATCTGAAGCATATTACATGACAAATATTTAATCCAGCTCTTTGAAAGATGCAGTACTTACAGAATATAATTCTGATAATGCAGGATTCTTTTGAAGTAACTGGTTAAATACATATTATATGATTTTAATTCTAAAGTAATAATGCAGTGCAATACCATGAATGTCTGGGTTTAAGTTTAAACTGTCTTTAATCAGTTTAAGTTACCTGGTGTATTTTCACAGAAAAACTGAGATGTGATATTTTTGTCATGCAGAACCTATTTGTCTATTTTGGCAATAAAGATCTGTACAACTGGGTAAATAAAAATAATTTCAATAGCTGCTTGTCAGTCTTCTTAATAAATGCAGTTTTTCAGCTTTACTTCACACCAGTCACCTCAAGATACTTTATACTGTAAGGTAAAGACCTTACAATAATAGATCCCTGACAATCAGACAATACTGCTTGTGTGTCTGTAGCTCTGTGATTAGCACGTGTATTTTCTGAACAGTAATAATCACACCACTTCTTTACTTGAGTTGGAGTTATAGGCTTCGAGGGCCAAGCCTGACTTGATCAAAGTGTAATTGAAATACTGCTACATTAAATATAACAGCAAATACATTGCACATTCTTTCAGGCTTCTTCAGTGTTGATTAAAAAACAACAACAAAAACAACCTGCATTTACACTGACTCGTCACTACATGACAACCTACCTTTGTTTTGAGAAGTTTACATCCACTCATCTGTGCATGAATGTAATTCTGTTTTCTTTTTGAATTTCTTTGAATTGTTCTTTTTTCCAGAAAAACGAATTTATTTTGGCACAAATTTATTTTGGGATTTCTCTAATCCACAATGGATCAAGAGTATACATACAGGCTCAAATATATACAAACACTCCCCTATCTTTAATAAGTGATGCTGAAGGTCACAGCTAGACTGGCCATGGAAAATTCCGGGGAATTGCCCGATGTGCTGATGGTGATTTTTTGTAACGGTATAAACAATGAAAGGTGGTGGATTGGGCAATTGATCATGATCGACTCTGGGCTGGAACAATTACAGCCGAGGAGGTCGGATGCACCCTCCCCCTTGCTTGGGAAAGGGCGCTGAAAGCAATCTTATCACAGACAAACAGAAGAAAATGGTATTGAGGTGAAAAGGAACATGATTTGTCCCGTACTTCAGCCAGAATAGAAAAAAAAAAAAAAGACACAGAGGTTGAATTATTATGTGTCTTCTTCTCTCAATCTCTCCCCCTCCCTCTCCTGTTGCTACTTCAATCATGAAACTGATCAGTGATCAGCTGATTCGGCTTTTCTGTCGCAAGTCCCGTGTCTTGTTTGTTTATCGCCCACTTTGTGCCAGAAAAAGGAAACCAGCGGATGTCGCGTTAAACAACAGCAGCAGGTTTAAGTTTGATAAGTTGTTATTAGAATGTATTTAATATTACTTTCTAGTGTCAGCTGATGTTTGCTGGAGCCATGGTATCGGTTTGGATCTCTGGTGAGAGGGAAACATGAAGAAACCAGGAGATGTCCTTACTGAATCATCAGAGCTGAACAGGTGATGGAGAAACAGGTTTATCTTTTAGGTGACATGAATGAGTTGAAGGGAAGTTATGAACTGTTTCTTAGAGACAAATAACACCAGGGTCCTTTTTCTATGTAGCTGACAGCTGGTAACTGTGCAGGGGCAGGTCAAGCAAAGTTTTGCCAGGGGGCCAGGTAGGGCATTAACAGGGAAAGGGGGGGACAAAGAAATACTTTTCTTTCTTATTCTCATTTAAAATGTCTAGCTTTTAATAAATAATTACATGAATCTTACAACCAAAGTGGTCATCTGATGTCAATGTATAGAAATCAAACATATATGCCAACAAGACAGTGTACATCACTGTCACAACAGTGTTTGTTTTCATTCAAAGGCTTTATAGAATAGAATAGAATAGAATAGAATAGAATAGCCTTTATTGTCATTGTACAGGGTACAACGAAATTGGAGTGCCACTCCCTTGGTGCAAAATGCAATAATAAATATAATAAATAAAAAATAGTAAGATATAAAAGGTACAATAAAACAAACATAAGTACTCAAACAAAAGTAAGTATGATATTTACAGGATAGCAGCATTAATATAATGACAGTATGACAGTATGAATAGCAGCATAATATAATGACAGTGACAGTATGGTATGGCTAAGCAGGTTCAATTGTTTTTGTGCTTATTTGCAATGGTGATAGCTCTGGGAAAGAAGCTATCCCTGAATCTGTTTGTTCTGGTTTTATGTGACCTGTACCGTCTGCCTGACGGTAATAGTTCAAACAGCTGATTGCTGGGGTGAGAATGGTCCTTGATGATATTGCCAGCTCTGCTGAGGTACCGAGAGTTTGCAATGACCTCCAGGCTGGGCAGAGAGCAGCCAGTGATCTTCTGGGCTGTGTTGATGACCCTCTGCAGTGCTTTCCTGTCTGCAGCTGAGCACCCTGCATACCATGTTGTTATGCCGTACGTTAGGATGCTCTCTATGGTGGCTCTGTAGAATGTCACCAGCAGCCTCTCCTCCAGGTTGTTCCTCCTGAGCACTCTCAGAAAGTGGAGACGCTGCTGGGCCTTTTTTACCACCGCCGTGGTATTTGCAGTCCAGGAGAGATCATCAGAGATCTGCACGCCCAGAAACCTCATGGAGTGTACCCTCTCCACACAGCTCCCGTGAATGTACAGTGGGACCGGGTCTGCTCTGCCCTTCCTGAAGTCGAAGATAAGTTCTTTAGTTTTCGTGGTGTTCAGTTGGAGGTTATTAACTGAACACCACTCAGTCAGTCTGTTGACCTCATCTCTGTAGTCCGACTCATCCCCCCTTGAGATGAGTCCAACCACAGTGGTGTCATCCGCAAACTTTATGATGGTGTTTGAGAGATGGGTAGGGGAGCAGTCGGATGTGTAGAGCGTAAACAGGAGGGGACTCAGAACACATCCTTGTGGAGACCCGGTGCTGAGTGTGATGGTGCTGGACAGGTGGGGGCCGAGTCTGACAGACTGAGGTCTGTTTGTCAGGAAGTCCTTGATCCAGAGGCAGATGGGGGTGGAGAGTCCCAGGTGAGACAGTTTCTGGACCAGGATCTCCGGGATGATATGATTGAATGCTGAGCTGAAGTCCAGAAAGAGCATTCTTACATAGCTTCCTCTGTGCTCCAGGTGACTCAGCGCAGTGTGGAGCGCTATGGTGATAGCGTCCTCGGTGGATCGATTAGTCCTGTAGGCAAATTGGTGGGGGTCCAAAGTGGGAGGCAGACTGGCCCTGATGTGCTGACAGATCAGTCTCTCAAAGCACTTCATCACTACAGGCGTAAGTGCAACAGGCCTGTAGTCATTTGGGCTGACCACAGCTGTCTTCTTGGCGATGGGGATGATGGTGGAGGTTTTGAGGCAGGGCGGGACGGTGTTTAATGACAAGGAAAGGTTGAAGATTTTAGTGAAGACTCCGGTCAGTTCGTCAGCACATGCTCTGAGAACCTTTCCATGTATTCCATCAGGACCTGCCGCCTTCCTGGGATTCACTGACCTTAGAACACACCTCACTTGATGTTCCCTAAGTGTTAGTGTGCCGGTGCTGGGGGCGGGTGGAAGTGGTGTGACAGCTGAGGGCCTGGTCGTCTCAAAGCGGGCGAAGAAACGATTTAGATCCTCAGCCAGCGAGGCATCAGTCCTAGCTGTCGCCTGGTTATTGCTTCTGTAGTTGGTAATGTGATTGATCCCCTGCCACATTTTTCTGGGGTCGTTGTCAGCAAAGTGATCTTCAATCCTCCTCCTATAGGCAGCCTTAGCTTTCCTGATCCCTCTGCTCAGGTCTGCCCTGGCCGCCCTATACGCAGCCCTGTCCCCTGACTTGAAGGCAGTGTTGCGGCTTTTTAGGAGGGATTGCACTTCGCTGTTCATCCAGGGTTTTTGGTTTGGAAACACCCTGACCCTTTTGTTGACGGTGACATTATCAACACATATGGCTTTTCCTATAATACCTGGTGGGCTGGTCTCTAGTCAAAATGCCGGGGCCATTTTTTTGTGGCAGTCCACCCCTGCTGAAGGTTCAAGAAAGTCAGTAAAGTTGACAGGGCTGATGCATATTAACTTATTAGTGATCGTGATTGTTGTAGAGTCTCTTTGCCAGCATGAAAAAGGATTTATTTCATAACACTAATTGGACTGACCAATAGACAGAACAATGGGAAAGTGCAAGGAAAGTCCAAGACAAACAAGTTAGAAAAGGTCCCTTGGAGCCATTTCTAAACAACTGTAAATTCCAAGATCATCAGTTTAAACAATTGTAAGTACAAGTTATTTTGATGTGTAACCACTTTGCCAAGGTCAAAGAGCCAGACTGTCATCCTTAGATATGAAAAAACTGAATAGGATGTTCAGGAACAACTCAGGAACCACCAAGGCTCAATCCTTTAATAAAAACTTCCTGAAAATGTGTTAAACCTAAAGTGTAAGGAGTAGAAACTACAGATATCTGTGTAAAAATATAGTGAGTAAAATCAAAAATAAATACTCAAGTAAAGTAGGGATACCTGGGAATTCTACTTAGGTACAGTAATGAAGTATTTGTACTTCATTACTTTGCACCTCAATAAATCCAGCATCTGTTCCTTTAGCTAGCAGACTCATTGTGCAATAAACTCTGCAGAAAGTTTGCGTGTTTTCCTGATATTTGCTGCTCTGCTTGCTCTTGCTCCTCTTCTGCAGTGGTAGTTGGATGCTAAAGTGCCACAACCACAGCTTATCGACACCTGCACTTAAAACGCTGTTCCAAATCCCTCCAGTCCACTTTAACGCCCCAGTGTTACACTATAAATGACACATAAATCATGCAGTGATGGATATTTTATTTAAACTTTCACATTATTTTTCAAACTATATCTAAATTCTAACCAATTACCAAATATATGGGTAAAATTACATTTTAGGATAACAACAGGAAGAGAAGTTGAACTAAACGTCTGACACTGAGGACGACACAAGGTTGTGGATGAGGAGCTAAAACTTGAACAAGACGTATGCAAACAGTTACACCATAGTAAACCATCATAGACAGTTTTGTCACGTCTGTTTAACAAAACCAAAACAATAGCTGATAAAAACTAGCACTAATACATCATTACAGAATATTATTTGTATATTTATTTACTTGATAGTTAAGTAGAATGTGGTAGAAATATATAATTTTATATTAAAGATATTTGCATAACTTTTTATCCAGAATCGATCTACTTATACCATGGACATAAAATAATAGATAATAGATTAACAAGGGAAGCAAAACAACTAAAGATACAAAGTGAATACAAAATAAAACACACAAAATGCACACTTGTGATGCTATAGTTCAGTGGTTCCCAAACTTTTTTTGCCAGGCCCCCCTTTTTTACAAGAAAAATGTTCGCGCCCCCCCCGGAACAAACACATCCTCCAAACACACACACCCATATTTTGTTTATAAACTCCATTGCGGTTTATTTCACACCTCAAACATTTAGTAAACAATTAAGCAAATACAAGTAAACGGCAATAAATTACAGGTAGTAATAAAATATACTACTAACTCTTTTACGCTGCGTCCACACCTACACGGGTATTTTTTGAAAACTCAGCTGTTTCTATGCGTTTGGGCCTTTCGTCAACACGTAAACGGCGTTGCGATTCACCGAAAACGGAGATTATTTAAAACTCCTTTTTTGCACTTACGTGTGGACGAGGATTACAGAGTTCGTCACGCAACGTCAAAGGTATGTGCCTCTTTTCACGTCACGCTGTGCGCCACGTTATTGTTTACATGAGATGAATTGCAGAATGGCAGATAGAGACAAAATACTGTTACTGTTAATCTGACTATCTTCAGGTTTTACACGCTTACATATACACACGCAGTTACTGTCCCTCCATTTAGAAAGGCAGAGGCATCACGGTGTAATTATTTTAGGTGTAGTTGTTTTTTTTCTGTGTAATAATTTTCAACATTGCTGTCAATACATTTTTCAAAAAATGTCTCTCTGTGCAAAATGGGTTTAAACACATAAACAGCTGTGGGATACCCGGTTCAAATACTCCGTGATTTGAACCGGGGGAACAAATTATGGCAGGATCAGCCTGATATTATTTGTATCCCGCTGTAACTTTACTGCATAAAGAGCTAACATGTCCAAAATGTCAGGAGTAGTTAGGTATTACAAGAAGTGTTTGTGAACTAAAAATCAAGAATGTGGGATACTGTTTGTCCGTGATTTGGAGAGCCCAGCCCGTGCTCCCGACGCAGGGAAACTAATTTTGCATGGGAGACCTACCTTGGCACTTGTGCAGGTGAAGCCAAAGGGAAGATATGCTTCACCATATTTTCCTGTCTTTGGCTTGGAAGGAAGTTGGTTTGGAAACATATTTGGCGATGCTTCATCTCCTGCTTTGCGTTTGTGTGGGAGCCCCGTCAAAAACCTGTCCACAGTCCAAGCTCTCTTTTTTTTTCTTTTCATACCGC
Source organism: Oreochromis niloticus (assembly GCF_001858045.2). Taxonomy (NCBI): domain Eukaryota; kingdom Metazoa; phylum Chordata; class Actinopteri; order Cichliformes; family Cichlidae; genus Oreochromis; species Oreochromis niloticus. The sequence continues at coordinate 5,475,426 of NC_031980.2, forward strand.
GCCCCCCTGCAATGGCTCTGCGCCCCCCTAGGGGCGGGCCCCACACTTTGGGAACCTCTGCTATAGTTAAAAACACAAAACAAACCAAAAAACCTTGGATGTTTTAATTTTTATTGACCTCAGTCGACACTGTCATGAGTTCAAGGTAAAGTGTGAGCCAGAATTTATAAAGGTTAGGATAAGAGAATCTTAGTGCTTAGAGAATCCAACTGATTACATGCATTACAAAGGAAAGACAAATTGTGCAGATTTTTTTCTTTCATCTTTTAAAATCTCCACCTGTTAATCCATTCTTCTCCTGTACTCATCACGTATTTGTATACTATACAAATTTAGTACTTAATTTAGTACTGAACACATTAAATTAAATGTAAATGTTCAGAAATTACACAAAAGGCTGTATTACAGCGTTCTACTGAATTCAATTTGAGTTTAAACGCAGTGAAAGTAAACCTGAATTTTTCGTGAATAGATTCACACATCGAATGGCTGTTAATATCATATTATTATGTGGCTGCTGCTTTTATCTTTGATCAGAACACGTAGAGTGAGAGACAAATGAACCCAGTCTCATCATGCTATCTCAGTCTGATAATCTAATCTTTTATTTCCAGGATCTTAGAGCCTCTTGTTCCTCTTTCCATGGGTGTAACTGGGAAAGATTGTTCAATATTTTCAGAACGAGTTTATAATATTACATTTCCATGTGCAAAAGATTTTATCTGCTTCCTTGCTGTATAAAATTTTAGCACAAAAAATAGAAACTGATTACAATGCTGTACTACCAAATGGAGTAATCCAGGCATCTATATCATAGGACGATGAGTCAAAATGCACTCTGAGAATCAAAGATCTCACTCTGAAAGATGCTGGACATGACCACTGTCACTCTCCTCACATCAGTAAGCACTGTCAACATGGAAGCCTTTTTGTAGGATAATAATGAGAAAGCCCTGAGTGACAAATCTATAAAATTAACACATTTTCTTGTTTCTCTCATAACCTCATGCCCAATGAAACATTGTCACTACAGCATATTCTGTTCACCTACCTGGAGCAAAAACATTGATATACACAGCAACAAAAGCTGATCATTCAGACGTGGGTGGATGAAACTGGTGCTCCAATACAAGAGGACACTCAGTATCAGATTAAGCACCAGACTGCTTGTGATATAACTGACTGTCACTCTTCAAAGTCCCCAAAACAAGAAATTCAGGTGCTGGGTGATTGTGGATGAACAAGCCAAAACGTCAATGGAGCTGCGGGTCAGGGTGTCAGGTTTGTTTAATTGTTAACCGTGACCAGTAGACTCTGACATACTGAAAGTAAAAGAAAAGATAATAACCAATGTATTTTTGCAGCACTGAAAGGGAGAGAAAGAGGCTTCATCGTGGATCAAGAACCTGAACCTCTAAGTACAGATTTATTCTTATGCATATACAATTAAAAGAGGCTTGTTCTGCATATGTGAATTTATAATCCTCATTTACACATTTCTGCTAATCCAGCAAGATCTACATATTATTTAGAGGTTTTTTTTTTTTTCTAAAACCACCATAAACATTGCTTTTACCAGCTCAGACACCTGTGAGCATCATCCCAAGTACAGCAAAAGATAACCAGTGTATTTCACTTTTATTTATTTATTTATGTTTTGGCAGAAATGTTTAAATTATTTTTGGCCATAAGATAAACAAATTTTTCACACTTCACTTAAAGAGACCCAATTAAAGAGAGCTAGTTAGAAGTGATCTGATTATAACAGTGATGATAAAACCTAGTAAAGCTGAAATACACAAAGACACTATATCAGCATTGCTTATTTTCTAGCTCTTATTCTTTAAGATCAGATGTGATGTTAAAGAACATGTCTCATCATTGCAGAACATTATTTCAACATTTAAAAAGTACCTAATCTCCATTTTCAGACCGCATAAAGGACACAATTGGGGCTGCTGTGGGGGTGGTGGAATGTGTAATACTTTATTGTAAACAGAAAAAAGCAAGTAAATTCTCCTAAACTTCTTAAGCTATAGGCAGAGTCTTGTGAAACTGCAAGTATGGACATTTTATGCCCCTCTGAAAGGCTTGTATAACTGTGATTTGTAGGCTTTCAGGCAATCACTTACAGTACACTCCATGTGCTAGTCCCCTATGACTTCTGTTTTTGTGGTCGCTATGCTATTTTGCAAATACACAGTCATGACGCTAGATTTGTTATCATGGCTTACTTATGTAATCTGTGCAGTTGCTAAATTCATGCAAACACAGTAGCAATAATATGAATGTATGTATTTTTTTTTAATTTTTTTTTGTAGGAATTCAGTTACTGAATGACCCATCTAACACAATTACCTCCACCAATGTAGGTCTTCAAAGAACGTAAACTGCTAACCTGCTTTTAAAGTGAATAAATATGTCTATTTGTCTGTGTTTAGGTAATGAATGTAGATGATGTGATGCATGCAGACAATAATCTCTCTGCCGTCTAAGACACACTGTGGGTTCAAGAGTGCAAATCCGCACAACACACCTGTGTCAAACACAAAAAGCATGCTGAACAAAACAAAAGAAAACCATTGCCATGTGTTTAATATCACTATATATCACTATATTCTCAGTATTGATGTGTTTGATATTTTTTAAAAGATCTGCTTCCTTTTGAGATTGAAGTTTTGATCCAGTGATTTTGCTTCTGTGTATTTCCTAAACATTTAAATGTAATTTAAGGTGTAAAATTTAAGGTGCAAAAGTGTGTTTAAATCTAAAATACACAGATGATAAGATGACAAACGTGGCTGTGCTAGCAGATGGATGATAATTGTGCTTTAAGTCAGAGTCATAGTCTTACATGGATGGTTGCTATTAATTTGAGAAATTTGGTGATGACACCTGGTTCGCAGTATAGGAAGTGACAGTGGCAAATTTTGGTTTCCTCTGGACAAAGAGATTTTCTGCCTACCCACGTCTAACTGACTTAACAAAAACAGCATATAGGAAATACACTGGTCTACAAGTAAAAAGGGGAAAACTATACAGACAATGACTAGAATTCATTACAAAAAGACCCCCCACCCCCGAGTGCTGTCTGTCAAGTCTCATGCTTTAGTTCTTTGTTCCTGTTCTGCCCAGGTTAATTAGCAGGCAGCAGCTACAGTGTTATCTGATGTGGAAAGCGTGTATGCAGTGGTAAGAAATAAGAGTTTGATGATCAAACTGCACTGAATGAGGTTAACACTTTATATAATGGAATAATATACTGAAGATATAATTTTAAAAAAATGATAGGAAAGTGGACAAATTGGTGGAAAGTGGAAAGATGGGGAACTGGATTAGATTCTAAATGTGAAAAAAAAATCAGTAATAAAAGTCGGCAGAAAGTAGATAACCTAGTGAAAGTCGAAAACTTTTGTTGACCAGAGAGTAAATTTTGACCTGAGACTAACATGCACTGCATATGAGTAATACAATTAGAACATCAGTAATGTCATGGGTTATGTGGTGGGGCAAGAACGAGAAGCTGATACTGCATTATTAAAATATATATACATGCATAGATCGTCTGGGCAAAAAGGAAATCAATATGTGGGGTATGGTTCAGCAGCCAAGTTGGCATCGTCACAACTGAATATTATTCAGGCTTGTGCTCTGAGGATTTGCTTAGGGGCAATGAAAACAACACCAGTATATGCTTGAGGCATTAGAAATGCCACTGTGGCTCCGCAGGGAAAGACTGATGGTCAGGTAAAGAAAGCTATCCAGCAAAGAGGTAGGCTAGTTGAAAAAAGCAAGAGTTAAAAAAGCCAGTCTGGATGTTATAAAAATCTTGGGTGATTATTAGAAAAGAAAAGAAAAGAAAAGAAAAGAAAAGAAAAGAAAGGAAAAGCTAGTAAAAAATCCACTGATTTCATTTGTAGGGGCTGAACTCTTAAAGGATGAGCAGTGAGAAATCACCAAGATCTAGTATATCAACTACTGTGTACTACCACACAAGAATCCCTTGAAATTGGAAAGTAGACAAGTTCCAAACGAGCCTGTCAGAATAGGAAGTGCACATGTTAATGTTAAACAATGGCAAGGGTATTTAGGTAGTACAACAAAAGAAAGACACCCGGAATTTAAAGCAGGTAGAAGTGGCATGCACTATAAGGGACAGGAAAGTGGAAGTCATTGGAATCAGATTAAGAATTTTTGCAATTTTCAGCTGGCCAATATGATCTGGACTCATCTCAAGGGGGGATGAGTCGGACTACAGAGATGAGGTCAACAGACTGACTGAGTGGTGTTCAGTTAATAACCTCCAACTGAACACCACGAAAACTAAAGAACTTATCTTCGACTTCAGGAAGGGCAGAGCAGACCCGGTCCCACTGTACATTCACGGGAGCTGTGTGGAGAGGGTACACTCCATGAGGTTTCTGGGCGTGCAGATCTCTGATGATCTCTCCTGGACTGCAAATACCACGGCGGTGGTAAAAAAGGCCCAGCAGCGTCTCCACTTTCTGAGAGTGCTCAGGAGGAACAACCTGGAGGAGAGGCTGCTGGTGACATTCTACAGAGCCACCATAGAGAGCATCCTAACGTACAGCATAACAACATGGTATGCAGGGTGCTCAGCTGCAGACAGGAAAGCACTGCAGAGGGTCATCAACACAGCCCAGAAGATCACTGGCTGCTCTCTGCCCAGCCTGGAGGTCATTGCAAACTCTCGGTACCTCAGCAGAGCTGGCAATATCATCAAGGACCATTCTCACCCCAGCAATCAGCTGTTTGAACTATTACCATCAGGACGACGGTACAGGTCACATAAAACCAGGACAAACAGATTCAGGGACAGCTTCTTTCCCAGAGCTATCACCGTTGTAAATAAGCACAAAAACAATTGAAACTGCTTAGCTACACCATACTGTCACCGTCAATTATTATGCTGCTATTCTTACTGTCATTATATTAATGCTGCTATCCTGTATATATTGTACTTACTATTGTTTGTTTTAATGTACCTTTTATATTTTACATTTATATTTATTATTGTATTTTTGCACCAAGGGAATGGCACTCCAATTTCGTTGTACCCTGTACAATGACAATAAAGGCTATTCTATTCTATTCTATTCTATTCTATTCTATTCTATTCTATCTTTGTCAAGAAAATGAGACAAGAAATGAGATAAGAAAAGAAGAAAGTTGAAGAGATGTAAGTAGATGTTTTAAATTAAAGCTTTGGATCTTACAAAAAATGCAACACAATCGAACAAAAGAATGGAATACAAGACCAGTTTAACTGAACCTACTGTAAAATAATTTAGTATATAGAAACAATGTGGGACATCATGAAACCACAAACATCTTAATTGCCCCTTGGGGATAAATAAAGTCTTTCTGATTCTGATTCTGAACACAACTGTGTGACTGCTTACACAAAGACCTTCCTGACATCAGAACTTGTGTTTTTATTTTAATATTACTATAGTGGAAGCATGAGACTTTCATACAGGATAAATTTGCATCTATTTGCTACATGGATATAAAGAACTATTAATTTTGTCACATTCAAATTAAAAATTCCCACTTTGAAACCAGCACATTCAACCTCTAAAACTAATTTTTATGTTTAGGAATGTAAGTAAAAAACTTTATCAAACATAATAATGTGCTTTTTAAACAATATTTTTTTTTAAAAATTCATTGATAGCAACAGTAATTATATTTTAACAATAAAAACAACATTTTGGTTAAAGAGCCTGGGCATATTGGTGGATTAACCATTACAGAAGCATAACACAGTACTGGGCAGTAATTTGTTAATGACTGTATGCTTTATATGTTAACTTCCAGAAATATCTGGCTGTACAATATCAAGTTTAAAAACACTTAAACTTGATAAGTTTAAGTAAAATTCAGGGGGTTTTTTTTAAATGAATTTTTAAAAATATTTAAAAAATATTTAGATTTTGCCAAATCAGTTCCATGTTTGGCCACTCTTGTGCAAATTGTAATAGTCATTAAATTAAATTAATCGCTCAGCAAACCAGGTGGAGAAACTGAAACACATGTACACAAACAAAACACCGGATGGATAACACATAAGCAGAGTTGCATTTTCACGCAAGTAATGGACTACAAGAAACTCAGCACTTTGTGCCATCATTGTAAATTAAATTTGTGTAGAGTGCAATGTTAGATGCAATCTCAAGCTCTGTCCCTTCTTTCTCACACTTACACACAGACATGCATCCACAGCAGGTAAGAAATTCCCGGAGCCGGTCCCGGTGCTGCCCTATTTACATTTTAAATACTTGCAGCCAGCCCACTACTGTGTTCACAGTGCAGCGCAGCACAGCTAATCTACACACCTAAGGCTAAAGCCAGGAGTCTGCGGGGGTTGAGGAGATGGTGAAGACACAAACACTGACAAGAAAGGTGGCATGAATACACATGAGGAGCCTTACTGGAATTGGCTAAAGGCACTTATTCCATACAATGTTAAGTAGAAGCAAACATCTTTATCAGATTCTGAAGACATACGTTTATTTTAATGTTCAAACATAGGAATGCAAGAAGTGAAGATGGATAGAGCACCTTTTCTGCCAATTGCCTGAAAGCCACTAAAGTACAGATGAAATTTAAGATCAGACATGAAGATGGTTTAAAATGTTACTGAACTAGAACTACATAAAATGTACTTTTCAGTCAAATTTGTAATGATGTAATCTCTCACACTCTATTCATCCAAGTGGACTCTTGCTGAGATCAAAAATCACCCTTTCCAGATGGACCTTGCCAAAATAGCACTGCCACACTGTACAAGCTAGGGAAGACAAAATCCAACTCATATGCAGTCTTACGGAAAAACGGGATTCAGTTTCAAATGAATTTCAGAGTAGCTTTATCGGCGAAAAGAACTATGTTCTCAAGCTTTTTGAAACCAACCTAAACTCCCCTGCAGTAGCAATTCTGACAGTTTCAGTTCCTTCTATAGATTATTCAGGCAAAAAAAAAAAAAATATGGCGGCGCATTTAAAAGCTTCTTTGCCTGTTTCTGTTCTCACTTTGGAAACTTTGTGATTTCTGTGTCACTGTAGTCATCATCTTTCAAAATCTAAGTTTTAGTGAACCCTTTCTGTGGATGTCCACATGTTTTTAAACTTTAAACTAAGACAATGGATGCAAATCTAAAGGAAGGAAGAGAAATTGTCCACACATCTAGAGCTGCACCTTTTAACAAGTGGGTGTTTGTATGCATTATTTGCAGTGTTAACTATACAAACCAAAGTGTAAAATGTACCCATTCTACTGTAAACCCCCCACACGAGCAACCACATTCACACATTGACCAATTAGCTGATAAGCTTAAGACCAAAGCCTTGAACCCCGGTGAACTGAGGCACCAGTGAGTCTGCTCAGACCTTGGAGTGCACAGATCTTTGGGGGGACAAATGCTCTTGTCCCCTGGTGTGTAAATGCAATGGGGGAGTTTGGGAGGTTAAAGAAAAAGTCAGAGAGGGTGTCCTCCAGCTGTGAGGGGTTGAGTAGAGTCACTGGGATTGTGTGTGTGTGTGTGTGTGTGTGTGGAACAAAAGGCCTTGATTACTGAAATCCTGCAAAAGGCAGGAGAGGAGGTGTTAAAAGTGATACAGTAGAGAAACAAGTTGACCTGGGCTTCTGGAGCCTTTTCCTACTCTCATGTCCACACCCTGTCTACACATATCCACTTCAATAACTAAGTAGCGCTTTACACTACTGTCTGCCCTGGACAACCTAAAACTGATTTGCAGTCTTCTGAGTGGAAGAAAAAATACAATAAAAAATAAACTGACAACGTGTATTTTTATGCAGCCTAAACGTGAGGTTGGTCAGTTAATGAAGCAAAAATGAGCCCCTGCTGCTCTCTGAACCCGAAAGCACTTGACAAATAACCTTGAAAATGAACTTTTCAGTGTGAACAAAAACAAGCCGAAACGCACTGAGGAAAAAAACTACAGGTACCTTCTTCTTATGGCCCCTAACACATTTGCTCCTGTTAACACTTCACTTTGAAATTGACCCTGGCACAATGTGAGGAGGAGCAGGCGGGGAAGACGAGAAAAGGAGGAGGTGTTTCGCTGGGAGGGAGGGCGAGAGGCGTCCAGGGTCGTCCGTCGACTGTTTCCTGAAGGGAGGTGTTGCTAATCGATGTCCAAATCTCAACTGCACACCGGCGAACAGGACTCCCAGAGGTTAAACGGACGCAATGGACTAAAAGACTCGCAGGGTGAAAGCAATCTATGATCTGTGAAACCCTCCAGTAAGAGACCAGTAAGAGTACGTGGTTTTCATTGATACTCATCTTAGGTCACTGGACGCTCAGGTAAGAAAGATGATGGCTTCCATCATTGTTTTGGGTTGTGATGTGGAGTTACTGTTCGGTGTTCGTTCAGTTTTTTTGGTGAATAAGAAGGCATTACTCGTATGTTTTTTAAAGTAATCAATAAGCGTTGGCAGAAAACAGCAAAACGGGTAAATAAAACCCCAAAAATAAACAGGCCATGGCGCAGCGCAAATTGAGCCACATACTAGGTAATGACTTTGAAATTGTTCGGATTTATTGTCTTTCTTTCTTTTTTGTTCTTTAAATAATACAGCTAACCATTTCTCTATTTTAATAAAGACAAAAATAATATTCATCACGGGCCACCATGACCCAGATCAATTTTACAGACTTTTTGTTGACTGCATTTTTATTAGGCGACCTGTAAATCTACGGAAGTGTGATGCACTCATTTGAGTTAAAATAATGTGTTTTTTTTGTTCTTCTTTCAATTAACGGGACTACATCTGAAGTTTAAACATAACGTTTTATGATATTTTAAATAATTAAAAGGTGTTATTTCACAGAAGCATAGGACCTGTTTAGTTTAATCCAGTTTTATTTTGGTTTAGCTTTGACGCATTAGGAGATTCTAGTGTTTGTAATGTAACTGTGTCATACCTGTGTTGATTCCACTCGCTTCACTGTAGGAGGGGTCAGGGCTGTTAGCTGCAGGTGAGAGCTTCTAGCAATATTTTGGACTCCCTTTAATTTTATAATTGATAATCAACATTTTATCACGTGAATACGTTGCGCTTCTGCAGAAAACATAATAATTTTACATTTTAAATAAAACTCGCTCAGATGAGTAGTACAGACATGCTTTAACTTTCAGGTTAGCCTTTCCTTAATTAAGGAGGAGGTGGTGTGGAGTTATTTGTTACTAACAGCATTTGGTAACTCAAGATTAAAGTTGTTGCAGTTGCTGCTTTTACATGTGTCAGCCACAGTAATCTCAGTAATGTAGTTTACTTGCGATAAAGGCACTGGGATAAGATTTACCAGTGATTTTTAAGAGTTTAAATAATTAAATCTCAGATAATCTTCAGTTTTCCCGGGATCTGGAATTGTTCTCCCCCCCCACTGTTTGTCCTTTAGGTCTTATCTCCTCCTCCTTCCTTGCAGCTCTGGTGTGATCCACAGGTATGGTGCAGAGGGATGAGGTCATGCTGTCTGCTCTGGGAGAGCTCCAGGAGGCCACAGAGAGCCCTGGCCTGGATGCAGTGACCAAAGTGGCCCAGAAGGTGGAGCAAGTCTTCGCTGCCTTTCAGCTGCCTAAGACCACCTGTCAGGATTTCCCTGAGTGGGCAGGAGTGGACGATGCTGCTCATGGTTTGTACCCAGCTGATGCACCCAGGGGCCTCCTGCCTCTAAACTGTGATGGAGAAGGCAACTTACTGTTTGATGCAATCAGCTTGCTGTTAGTGGGCAACACTGGACTGAGCTTGGAGCTACAGGTAAGCAGGATCTTGTGCGCTAATGGTCTAAATTTACTGCTTCGTTTCAAAAAGGTTACCCCTGGTTTTGGTGGAAGGGAAAACATATTTAAGAACTACAGTCATTTCTATACACAGCCTCACGTTTTAATTTAATTAGCAAAGCTATGTAATGTTAAATATAAGGATTGTTTTTAATCACTGGATAAAAATAATTTGCTGTGACTGCCTGAAGTCTAGAACACATGGACCACCAAGTGCTGGATTTCCTCCCTTGAGATGTGCTGCTAGGTCTTTTTTGAGGGTTTGTCTGTCTTTAGTTTTATCTCCCATCACTGAAACACGTTCTGCTGGGTTGTGACCTGGTGACTGACTTGACCGGTGGAAAAGTATCTCATTTCTTTTCCTTGATACACTTTTGTGTTACTTTTCGAATTTTCTTTTTTTTTGGGGGGGGGGTGTCATCATTCTTTTGCACTTTGAAGCACTGTTTGACCAGCTTTGTACACTTCAGAGGTGATCCTGTAGTTACACTGGCAGCCGTACACACCCAGGCCATAACACTGCCACTGTGTCTGACATATAATGGGAAGTTTTTTCTTTTCCCATCATATTGGTACACGTTCATCTCAACTAGGTGCAGGGTTTGATAGATGGTTTTAGTCTAATATGGCCCCTTGTTCTTCAGTGTAACCAGTGGTTTGAACCTAATTGTAAAGCTTTCATATTTACATTAATGTATCTCTTTTATTATTTACTTTTAAAATGATGTGGCAAGCTTCCTAAGAGTGTTCTTGATTTGATTAGAAATGATCAACCTGTTTTTTCTTAACACTCAAATAATTCTCTCATTTTGTACTTTTAGTTGCCTTCTGTGATCTTTTGGATATTTTTTGTGTGTGTTGCAGAGCTGACTGATGTGCTTGTTCACTTGCCCTGACATGTCTTTGGATGTCGTATTTAAAATTACAGTGAAAATTTGTAAAATCTAATTTAACACTTTGAATCAATTTTCAGTTATTATGGCCCCTCAGTTGAAATAACAATTGAAAAGACCTTACCTGGCCATGAGACTGCTTGTCCAATCAATTTTGAGCCTTTAAAAATGGGGGACTATATAAAATGGCTGTCATCCCTAAAATGTACTCCAATTTCTCGTGCAAAACCCCTTGAAATTGTGCACTTCAGTCATATATTGAATGCATGATTTAAAATCATTAACATTATAAGCGAATAGGGATCGGGTTAGGGGTCACAAAAGGCTTATTCCATCTCAAATCATCATATTTTTAGAACGTATCTGTTAAAACAACCTCCGATTTGCCAGAAATTTTTATAACTTCAAATTTGACATAAACAATGATATGTCAAATACATTTTTAGATATATTTTTTTAAAGCAATTAGTATGGATATCTCAAAAAAGTTTGAACCTACAATTTTACCGATCTTTTTAAAAAGAGTTGCAAAAGGCATTTTCTTCCCACTAATGTTTTTTCTACTTTTTTGCACTTGCAAAGGTATCAGCATTGCATCAATGCCGGCATAACATTTTCAGATCTTTTGTACTTTCAAACCTTAGGCTCATCTGCATTTAACAACTAATTTTCATTGTGAAATTTCAATATAAAATGCTGTCAGAACAAATCTACTATGAATGCAGTCTGTTTTTAAAAGCCCACTTCTTAAATTCTTAAACATCCTGGAGTAAGAACCACAATCATCCTCACTCAGAAATGCTCTCAATCAACTCCAATATGATGTCAACTGTGAAAAGAATATTTAATCTGTGCAGCAGGAGAAATGACTGTTGATCAGTGTCTCATGCGTTTAGAGCTTCATAAAGCTGTTTTAATCAAACAGTGATTACTATTGTAATCACTGTTTTTCAGTGTAGGGGTATTGACTGCTAGCAGTCCTAATGTCCACCCGGTGAGAGAACTCTAAAGAAGTATAGCTTTTATTCCAAACTGAGAATGAGTTCTCATGTGGCATGCATCATAGCAGAAGCTTCATAAGAAACAAGTGGTCCTTTAATATCTTGTCACTTTTTTTTTTTTAAAGGATATAAGCTTAAGCAGTTTGGGGTTTCGTTTGGGTTCAGAGTGAGTGATCAGGATATGTGACCAAACCTTAAGGGTAAGGTTAATCTTGGTTTCATCTGTTCAAAGAACATTTTCCAGATGTTTTCTGGCAAAGTCTAATCTGGACTTCTTGTTCTTGAATATAATCTGTAATTTGCACGTTATTAAAAAAAAAAAAAACCCTCTGTATTTCCATTTATTATTCCATATTCCATAAAGTTGTCTCTTGATTGTAAACTAACTCCTGTGATCTTGACTTGTCAAGTTGTTTTTTTCCTTAACCATAGAAATAATTTTGTCCTTATGCACTTTAGTTGTCCTCTGTGGTCTTTTAGGTGGGGTTCATACTCTTCATGTCCAAAATTTTGTCATCAGACGGTTAGAGAGTTGGTCTATGTGAATGTCTACGTGCCTGCCTATTTTTTATGATTGACAGACTCGTCAGTGGAGAATTTGCATAACAGTGTACCAACTATCCATGAACCCAGGACTTCAAAGAAGTATAATGGGAATGACTGCTTGGTTGCTGGGTCGCCAGCTGACCATGTCTGAAACTGTGTATAATCTAGGCTTTAGGCCTTTTGGTGTTTCTGAGCTGACCAGTACATTTATTCTTTTTAAGAATAGACCAGATTGTTGATTTGGCCACTCCTTTTGTTTTCCTTCAGCCCAACACTAGCCTCTCTCACTTGTACTGACATGTCTTTTGGGTGTCATATTTAAAATTACAGTGAAAGTGAAAATTATATGCAAATTTATATCTGCCATTTGTCATGAAATAACAAGCAAAAAAACTCACATGGCCATCAAAGTACTTGTCAGTCCATTATCCAAATAGTTTTGAGCCTGTGAAAATGGGGACTACGTATAAAAATTGTAATTGCAATTCCTCAGCAGTTAATGCAAAATGTTTGTAAAGACCCCTTCAATTAAAGTTGAAAGTCTACACTTGAATTTTAAAATTCACTGGTGGTGAACAGAAGCATAACAACAAAAATTTTCTTTGCCCCTGTTGTTGTCCCTCACAGGTACGAACCACAGTGGAAATGGCGCTGTGGAAGAGATACTACTTGTCTGGGATGATAGATTCTAAAATGATGCTGCAGGCTGTTCGCTTCAGTCTGTGTGCTGAAGAGTCTGAGGACATGGTAAACCTGCCTGGAACAGTATTAGAGGCCATCTTTGATGCAGATGTTAAAGCTTCCTGCTTCCCTGGCACCTATGCTAACATGTGGCATGTGTATGCCCTGTCATCAGTTCTTCAGTTCAACATCTACTCCATCTACCCCATGTTCAATCTGAAGATCAGACCCTATTTTAACAGAATCATACGCCCGAGGACCTGCCCGAAAGACTTTGAGCCCCAAACCATCCACATTATGTGGTCTGGCGAGTTGCAGTCCGAATCATCATTCAGACCCAATCATTTTGTGGCATTAGTGCGCACAAATGAGCTTACGTTTGAAAGCCCTAACAGCACACAGAGTGTGCCAGCCATTAAGAGTGACGAGCAGAATCAGGACCCCCAGCTTTCTTATCCCAGTCTGAAAGACAAGTACAACATCACCAAGAGGACCTTCTATCGTTGGAAGAGGCAGACGCAGGAACACTGCAAAAAGTCAGCAGCCAGGTATGAGGCTAAACATTTCTTGCAAGCTTGCTACTTATCAGGCAAGCTCATCCCTTTGCACGTGTTTAAACAGTTCTTCCCCGAGATCTCTAGGTCATCCTATTACAACTGGAAGCATGAGCTCCTGAAATCTGGAGGAAAATTCTCCAACACCTCTTCGACTGGGGAGACGAGTTCAGGAGATAGTACAGAGCAGGAAGCCTGGTCATCACCTGATGCAAAGCAGGATGAACTGGATCCCAATGATAGCGTGGCCGGTATGTTTGGCCTCAACCTTGGCAAGCTGGATGCAGAACGTGCTCACAATGTGCTACATATGCAGGAAGCTAAGCGCTGCCTGCAAAATTGCATTGCCATGAACACATCCTTGCCCTTCAGGATCTTTAAAAGAAATTTTCCAGGAATCTCAAGATCGACCTACTACAACTGGAGAAGAGAAGCCATGCTGTTCAACAGAGGGTACAAAGCCAGCACTGGCAGCAGTGAGGATAGCTCAGACAAGAGTCAAAGCCCTAAAAGTCTGTCACCAGAGCTGCACAATGTCAGCCAGCCTGCTTTGGCAAGGATGAGGATATACAGACAAAAACACAGAAGCTACAGGCTTGCATATATGAGCAAAAAACAGCTCAGAGAAGCTGCAAAGTTGCACGTCCAGAAGGCCAAATGGTCCTTGGCAAAGTTTAAGATGAAATTCCCCTCCATGTCGACTTGTCTCTATTGGCTGTGGCGTAGTAGCCAGAACCACAAGAAGAAAATGGTCACCCAGAACACAAAGGCCAATGTCCTCAAGACGCTAGAGAGCACAGGTACAGAAAATCAGACCACTGAAAGCAGGGTGGAGAGTCAGCATGTAGCCCCATTTGTTGAGAGCCCTAAATTTCTAGAAAGGCCCACCATGCCCCCCTTTGTCCCCACCCACATCCTTCAGAGAAAGGCACCTGTAGGTGAGCCGATGTTTCCGATGGATGTTGTGACTCTGGCCAACTTCAAGGCAAAGGCCAAGCTCTTCCTACAGCAGCGCTTTGAGGAGAAATCCTTCCCCACATTTAAAGAATTCAGGTCCTACTTCCCGTTCACCCCTCGCTCAACCTACTACATGTGGAAGCGAGCCTTGCATCACGGGGTGTCACTAATTCATGCTTAAAAGCTTTTATGCCACTTAAAAATTGGCATTCGGGAGCAAAATGAAAGCTCTGCTAGTCGACGTCACGTTCACACCTCAGCGTTTTGTTCTAAACAAACTACCTACACATTGTTGCCTTATATTCTAATGTTCTAAAAGACTGTATGCTTGGGCTTAGCATTTAAATGCATTGTGTCCTTTCCTCCACCCCAGTACCACCCCAGTAGGTCATTCCTCCCTCCTGGACATTTGCACATGCACATGTGTGAAAAGAAACTGAGCTATGGGTCCATTTAAACCCTGCATGTTACCCTCCAGGCAAAAGGCAGTTCAAAGCTTTTGTTTTGTGCCATTTTGTTTGAACCTGTGTCTCCTACATTCTCCTTTTATCCCCATCCCCACTATATTATTCAGGTGTCCTTATTTTTCTTTCTTTAACTTTTTATTTTTTCTTTAATTCTTGATGCTTAAGTGTAAGTCTTTCGTTGTAATTGGCCTGGGGATTTAATGTTTTTTTTTTTTTTGTTTTGTTTTATTTCTTTGAATGTAAACAACAGTGTTAGTATTCAGATAAGATTACTTTTTGTTATGAAAAAACAGGGTTGCATTTTCCTTTCAGGTTGTTGTTGTTGTTGTTGTTGTTTTTTTTGTTGTTGTTTTTTTTTGTAATACAAATTAGGAAGCGACTTGTCGAGCTGACGATTTAGGTAGTTTTTAAATGATCTTAAGATTTTGACATGCTGGCTTGACTTTTGTCTAGAAACTTAGTAGTACATAGTACCATTACACTGTTGGATGTACTACATGAGCCATTACACCATCTAGTTCCATCTCCCAGCATGTCAGTTACTGCCATGTTATCAATAGGCCAGTGATACCGTAGAAATATGCACATGGTGTTCTTTTCACCTCGTGCCTCCATGCATCATTGGAGGCAGGAGTGACAGCGGTGCAAATCAACACTGGTTTGTCAACCAGAAGACCTTGACTCCTTTTCCACTCCATTTAACTACTGGGTTAGATTTAAAGGAAAGGATCTTGACATTCTTGGATTAAATGGCCACCTTAAAAAGGTTCTGGTATGCTAAAAAATTATGTTTAACAGACCAAATCGGTGGAGGTTTCTATTTCGGGTGACACTTTTCTCTTGACATCTTGTGCATATTTTTGTCACACCAGTGATTTGAGGCAGTATCTGACATCATTGCAATGAGAATGTGATACACACTCTGAGTATCTACTTCAGAGTATTTTATCATTGTGTTGTTGTATTTTTTTTTTTTTTTAACTGAATCTAATTTTGTGAAAAAAAACAAGCTAAAAACTGAATGTATGAATACGTGTCATTGTGCACACATCTTAATACTAGAACTACCTACATCAGTAAAATATCTGTGAACATTTGTCTTTTCATAAGCTACTCTTTTGTATTGTGCACCCTATGGATTCCCCATAATAAATTTATTCTAAATTTGACCTGAGCATTTGTTTTTCGTTACATGTCTGGAATGTGTACAGTTATGCTGGCATGTTTTTTTTTTTTTTTTTTTTTCCTTCTCAGCACAGGTTTTGCTTCATTTTACTGCATATGAACCTAAGAAGTGCAGTGCTTTATGTCAGCTCATGAACACGGGTTACCTGGTGCAAAGCATTAAAACCACCCCTTGTTTCTGCAAACGTATGGAAGATCAGGAAATAGTTGAATACCTCTACTTTTTCTAAATAACTTGGTCATCCTTCCAAGTTTTTAGATGGATACCAACAACCCCTTTTTGAACATATCTAATCTTGCACTCCATCAACTGAATCCTGATTTGATTGTCTGGTAGGATGAATTGGACCACTTAACAGGTGAAATTGTTCATTCCACAGTGCGTTATGACCCAGAGGAAGTGAGGCATAGGCAGTTTATTCATATTAACAAACTGCATGCTGTGCAAAACGTAAGCAAGGCAAAAATAAAGAACAAAATCCCTTTATATAACTGCAGACGAGCAGGTCAAACCCAGCCAGTGGCTAAAGAATAACAATGAGCTTTGAGACTGGTTTTGTGGTTTCTGCTTGCCGCCTCCTCTCTGTTTTAGCTATTGTGCTCATGTTAATGGTCATAAGTGTGAGGGCGAAAGGGGGGAAGGGGGTAATTGAATGCATGCGGATAAAGGTGTTGGAGATCAGACCAAGAGATCCAAGAGTTTGGGGGAGGGATGGAGATAATGAAAAGGAAGAAGGGCTCCGTGTTGCTTTTGTGTTTAAAAATCAGCATTTAACCCCTTGTACTGAATAGCTGATGCCACACTGGAATTTTACTACAAGTAGAAATTCACGAGTTATTGTAAATAGGTAGTTTCCAGCTTAATGTTTCTTACATACTGTTCATTGATTTTACTTGCCCTGTGGTTGGACATCAAGTCTGGAAGCAAAACAATTTGTTAACTTAAGAAGGCTTTCTAAATGATAAGATTTACATACAAAATCATCCCAGCTATTGATGCACAACTGGAACTCTTCAGTACTTCTTGAGTACCTATATCCACTTAAACATGTGAGCTGGTTCCTTCACATTCTGCAGCTTAAAACTTTGAGTGCATTTCCAAGACTCCAAATAACTGAAACATGCAGTCTGGTTGAACAGTTCTCTTCTGGTCACCTCTCCACTGTTTGAAAGAAAGACAAAAAACTATTTCAAATAAAAACTAGAAATTTAGTAGAAACAAGAAGGGTTGATTGTTCCTCAACTTCCTCTTGACAATGAGCATCACTATTTCAAAATGGAGACTAATTTAATTCATACCCATGGAATAAAATTTGATATGCAGTACATTAAATCTAAACAAAAAACTGTTCTTACCATTGTTGCCGTTTACAGCCTTAGTGATGTGAGTGATGATGTCTGGGCCTGTGGATTCCAAACCATCTGCATCTGAAATGCAATGTGCAATGTAGCACTAATCAGAAGCTGGTGAATATAATACATCTGAAATTCAGCTTAAACATAAAAATTTGAAAAGTTTTTCATTTTAAATAGTAATGTGATCAGCATCGTGCAGTCTCAAAGTAACTGACCTTGGTATAGGCAAATATTTGATGAAGTCTCTTTCTTTGCCTTTGGGCCCGTTTGCCATCTCCATCTTCATTACTGTATGATGGAGGGAAATCTCGCTGGCACTAAGCTGCTCTGCATTGTTTATCTCAAAAATAGCATGAAAATAATGAGGGCTGGCAGGTGGGAGCTGAAGTCTTCAAGGATTAGCATACTGCAGTTGCCTCAGAAAGACAGAGCGATAAAGCAGAGAGGCATCTCAAGGATGCCAGGTTTATCAGTAAACAAAACAGGCCTGTGAGACTCTTTAGGCTTTCAGTTTTCTGCCACTCTGACAAGAGTGGTGATGTGAACTCAAAAGCAATCTGACATTTGACCCTACAAGAAAGGAAGTAAGAAGGTAAAAAAGTGCGTTATTACTGAAAATTTTGCAACCCTTTTAGAAATTACCAGATAGTCATTTCCTTACTCAAATCTGAGCCGTGCCACACAAGATAATCATGTTTTCTGCCACCTTCATTTAACAACAGCTCTGATCTACATCCACCAAAGCATGCATGTAAAACGTTTGCCCACTTGGTGGCAGTGGTTTGCTTCATAAGAAAATTTCCTCGGTTTGGTTCCCTTTGTGAAAAGGTTTCAGGCACACACATTTTGGTTTGGACACAAAAATCAATATGTTACTGCACCGCTCAGGGTGCTCAGTGCAGATTTCTCTTGTGATAACTCCATTAATAAACATAATCCTACAGTGCAGCCAACTAATGCTGAAACCAGATAACATCTGGGAAACAAATTGTTTAATGCCAGATTAAACAGTGCAAGAAGAAAGAAGGAAAAACATGGAGAGACAAGAACACCTAAGAGGCCCAGTCAGGGATTATTTTTATGCATGAACACTTGAGTGGTTGTTTCTATTTCCTGCATGGAAATTCAACCCCCAAAATAAAATAACATTTGAATAAACACTTTGCCTCAAATGTTAGGGCTTCCCAAGAGAGCTAAAGGTAAGATTTTAGACCAAGTAATGGGTCCGGGGTTCACTAAATCACAATGCCTCACACCACCCCGGTACATTTTGTTTCCAATCTCTGAAATAAAGATAAAGATTAGAAGTTAGAAAGACCATCAGAATGGAAGCAACATCATTAAGTTTATTTGTTTGCAGTATTTTTTTTATGTACATATAGCAAATCTGTACCACCTCACCCTCATGTGCGACATTTACATTTTGTCTTTGTTGCATTTTAATGGCAGAATTACCCGTTGAGCTTTGATGGATTATTCATGAACTAGGGCTCCCAATTTTTAGTCTTTCACTCCTCAGAAATAAGATCCAATATTTTGGTCATTTTGAGCTGGCACAGCATAATTAGACTCAGCACCTTGTCACGTTAGGTGACAAAAAAAAAGTATATCTGAAGTTTACTTTTTTAATGAGCACTAGAACACACATTTTTTTTTCAATACTCGATGGCAGAAAAACCAAAGTGGGTTTGCAGAGTTTAAACCGAGATGCTCACAAAGGGACAATGAGGCGCTACATTTGACTTGAAAATGAGGCTGATGTGAGATGAAGTTTTGAAGCGCTCACATCAGGCGAGGAGACAAAAAGCTTTTTGTGAATTTTCCATGAGTAATGTGCCATTTTTATGCTTAATTATGCATCGTGCTCTGTCTGAGATTTCTCAGATCTTGAGGGCATGGCAAGAAGGACTTTTTTTAAAAATACAAACTCGAGGAAGAAAGCATCAGTTAATACAATAGGAATTGTATTTACTTACTGCTGCCTCATGGCTTTGATCAATTTCTCATATTTATTTTAGTGATTTACAGCAGTCTTCTAGTTGTTGTTGTTTGTCCAGCACCTCCTGTTTCATTTCCAAGCACACACACACACACACACACACACACACACACACACTACAGCTACTAATCGGGGACCTGCACTGAAAAGCAAATCAATGAGTGACAAAACCAGACTCACTTTTCCCACATCAATTTTTTTAATTGTTTGTTTGCATTTAATCAATAATCATTATTTTTTGGGGCTCTCTGAAAGGAGAGAGGGACAGTGAGTCTGTGCATCAGACGAGGAATTGTTAGTGCAATGCAGTCAACAACTACTCCCATCACAATTTCTCCTAGTGCACTCTCCCACATGTTGACAGATGATAATCAGGGTCAAAGGTCAGATACACAATAGACCTCAATGGGTAATCACTATTTGTGTTCAAGTAATCCTTTGTGTATGTTTGCTTTGTCGTCTCGTAACTTCTAACACTTGTTCAATTTCAACATAAGCTGATAAAAAGCAAGAGGCTTGATACTGCAATGCAACTCCTAACTGAGAGCCAGAGAGCAGAACTGCAAAGTTCAATAAAGTTGGATCTGGAGATAAGAAGGTGAAAGGGAAGATCTTTTTTTTTTATCTTCTTGGGCATCCAGCCCTCCATCACAAGTCTTAGTTCTGTTTTGAAAATCAATTTTCAGTTAAAAGTGCAAGGAAAGCGATAATTAGCTATACTACACTTTTGTTTAAACTTTTTCTATATGTTTTGACTAAAACCTCCCCTGGCTACAACTGTCAGTTTCGGGGAGGAAAAAGGTTGTTTTGCTTCCTTGGCAAAATGAGAGATCAATATCACTCTTGGTTCAATATCAGCAGCTCTTGAGGTTACCATAAATACTGGAAAAGAAAGAACAACTAGCATAACTGTATCCCAAACCAAAACTGAGACAGAGCACTTTTCTAGCATAGTTTTAAGATAAATATATTTTATTTCTATAAAAGATTGCATGGAATTTGTAACAATTAGACTGTCAGGTGATAGTTGGCCACAACAATAAAACAAGAGACAAGAAAGCTGCTTTCAGCTATTCCTTTGCCACGGGAGGTAGCTTTGCATGTTTTCATTTGGAGTTGCACAACAGATGCTCTTCCTGAAAATACCCTAGAGGGAATTTGTGTCTTTAGCTGGAATCAAAAACCTTTTGCAGGTGAACTGAAAAACCTTATTTTGCTACAGTGGCATGAGTCAACAGTTGAAATATATGCAGCTTAAGAGTCTACACACCTATGACTAGGGAACAAATTGTAAAGGCTAAGTCAGAATTTCCAAGTTTGCAGCCAGAGTTTGAATCTGGAAGACTCCCTCAACTCCCTCAACTCCCCCAACAACCCCAAGCTAACGATCCAAGATGCTGGCACTGAACGTAAACAGTAGTAAAATTGTAAAACTTTTAATCTGTACTGCCACTGTTGTGTGTTTGTGACTCACTAAATAAGCCACACGCAGAGCACTGACCTATGGGGCGCCGTTTGTAAAGTGAAACATGCTGAAATTAACGGCAACATTTTTCCACATTAGGTCAAAACCTTACAAAAACATGTTTTTTTGAGTAATTTTTTACAGTATTTAGTAAAATATTTGTAACTTTTCATTAAATGTTAAATATTAAATCTAAATGTTAAATGTTAAATCTAAATATTATATTTAAATCTAAATGTTAAATGTTAAATCTAAATGTTACAGAAAACTAAATATTTAGGCTAACATGCAAATTTATTGTACGGATCAACGGAAATACCAAAATAAAAGCTTTCCAAAAACCCCCGGTGCAAAAGTGTGCCAGTAGTGGTCAGATTGTGTCTGCTCTCCCCCTCACTTCTCCCCGCCATGAGCTGCTTCACTTCTTGCCTACGAGCATGTCCAGCGATTTTGCTGGACATGTGCTGCAGCGATTGTAAAGTGGAGACTGCAGCTGCTGAGAGTGCACTACTGCTGAACCTTTGGATGGCCGACAAAACGGATCTTCCGATGTTTTCAGCTAAATCGCTGGACGTGCTTTCTTATGGTCCGCGCCGTTCCAGCCATGTGTTCCAGCCCTAAACCTAACCTTATCCCTAACCATAACCTAAGTCCCAGAATAACTGCCAGGACACCAGTGAATGACTTAGCCATGTTGGGAATTGTTGTCTCAAAGCAGAGAATCACTGGAATGCTGAACAGGGACAAACTACAAGGTTGTAGACCAAGAAAAACATAATTTTTGGAGAAGGGACACCTCCAAGCCAGACTGAAGTAAACTAAGGTCAACCTGGAGTGAGATTTTGCGTACTGGAACTATATCCTTTGGTTAGATCAGATGAAACTGGAGCTCTTTGGAGCTACTGTTTATGTTTAGAGAAAGAAGGGAGAGGTGACAACCCATGCCCACAGTGGTGGGAGGATTACGCTGTGGGGATGCATCAGTGTGTCTGGAACTGAGAATCTTATGAAGATTATGAAAGAAAACCTCAAGCAGTCAGCAACAAAACTGGGTCTGAGCCATCGGTTCATCTTCCAACACGACAGCGACCCAAAATATGAATTATATCCCATTAAAAATCTGTGTGGTGAACTAAAGACCAAGGTCAATGCCAAAAGACCATCAAATCTGGAGGAACTTGATAGATTCACAGAAGAAGAATGGGCTGGGATCGATCAGGAGATGAGTGTGAGACTATAACGAACAACTACAGGCTGTTATCCAGCAAAAAGGATACACAATGTACTATTAGAATCAGAGGGGCTAACAATTTTGACCCTGGTATTTTTTTTAATTTTTATGAAATAATTTTGTTTCTGTGTACTAAGTAAAATAATTTAAGCATCCAAAATAAAACTTTGCTTGAGAAATACTTACAAAAATGAAATTGTCATAGGACACCTAATAATTCAGTCTTCATCTGTATGTAATACCATGTTTTCACTGTTGTCTTTGCTATAAGGAGAACATGTGACAGGCAAAAAGCCCTAAGATAATTACAACACTCAGCGCCTGTGTGTCTTCTTGGGTGTCTGCTGAAGGCCGGATAATCCTGCTTGTCAAAATGATAGGGAAACTATCTTCCATATCCCCGGCTAATGCCCTGTTTTGATCCCCCATGTTAATAAGAGAGCCTTATTAGTAACCTCAGCCTCGCCAAATGAACCTCCCATAATAGCCATCTGGGTTCTATTGTGAACTTGGTGGGTGTAAGCACAGCTGTTGGTTCCCCTAATGGCTAATGTCCAGGGTTGTGATTAAAAGCACCGCGACCATGAACCATGAACTCATTTCAGTGCAGCTATTGTCTGCAGAATGAGAAGATAAGAGCTAATTGCCAGATTTTGTTTCAGCAAAAGAAAAGAAGAGTGACGTACCGGGGAATAAGTATGAAGGAGGGGCAGGAAATTAGAGTCTGAGTAATAACTGGCTGGATGGTTTACGAAGTACAGGCAAACACTTTAAGTGAAAGCTTTAGCATTTTTGACAATTGTGAGTTGTATTTCAAATGGTAAGTGAGAATGCAAATTAACAGAATAACAGAAGTCAGTCTCTTTTATGACAAGGGAGAACATGCTCAGTGAGAGTCTAATTGTTCTCAATCATCACTGCTTTACTTCCTACTCTACTGAATAGCTACGGTATATGTATCTACTTAACCCTTTATCCGAGTCATCGAGATAAAAGGATAGATTCATTATTCTAATATGATTTAATTGCCTCCATATGTGATTTAAAATAATCCATCTTTGCAACTTGTGCTTTTAAGTTTTCATCTTCAGACAGTGTTTAGAGGAAAGAACAAACCCGGAACAAAGGGGGACAGGTGTTTTCAGGTACTTGATAGCGATGTGTGCTGTTCTGGGATCAGGCTATTACATCACAATGCAACAAAATTAAACCTTGACACTACCGAAATTTGGAAGCAACATTCAAGTTTAATAAAATTACAGGCAAATCTAGCTCAAGCTGGATGAAACAAATCATCCCCTGTGTCAATTTAACTCCTTTGCAGAGTATATTACGTTGAATTATTGTGGCTGCTTTAGTCATACAACCTCTCAAGCTTTGGTTAGACTGCTTCAGGGTTGCAGTAATTAAAGAAATTTCCCCCAACTACATCTAAAATGTGCACTCTGGGGAAATACATTTCACCCACAAACTAAATGTTCTACAGAGCAGCTTCTGTGAGAGCTTTAGTCCACTGTGTGTGTGTGTGTGTGTGTGTGTGTGTGTGCGCGTGCGCATGTGTACATGTGTACATGTGTTTGTGTTCAGGAATTTCAACACAGGGCTATGTATTATTTATACTCACAGAAAATCATTATTTTATGTTCCTTGCAACATAATCCATAAACTCAGTACAGCCTGGCCTATTTCACAAGCTAATTGATCCAAGGAGATTAGAAGAACATTAGCATGGTGTCTGTCTTTTTCTGTATTACTATAATGAAGACAAAGTAGATCCCTGAATGCACATAAAGTGCCTTTGTTTCATAATAGCAAGTCCATCCAAAAGGTTGTAAAAATTTCCTGAATCACAACATACACTATATGGACAAACGCACTGGCGCACTTGCACGTCACACCTACAAGACCATGACCCTTTGTGGCAAGGATCATGGAAGCCATTGCCACGAAGTTCCTGGTGCACGGTTTTTCTGCTGATCTTAATGTCAGAGGAACTTTTGGAACTCTGAATTAGTGTGTCAGCAGAGTGGCAACTTTCACCAACTATGCACCTTATCATTATGTGGTCTTCCAATTCATGGTTGAGTTGCCATGGTTCCCAAATGCTTCCACTTTGCTGTAATATCACTTACAGCTGATTGTGGAATATCACTGAGGAAAAAAATTTCAGAACTTCTTGTTGAGATGGTGGTGTCCTATTACACCACCAAACCTGGACGCAGTGAGCTCTTTAGAACAAGCCATTCTTTCACAAATATTTATAAAGGCAGACTGCATAGCCGTGGGCTTTGTTCTGCTTTTGCGAGTTATTCTTCCAACACAAGTTTTAGGTTATTGATATCATTGTGAGTCTTTCATTCCTAGCTGTATCTGATGTTTGGTGTTGAATTCTCAGTTATTTCTAGCATTTTGAGTTTTCAGTTCTAGTTATACAAAGTTCCTGCGCTGTATCATGTCTCATCTTCCTGTGTCAGTTCCTTTATGTTTAGTTCATTCGTGTGTCTTCACTACCCCTTGTGGTTACTTTTCTCACTTGCTGTTTTATTTTGAAGTTATTTGTCTGTATTGTGTTATGTTTAGTTTTACTTCCCCATCCTGTCTAATGGTCTTTGATTATCTATACCTGAGTCTTGTTGTGTTTTTACCCTTCAATTCCCTGATTACTTTGATGCCTTTGGGATTTAACAGTATGCATTTTGGATTCTTGTTTGGGACTTTAGCATCAGCTTTAATAAACAGTTAGCTTCTGGTTAGTCAGTCTCCCTCCATGTGTCTGCATTTGGGTTGTCAATCCAGCAATTTACCACAAAAGATTAAAAGGCATAGGACAATAGTTTTTTCCAATATAGTGCAACTTAATATCAATGTACTGTGGCAAGCAGAAGAATCTTAACAAAGAAGCTTCACAGAGAGATTGAGCTTGCTATTCAACCCCAAGCTGGTAGGTAGGTGGAGCTCTATATTAAACACTTGCTGATATTAAAATGTGCTTCAAGGGTCAATAACAGCATAACAGAACTCACTTAACTTGGGCGTGTGGTTCGACATGGTGCTCTCTTTCGAGTCTCATGTAAAAGAGATAACAAAGACCGCCTTTTATCATTTGAGGAACATAGCCAGAAGCAGACAAGTTTTGTCAAGCGACACTGCAGAGGTTCTTATCCATGCATTTGTGTCTTCACGTATTGATTATTGTAACGCTCTTCTTTCTGGGCTACCAAAGAAAAGTTTTAGAGGTTTACAGATGGTGCAAAAGGCAGCTGCTCGCATTTTAACAAGGACTGGGAAATTTAAGCACATTACCCCTGTACTGAACTCTCTGCATTGGCTACCTTGTCAGGTTCGAGCAGATTTTAAGGTCCTGCTGCTCACCTACAAGGCTTTAAATAGATTGGCACCTACATACCTCTCTGACCTTTTACATCTTTATGTTCCATCCCGTGCTCTCCGATCCCAGGACTCTGGCCTTCTAAAGGTTCCTGGAGCCAGAAAAAAGACAACTGGAGAGCGTGCCTTTTCTTTTCGTGCCCCGTTTCTGTGGAACAACCTCCCTCAAGATATTCGGCAGGCATGCTCTGTGGAGGTTTTTAAAACTAAGCTGAAGACACATTTGTTCACCCTATCTTACATGTCTTAATTCTATTGCTTTTAGTTTTTCAATTTTTACTGTTTTTAACTTGTATTGTGTCTTTTACCTGTATTGCTATGTATCGCTTTTATTTTACTTATCTTTTTAGTTTTAAATAGTTGTACAGCACTTTGTTTGAAAGCGCTTTATAAATAAAGTTATTATTATTATTATGGTACTGCATTCATTCCATAAAACAATAACTGTCAGTGACTTTGTACTGTAATATAAACACAACATTCAAGATAACAGTTAAAAGTAACGTAACCATAAACAATAAAACAGGAACATCTAAACAGCAGCACATGTCCCAAGGCATGATGGGAGCTGCTCCCCCAACACGCCACAGTACTTTAAGATCAACTGTGTATTTCATAGCTCTAACAAAAAACAAAAAAAGCAAAGCAAAAAAAAAAAAAAAGAAAAAAAAGAATCTAAATGAGCTTAAAGGGTAAAACACACTAGTCCTCTTTCGCTTTAGTATAATTCATCACCAAACGTCGTCTAAGTATCCATCCATCATCTAATGTTTTTGTTTGCCTTTTATATTTGCTGTTTATTATTTCTTATTTCCATTCTTTATCATCCTGCCAGACGGCTGTAAAATTCTAAGTGATTTTGCTGTATAAAGATATACTGAGTAAAACAGGAGAAAATTATCTGTACCTTAGAAGTGCCCATATGGTCTCTGTGGGTGTGGGTGTGTGTGTGTGTGTGTACGTGCATGTGTGTGTGTGTGTGTTCTTCTCACTGAATTATGGTTCCTCTCACACTGCTGAATTATAGCTGTGTCACTTCCAATCAGGTCTGTAATATTTCACACAAAGGCAGAGGAGTCCCAAATCCTCTGTCTGAGTGCATTTGTTCATCTGCCTGCTCTAAAAGCAGAACTCTTTGATTGTATCTAGAGAATTGGACCACATTGTTTCTTATACCCACTAAGGAGGAAAAAGACTTTAAAAACTTTTTCCTGTGTTGCACAGGTAGTTATGGATATAATGTCACCCATAGGAGTGCTTGTGATGTTTTTGATGTATTAAAAATGTGCTTTGGGATAGAGGACTCTGCTGGTTTGTATAAAAGATGTGGGTGCTGGGAGGGGTGTGGGCGAACAACACAAAAGTTTTTTAAAGATAAAAGTCTGTATTCATGTTGGGAAGGACACTTGCTGAGCACACCATGTTCTCATTTATACAGAGATCACGATATTGTGATTTCATCATGTTGCTTTAATGGGAGGCAAAGACGAAGAGTAAGAAAAGGTGGAGTGCAGAGCTGCTCTGGGTTTGCTGCATCAGCATCAGCACAGCGTTTCATTGACTCACTGAATTACACAACTGAGTAAAGTAACAGTCATTCAATTAAAATGAGTTCCTTTTCCCCCCCACATTGTGTTGCGTTCGCAGAAAATATTTTGGGTAATATTTTGAGGTGTTCAAAGGGAGGGTGTGTTTACTGTAATCTTGAGATGCTGAAGCTGTTTTCAGAGGTCTGTAGAGGGCAGCTATAAAAATGATTTGGAAGGGCGGCAAACTTTTTTTTAGTCTCAGCAAAACCCCAAATACAGGAACAAGCATGAAAAGCTACCCACAGCAGTAGGGTGAGAGTTTTACTTCCACTTTCGTACTCTTGAAGTTTTAATTCACCTCTCATATCAAAGCCTGAAATATGCTCAGCATTTATGCAGACTTTAATCCTGTTGTGCACTAAAACACAGCTCCCTCTCTCCTTTTCTTTTGAAGATTCAAGGAATGCTTATTTTGTTCTTGATGCTTTTTAATTGGTGTTTATATAAGTAAGGTCTGAAGCAGCAGAAAAAGTGGTCATACAGATAATTTTCTGCTCAGTTCTGTTCATTTTTGTTTGTCTCTTTTGTCTCTAATTTAATTTTTTTCACTAAATTAAAAAAAAAAGTTCATTTTTATTCAGCCAACTTGTGAAACTGAGATTTGTTGCGATCTCTAGTAGTTGTTATTTGAGCCATTTCAGAATTGAGAGCTGCCACCATTACTCCTATTAGCTTGGTGTACAATTCAGTGTCTTAAAATTTGAAGAGCCTTTGTTTTTTTTGTAAAGTGTGCACACCATATTGCCAAAAATGTTCACTCACACATTCAAATCATTGGATTCAGGTTATCCAAGCACTTCCATGGCTACAGGTGTATAAAATCAAGCACTTTCATATTTGTAAAAGATTTGGATTGCTTTCAGGAGCTCAGCGCATTCCATGATAGAATGCCACCTGTGCAACAAGTCCAGTTATGAAATTTCCTTGCTACTAAATTTTCCTCAGTCAGCTGTTAGTGGTATTATAACAAAGTGGAAGCAATTGGGAATGACAGCAACTCAACCACAAAGTGGTAGGCCACATAAAATGACAGAGCTGGGTAAGCAGATGTTGAGGGGGGTATAGTGCACAAAGGTTGCCATTTTTCTGCAGAATCAATCCCTACAGACTCACAAACATCATGTGGCCTTAAGATTAGCTCAAGAACGGTGCACAGAGATTATCATGGTATGGTGTAGGTTTGTTTTTCAGGAGTTGAGCTCGGCCTCTTAGTTCGAGTGAAAATAACTTTAAAATCTTCAGAATCAGAATACCAATACATTTAGGGCAATTTCATGCTCCAAACTTTGTGGGAACAGTTTGGGGATGGCCCCTTTCTGTTCCAACATGACTGTGCACCAGTGCCCAAAGCAAGGTGCCACTGACGAGAGATTGATGAGATAGTTTGGTGTGGAAGATCTTGACTCGGCTGCAAAGCGTCCTGAACTAATTAGAGTGGAGACTGCGAACCAGACCTTCTCTTTCAACATCAGTGTCTGACCTCACAAATGCACTTCTGGAAGAACGCTAAAAATTCCCATAAACACTCTTAAATTTTGTGGAAAGGAGTGATGAAGCTGTTATGGCAGCATAGGCAGGCCCGGCACCACATTAAAACTTATGGATTAAGAATGGGATGTCACTCAAGTGGAAGGCAGATGAGCGAATAGTTTTGGCAATATAGTGTATGACCCATGTGAGATTGGAAAGGCTTAGCATAAATAATAAGACCAGAGTTTTGCCTGATTTATAATTAAATAACAGCTCATTAATGCTTTTAAGAGCCACAGTTAGCAGTGGGAGGGATACAGTTTTGCAATTCAGATACTATTCAAATTGTTACTGCTGTTCGTGTTCCCTTGATGGGAAGTTGCATTGTTAATGACAGAAAACATGAAACCTTTAATTGGCCTAGATGATGTAGAGAATTTAGACCCTCTACAAGCATACACAGCTTAGTCTGGTGGTCATTTCAGAATCAATTGCATGTAATTTAGCATTACATAGCCGGATTTATGGTAATTTCCATGACAAGAAAATCATGGGCTACATCTGATAATTGTTGGAATGCAATAATCTCTCTCATACCCACAAACATCCACTGTTCCAATTTTATGCTCTTGCGATGATGCTAGCTTTTTGGCGCCAGTCTGTTTTGGTGGAAATGCACAGAACAAGCTGTAGACTGGTCACCTGTACCAACTTACTAGATATTAGGCATGTGAGGTTTAGGAAGATATCAGAAGGTTGAAAGCGTAGGATGGGCAAAGGCACTCATGACCGTAATTGAAATTGAATCAATTGAAATCTGACCCCAAATTTCAAAACCAAAGATCTCTTTAAGTGCTTATGTTACATTTTTTCCAGTTTTTGTTGAGTTTTTCCCTTTACTCTTTGTAAGAGAAAAACATTCATCCAGATGATATCATATTTCACCTGTTGACTTTATTCCACATTCATATTTTAAGTGATATACTTGTATCTGCTTTTATGATCCAAAAGCAATCTGGCTGGCCTGTCAGTGGGTTAAAAATTAATTATGTGTTTTCTCTATAAATACAGCAAGCAAAGAGGACAGAACATAAGAAGAGGGAGTTGCTTTGTTTTCATTAACTCTAAATTTAATGGCATTTTTCCCTGTGGGTTGGAACTTCAATCTGTCTTGACTGATTAGCTTTGGAAACAAACTCTGGGAGCCGTGCAACAGATGACCAACTGATCCCCTGGGCCAGATCTTTCATTTGAAGCATGCAGCTGGAGCAGCGCTGCATTGCTATATAACCAGGTCTTATCTGTCACGAGAATATTGACTGCATTACTCATTATCAGCCACGAGTGTCTCTCCAAGTAAACTCTCACTCAGCTATCAAAACCAATACTCAAGAGGACGTCTGCCCACAAGGAGATGATCCCAGTGCAATATCCCTCACCGTCTCTATTTCGTTGTCATAAATAATCTGTCCCTTTCTCCCCCTCTTCCTCTGTAGCTTTATAGCTTTTTAATCAGCTCTTCTCATCACCAATCTGTGCTCTTCTAGAGGGAGAGGGGAAAACAAGACGATGACATCAACTTCAGACGCTTCAGAAACCAGTTTCTCATTCTATATAAATAAAGATGACTCTGAGTAAGAAAAATAATAAACACTCCAATCAAGTGTAATATACATTTAAGGCAAGAAATCATTTAGCATCGATGGGCCAGGAGGTAATAGGCTGACTAATGCACTTTTGAACAAAGACCTCAATAACAGAAAACTGTAAGAAAAAGCATTGAGTTTCTAGCCAAGATTTAGACATTTAGACATATAGTAGTTTACAAATTCTCCTAACATGAGAAAGATTCTTTTGACTGTGAGAGGAAGCCTGAGTACCTAGAAAAGCGCCACATAGACATGAGAGGAACAAGCAAATTCCACATAGAAAGGTCCCAGAATGGATTTAAACCAGGGTCGGATCTGCAGGGGGCCAAAGGGGAGCAACTGGGAGCTATGTCCCCCCCCCCAACTTTTATGTTCTTACAGTACCTGTAAAATTGCTTGATTGTTCAAAAGATTTGTTTTCTTGAAGTGTTTTGTGGATATTTTCTTGACTCCATTTCCATATAGGGGATTTTCACATGCTTCGCTGAAAAGGTATGTGTCACCCTGGCTAGACCTGTTGCCCCTCCTTTGCCCTCCCATGTAAAATTTTCTGTCACTGATTCAAACACAGGCTCTTCTTGCTGTGAGGTAACAGCACTAAACACTTCACCACCATGCCGCCCTCTGTCTGAATGTGAACTAACAAAACTTGTCTGATGGCACCTCGATAGCAAACTAATGAGTACTTTTTTTAAAAAGTGGATTTTGTTACCATGGGAGAGAGGCAGATGGTATCTAGTTATCCACTTGCTGTGGGCTAAGCTAACTCCCTGTTATAGCCATTTAATTAGCCTACTGTAGGCTATGGAACTTTCCAACTTGGCAATGAAGGTGATGATTTATCATTATTCATGATCAAAGTCTGTTTAAAGCACTAGATATGAAACTGTCTCCTCCTTAGAGCCTCCTTGGACTCTAACTCTCAATACTTTTAAGCAATGTCTTCCAAACCTTTCTCTGTCTTTGAAAAGTAATTCATGCAATCCATTTATTCAGCTCTTAATAAAGACCAGACAAATGTAATACATCCGTTGCCTATATCTATAATCTCATTTCCCTAAGAAACACTGAACATTCATTCTCATCTTGTCTTGTCTCTTACCTGTTGAACATAAATAAATAAACAGTAAAAGTCTAGAAAATGTTTTCCTTCAAGTGCTCTCAGGAATTTCAAGCATAAACAGGGTAAAGTTTCCTTTCATCCAGTCTGTTTTTTTTTGTCTCATGACTCGGCTTTTGTTTACTCTATGAAAGTATGATTTATTTGTGCAGCATATCCACCAAGGCATCAACAGCTTCCAAACAACAGCAAGGAAAAACAAAGAAGTGGCTTGAGATACACTCAAATAAAAAGAAGAAAAAAAAACGTAATTACTTTGCAGACTGTCAAATGAGTCTTAATTTTTTTTCTCCTTTCAATCTTTCCAAAGACTGAACTTCAAAGAACAGATCAGATTTGAGTCTCTGAACTAAGAAATGCACCGTTACTGTGAGTAGCATTTTCCAAATGTCACTGAGGAGGGTGAGATGAGATAAATACAGCGATGCAGAAAACATCAAAAGAGCAGAAGAGTACAAAAATGGTAAAGGAGTTTTTTTGTTACTGTCTGAGCTACAATACTGACTGTCACAATGGCTTCTCATGAGTAAACCGAACAACCACAATGAAAAGAAGAGCCTGTGAAAGATAAGCAGGAATTTCCCTTCCACAAAGCACACGTCCTCCTTTCTCATAGCAAAAAATAAGAAATATCAAGAAGGTCTAGTCATACTTTCTGTTGTTCTAGGATACCATTGTGTTACAGTTGAATATGATAGGTTGTAAACATCAGCATCATTGGCGTTTGTAAAAACTAAACACGATTTTC
Organism: Oreochromis niloticus; assembly: GCF_001858045.2. NCBI lineage: Eukaryota > Metazoa > Chordata > Actinopteri > Cichliformes > Cichlidae > Oreochromis > Oreochromis niloticus. The sequence continues at coordinate 5,507,557 of NC_031980.2, forward strand.
AGCGTGTTTATAAAACCCATCTGGGGATGATAAAATGTTGGGAGTAAGAAAACCATGATCTCCAGCCTGTCCATACATATTCTTGTGCCTTTTGAACATTTCTAAATATTTAAGCTGTGCACTAAGCTGTCCCTGAGAAATAAAGCCTGGATTTACTTCCTCTTCTGGTCTTGGTTCTGGTCATTATCTCATATAGTCATCGCTTCTTTCTTTGTTCTGTCTCTTCCTTCCTTCAAGTGTTTGATTATGCAAAACTACTTCTTTACTAACCACCTTCTACTGTTGTCCTGTCTCCAAAAGTTTGATGTTTACACTAAAAACTATTTTACTCAGTGGCCTCTCCAAAACCCACTTGAACCCACTCCTTCAGAAGAGGTTTAGAAAAAACCTCTAAAGTTCATCAACCTCCTAAAAAAGTGGTGCGCAAATTCAAGAGATACTTGAATATTCTACCCTGCTCAATTTGTTAAGTGAGCTACAGATGTGATTTACTCTTCTTTTTAAAAGAAAATATTTCAAGTCCAGTATAGAGCCCAGATGTTGCCACAGAGGAGAAAACACTATATTTTATGGCCAAATTTGTACACGGAGCACTTGCGTGAGATACAATCTGTTAACGTGTTTTGATTAATTTGGGAGTGCGCTTGGGTTGATTTGTGGGCATGTTTTGCTGGATAAAGGCAGCCAAACAGACAAGCCTTACTCCCTGAAACACTGATTTGAAAGATATTCATGGATTTGAACTCCATGGATCAAGACTCCTAAGGTAAATTCAAAACCATCTGTCTTTTGCTGTCCTCCAGTCTGAGCGTGAAACATGTTACTGATGTGTGGGTGGACCAAAATTGCACATGGGTCCAGGAGGAGAGAAACTGACAAAGCAGAGTTCAGATAATTAAAAAAAAAATTGCCTGTAAAAAGCTAGGCTGTAATTACTACTCCACCTTCTTTCCCCCCTGTCTGTCACTCTCGCTCACACACATCTCAAACATGTCTATGAATGCACATAAGGGTGCAGTGCCTCTTAAGCCATGACTATCACTAATCTAAATTACAGAGCTATAAAATAACCTGCATTTATCACTCATCACTCTGCAGTTACGCTAAGATGCAATCGGTGCTAAGGCAATCAGTGCCTTAGCTAGATGTCTGGAACCCATGACGCTGTCCATGGTGCTGAAGTACGATCGTTGCCTTTACACTCCCATGATATTCATATAGCTTAATTTTTTAAATATTTCTATGATTGTTTAGTAGCAGGTGTGGCACTGAAAATACACCTAGCCAACCGACTTTGTAGGAAAAGTTTCAGGAAGCACATGACGGCAGATGTTGTGTTACTATAAATGTTCAGTGTGCTATAGGGGCGGAGTGGGGAAAATGATGGACGAGTATTTCACACAGCATAATGTGGCCTCAGAATATTTTTCTGCAGGGGCTACTTCCAGACTCCGTAGTGGGGTACTTAGAAATATACGGCAGTCATTAGTTTACTGCAGTTTACCAGCAGCTGGAAACACATGTTCAAGTAATCTTTGTGAATCTCTCAATGTAGCAAAGAATGGTAATAAAAAATCAGGATTAACATACTGTAAAATATGGATACTTCAATGCTGATATTCAAATAATCACTAATCATCATTTGCACAAACTTACAATATTATAGTCCCTATTAGTACAATACTGTAATTAAAAAGCCACAGTTATTTATTACATTATGTTTTTTCTATAGACTGTGAAACACATCAGAGACACAATTTCGCTTGTTTGAATTGGTGTTCATTTTAATACATAAATTTTAAATGAAAACACGTTCTGCAATTTCCTATTTTCTTCATGCATAGTATGCTCTGAATAGGCAGTCAACAGCCTCCGAAGAACTGCACAAAAGTAAATTTCTCAGTAAATTTCAAGCCTGGATCCTGATCTGAAATTAGGTCTGCTTTTTCACTTTCAGATAGAGGATGCTGGGTGGGGCACAGAGGTAAATTGATCCCAGATTTGATGGAAAAGTCCTCTGTAGCTCAGGGGTATCAATCCACTGTCGCCTTTTGAAGATATAGCAACACTGTTTAGCATTCAAAAAGCAGCTCCCTCAGAGAGAACAGAGGAGTGCAAATAAGAGATCGGTTCATTTCTATGCCCCTGTTGTAACACAAATGCACCCTATCAAAAAATACCAGACAAAAGCAAAGGGAGAGGGCCTGGGGCGTCAATATCTTCAATACCTGTCCCTAAACTTGAACCAAGAGTCTGCCGTCTGCCTATCTAATTGGCAATCAATCTAAAACCAGAGAGAAATCCTGAAAATTGAAGACCTCTCTTCCCTTGGTGTCTTTTCTTTATGAATGTCTTTCTATTAAAAAATAAATAAGTAGCACCGCTGTGAAAGATAAGGGTGTCATTAAAATTCACTCAAGCTAAATACTTACCGCCACACTGTTTGACATAAACAAGTCAGCACAAATCCTGCTCTAAGCTATACCAATGCACTTTGTGTGCAGCGTGAAAAGGTTTGCACAGATTGTCAAATGCTGGAACAAATGTTCATGTGGCATTTTGCATTCATCTGGTAGCACTGTGTTACACAGGAAATCAAGCACACGGATGAAGATAGGCTGCTGGAAGTTTGATTCCCCCAAATTTCAGCCAGATTATTCATAAGCCTCAACAGTTATTGTGTATTTCACCTTAGGGCCACCGGATAAAATACAAACTAAACACACAACTTTAATTTTGTTATGCTGCTGCCACACACACACACATAACCCAGCATTTCCAGCGTTAAAAGAGGGAAGTTAAGCCTCTATCACCCTGCACTGGATGAAGTCAAGCTTACTGGAGCCAAACATCTGGAGTGGAGTTAGGAGCCCCAGAAGCAGGGCTTAGGAGCAGCACGCCACCTCTGCTCCAAAGCCAGAAAGGTATTGATGCTAATAGGGCTGGGGCAGCCTCGCAGCCTGCTACCTGTATAATCTCCTCTAATACTCTCACCACCTGCGGCTGTTTACTTTTACATTTGCTTGTGTTATTCTTCCACACATGCAGGATGTTGGTGTGTTGACCCTCTACAGACACTTTAAAAAAACTATTGATATTGTACAACTTATTGCTTTTTATGGAAAAGATGAGAAGGAGCATGAACTTAAGACTCATTATGCACTTCTATGTGTGTGTGTGTTTATATGTGTACTAGAATTGCCACGTGCCCAAAAACCGGTAATCCTCAATCAAATTTTTAATCCGGGATAAAGGATACGCTGATCATGCAAATGTGTCAGCAAACAGGTTCTAGTATTTCGACTGCATAAACCAAACACAAATGCTGCTTTTATTCTCTTTTAGGCAACTCTATGAAAAGACTAAGAAGTGCCTTTTGAAGCAGTTCAATCCTTCTATGGGCGAATCACTAGGAAAGACAAGAGGAGAGTGCTACAGTAGAAAAAAAAATACTGGCTTCCTGATATGACAGGACTACTTCTTCTACTTGTCAGTCAGTAGCAGCGAAAGCCAACTGACAACATCCTGAGCTTCCAAGGTGTCATTGCTGTTTCTGTTTCTTTGAATGGCAGTTTTTGAGACCCAATATTTTTAGCACTATTTTGCCATTTTTTTGTTATTTGTCACAAGTCAGCAAATATCACTCATTTTTACCCCAAAAAAGATTGGCTTACCCTAACTACCAGGGCTCCAAGAAGCCTCAAGTTTCCCCCATATCATTAGGGTCTACTGACATGTGTAGAGCAACAACACATAAGTCTAGTGTTAACACCTTAATTATGGCTGCAGCTCAGGGGGTAGAGCGGGTCATCTATTAATCAGAAGATTGGTAGTTCGATCCCTTGCTGCTCCACTCTGCATGCCAAATATACTTGGGCAAGATACTAACCCAAAGTTGCTCTTTGATACATCCATCAGAGTTTGAATGCTAGACAGTATTTATGCATTGATAAAAGTGCTTGTGTGAATGTGGCATATTGTATAAAATGCTGAGTGCTCATGTAGGGTAGAAAAGCGCTATATAAGAAGCAGTGATGGGAATAACGGCGTTACAAGTAACGGCGTTACTAACGGCGTTACTTTTTTCAGTAACGAGTAATCTAACTAATTACTATTCCTATCGTTACAACGGCGTTACAGTTACTAACAAGGTAACGCGGTCCGTTACTATTTTTCAACAAACAGACGTTGAAGCTGTGTTCAGTTTACCGCATCTTATATCAGTTGCACGGAAGTAGCTGTAAGTAATCTGGACACTACAGCTTTAAGCAGCTGCGCGCTCCCGCGGATGGTAATCACGATCACTGTCTAGCACAACACCTGGAGCTAAGGAGGCAAAACAATCGCATGAGTGCTGCTGTTTGACTGAGGAAGAATAAAGTAGTCGTGGTAAGTCAATCACATGACCACTTAAAGACAAAGCAACAAGGTACCAGTTTTTAAATTGTGTTGATAGGCCACGTAAAACCAGATATGATAAACAATATATACGCGGCGTTTTTTCCTCAATAGTTTCGCCACGTTAGCGCTAGCAAGCACTCTCTGCTTATGAGCAAAAAAACAAAACAAAAAAAAGTTTTAGGAGTGACGGCGAGAGAAAGAGAGAGAGAGAAAGAGAGAGGGAGAGAGAGAGGGAGAGAGAGAAAGAGAGAGAGCAGGAAAAGAGAGAGAGCGAGTTTTGAGATGTGAGATTTGTGACGTTTAGCGTGTTTGGAGTGTGTAGTTAATGTGTTGTCTTGTGTAGTTAGTGTGTAGTGTTGTGGATAGTTTTGTGTTGTGTGTCAGAACAATGAGGCGACTGCTGTCTCCAGGTAGAAACAGGAGTGATACACCTGCTGCTGTCAGACCTGCGGGTATCAGGCTGTGATGTTCTCCTTTATAGTGAACAGAAATTATGTTTTTTGGAGTGGCACAAATAATTTGTGTGGCATCTTATTGAAGAACAGCTGATTGTTCTTTAAATAGTTTGAAATGGTTATTTAAAAAAAAGGGTAAAAGGTAAATGGATGCAAATAACTTTGTTGTTTGCAAAACTTGTGCATAGGATTTTAAAATTGACAATTAATATTTGCATTTGAAGTTATGAAATATGATTCATTAAACATGTTTATGGTTGTTACAGTAAAAATATAACTTTTTCTACTGTGATTTTATGTTTTTTGTCTGATTTTAGATCAATTCTGGTTATACAGTATGTCAAAATGAAAACAGAACTGTAAATTCAGGCACGTGAGGTTGTGCTGAAAAGAATGATACCAAACAAGGCAAAGTAAATAGTTTTTAAAGGTAAAATGTGGAGAGAAAATCAAGAGTAGTAAAAAAATGGCCAATTATACCCTGGACCCCAGGGGGTTAAACGTTCTTTGTTTGTTTTTTTTAAGTAACGCAATAGTTACTTTTCCAAGTAATTAATTACTTTTAGAATATTGTAACTCAGTTACTAACTCAGTTACTTTTTTGAAGTAGTAACTAGTAACTATAATTGAATTACTATTTCAAAGTAACTTGCCCAACACTGATAAGAAGCAGTCCATTTATCATCAGTTGTCTCATTAGATGTTGTGACTATTTTTAAAGGCAGTGTTTTGTTAAATTGTGTCCAAAAAAAAGAAAAGAAAAGGAAAACCTCAGGCAGTTTCATCATTTACTTACTGTGAGGAAGCAAAAAAGTTTAATATGCTCAATGTGTGTGCGCGTGTGTGTGTGCGTGTGTGCGTGTGCATGTGTATTTTCTAACAAGCTGTCAGAAACTAATAAATGTTGACTTTAGTGTCATAGAAAGCTAGAAAATTTTCAGATTTGAGAAGCTGAACTTTGGCATCATTAATCTATTTTTTAATTGGTTAATCAACCAGTCACTTCAGCTCAAGAGCGCTGTTTGGTTTCTGGGTGCCTTAAGCAATTAAAAAAACGCAGTGTATTCTGGGGTTGAGCAAGCCCCAACAGCGTGTCCCTAAGAGGTTACTCTAGCCATCTTTGTTACCATGGAAACATGGCTCTTAGATCTATCTGTTGTAAATGTGTGCTATGAAAAGGCCTCTCGAGGTAATTTTTCTCACCCCCCCCCAAAAAAACACAAAAAACAAAAAACAGGGATCCATTCAGGACCAGGTGCCCCTTGTGTGCTGGTTTATGCTTTAAAATCAAAATCAGACTAATCTCGGAACAAAATTAAGACTCAGAAAAAAAAAAAAAAAAGATAAAGTGGGACTCACTCTGCGGTCTCACTGCAGTCCCCAAGTAAGAGCCTCCTGATGAAACCTGAATGTAATGTAACATACATGTAACTGCACTTCTGCACTTCTAAGAACCAAAACATTCAACAGGCAATATGAAGTAGTAGCAGACATATTTATTACATCTGCACTTATTTTTGGTTTTCCATGAATAGATGTTTTTTTTAAACTGTAGAATAAGTCGATTTTTACAGAATTTGTTGAAAAGACTTTTCATTACATTTTGTTTAGCCCATTTATCAAGCGCAGTGCCATAGATTTATTGGACCCAGCTTCCTAAATGTGCCAGCTGGCCTCTTTTCTCTGTTTTTCTGTTCAGTTCTAAACTTGAGTTTTGGACTGTTTACAGACTAAACAATGAAAAATAATCATCATGTGCATTTTGCAAACTATACTGCTGTGTCATGTTCCAGTAGCCATACTAGTTTAAAGATTGTGAAATGAGGTAGATCCTGTTTACTACCAAATTGGGCAGACCCTGAACTGTTCCCCATTCCAAGCTCCACTGTTACTACAGACTGTTGTTTAACAGTCAATAGAGCAGGTAAGTGGCAGTAAGTTGATGTGTGGCACAAGCTGTATACAATCCCAGCTGAGCTGCTCAACGCCTGACACCATCCACGTTTTTGACTCCCTTTCGAGCTCATGCCAATATGCGTGTCCAACTATTAAAGCAATTGCCTACTCTAACAAAACACCACTTGGACTTGGCACACATGCTTTTCCTTGTATTACGTTGATCCCCTTTACTATCACTTTGCTTCCCCTGATCACTCACTGTTCACACTGACAAGCATATACATAGTATATAACTATAATATGAGTACTATATAATAATACTATAATATAAAGCACACACATCCTTCATATTATAGTATGTACATTTATATATAAATGTCAATATCTGGCTGATTCTGGCCAAAGCCATTTGAACTATCTTTGCAGACACATTCTCCGAATCCAAAGACAATACTCCAACGTTTAACTCAATGCTCTCCAAGCTTCTTGTTTTTTGCTAAAACATTACCTTAGTTTGGGAACTCGAGGGTTCAAGTGGTGTTTGTTGTCATTGTAAAAGCTACTGAATGACTATGAGTATTGTAATTATCCCAAGAGAGTGTCAATCTTGTGTATATTCACCTTAAGTGCATCTTCAGTACATACACAAAAGTCAAGGTTTTTCTGAAATCTCTATCCTTGCTTATGGTCCTTTTTGACTTATTGTACTTCATACAATGCATTTATTATTGGGAGCATTAACACATTTATTCAAAGAGGACAGTCTCCATGTGATTATCAACAAGGTATGCGGAAAATTACAGACACGGGCTTTTTTCATTTGGCTAGATCACTGTACTCCAAATGCTAAACCTTCAGGAAAGATCGCAGGCACTGTCACTTCAGATATAATTCATCGTTTTTGTCCTTAGATTTTTATCACTGTTGTATATATAAATTCTTATCTCATATCCTTTATCTCATATGTCATTTACTTTCTCATAGTATAAGGCCCTTACAAGGTGTGTAGTAGTGCTGCTAATAGGTGTGTAACAAGGCGGCCTTTTGTGGCTGGATTTCAGGTTAAGGTTACTTTATTTATACCCATAGGTAAATTTTCTTTACAGAAAACTGATAGCATTTGGTATCCCTTTACAAACACACACACCTAATGAAACCTGATAAAACACATATTTAGTAATTAAACAAAATGAATCAAATCAAAAAGAATTCTTATTGAGTTCAGTGACAGCAACAGGTACAAATCTGTTTTTATAACTCTTTGTCCTGCATCTTGGAACTAGAAACCTTTGTCCCCATAGAGGATGGGAACCATTTTTACGAATTGATAAACCCATCCTGTTTAGAGTACAGGACTGTGACTCACCTATCAGACCACTGGACCATCTCACTATCTGATTGAGTGAGTTTTTCTCTGTGACAGAGGTCTGACCGTACCACGCCGCCAAACAAAAAGATAAAACAGACTTAATAAAAGAACGATAAAACAAAGTTAAATTTTTTTTCGGTCAATGTGGAAATGAGCAAGTTTACAGTGAAGACGAAGACTGAGACAAAGTATGGTGGAAGCAAGAGGTGTTTATTTGCCCGCAGATAACTAACACCATGATAATCAATACCAGGTCAAGCCTGCTAACAGCAACAGCAATCACTCTGCTGTCTAATGACAAAATGGCAGCCTTTAATACTCCCAGCTGTTAAGGATCAAACTATTATTTACTCTCAGGTGAGTTTTTCAAATCTAATTAAATATATACACACATTTGACCATTCTCTGATAATGAAATGTTTTACATTTTAACCTTACACCTTAACCCTGTTGCAAAAAAATAAAAACCCTGTACAGAGATTCCCCACACCCCCTTAACTCTTGGCCTTTCTGGAACCTTAAACAGTGTCCGGACCTCCAGGGAAACATTTGCCCAAACACTCTGGAGAGCACACAGAAAAAACAGGTGAGTAATCACATCTCACAGCACTTCTTTGCACCAACACTCTTACCTCTAGACTTTGCACACATATTTGTCTACGTTTTACTTAACAGTAGACCTTATTTGCTCCCAGTAACAATTCTTTCCTCCTCACAGACAACCACCACACTTCTCAACGAGGAGCAGCTGTGCAGGACCTGGAACAAAAGACTACCTGCTAATTATTAAAATACTCAATAAATATTCAATATACAATTAAACTCTTGTGTGCAAATGGTTATTGATGTGCAAATTTATGCTTAAAGCGCCATGCTAAATAAAATGCTAGTTAAAGTGCTTTTAATTAAGTGCAAAGGTGCTCCTAAAGTGCTATACTAGTTACAATACAAGTGATACTAGTAAGGAATTCCTCTTCCTTACAAGGTGAGTCTTTGAAGAGTCTTTCTCAGAAGTCTCTCAAGGTACCTTTTTGAATCAACACGGTTCCTTCACAGTGCTGTGTTGATTGAACCCGTACAGGATCCTCAAGGTTCTTCTACTTTTAGAGTGTAAAATGTAAATGCTGGGCAAACAAAACCGATAACCATTTAGAATGTCACGGTTGCTATTATTTTGTGAGCTATGAGCTAATCGTTTCTGGGATATGAGTATTAAAAACAGGCAGTCATGACTCAGCAGTGATTAATGAACCAAATAATTATGGTATATAGTAATTGCTTAATCCTTTCATGCTTGAATTCTTAAAGATGGAGCGAGGCGTTTTGCTTCATGCTTTTATTGCTGCTAATACAATGTGAATACATACAGAAGAGCAGTATTTTCAAAAACTCATTTTGATGGTGATAGCCTGTTAGCAGTAGTAGTAGTAGGAATTACTAAACTCCACTACAATTTTGTTATGGACACAATGCATGACAAAGTTTATATATTAAACACAAGAATATATTATTACAAGCTAGTAATGACACAGTGCATGGAATGATTAAATGTCTCAGTACCTTTATCTTTTTTATAGCATCCACTGCTAAATCCTTTAAACTTTGAGTATAGTGACTGCAGTTTTACGCAGTAGTATTAATGTAAATAATATTAATAAGGTAACGAATAAAGCATCAATCATAATAAATAGTCCCAAAAACCAAAGGCCATGTATGACTATCCATGGTAGTGTGCAAAACCCTCAAAAGCCAGAACCACCCATTATTTTTTATGGGTTTTTTTTTGAGTAAAATGGGAAATGGGTGAGGCGATTTACATGCAGACATACATGTTTTCCAGATGGCATTGCAAGGTGGATCATGTAATGTGATAATACTTTTATTGTGGCAAAAACTATATAAAATCTTAGCTTAGTGACTCAACATCTGACATCCAATGTTAGTGCAAAAAAATGCTATTTTACGCTAACTCTCTTGTCTTCAGCATCTTTCATAGATTAAACTGAAGAAATGGGAATAAATTATATGTTTTTTGTGATAGGCTGCTAGTAACAAAGTGCCCGAAGGGAGAATTTAAAATTGAACTTCTGAGAAGTTGCCTCTTATTCATAAACAGAACACTGGTTCACCCTTTGAGTTAGGTGCCTTTTTTATGCTTGAATTGCTCATACATCAGTGTGGCTTAACATTAGTAACATGCTGCATTACTTTTCAGAAAAGCAACAACTAATGCGTATACTTCTCAAGACCACTTTCAAAAATGGGTCTGTTTCCTTGGAAACAACATAAGAGGTGGATCAAAACTTTAGCACAGGACTGTACACATTTATTAGTGTATATAAAAACTCGCAAATATTAAAAAGTAAAACTAACTTTGCTGCCGTTAACTTGGGATGACAGATTTAGGTACATTATTAGAAGTGTAATGCTAGGAGCCAGATAAGCCATGAGGTCGGAATTTTAAAAAATTAAAAAACAAGGCACAAACGGTTTTAAACTTCTACATTTGTATTCCACTTAGCTGAGAGGCAGCTGGCTGTGCGAAAAGACTGTCTGAGTATATTATTATCAGTTGCTAACCTGGACATGAATACAGACTGCCATTTTGTGACTTTTTAAAAAAAAATAATTTGGTGTAAAAAATAACAGACTGCAGTATTTTTGGCAGGCTTCACAATGATGTTTTAAATTTAAATATATCCTGAAATATCCACAGGTTGCTGATTTACATTTTAAGCAGCACATAAGAAAACAAAAGACATACATATTCAGTGAATCAGCAGCGTTGTGCAGACTAACAGTTATATGTTGTGATGAATAATATATGGATAGAGAAGAATAGGATAAAAATATGTGCTGTGTTGAAAGGACTACTTCCTCCGCTAATTCAAGGCCTTGCTGTCAACACATCACCCCTCGGAGTCCAAGAAAAGTATATAATTGAGCCAAGGGAGACAATGTAGTGCGCTTAACTTTTCTGTTGTAAAACTTAATGCAGTGATGAGATATGTAGTTTGGGGCTTCTGGCCAGTTGTCTTGTTTTGTAAATAAAACTGTCCATTGGGAGATAAGGGTGTGGGTGGGTCAGGTAGGAAGGAAAAACAACAAGGGAAAAAAGTCCATAAATATATTTTGAAGCATATTCTTCTTTTTACAACTTGCACTCTGTACATCAGCCAGTCTGAACTGACTGTCTGAGGTATGAGTCATAAAAAACAAAACAAAACCAAGAAAAACAGGATGGTATAAATGTTTGGTGCTGTTCTTTCACTGAAAAACATCTCCACTCTTCTGTGGTCTTCTATACCTCTGTCAACACATTTATATGACAGGCTCTCAAACTACTGGTTGAAAATCAGTGAATAGTTCAGGGAGTAAATGAATAAAGTCAGTCTACCATGCAAACTTCAGGCGATCACAGGAATGTGCTAGTGATCAAAGCAATCACATGGAGGTTTTTGGTGCTGCACACTATTTGTGACCAACCTCCAGCAACCACAGACCAATTGGTTCTTCGACCAGTCTCCAGGTCTGCGTGAGGGATTACAGATGAGGCTGTGGAAATATGGTTATATATAGTAAAAACTGAACCAAATTTGTTTTTCCCCAACACATACTGGACTAAAAATTGACCAGTCTTACTCTCAAATTGTCTCGTGGTGCACCTCTGGACTACTTTCAACCCTGCTCCCTTGTTTTAAGGGCTTCATACAAGACTATTCTGACCATCATTTCCTCCTGTGACAACAAAATTGATGCTCTGTAGGTCTTTGTTGGGGATCCAACTATCATCACACGGAAGAATCTCCACATAAAAGTTAATCAGTCTGATAGAGAACTTGGCAAGAAATTCATGTAAGAAGAAATAGCCTATAGTAACTAGTATATTCTTGGTTGTGATTTAAAGTGTTCAATATCCACTATTTAGACTTTTTGCTCTTTAGACTTTCATGAAAATGAAGTATATTCAGTCAGAAACAGCTACTCCAGAACCTTGTTAAAAATTGTAACCATGACAATGAAAATCATCTACTTTAAACCTAATCAAGTTGTTTTTGTGGCCAAACTCAAAGAAAGAAGAAGATAAATGCAAGAAAGAACTTTAAAAATCTATGTACTGTAATTTAACTCATCAGAAAGTAACCTATATGGTTGCTCCAGATAAAAAAACTAGCCTGACAGCTTAGTAAAACACAAACCATGCACAAAGATCTGGATGTCTGTGCATGGTTTAACCTAAATGTAACAATTTAGTTACTAGTACCTCTTAAACACTTTATTACACAATAGTTATACAATATAGTATTTGATTTGTCAAAAAAGGTCATTCTTAGTTGTCTAAATGTTTTAAAGGTTTTATGTAATGTGTTCTTTTCTGTATTTTTTGTTGATTTTTTTGTTGGTTCTGTCTCTCTCTATTAAAAATAAACTATAGAAAAATGGACTTTGTTCATTTCGTGCAAATAGTAACAAATACTGTATATGCATGCAAATCATGATCTAATTAGCAGATCATATATGTATGTATTTAAATAAGCATATAAATACTTGTGTGTAGCAGTTTTATGTGTACTTGTGTCTTGTGAGAGAAATTTCTTTAGAGTTAATTGCATTGTTGCCAACAGTCCCTAGTGCCAGCATGTGGCTTAAAAAAGCCCCGTAGGTCCTTGAGTTAGTCACATAATGGCAAATATAGAGTTAGTGGTCCCGCTGGGATTATGATGATCGCATTTTTAATTATCATTTAATTACATTATAATTACATTTTCATGTCAGTGTGACTCAGTAATTGTCCCGGCGGCTTTCAAAATATACTACTGGAAGAGTAGTAAGTGAGAAGGAGAGCAGGGCTAATATGAATACAGACACTTACATATTACAGATGATTTGGGGGGGGGGTACGAGACTTCATTTATATTATTTTCAATAATATTTCTGGACAATGTTAAAAAAATGAAGAGCTTGAAGAGCAAACTAGTTCACGTGACGGCTGTGGCTGTCAGCACAGACACAAAAATATAATGTGCCTGAGATTTTAGGTGTCCTGCTTTGGTCTAGGTTACCCATCATATTTCAGTGGAGAAGTTGTTGACCTTTCGACTCTAGTACTAAATCCATGGCTGCTATTACTGGCTTCTGTTTTCAGGCCCTGCTGAGCTTCAGTGCAAGATTGCGCATAAATCTCTGTGAGAAAATAATAAAGGGCTTGTTCTTCCCGTCTTTTAGATTTTCATCATAGCCCTGAAAAACCACCCACACATCTGCACAGTTGCATTGACATTCACACATGCTTGCATGCACAGACATTACATGCATGCACAAAATGCATCTAGTTCCTCCATGTAACTGTGATACTGATCAAATTTCTAATATTATGAAAAAGAATTTTAAAAAGCACTGGGAAACAATTTTCGCGTGGAAAAATTGAACAAAATCACACATTTAAAAAATCTGTTGTTAAGGTGCTGCAGAAGACTGCCACACTTGTATTCGAAAGGGTCCCCAGAGGCATCATTTTGGTGTTGAGTGCACACATGACACACAAGAGGGTCTGAAGATGAGCCAGTTACCAGAGCACATCTTTGCAAATGACAGGATCTTCCAACTGTGAAGATGATATATGAATAGTCATGGCTGAACTCAGTGCTGAGTATATTGCCACATCGCAGCTGTGCTCGGGATCACACAACTCACAAGCAGATCTGGCCAATATGTGCCACCTGCACCCACATGGATCATATAGTATCACAGCTGTTCTTCCCACAAATGCACACGTCCGCACATGCGGGAATCACACATATACAAACATGCATATTTCTATAAGTCAAGGCTTCAAAGCCAGCCCTACTAAGTAAATCTGCTTACCTGTACAGATATGATGCACAGTGCTACTTCTAAAATTAGTAGTTTATCATAAGTGTGGACTGTAACTATATTATGTTGCTCAGCAGCTGCAGCAAGTGCATATAAATATTTATCTGTATGTAAGTGCCTTTACATCTTATGTTTTCACATATCGTGTGTATGTTTTCAAACATCAACAACCGCCCCATCTCTACCCTCCGGCCCCCGTTTATGTATACACACAGCCTATTGGGATCCCACAGAGTCAACAGAATCAGATAGATCTCCTTGCTACACGCCTGTCTTGTCTACTAATCTTTGCACGTCCCATCCCTCCTTCTGAGTTAGATATCAAGCAAATGAACTGAGGACACATCCCCAGTCGATGGGCTTCCATTTGAAAGCAAGAGGCATTAATGCAAGGTTCTTCTGCACGCCTCCCACACTCTGAGGCAGAGGAGAGGGAATGGGGAAAAAATGACAAGATAGATCTCCCATGGGCTGCTACTCAAATGATTTTAGTCAAAGTGCTTCGTTCAAGGCAAAAGTATGAGGATATATTTCACCACCAAAGGAATGTGTCAAAGCTCTTTATGTAGCAAATATGTTCCCTGCTGTTTCTTAAATAATAGAAAACCTCCACAAGGCTCGAATTCCCTCTTCATCATGAAGCAGGAGTGAATACTCAAATTGGAATTATGTGAAAATTGTGCTTTATTTATACTGATTGAAAGTAAAAACCTCTTTTAAAAGATGTCTCTAGTCAATAGATTGACACATACCGATAACATAAATGTGAATAAATGTGCCGAACAGAAAGTTTATGATTGGTAGTCTTACCACATTGCTTTTCGATTTATAGACTACTTATTTCCATTCTATGATACAAAGTTAATGAATGACTCAGGTGTTTTTCAATCTTAATGTCACTGTCAGCATATATCATGATAATCCCCTTTTTGTGGCACTAATACCCAACCACACTGAAGGAAAAAAAAAAGGTCACAAACACAAAACTCAGCCAGTATTTAAATCGAAGGACGCCATTAAATGGACTAGTATTTACATAGCACTTTTCTACTCAATTTGAGCACTTTCTAACGCCAAGCACCATTTACAAATTCACACAAGCACTATGCCTAAGCAGTTACTAGCAGTCACACACTAATACTCCAATGGATACATCACAGTTCAGTATCTCAGGGTTCAGTCTCTTCCCCAAGGATATTTCGGTACGCAGGTTGAAGAAGGGAGGGATTGAGCCATACTCTTTCACATTAGTAAACAACCTACTCTACCTTCTGCTGCAAAACCGTTATGAGGATGTACTAAAAAAAAAACTAGAATGCCCTTGTTTATCTTTAAATGAAAGAGGATGTCTTGTGTGGCTGGAGGGTTAAGTGATTCCACCATTCAAAAACAGAATGGTGCGTTATGTATAGGGCCATAATCAAAATCTGCACCATAGGTGAATTTTTCCTGCAAGCTTCCCTTTCATGCAGAAACAGGCTCATCCCTCAACTAATCCATGGTCTACTTTCTCTCTTTGCCATTCTTTGCTCTTACATAAATAAGAAAATGCCAGCTGAAACCATCATAGCACCATTTCTTGTACCTAGAGTTTTTAGTTTCTGCACTTTTAAATGCCTGTTATTTACTATTCTCTGTTTGGTTTTTGGTTGTGTTACATCCCTCTGCAGCCCCTAATCTCTTTGCAGTGGCAGTGCAAGAGTGTTCAGCTGTTGTTAATTGACCACACCTAGTCAGGTGTGGACAAAGGCATACCTGAGGCAGGCTTTCCTAAATGCTCACCAGTCTTTGTCTTAGTGGTACCAGCTATTTTAGCCAACTTGCTATGTAATTTAAAATAAAACCTCTTCTCTGTGAAATTCTGGTATTAGTCTCCATATTTATGTTGCAGCTTTTGAGCCAGGTCGTAAGAGTTGTATTTTAATTTTTCTGTAGGTTCATTAGGACTTTAGTCTTAGTTAGTGGTTCCAGCTTTTGCTTATATCGGGATTAAGTTGTTCCCTTTGTGTTTCCTCTATCTTCCTCTGTCAAATTCTTCTGTTTCTAGTGGTCCAGTTACTCATTTCCTATTTTACTTTGGTTTGTCATTTTTCTCCTGTCTTTTGATTTAGTTTGACTTTTCATTATCTTAATTAGTTTCACCTGTGTCTCATTTCCCCAGCTCTGTCATCCCCCCGATCAACCCTACTGTGTATATTCTGTGTATAGAGCTGTGTCTTTGTTCTCTATCAGACCATCTTTGTTTTGTTTTTTTTAAAAAGTAATATTTTTTATCCATGTTGTGTGTAGCGACTTCCTTCTCTTTTGCATTTGCTTTGGATTTTGCTATTTGCTTTTTGTGACCTTAGAAAGAAGTTATAACATATTTATCATAGTCACTAACAGATAACGTAACTAATATCATAATTATGTTATCTGTTAGTGGAGAGGCAGAGTTCAAAATGAAAAGTTAGCTGTTTATTTGCATGATCAAATGTCACAAACATAGAATCCACAACTAAGGAAAAACTGAGACCATAAAGCAAAGAAGAAAATATCCAGGAAAATCTAGGAAGAAACCTACAACAGATAAGTAACAGTACGACATGACAAACAACCGAGGGGAGACAGAGACTATACATACAGAGAAGGCAATTAGAGAATCTAAACAGCTGAAAACAATCAGGATAATGACAAAGTAAATACATAAAACAAGAAGCAACTAAATAGAAAATCACTGAGAGATGAAGAATTGACCAGATACACGCAGACACTAGAAAAGTTGGATTAACTAAAACACAAAGGACAGTAATAGACACCAGATTACAAAGGTAGCAAGAACTCAATGTGAAACATGCAGGCACTATTAAAATAAAGGGAAAAACTAGGAACTCTAAACAACTAAACTACAACTAAACCAAAAACTGAGGATGCTTAATAATTCATAAGAATTCCAAAAATAGTCCAAAAATACAAAATGCAGGATTTATCATCCAGTACCATGACACCCTGTGGTTAGGTCCTGCATTTGGAGTCCGCCTCTCACTCTGTGATAGCTGGGATAGACTCCAGCCCCCCCGTGAGACCCTGACATGTGGAAGAGAATGGATGGAAAGGTTTCTGTGAAATTTAAGCTTTGAAAAAGAAGTGCATAAAATGCATGGACAAAGCTATCTTCTTTTGAATAAAATCAGTTAAAACTGTTGCTAAGTGAAATCAACCATGGGCTTCTTGCTAAGGTTCACTATGCAATTGTGTGCTAATGGGGTTACTCGTAAATTTTTATTAGACTTGTATAATCTGACACTACATACTTTAATCAGCCTTCATTCACAGGCAGAGCCTTCTCACACTATAAAGACTCAATTGACCAGCCATCATAAAGGGCTCACCTTCAGAGTGGAATTTCACTTTAGAAATCTCATATCACTCTGAATGTCATGTACCAAAACAGTTGAGATGAATACCCATATGCCCTTAGCTGT
This sequence comes from Oreochromis niloticus, assembly GCF_001858045.2. Taxonomy (NCBI): domain Eukaryota; kingdom Metazoa; phylum Chordata; class Actinopteri; order Cichliformes; family Cichlidae; genus Oreochromis; species Oreochromis niloticus. Next base: position 5,525,019 of record NC_031980.2, read on the forward strand.
TATTTTATAGAAGGCTCAGCTCATTGCCTTTCTCCTCCGACCCAAACTGGAAAATGGATCAGTTGTGCTGTGTGTCTTGTGTGTACCTTGGCATTCTATGTGGAACATATAGCCTCCCTGAGAGGCTCACACCAGCTGTTCGTATTTATGGTAAAGGAGCTTGAGGACAAGAAACTGAACAAACAACAGCTCGTACATTGGCCCCGTGAAAGCTTTATATAGCCTGGAGGGGGGGAAGCATACATCTAAGAGAATGGTAACTTTAGGGCTTCTGTTCAGTCCAGTGATAAAAGACATGATTTGGAGCATCTTGTGGTTTATGCCAGGCAAAGGTCTGCTGTAATTTGAAATATTATCCAGTGCTAAAATATGATTTTATGGCATAGTTTTCACATACTTGTCATTTATCCACATGTTTTCAAGTTCATAGATTTTTATTAATAATATATTTTGATATTAATTTTAACAAAAAGGTGCTACACCAAATCCTTAGAAATGATGAATGACTTTTTATTGGCTGCATTGCTGTGTAGTGGTGCTGTTTGACCTTAGCACAGCTTTTGACAGTACTTATTGTAATACACGGATTATAGATCTGAACAGTCTGAAAGTTCTTCTTTCCAACATAGAATGTGGTGTTTCACTTGATTCATTCATGCCTCAAGAATAAATTCTGTCTGTATATGCTGACATTAGATGACTGCTCATTTCACTGTTATGCTGATGATACGTGGTTATCTCTATTAAACACTCAGAATGCAATAATTTGGTCAAATAACGGAGATGATGTAAGTATCTGTAATCACAGAACTTTCTACAATTAAATTTGGCCAAAAAAGATTTGATTACAATTGGCTCTGAGCCCCTCGATAATCAATTCCAGCCTCTGCTAAGTCCCCTAAGGCCCTATTAGCAAACCTGAGGGTTATTTTTGATAATTATCTATGTTTTAGAGAAAACACCAAGTTGGTACAATCATATTCCTGGCAGTTTTATCACAGCAATTGTCAACAAAAATTATACAAGCTTTATTTGCTTTAATCCTTTTTTTTTTCTTTTAACTCCCTCAACCGTCACACAATGATGGCAGCCTTATAACAAGAAAATACCTCAGTTTTAGCTTCTCTAGAATATATTTTATTTCTGCTCACAGCATACAGGGATTTACATTGCTAGACACCACAGTACATCAATCAACTTTTAATTCCTTACTATTCACAAAGGGTTCTTACATCTGATTGGTTAGGCCCTGCTCCAGTGTCCAGGTTAAGTTTAGAAAATTGCTTACTATACAACAGGGGTGGCCAATTTCAGGCTTTGAGAACCGGTGTCCTGCAGGTTTTAGATGTGTCCTTGATCCATCACAGTTGATTTCAATGGCTAAATTACCTCCTCAACATTTCTTGAAGTTCTCCAGAGGCCTGGTAATGAACTCATCATTTGATTCAGATGTGTTGACCCAGGGTGTTATCTAAAACCTGCAGGCCTGAAGTTGGCCACCCCTGCTATACAACCACCTCAACTTTGGAGCAATCGCCCAGGTAGTATTCAATGGGATTATCTCATATTGTTTGTCTTTTCATGTAAATCCTTTAATGAATGAAGTGTATAATTTTGTTTGTTTTTTGCTGCTTAGTTTTCGGAAAATGTCTTCAACAATCCTTAATAATGTGCTTCTTATGGAAGTCACCTTTTGCTCCTAGAGTGCAATGCAAATAAAATCTTGATTTGTGCTTTACTCTCCAATCTGTTTGAAATTTTACAGCTAGGTACTCAATTGTGGTACTGCAGAGTTTAAGCTGCAGGAAATTTTTCTGCAGTGTTGTAGCCCGTGATCACTGGACCAAGGGCAGAATACACTATCAGTAAGCACTGAGCCAACATGTTTATTGCATACTGCTGTAAATAACATGCCTTTGATTAAATTCAATCACAAGAAATAACTGAAGAGTAATGACTCACTTGTGCCTATGGAGATTTGAATAACTATAATGAAGCGCCAAGGATGATCACATCACTCGTTGTGGAATTTTATGATCTACCACTGCTCTTTAGTAGATAAAATTGGATTCTGTAAGGAAATACTCAGCATCATTGTTCAGTAACTTCCTGGGGCATTAATAGATGCCATTCTTTGATGCTATAAAAGCAATTATTTGAAAACAGCATGAATTCTTTAAAATGAAATCTAGCTGTGTTCTATTCAAATGAGCATGAGATGCTGTGGGGCAGGTTGCAAACTCATATTGTAAACATTAAAACAAAATAGAAGTGGCGGTGTGAGACAAAACATTGGATTAGGCATGTAGAAGCAAAGCCTCTTAAACTGTGTTTATCTCTGCCACTTTTCCCAAGTCCATATCTGTATTGCAACAGTTCTAAAAGGTTTTACTGAACACTGGTAAAATAGCTGGTGTTTGTCAGAAAATGAAAAGAAAATGAAAGAGAGTGAGAGAGAAAGGCAAATCCCATCCCACCCTCCATACCCTGATTAATTAGTTCCAAGTTATCCATGAAAGCAATACACTGATAAGGCCAGGACAAACAGAAGCCAATTACTAGAGTTTCCCTGTGAGCTCAGAGCTCCCGAACACCAGCAGCACTGATGGAAAGCATTTAAGGCTTGGTCTTGTGGGCTGATTGGACAGGTGTTGGAGGGGGTTTGCAACTGCTCTCTCTGCCTGGCAGCACACAGCACATCTTTTCATTACTGAGCCAAGTACACACCCTTATTCACGCTGTTTTCATCAATGATGGGAGATGAGACCTTGCATGAAAAAGCCATCTACAACAACAGATTGAAGGAAACCTTGGGACCTGTCCTTAGTACACACAAAACACACACACATACACACACTCATTCACACTCCCAGGAACACGATCTCACTGTGCCACAACTTTTTTCAAGTCTCCAGCTGTGTTGTATTGCCAGGATTCTGCTCCCACCATGCTTCAGAGGCTGGCTTTGACACAAATAAGAGGTTTTCTAAAAGCCTAACAGGAGCAAAATTAAGAACCAATTACTAGTGGACTGGTCTACTAATGCATCATAGTCAAAACTACAGACCTGGGAGCTTACAGCATCCCTACATCTGTGTTTTATGTCCATTTGAAAACTCTCAAAGCCTACAGAATCTAAGAATAAGTATACACTGTATTTAGAAACACCACAGCTTTGTAATATCTATTATGTCCAATCTGGTGTCTCACAAACACAGCTCACCTTCAAACACAGAATGACCTGACATGTTTGTAAAGAGCACATTTACTCTTTCTCCTCATTCTCGTCATTACCTATTCTTGTAAACCAATAATCAAGCCTAATCTCGCACCCTGTTATCAGCCATTTCTCTTGTTTATGAAGCCTATTTACTTCCTCCTAAGAGAGCCTATATTCCCCCACGCGTCACTTACACAATTTTTCTTCTTTTTCCGATTGTCAAGGGAGAAAGGAAAGATGCAGGCAAACACAATTGTTTCGTGATCGCAGTGGGGCCTTGTAAACTTGGCCGTGCCTTGGGGATGTCAACAAAGCCTTCACACACACTGGCTTGCCAGTGGGTGGGGCTGTCATCGGGAGATAATTGACTGTCAATTAGCCACAGAGACAACAACATGAGAGTCAGCAGGAAGGCAGTAAATCACTACCTGCTGTCAGGCGGCCTTGGTTGTCCCGCTCTTGTCTTCATTCCCTTCACACTCTACCTTTATGTCTCTCCTATTTATGCTAACCTCTGAAGCATCCTGCTCTTTGATTTCTCTTCTATTGTCTCCTGACACTCTCCTCGATTTTATTTACAAAACAAAAAAGCTCTGTTCGGTTTTTACCCAAAACCTTCCGAGGAATGATCACATTAAACTGGGTCAGGACACCTGAGTGAATGGTCTCATTTTAAAGGTTTCCCCCTGCCACCGGCTGATTGTTGCCACTCACATCTTGCTTTGCTTAAAGGCCAGACTGTCTCAGCACCATTCCCCAGGTTACACAGATTGACTCGTGTAGGCAGCTAACCCCCCTTTCATCTCGTCATTGTGAGATCTAAGCATGCTCGTGGCACGGAAGCGCTATTGAGCTGCTGGCTTGTCTCTGTGCTTACAAGCACAAACACAAGGCTGTGAAGCAGTCAATAACTGTAAGAGCCATTTAAATAGACCAGTGTATGGCCTACAGATGTGACAAACCCCTCACAAACCTGGTGTATGTGTAACTATAAATAAAAGTCTTGGTTATTTTTTCAAACAATGCAGCAAACTGTTTTAATTTTGTGTGTTCTTACGCTTTAGTTAGTTTGGAAGGAGAGCGCTGTCACTAGTCAAAGAAGCTAGTGCTGAAGTCTTTACACAGGTTCTTGATCAGACTATTGGCTAGATGGACTGTGTCTTATATAACACTATTCTGCCCAACTTCAGCACACAAAGTGTTTTATACAATATCTCATTCACATAAGCACTTTTTTCTATGTCCAAGTGCTTTCTCTCGAACATTCACACACATTCCCACTCCAGTGAATGCCCTGGGAGCAACTGAGGGTTCAGTATCTTGCCCAAGGATACTTTCGAGTGAACCAACAAACCTTCCAATTAGCAGATGACCTGCTCTACCCCCTGAGCCACAGTCATCCCTGAGAACTAGTAATAAGTGTAGCAAACAACAAACAAACTTCTTGTTATAAGCTCAAAATGAATAAATCAAACAAATGAGGGACATGAATCCAATCATACAAATCTCTAGATTCTGGTTCACTGACTGAGGCTGAGACAATGCACCTGGCCATCTGAAACCCTCCAACAACACAGTAGTAAAAAGAAAGAACCTATGACTTGAATGCACGTGAACAGAAGAATGGCAGCTGCAGGGGGTGTTCCTACACAACCAGGTGTGCCGTATAAGATAATGAAAGAAACAAGCGCGTGTGGGCGGCTGGTGCATTATTCAAAGTGTTGCTGTTTCCATTTCACGTTGCCTTTCGCTGCATGCTACGTGAGGCCTCGTCTAGTCTGGCGAGCAGAGAAACTGTAATAAAACTCCTGCTGAGATACTGTCAACTCAATCAAGCGTGAGCACACCGAGGACAAGGAGTTCCAGATGTCATTTGACTGTAATGCTGTAATCTTTTAAGAATCATTAATGTGACAGTTGTCTGGCTGGAGTTACAAAAAGTGGACAGATTTATCACTTGACAGCTTCGCATGGTATCGTTCTTAAAATTTAATGAGGATTTTATGAGTACCTTCTCATTAAAATGAGAATGTCTGTCTCTCATAAAAATGGCCCCAACTCCACTAATGATATTGTACCTGCATATGTAGATCTGCAAAATTCTTGTAAGAAGAGGGAAAGAAACAAAAGGACATACTTGTCTTACTCAGTCGAGAATCATATTCTCGCTTCGGTGACATTCAAACAGTCAGGTTGGCCTTGTTAACAGCACTATACAGAAATAAAAGGAATGAATGCCCACATTTCCTCTGCAGTGTATCACTGCTTGAGGCAAACTGCTAGTTCTGATGAACTGCTGCTCTGCCATGCCTCTGCCGCTGTATCAGGCCTAAGTCTGTTTGATGGCAGAGCTGAGCCAACTTTAATATTTCACTTAATAAAACAGTATTTTAATTCAACTTGTGAAACATCTATCTGGGTAGTTCTATTGCTTTCCCCGCAAAATCTCTAATTCTGTCAACAAGAAGACTAAAGTATGCCTTTTTATTTGAGTGTTGAAGGAGAAAACTGGGCTTTAGAAGGCAGCTCCCAAGGACTGTGGGCAGACACTGACAGCACTACTTTGACCTCGTTGCTTTGAGTTATCCATTTATTTTGTTGTACTCACGTTTTACCCTGTCCCCTTCAGTCCTGAGGAAGATAGCTTTTGAATTTCATAGGCAGTCATGACTGCGCTTGGAGCTTAAACGTTTATTGGAAAGACACACACAAAAGCCAATATAGAAGCAAAAAGAGATTAGTTTTCACTTCTCCTAAAACATGTGTTTTTGCCAAAAGGGAGGAATTTAAATGACTCTGTGTGTGTGTGTGTGTGTGTGTGTGTGTGTGTGTGTGTGTGTGTGTCCCTTCTCGAGTGTGTTGGAATGTTAATCAGTTGTATTTGAGACATGAATTATCTGACACTGTTTCAGCCTGTACACATTCCCTGTGGCATCTTATTGTTAGACCTATTGTTACTGTTACAAAGGAAATGAATGGACTGTAGCATGAAGCAGATTCCTGAAACCCTTTTAACCAATGGGAGTTAAGGTCACATGAGGGTAAATGTAAAGGCTTTCTGTCTGGGTTGCCCATGGATGTGTGTGAAAGTTGCATGTTTGGACTTGCTGCTATTTCCCCCAGCTGGAACCTATAAATATATTACCTGTTGCCAACAAGTCTCTTTCCCCACAGAAGACTATTATACTGTAAAAGGGAAGTCTGCAAGAAATCAACAAAAATATTTGTGTCCTCTGAGATTTTTAGCATGCCCAGTCCCCAAAGATTATCAGTGTGTTTATTGATCACAATTTCCGCCGTTTATTTTGATGCCGGGAGGAGACTCAAATCCCCCGGGGGTTGTGTCAGGAAGGGCATCCTGCGTAAAAATCTGCCAAATAAAACATGCGGCGCTACCCGCTGTGGCAACCGCTTGTGAATAAGGGAGCAGCCAAAAGTAGCTTATTTTGGTTTATGGATTTTATCTGTTAATTAGACTGAGTTGGGTGTTTTGATTCAGTGTTATTTTTCCTGTTTTCCTCTGCGATTTATTTGTGTTTCCTGTGGAATCTGCAGTTAATCAGTAGTGGCGACGTCGGGTTTGCATGATTAGATCCTGAGCTGTGAGTGATTGGGGCACAGGAGCAGAACAGGGAGAGAATAGGTGAGTGGTTTTCGGTAGTCATTGACATTCTGTGAATATGTGGATGCACAAAATGTTATAGGTATCGCCTGGGCAGGAACCAGGATCACCTTTAACCTTATTGCTGTATATATATTTTATGTTATTTGTGTGTTGATCACCTCTTCGTTACCTGTGCAAGTGGCAAGGTCCATGCAGGTGAAGCTGTTAAGGCACATGTATGTGAGACTGCATTTTTAAAATTCTCTTTTAATCTCCTTATGTTTTAGTTTATTCCTGTTTTTTTTTCTGTTTTGTTTTGCTGAGATTAAAAAAAATTAAATGTCACCTTTTTGTTGAACATAGTCTACCTTCGCCTCAAGACCTACTTATTCTACACTTCTATGGCGGTTGCCAAAAAATATCAATTGCTCTTCAAATGAGGTCATGGTGCAACAAGAAACTACAAAAAAATCAAATAAGCAATTTGCTTGGTGAAAATGCTCGTGCGCTTGCTTGTTTACATATCTCCTTACTATAGACGGTATAAAGGATGGATATAGCTGCCATGATGTTAGAAACTCAGTGCTTATTGGCTACTGACTTGCCAGTCCCAATTGGCTAATGCACATACCCAGATAATCCTCATTCCTGAAAGATAGCATGCACAAATTTGTTAAAATTTAATATTACCCAAAATGTGTGCCTCACCCAGTGTCCCCAAGTGGTCAAATGCACTGCAACTCAAGAAAACACAAGCAAACAAAAAACGTAACACTGAAACCAAACAGAAGTGTTTCTGGGGAGACAATAACATGACAGAGCAGCTGTGGAAGTGACAAGCTAGCAGTAAAAGGCTAATGGCAAACATGTATCTACAGTATTATATGAATCATGTGATTAAAACAGATATTACCTGCATCTTTTACTAATTCACATCACTAATGAATCCATTACTTCTTCTAAGTGTCTCAGCGCATTGCTTCCCTTATTTTGGTTTCTTTCACTTCAGCAGCCGGTGCATTGCATTTTTCAGTCCTCAGAAATGCTTCTTTTGTGTTTTGTTCAGTTCCGTTGTGCTTTGTGTGCTTTTGCTGCATTTTTCTATTTGCTGGCATTTTCTTAAGTTCCAGTCTGTTCGATCTCTCAGGTCCACCATAGTCTGAGAACATTTTTCCACATATTTCACTGGGATCATTAGTCTTGTTGCAGTTTCGGGTATCGTCCCCTGGTGGTCTTTAAAAAGAATGCAGGTTAGAGGAACCTCCATGTCGGCTTCACTTTTCAGACCCAGAAGCTACATCCATCTTCTATGCCGTGTATGCTCTTGATCTAGCTTGCAGTGGGAATCTGCTTTATACTGCCATGACTCTTAGCTGTCATTTTATTTTATCTTCTGATCACCTCAACCACCCAGTTGCTGCCTTTGACCAACTTTGAATAACTGTGCACAAATTCCTCCTCTAATCTCACACTTCCTTCTTGACTTCGTTTCCCCTTTGCTTGCTTTTGAATTGATAGATAAATCTTTACAGATGTATCTGGGTCTTTCCTGGGGGATTGAAAATCCATAAAATTAGCTCTCTCTCGCCTCTGTTCTTTCCCATGCTTACAGACAAACCAACGAGTGCAGCAGCAAGATAAAAGCCAGTGTTATGTGAAAACACGAAATCACTCACTTTCATTTCATTTGAAAGGATCTTCCTAGAAAACCACTCCCTACAGTCATGGAGAGGTGTAGAGTCATGGGTAGAGCTCAGCAGCGCAGCAGTAGTATGGTTTCAGGCTTTACTAAAAACAGAGATTTTTGTCTGTATGAGATGTTCTCAGCCAGCTCTGTGTTATTCACCTGCTCTGTAGCCTTACTATCCACATGCTTTACTGAGAAACTGACTGAATATGTGTTAATGCACATCCTCCTCATGCTCGACTCAAAGCGCCATAGATTTTGCAGGCATGTAAAAATAAATTTTTTTCACAATAAGCTCCTCAGTCTTACGAGTGCACCGAGTCATACACATTCCACAGTTTTGACAATATTCATTTAACTGCAGCCAATTAAAACGCAGGTAACAAAATGAATGGCTCTCTGGCCCTCACTCTAAAGACATTTTTAACTATTTTTCATGAGTAACTGACAAATGCAGTTATTCAGCAGGGACATAATTTTATTCTCTCTGCTGAGGTTTCTTTATTGAAAGAGATAAGTGAAAGCAAATATACCCACAAAGAATATCCAGTTTAAATATATTGCCAGGAAAAGGAGCGATAGATAAAGCTCAGTTCAGCTTGGGGGGGGGCGCTCTTTTTATGACCAAAATGTTTTTGTGAAATAGCCCCCGGCTTGGCTAATACTGTCATCTGAGATGAGAACATTTAGCAAACATAACATCTGTGAGGCTTTTTTGTTTTTTTCTTAAACTGTTTTGGAGCTCTCGGTAGAAAGAAAGGCAGCACACACTCCTCTAAGCTCTTTTCCCTGAATAATCTAGCATTACAAATTCACAATGTATGCTCAAAACCAGCACCTGCTCTTCGTGCTATTTTTATAGACAGCGCCCCAGTCACATAAGCTAAATGAGCCTCTTTTTAGAGTTTGCAGTCTGTCCAAAGCCCTCCTTAATACCTCAAGCAATTTCATTAGAATCCAAAATTAGCATGTTGCTATTGTTTTTAAAATGAGACAACACAATCACAATCCAGCTCAAATCAATTATGTTAAACATGGACGTTTTCACTTACTTCTTATTTTACAGCTGTAGGAAAATATCATATAGTGTGACCTAAGTGGGAGGGGACGAGGGGGTGCTTGCTCTTCAATTTTCATTTCCATCAGCCTCCTCTACCGATATGGAATCCTCATGGGTGTCTTGGAGCAAGTTATCTCCTTAAAAAAAAAAAAAATGTTGATGGGGTGGGGGTGCTGGAAATATCTGGGTTGCCATGTATTACATCCCTAAATCTATGTGCAGAAAATTTCTGCAAAAAGTTTATTTTTCCGACCAGCTTCATTTTTGTCTTTGTCTCCTTCCGTTGGAGGAAAAATGAATGAGAAATGGTAACTGCAGTGCACGGCAGCTGAGAAAGAAATCACACTTAAAACCATGAGGGACATGTAGTGTTGACACTGTAATTAATACCCAAATTGTTTCTGTAGTTTGGAAGCTGCTCCACATGTCTTTTTTTGGCTTAATCCACCGCTAAACATGATTACTGGAACAACTCCACTTGCTCGCAGATTTTGTTATGCATAAGGGTTCATAAGTGGGGTTTCCAAAGAACCGCACCATCCTTGAGTGAAACACATAAACGCATCTCAAGAAATCCACTTGTAAACTGCAGTCCAGTGCTGTAGCTTCCAGTCAGAAACATGAGGTGAGCAAATACAGCCAGCCTGTTTCTCCCCCGGAGCAATCTTTGGCATTGCCAAGAAACGCTCGTTGAAATGATGAAAAGTGACTCATCCACAGATGAGAGCAACCGAGGAAGTTGCTTTCCTTTTTCTTCTTTGTAAACTCTCAATAATTGACAGCCTGTGAAGATTTTATTAGTGACTTCATAACAACAGGCCCCCTTTCCTGCAACTTCACAAATGATTTTATTTTATTTAAATGTACACAAGAAATCCCTCGTGCACAAATCAGACACAAAATATTTTCCCACTCACTGTCTTGTTTTCTCTGGCAAAAGCACGGCGCATTGGCAAACACAACAGCCTTCTTTTGATCTATACTGCTTATTAATTCAATCTGTTTGTTTGTCTGCCTGTTTAGCATATCCTGGTGGAAAAAAAAGTGGAGCAAGCTCTTTGTTTTGTTTTATATGAGCACTTTTCACCCTGGATGACTAGGCAAGCATCTCATCATTGGTTATTGTGCTGCAGCATGTTCACTGACAAAGACATCAGCATGTGACTCACTCCTCACTCTCCTACTGTAATGAGAGCTCTTCCCCAGCTGGTGCTGCAGTCGCTGCTGTTGCATGTATGCTGGCACGGCAGAGCTGCGTTTAACCCTCTCACAGAGGGGATTTGGCTATGCAAATTTAGTTTCTTCATTCCCAAGGAGGAAGTCGTACTTCAGTTTTTGTCAACATAACTAAAAAAAAATGCACATTCATCAACCTGATTCAGCTGCAGCATAGTGACACCAACAAATGCTTACAAACTGGAACATGCACAGAACCAGCTGGCTACAAGTAACAAATTAGCAGCTTTAAGAAATAACTAGTTTAAATAGCTGGGTAAAATGTTTGAAATTTTAAATAAAACAAGCTGTTGAAACCAGCTAAAATGATTGTAATTAATGTGCATGTTAGCTAATGTAATAGTTAACATATGTTGTATTGTAAGGCTATTAAGGCCCCAGTTTGAATTCACCCCAGGTTTACTGGCTGTCATTCCCCTGCTGTTTCTCAGCTTCCTTATCTTCTCTCCACTGTCCTATCCAATAAAGACAAAAAAAACCACAGCAGATGAAATGATAGAAATTAAGCTACATACTAACCTTTAGTACAGTTGGTTAATAGACAACAGATTTAACTTTCAGCTACTGTAAAAATGGAAAAGCAGTGGCTTGAAACTGTATTCTAAATACTAAAGGGAAATTAATCAATTACTAAGAGTAGGGAAAAGTTGCAGCTGATGGTGGCTATGAGAGAAAATGCAAATGAAATATCAAAATGTAATGAATAGCTGAAATAGCTGAGCTTAATTCAGGGAATAATCCTTTTTTCAGATTCAGAGTCCTGGAAAATACAGCCAAGCAATGATGCAATCTGGACTTCTAATATTTTGACTTCACCATTTGCAAATATTTCTCAAAACTATGTGTGATATATGTAGTCTGCTGGGCAGTTTGTGATACACAAATTCCAGATAATGCAGCACTTCCCAAAATCCTTATCCTGTAAACCTATTGACTATAATAGGAAAACCTATGCTCGATGAGGCCACACTCAGCCGAAGGTATGATCTGGCCAGTGAGACTTTAAAATTTGCCCCCCTAGTGATGCTGGTGACCTTTTCTTCTTTGTGACAATACCAAAGAAGAAAAGTGCAGAAAAGTGCAGACAATCACCATTTGCCTTTTTACTAAACCACCATAAATTAAAGAAGGGACACAGTTTGACAAGTTAAAAGTCATGGAGATAGATTTAAAAATCTGCTTTTTTAAGCTAGCAGTATTAATATTTTAGGAAACAAACAAGTAAAGTGGTGTTTGCGGGCTGCACCACACCCGTTGTGCTCATCTGATACACTGTGGGGGTATGTACAACAACAACAACAGAAAAAAAAGTTTAGAGCCATTGATAATGTGCACTACAACCAACAATCACAACAGAATATAACATCAGTGGTCTTCTTTGTCAAAGTGACTGCCGCAATAATAGGACACCATGTGGGAAATGTTAGCTTGTTCTGTTGGCATTTTGTTCACTGTGTGAAATGTTGAGCTGGGTAGGCTACTGCTCTGCTGTTCAATAACCATAATGGTTGACAACACAAAGGGAAATGTACTTTCCTGCATGCAGCAAAGAGAATGGTGCAGTTATACAGATTTCAAAGCTGCTCCTCTGTCTCTTTCTGGCAAAAACACCTACACTCCATGACTCAGTCTGTGTTTGCTTTTGCTTTAAGAACAACTCAAGCATCTCAATTACTCAGCCAGTTGCCTCAGATTGTGAAGGGCTTTTCAGATTTGAATCCAACTATAGAACTTCACATTACAAAAATCAGAGAAAGAATTTTTGCTTCAAAGAAAGGCCATCCTTCCTGATTTATTTGTCATTACATTTGAACATGTCTTTATTTGCAATATGTACATGTTGCCGTCACACAAGATAGGAAAGAAATCCCAAAGATAATGTAACAACATTGTTTTTCTTTAACGCGGCTTAAAAGCACGACACAAAGAGATCACTATCAACCTGGCATTCAGCAAACTTCTTTGTTGCATGGATGTGTAGCTCATCACAATGAGGGAAAAAAAAGAATAACAGCATTAAAACTTACGTATTGTTGTAACACTTTGCACAATACCATGTTGCCAAAGAAGCCAGCTAAAAACACATCATTTGAATGACACGCTACGAAACACAAAGTATCTTCATCGCTATCAGCAATAAAACTTTCTCCGTGAGATGAAAGCAAACTTTCACTATAGGTACAGTGATGGTCATGTGTGCATACACTGCAATCAGTAGCTCGTGACTTTAGTTTGGGACAAGTGGTCAAAAAGGTGTCAAAGGTTATAAGACTAAACATATACAGTTACATTATCCTGTCTTCAGAGTGCACTGTGGTCCGTTTCTGACTTATTTCAGTCAGAAGATGATTGTTTACCCATAAAGGCAGTCAAAGACAACATTCAAAAGAAACGTTGGGGTTTTTGAATTAAACTGCAGCTCGGACCCCAAACTTCAAACTTCCTCTTGTAGAGAATATGGAAAGATATTCACTCGTCATTAGCACATGAGAACAGAGTTACATTTTTAGCCTAAAATTTTCACAGAACCAAGGATGTGTGTAAATGGATTGTTTACTTGCCTGGTTTGACAGCAAGCAGTGACATCAAAAGTGGCTTATTAGTGAAATTAATGTGGTTGTGCTATTTTAGGGCTATGCTCCAGAGAATATGCATTCCTTCAGAAAAAGCCATTAAGGGGAGCTAATTGTGCACCATAACTGTCAGGTATGACTAATGCAGGACCTGTGCAAGGTAGCAAAGTGTATATCGTCACCTCTTGAGGCTTCACTGCTTGAAATAGTATCTGCCAGGCTTGTGTAAAAACACAAGCTAAAATATCAGTAATTAATAAGCCCTTCTTACGGAAAATCTGTGAACTTGTCTGTTGAACGTCTTCACCTTCAAAGTGTGAAGGAACAAAGCGAAATCTCCCCTGTTTTATTAGCTGGAATAAGGGATAGTGGGAAAAGGCATTGTGCAAAACATGAGCCTTGTTTTTTAATTTAAGTCAGTTGAATTTATGATTAAGGAAAACGAGCTCTAAATCAAATAAATGATCAGAGCTAAAATCAGGACTACCACACTTGGAAAAGTCTACATATATATACGCAGTTAGGCCCATAAGTATTTGAACAATGACAAATGTACCACCACAGTGAATTTAAACAATGAAGATGTGATTGAAGTGCAGACTTGAAGCTTAAATTCGGTGGGTTAACACTGTTTAGGAAAACTGTTTAGGAAACACAGTCCCCCATTTTTACAGGTTCAAAATTAACTGCACAAACTACATCAGTTAAAGTAGTTTTTAATACTTACATAAAAAATCCTAGAAGTCTAGAATCTATAGACGTCACCAAATGTTGCATTTCCTCCCTTGAGATTTGCTGCTAGGCCTTTACTGTGCTTATTATTGGGTTTGTATTTAACGACATGCTCGGTTCAGACAGATATGCACGAATGACTTCACCATTGAAGGATATGTAACTGTTTTGCCTGGGTTGCTATCGCAGTATGCTTTCCATTTCCGCTGCGAAGTTCAGTGTGATCAGTTTTACAGCTACAGCTGAATCTGAACAGAGTGTAGTCATGTCATTATCTTCAATAAACACCAGTGACTCAGTTCCACTAGCAGTGGCACTAACCGTGTCATAACGCTCGCTCCACCAGGTAATGTGGTACACATTTATCGTAATATTAGAGGTCCAAAGAATTTTTTCCAGAACTGCTCTAGATGTTTTATGGCAAAGTGTAATTTGGTATATGTAACCAGTATAACCAGTGGTGGTTTGCACCATGTAAAAAGTGTTTCCATTCATGAAGACGTCTGATTGTAGACTTTTATAATGATACAACTATCTCCTCAAGAGTGTTCTTGACTTGGCAAGAGGTTGTAAAGTGGCTTATCTTAATCATGGAAATAATAAGTAATATTATCCACTTTGTCTTCAGTGTTCTTTCAGACCTTTTGGTGTTTCTGAGCTGTTCAGTGCATTCACTGTTTTTTATGAATCGATTTTGCTGCTGAAGTTTTTGTTCTCTCACTGATTTTTTGGCCTCCCTCACCATCAGGCTCTCCTTAGACCTCGTATTGAGAGTTTCAGTGAAGAACTACCAAATGCCACATTTAACCCTTTGAATCTTCTCCAAATCTTTTATTTGCTTAATTTATAATAGAATAGTGCAGAAAACCAGACCTCACCTGGCTGTGTAACTGCTTGTTAGTCCATTGTTTAATTATCTTTTTTTGAGCCTCTTGAAATTAGACATTTTTAAATACAGTCCCCCATTTTCACATAGTTAATTAAATACTTCTGTTAAACCACTTGAATGAAATCTGAAAGTCTGCACATCTTGATCGTTTGATTTCCAACAAACAAAAATTTACACAATTAAGTCTTTGTCCAAAAACTTAAGAACCTAACTGTATGTAAGACCTGCTTTTAACTGAAATTGTGTACCTGATGTATATAGCATCCTTAAACAGCTCATGCTTCATTTCATATTTCATGCTGTGTTACCAGATGCGTCACTTGAAGAAACACTGGACACCATTTCCCCTCAATATCTGACCATCTCACATCTGTGCTTTACTTCAAAGGCCATAAATGAACATTAGTTTAAACAGTATTAATGAAGACACCTGTTAAACAGTAGAGAACACAAAAGGATGAACATAACAACAAAAACAACAACAAAACAAAGCACATTTGCATGTATGTAGGCAAACATATCTGCATGAGCAGATTTTAGGAGTACTAGGGATTTGACAGATGGACAGCTTTACTGAGGAAAAATGCAGGCCTGTGGTTCCATTGAGATTTTTCTGATTCATGCCAGTGCGTTTGTTTTAATGAGAAGGGAACCGTGTTCCCTGTCATAATTCTTATTATTTTGATTTTCAAGAGTTTGATCCTTTATTGATGAACGCTCTGTATTTTTTTTCTTATGCCCCTCTGGAAATAAGTCCTCCTTTGTCATGGTTTAAGAAACTGTAAATGTTCTCACATGTCTTTTTTTTTGTTTTTAATATTGCGGTGTGAGGCAGTCAGCCCAGAGACAAATGCATTTTTGAGCTGATGGGGGGAGATTATAGTATATTAAAGACAATCCTAGGTGGCAAACTGAGATGACACAGGGCAAGACTCCACAGGGCAGCTCCAATTTTAACAGCAGCTCAAACAACAACAGTATAGTATTGGTTTAGGTGAATAAGTTACACTGTGTTGATTTGAACCTTCCTAAACCTCTGCTTGTTAATAATTGGTTGAGTTCAATAGGTTACTGTCTGAGCTTCTCTCTTCAAAGTTTCTTTAGGGCTTGTGGAACCTAAAAATCCGACGACGAAGCCGACATGGATTTAAGCCATTGTGATGCAAACTGGGCTCCAACATGGAATGCTTCCTTTACTCAAACCCTCTGTCTCAGCAGTCTCTCTCTATCCACAGTCCTCCCTCTTCTTGCCCTCTTGCTTGACCTCTCTCCAGTCACTGTGGCAAATCTTGGCTGACAGAGGGCCTGCAGGGAGAGAAGTCTGGAACAAAAGGAAGGTGGAGGGGGGGGAAAAATTGTACATCCTGGAAAAACTTTCCTCAAAGTCTGCAGGCGCAGTGACATTCCCCAGAGGATGGTGTTCTCTTCCTGGGCTCCCTGGAGGTGTTTGGAAAGAAGGTGTGACTGCTATATGTGCCCTGGTTTAGAGAGGTAGGCAATGAGCGCTACCACTACCCCTACATACACACCAGTGCCTATAGTGATGGAGAGGGCAGCTAAGAACAAAGCCCTTCGGGAGGCGATGTTGGCCAGCGGGAAGTCACCTTTATTCACTGCCTTAGTGGTCTGTAAAAGAGACAAACAAAGAAGAAGAAGAAAGTCAGAAGCCTGATATCGTTTGCAAGGACTTCAAGAGAAATGGTGAACCACTGACAAATATGTTGTTTATTATTTCTATTGCAATGTAAAACTTAAGTCATGGAAATGGAGACACCAACTGACTGACCTGTGCAAATAAATAAATGAACTGAATAAAAAATGCACTGCAGGACTAAGAAATGGCAATCAGTGTGAAAATGTGAAGGACCGGAGGTTATGGTCACCTCAGCTGCTGTCACTGAATGGCAAAAATCGTATGCGGGGAAACAAGATTCATAATTTATCATTGAACTAAAAAAATAATAATTCTTTTCATATTTATATATCACACAGTTAATCCATGCTTTCAAGTCACAGAGTGTAAAGCTGGTTCTTTGTGTGCCCACACTGCTTTTTTTCCCCTCCAAGGAGTGACTCCCACTGACATGACCCATTTACAACAGGCACATATAGATCCTCTTCACGAGCTCCTGTTAGTGTAACTAGAAAAAGCAGCCGTTAAACCACAGTACATACTAGTTTTTGTTTTCAATCAAATAAAAATTCTAAAATTGGTGTCATATTTTTTTCCTCTGACATAAATTTATTTTTCAAACAATCTGCTTTTATAACAAAAACCACTCAGAGCACAAACCTTCACCAAGGCAGCTCATTGTCTGGGCAGCGTTTGCTTTCAAGGAAATGGCATTGCGATCTTTATGCATTCATTTTGCTTTCTTTGTTCTTTTTAAACATTCTTTAAGAAGTGTGTTGTGCAATAAAAACTAATTTCAGGCTTTTCTTTTTTCTCTGTTAAAACCCATTTTAATATACTTGACATGTTTTTGAGTACAATTATGTTTTACTTCATTGTTTTCTAAACTTAATTTTAAATGTTTAGCGATAAATGTCAAGCAAAAAACTTTCTATTGATCTTTTTTTTGATAGTTTTGTTTTCTAAATAAAATCATACTTGTTCACGAGCATGTATTCAAATTGTTATGTATATAAACACTTAAACTTTTACTTTAATGTATATAACAACATCAAAATAAAATAGAAATAATATTATAATATTATAATAAATATAATATTTTGAATTTCCATTTTCATTCACTATTTCCCCATACGTTGTCAATACAAACAATGGCAGTGATAAACATATTTTTAAATCTATTAACATTAAAGGAAAGGTCAAAGGTCAAATGGGGAATGATATTTTATATCGTTATACTATACTGTTCTTTCAATACTAAGAATCATAGTTTATAGGAGAGGTTATAAGGCTTTTGTCAATTTTTAAATTCATTAATCATTAAGCTGACCTTTAAGACCTTGTAGGATGGAAGCCAAGTTTTAATGAATTGTTAACATTACCCCACTCTACACACATACAGAGTTTTATCAGAAGTAATTCAAAACTCTTTGAGCTTTTTTACATACATGAATGATGACATGCATGCAGGTACTGCAGCCTTTTTTCTAAGTATATATGCCAACTGGAAAACCAATTGACAAAAAGAAAAATATATAACTGTAAATGTATGTATACATTTACAGTATAATCATGTATATATGATTTGCCATTTGACGAAATTTGATTTGTATATTTAATCTGTCTGATTTGTGTGGCCAGGAAACTACTGACTTTGTGTTTTACAGTGCATACACTGAAGCGATTATGTTGCATGATTCAGCGTAATGAATATAAGCTTGAGCATTAATACAGTGTATTTTTGGAAGTATATTAGAAGAGTCTGTGGTACAAGAAGAAACTAAATGAACACTGTGAGATTAACAATGGGCAGTACTTTTACACTCTCAGAAATAACAATTATTCCATAGGTAATAACTGCAGAAATAAACAGACTGAAACTTGGTTATGTTTTGAAGTGGTCCATTTCCTGCCTCATTAGTCACTGTAGCTGTAAATTAAACATGTTGGTTGTATTTAAACACATTTAAATGTAATCATGTAGGCTAAAAATTCATCCTAATTTTGTGGTGATTGTAATGTGAAGTCTGGGCTCCAAAACACTGAGCTGAAAATGATTATAAAGCAGGGAGCTGCAGAGTTGTGCAGTATTTGGATGTAGGATTTGGAATCTACATCAAAACATATATTTTTAGCATTTATCATCACACTATAATGATTGTAGCATATGTATGCATGTATGTTCCCTATCTCCCACACATAGGGTGGGGGATTTGCTAGTTAATAATGTTAAATAGAGCAATCTCCTTGCTAAAGCAGGAGCAGGTATAAACACTTGTGGCTGCTGTGCTATGTAACCTTTAGCTATCTTCTTGCTCAAATGGATTTCCTCGCCAGAAGGGAAAGGAAGGGAAAATAGACCATTTTGATTTCTCTTTTTCATTTAGTTCACTGAGTGGAGGTTATCCCTGAAGCAGAAATTACAGAGCATAAACTGTTATATTGGCGTTTTTTGGCCTTTGTATTGGCTTTTTAAGTTTCTTGTTTCGTTTTTCTTCCACTAAACTAAAATAAATTCAGTTATTTTTTTTTATTACAATGCCTTACTGTATTTACTACTTTTTTTTCTGCTTTTGTAAAGATCCAGCAGTCTCTGGTGTTCAACATGTTTATAAATTAGAACCATAATTCAGTGTGCCAACAACACAACACATCAGTCAGATGGGTGTGAACCTGTGCTAACAGAATTTTGAAATGCACTGTGTGGATGCATGAAATGGCCTTCATTATTCTTGTATCCAATTTAATAATGATGTGTGACGTGTGTGAGTATGATGAAGTTGGCCTTAGGGTCACTAGCTCACTCTGCCGCTTTCATTTTGGAGGTGAGCCACGGCACCAAGTACATGAGGTAACATTTCTTACTAAAAATCAAGGTTAACAGGGATTGCGTCTGCTACTCAGGAGCAGCTCTCTCAGTAGTCAGAGTGTTTGCATCTGGCAGAGGCAGGGAGTGGAAACCTAAACACAAAGTCTCCATTTTTTAAAAAAAAGCTATACTTGGTTTGACCTTCAGCTTTGAAAGTCTCCCATATGAGTTGCTTTTGTAGAATGCATTGCTTTGCTCAATCTTCTCGTTGAGAGGAGTGAGCTGGTTCAGGTATGTAGTCTGATGGCATCTTTCTTTATTTAAGTGTGGTCTTGTTGGATATCTGAGGGGAGAGAAGCAATACTGGCTAGAGTAAGGAATACTTGCAGTTTACTGTTTTAACATTGTATAGTTTGAGATCGTTCTGGAGGCTTTCTGGAGGCCTTTCAAAGTTGTTTTTCTTTGGCAATTGGCTTCTTTTGTTTGTGCTAATCATATAAACAGTAAAACAAAATCTGCCTTTTTAACATTAAGCCAGTATAATCTTTAAGTATTGCACTTAAAATATATTATTTTATACTGTACTGTATAGTACTAATACTGTTATTAGCCGCCTGTAACAAAAACACAGAATTTATTCTAATTTCTTTAGTTGAATCTAAAAAAAAAAAAAGCCAAAGATGACATAACACGGTATTTTTGCAGCAACAAGGTGATTCCCAAATAGCTGTTAGCTGAAAACTTATCTTGAGATGGAGTGCAGCATGTCCTTAAACAAAATGAGTAAAGTAGAGAAACTAGAAAGTGGCAGACAAAAGAAGAAGTAGCAAGACTATTTCCTAAACTATATTTGAAAGCAATGCTGACGTTTTTTGGTATTTACAAAAAAAAAAAAAAAAATCCAGCAATGACGTTACACACGACCTGAGAGACGCATCTGGCCCTTCAGTTGATCAATCTACTAGCGTCATGGTCTTACTGGGAGACCATTTGAAACATACAGTGGAACAGTTTCAGTCATGGATTGGCCACCCCAGAGCTTTTGAAGCAGTGTGGGATCATCTTGACAGAACAGAACAAAAGGCAGCAAATATCCAAAAAACGGCTTTAAATGTCCTTCAAAAAGCCTGGAGAACTATTCAGAATCATCAGAATCAGACTCAGAATACTTTATTAATCCCTAAGAAAATTATGTGGTCACAGTTGCTCCAAGACAATAAGAACAGCAACAGACTAAACTAAATTAAATAATACAATATATTAAGAAGTGACAAATTTAAGAAATAGCTTAAATATATACAAACAGCGTAATTATAAATATCCAGAAGATTACAAAGATTAAATATATATGACTGACATTTTACTAACTGTAAACTGTAAAGCTTTGTTAGATTTGTTATTCCTGAAGACAGGAAAGCTTGCCTACGATAGTTCAGTCTTTATGAATAATAAAGGTGGTCATACCAATTATTGACTTTCAAACTTATTAGAATTGTACAAACTCTGTGTTTGCCTTAGAAACTGTATTATGTTTGCACGTTTGCACCTACTTCCTGTTCTACCAGCAAAATATAAAGAAATATTGGAAGGCTCAACTCTTTTGCACATTACAGTACATTTCACAAAAAACAGTGATAACAACAAATGACTATAGTGTGCGATAAATCTAATGTAAAATATATATTGAAATTTCTATCAGGAAGATTGTCTTGATGCTAGCTCTGTTTACATTACCGCACATCCCTCTCTCCCGTTTCCTCACTTCAAACTCGTCATTGTTTCCTGAGGTCATTTATTCTCTGTCAAACCAATCAGATTGTGCTTTCTCTGCCATTGGCAGGTGTTATTTCAGTGTGAGATTAATGCAATTCTCTTCAACCTTACTGGTGGGTTCTTCACATCCCTCCAGTTCTCATGTCATCACTCCTCGTCCACCACCAGGGTCTCGACTCCATAAAATGACTAACCCGTTAAAATAATGACATCACAATGGGGTCTACTCACCAAAGGCTAATGGCACATTTCTTTTCCCTTTTGTGCATATTAAGTCAAATACATTATTTTAATTACTCTTTAAGTGTCTTGCTTTATAGCTCTCTCCTGACAAAAATATTGTATTATTCATAGTCTCTGCCCATTTGCACTACAGTCATGCAAACAGCGACAAAGCAGCTGCACCAGAATATGACCTCTAGTTACTCATGCCTTCCTCCATTTAGCTCAAAATTCTGGATCTCATTCTCTGCAGTTTCTCACCAGGGTAAAATAACTCCACTGAAGCAGATTTAAATGAATTTTGCATATTTAGCTTGGCTTTAGCCAATTATATTAGAACAGAAAGACAGGCATTGTTTATGTAATCATTTCAATATATTGTTAAGAACATAAATGCAGACAGGATTAATAATCTGTTTTTTTCTGTTTTTAAGGAAGCATTGTTAATTGCCAAGAGCTCAGTTCAAGAGGATTTTTTGATGTTTACTGGACTGAAAACTTTGTGTTGGGGTTGTTTTTTAGGGTATGGAGACAATTATGAAGCATTTAAACAAAATCGGATGCCTAAAACGTTCAGTACGTTTCTGCGGACGCCCACAGCAAGTGAAGAATATGTTTCACTGCACATCACTGAAAAACCAATCAATTGTTTGAATTCCTGATTTTTGTGGATGTAGCCCTGGCTCAGACACAACGCATATGTCAGAACCTTCTGTAATTTTGCAGAATGCACGCAGAGTGGCCATTAGGAAGGGTCTTGTATCACTTTGATTGTTTGAACTGAATAAACAGCATAGGGTATTTCCACTTTGCACTGTTTCTCTAAGGCTGAGCAGATTTTTGAAGACAAAGTTAATAGTCCAAGACAAAGACAGCTAGATTAGAGCCAACGAGAGAGGCTCTTTAGACAAATGCCTCAAAAGGTCAGGAAGAAAATCCAGACGAAATATGTGCATTCGAGGCAGCCTTCAGCTTCCACATCAATACAGTAATCACTGAAACAGAAGCACCATTATGAGGGGTTTATGGGAAATTAGGCTTTAATTTGCTTTCAAAATGACACAAAGCACATTCTCCCTCTGAGAATGTATTACCACAACCCCACAGAGGTCTTTGGGGACACTGAATCTCAAAACAAGTCAAAACTATTTTAGACTGAAGAGGGGTTTTTTTCTACAGAGGCTATTCAAAGGGCACTCACTCGAGGGTCAGCTTCTCTAGTGCATTTGTCAAATATGATATGCAATGTTTGTCAGTTAAAATGAAATCAAGGCATTTTGTGACAAACTGAAATAATGCTGTAATGTGGACTGAGAGTGATGAAAATATCGCAGCTTAACTTTTAACACTGTCAATCATTGTATTTTTCCTTGAATACCCTTGAGAGCAAAATGGTTAGAAGCATTTAAGGCTTTATCTCCACCACCTTGACAAAATGATTGAAATGTGGTGTCATAGAAAAAAGATAACATCTGAGACTCGGCTGCATGGAGACTCGGCACCCTTAACAGGTTTTTCTTCCAAGCAAACAACACTTGACGCCCCCCTTCTCTGTGTCTGTGTCTCCGCCTCCCTCGCACAAACAGGCACAAACAGAGAAACAGTTTCACTATAACGAGCTCATTCATTTTCATTCTTTATTATGGCTCGTATGCCATACGATAACTTCAGGGGAGTCTTATTTGCAAGATCGTGAAATGGATTGTTGCTGCTCCTCAACGCTGCACTTTCCAGCGCAGATGTCTAAGAGCTAAGTGAAGAATTTATCAGCATCTCCAAAACAAAACACTCACCCAATTAGCGGCAATAATTGAAACTCAATTCCGCTTCCCAATCAAATGCTCAAAGCTAATTTCCCTCAGATATTTATGGTATTCCAGTTATTATCAGCTGATGTGTGCGTATGTGGGGGGAAGTTAACACTGAATCTCAAAATTGTGCACCACGAGTTACCATAAAGACATGCACAATAAAAGCTGTTGTCTTTGGCGAACAGCGTTAGAGCAGCATATGAATGCATGTCTGTTTTTGTGTTCAGGTGTTTGCTGACGCCTTCACTCACTCGTCTCCTTGGGAAAGCAGCGGCGCTGTATTTGACGAGGCCTGACCTTCCAGTGGAACAAAAACACTATTGATCTGCCATCCACAGACTCTATTACAGTCGCTAACGTGTTTGTTTTTAAATGTCCTTAGAGTAAATGGTGAAGCTGATGTGCTATCATTTCTAAAATATAAATAAATAAATTTCTTTGCTTATTCTGCTGCCCTTGTCACATCTACAGTGTTCTACAAAGACAGAAAGCTCTGCAAAAGCAATGAATTGAGCGGGGTGTGTATATGTGACAGGAACCTGCGACAGAGGAAAATCCCTATCTTATAAAATTGATTTCCATCCCAGTTTGCATGTTAGGTGTGTTTTAACAATCGGGTACAGGAGTGGATAATTCATTTTCCCAGGGGGCCACATGAGAACCTGGGACTGTTGTGGAAGGTACGGCCCTCCACAACAGTCCCAGTTTCTCAAGCGGCCCCTTGAGACAATTAATTGCCCAGCCTCAGTCAGGTGGCTTGTTGTAGGTAGGCAATATATATAAGCATGGCTTAGGGTTGCTTAAGCATTCTCTCTCAGTAGATCTATTGAAGCTTTCTGATTGAAGTAAAGGGTAAATCAATATAGTTTTCATATACAGAATTTTCTTGATGCACTTATTGGAAATTTCAAAAACTTAACTGATTTTGCTGTGTGGTCCACAGCTCTTCCAAAACAGTGCCCTCAACCCAGCAGCAAGCACAATGCATGCTTTGTTGTATCTGAAAGCTCCATTTGTCTGATTTTTACCCCCAAACATCATTGTGACAGACAGATTACCTTAGGCAACAATGCAACATCTGTTTATTGTTTTCTCTCATCAGTTCTGGACAGCACATTCTCATCCCAGGGCATCACTTACTGCTGTTCCGGCAAATGACGCAGGCAGAGATGCACACAGGGTGCGTGCCATGGAAATATTAGATTTAGAAAAATAGCTGTCTTATTTTTGAGATCTACAAAGTCCTCATTTGGAGTGGCAGTGGAATAATCAGCCAGAAGAATGTGGCTTTGAATTTAGGAACTTTGTTTTGCTCTTTGCTTCGCTTGCACTGCTGTTTGGTTAGGTTTGGAAATTGAAACAGGGTTCGCTTGAATGCTCGCAGGATTGGGATGTTGGTGTCACTAAGGATAGGATTCTAAGATTAACAAAGTCAGAATAATACTATTGATTGTGCGATGATTGCACAGCTTAGGAAGACCAGTTGCTAATCTTGCTATTTGCATCTATGTCTAAAACAAAAACACAGAAAATCAAAATGATCCTTTAATTATATTAGATAACATCCAATCCAAAAAGGAAATCTGACTCAGCTACAGCTAGTTATGGTTTATTGGCTTCTTTAAATGAGTCATATATTCCTCAGCCATAACATCTTTATGAAGTAAAAGCTGATAAAGATTCTGATTTTACCTACATGCTGAGTTGATATTGCCTTTATTGGCCAGTGCAGTGCAAATGCACTGATAAGCATACACGGACATGTGTTCTGCTAGCTCCTATAGAATCACCACTTTCAGGTTGGTCCTTCTGAATAACGACATGAAATGAAGATCAGTGAAGTGGGTTATTGAACTATAAAATTAAGTGATCCCAAACTTCCTCCATATCTTTGAAATCCTGACAGCTCTTCAGGAAAACACCTTCTAAAGGGGGGAGATTGGCAGAAAAATCATCCATCCCTAAACACAGCCATCACTTCCCCATAATTACCCAGGAAGAATCAAATTAGCTCCTGACAAGATAATTCACTGACGGGCTTAGACTACTTGCGCCCAAGATAAGGCAGCTAAATGCTTGAGCTTTTGATAAGAATTTGTGGTCAGACGCAGGGCAATTTAATGAAAAGCTTGTCTGTCTCTAGCACGTTTGTGTGTGCAGTGCGTGTGTTTACATGCATTTTCGGACATACTGTGTGTGTGTGCATGTGCGTGTACGTGTGTGCTGATAGCCTTTTAATGTGTTGTCTTTATTATGCTGATGATTCACAGGACAGACTTGATTAGCGGCAAGACAAGAGGCACTCCCTGTGCTCTTTGGTTGACATAACATCATCAGAGTCATTTCAAAGAGAACTGAAAAGAGGGAGGAAGTCTGGCTGGAATCTATTAGATACCTATTATGTTGTGATTGCAGATGTTACTGAAAAGAAAATATTAGTAAAACTTCTTGCTTCAGATTACGTTGTTTAGGGTCATTTTTAGTATTTTTTATGCTGGACTGCAATAAAACACGATTCGTTTTTAAGGCATCAGCCCAAAGAATGCCAGTGTGTCTGCAAAATAATTAGGGCTCATCTTTCCCAAGGGCTCACCATCTTTAATACATCAGCCCACCTTTAATTGGGTTCATCTTCAGCCCTCTTGAAAAGTCTACAAGTTCAGAGATCCCCTCTCTCATCTTATTATTTTGAATACAACCTTTCTTGGCATTTACAGATAGAACCTTGAAAGTGATTTATAGACTCTTCCTAAAGGAGGCTCTCAGCCTGTTTACAGAGCATCAAGCAGCCATTACAGATTGGCCTTGAGTTATTGATGCGTAGCTCAGTAAAAATTGGCCTTGCAGTAAGAGAGTCAGCTGTCAGTCCTTTTTTAAGAGTGATGGCTCTTAATCTTTTGGTAATGAGTCATACATAAAGATAGATAGATGTGTGTGTTTGCATGTTTGTGTGTTCCCATCTCTACGAATTTATAGAAGCATGTATGTGGGTGATTGGGGGAGGGGGGTGGGGGCATGCTAGACCTTGACAAACAGATGCTGCATCATTCATGTGTGACAGACCACAACTTTGAAAGGGTATGCATTGCATGCCTGTGTTAATATGTGTATGTGTGGCCTCACCCCTTGTGAGAAGTAAAATGCTGCAATCCCCAAAGGCCAGAAACAGCAGAGCATGGAGAATATGGCCAGGCCGAGATGATCTCGTGGAGGGACAACTATGAAGTTGTCTTCACTCTCGCTGTCGGTAGAACAGTCTGTCTGCACAGAAAACAGCAGTTAAGGTTAAAACATGTAGCCATTTAAAATTTCATGATGTATATGGACAGACTGTATAGTTTCAGTAGTGATGTAGCCGTAAACAGGTGGTTTGAGAAAACACTGGAATTGATTCCTTTTGATTTTTGATGCAGACAGATGCATCAAAATGCAGACAAAGACTGATGCCACTCTTATGCTTTGCAAAATTTAAGGCTATTGACAACAATCAGTTAGTATACAGCCTGGAGAACTGGAGAGACTAACAGCTAATCTACCCCTGCACAAAAGGCCGCAAGCACTTCATTAACTGAAAAGCTATATTTTTGTCACAACTCATAGCCAATGACAAGATGGGTTGTTATGCCAATTGTGACTTTGTTTACAATAGTAAAAATAAAAATAAAAATAATAAACATGAAGTATGTGGAGTCAGGGGTACCAGTTGTGGCATGGGTGACTGAGATAAGCTAGGTTGGGGTTGTGCTGGTTCAGGAAATGACACAGAAGTCAGTCGAAGGAAGTGAAAGAGTGAGAACAGTTAGTCCTTATGCTGTGTGGTGAGCCCTACACATGTTCCAATCACATTTTTCTCTTGTTGAAAGTGGAGTGGATCTTTTTGTTACTGAATTTTCTTAGGTCATTTTTTCCACGCACAAGACAAAAAATTTTTATTGCTAAACGTTTTCGCTGCATCTCAAAATTTTGAGTTAAGATCTCAAAATTTCGAAATGCAAGGAAAAAATTTAAAAAGCTAAAAACAAAAAATCACTCCAAATGGAGAAAATAACTTGAAATTTCAAGCTACCAAGTTGGAATTTGTGTTGGCTTGTGAATGACAAAAAAAATGTTTGTTTGCTTTTTTAGTGCCAGAATGAAGCTTCCATGGTAAGTAGGCAAGCTTTGATTCTATTTGACAGAACTCTGTTTTATGTGCTAACCAGTTTTTGGTTGAAGACTAAAGTTGCCTGACCAACTTATTGACGGGCTGACATTAATGGCTCATATTAGCCATTTGTCTTTTGGTATCGGCATTTATAATAGCCCAAAAGTGAACATTTAAAAAGATAGCAACCAGCTGATCCATGTTCAGTCAGGCAAATGGTTAAATGAGTAACTAAATAACCAAACATTACACAACACAATATCAGTTTTAGATATTGGTATCGCTCTTAAAACAGATTCGAAATCCTCTAATCCTAAGTGAAAGCACAAACATTATTAACCGTTGAACAATTTCTAACTACTGAGATGGAAATTTCTCATAGCAAACTCATAGCGATGCAAGTAATACAAGTAATATTACCAAGACACCTCATCCTGTATATTTTTGGGCGCCTAAGTCCAACCATGTGGAACTTTTTCTGTCACTGGAATATGAAATTTGCCAACAAACATGCAGATAAAAACAGGATTTACTTTAAAATACATATGAGTAAGACTTCATTTATATGGTACAGCAGTCTTTGTACAGGTAGAGTTGGTTTTCAAGTTGAGTGGGTGGGAAAAGAATCTCCACTTATTGAGAAAGAAAAAGGCATTTGTGTAATGGGAAACAAAACATACCAGCGTATGCAGGATCATTTGCTTCCACATAATGTCACAGCTCACATTTATAGACTTTTGGTGATGGCCCATTAGTTTCTCATTAGTTTTGAGATATGCAGATTCCTACATTTTGGCATCTAAACAACAGATGGCATGAAAAAAATAGCTACGGTTGAAAGTACACCCCATTTCAGATGTGAAATAGTTATGAATCAAACACACCTCCTCCCTAAAGCTTTATGAAACTATTTCACGCTCCATGCAACATTCCTCACAAGAAACTGCAGCGCCTTCAGCAAAAGAGAATAGATGCTCATACATCTGCATACTGTTTAGGATGATGCAAAGTCAGAGTCCTGATCCAGAGCTGAAAAGATCAGTATGTGTTACAATTCTGAAGTCGGTACAGGACGTTCTGACTACGTCATCCTCTAGCATGCACGTACACAAACATGTTCCTCTCGCGGCTTTGTTGTTGGATTCTTCGACGAAGCCAAGACCAAGTACAGAGATTTATTTTCCAGGGATGAAAAGAAGTCTCAGATTGAGGCCACAGTTTCTATATGAGACATTAAGCTGCATCCTTCCCACATTATCCTGTTTGAAGGATGATCCAGCATGAGGGTGGAACATGGAAAATAAATGAAAAATACAATCAAGGCTAACAAATTGTGGCTGACTATTGTATCAAATAAATATAGTTCAATTTTGCTCAACATTTCAATAAGAGAGATGATGTCTGCACAGATGTTGGATGTCAGGCAAAAGGTCAGGGAAGGAAGGCAGAATACGTGAGAATTGTTATGATATATGATCTGACCAGATAATAATAATAATTTTTTTTTAAGGTAGCTATAGTGGCAATTTTTATTCTTTTTTTTATACAAGGTCTGGTTAGGGCAGGGGTGTCAAACTCCAGTCCCAGAGGGCCAGTGTCCTGAAACTTTTAAATGTGTCCCTGCTGCAGCACACCTGAATAAAATTAGTAGGTCATTAAGAAGACTCTACAGAACTTGACTGTATGCTGAGGTGGCAGTTCAGCCATTTGATTCATGTTACAGAAGCTCATGAGTGAAAGAACATGGTGCAATAAAAGTACTTTTAGAAGTTGCCACCTTTCTTATCGCACACATGTTGATTCCAGACATTGTATATTCTATCGAGAACCAATCCTAGAACATGGCTGGCTTGATAGGAGAGTGTACAGTTTTTACTTAAAAATGCATTTCTGATCTTTATTTTTGTGTTTCATATCGGTGAACAAGAGTGCAGAACAGTGACATTAGCATTATATTGAAAGTTATGCTTCTGTAAATATGTTAGAGTATTGGGAATACATTTGCTTTGAGGGCAAAACAGTTTTTAATTAATTTCAATAACACACCCTCCTTGTAACAATGTTGCCTGATTGATGATGAGGATTAGCGGGTGGGTGGTTGAGATGTATGGGGGCCCTGCCCACCGATGGCGGGGGAAATACTGGTTTAATCGTTTCCAAAAATAGACCCCTCGAATGCAACCGTGTTACAGAAAGTAATTGAGCTGCAGAAAAACATTTCTAATTTGTCTGTGCACTCAGACAATGCCACGCTGTGTGAAAAGCTTTGCCTACAATGCCGTTAAAAGCTGCTAAAACGGGCCCCTGCCTAGGTGGTCAATATATTTTCATGCTCTTTATAATGAAATGTGGACACCAGAAGGTTGCAACACATGAACATAATGCAGCTTAAAGAGTGCATAATGTCACTCTGCTGTTGTGGCCTTAAGCAAGCACTATGGTGCAATCTCTGCAGAGCCAGCCCTGCTGTGTGCTGTGCCTTAGAGCTCCCTGACAATATCTGCACAGCCTTCTGGCTGTTTGGAGAATCAAAACACACATCATCCAGGGATTCTATTGGCTTAGATTACTGCGGGGAGAAAAGTTCAGGAAGCAGGGGAGGCAGGCAGGTGAAGATTTAGGTTGTCTGAAATCAGTGCAGACCTGCAGATAAGTCTGCGTTTAAGGAAGGAAGGAAGGTAGGTCATTAATCACAAACCTTCAAAGTAAAACAGGCCACCAACCTGTCTGGAAGACTATCTCAGTTGTCAGTGAAATGACTTTATCTTTTACAGCATTTTTCTCAAAATTAATGACGGGTATGAAATCAAATCAAGAGCCGAATTACGTTACAGATCGCAAACTTCTTTACCGGGTTTACAGAAAAAAACAGTAAAGAAAACTGTTGGATACTGTTTGTGACCACAGTATTTGAACTTGCCCCCTGCTTCCTGGCCCAACAAAAGATTATTATTGTTATTATAATATATTGGAATGAATTGGAAAGTGAATGATGACTAAGGACAGCATTAGCTAGAACAACACAGTGAATCACAGAATAGAATAGAATAGAATAGCCCTTTATTGTTATTGTACATGTACAATGAAATCATGGGTGGTCCACTCCAACTGTGTAGGATTAAAATGTAAATAGCAAGATAGCAGCAAATAACAAACTGGAGAAATATATAGAAATAGAATCATTTCATTATTTATCATCATTTATTTCACAAGGATTGCTTTCTAAAAACACACCCACACCACAGCGAGCCATGCTGCTTTAACCTCTCTGCTCTGTGTCTCTGTTAAGCTCAGCCCCGCCCTAAGTTAAGCAGACACCCAGACCAGAAGAGTTCCAGATAAATACACCACCACACGCTTTTAGTTTGTAATAAGAGATGCTTAAGTAAGAAAACCTTTATATAATTTATTATAGACATATTTATCTGGAAGATGCTGTAGATTATATCTTCAGTTTAAACAGTTATTTTATATCTTTGTAGTTTTTGCCTGACTTTAAATGAGCAAATGTACATGTGGGTTTGTTATGAATTGTTCATCTCTCCAGTAGCAGAAAGGACTAATGACTTGTGTATGCAGATGATGCTATCTGTGCTCAGATATCTCCTATGAGGTGTAAATCCTGTCAACATGCGGTAACTGGCTGACAGTTAATGAACAGCTAACTGATGCTTTCACCATTCTGCTGTGACAGCTTAAACAAAAGCTTGTGTAATTTGCACTACAGGAAATGTGCCCTCGAACCAGTAGAATTTAATTAAATGTTTTATTTATTGATTTATTTTCATCAGATCTGATGTCATCTAAATGTCATAATTCCTGTTGACAACAACAAGATCATTTTTAATCTTTGGAAAAATCATAGGAAAGATTTTCACAAATTTGGGTACTAAAGGATTTTTTTTATTACACATTACATGTATTATTTTATAAAATAACCCATTGTGTGTGTCTTACCGATATTAGTATGCACTTCTGCCATTATTTTGTGAATAAATTAAATACATCCTTTTCCACTGATATCCAAAACAGTGCAATGAAAGAAAAGACATTTTGATAAGAGCAGGCCACAAAGACAATCATGTCCCGAAGGAAAAACACAGACAATTAAATTAAACCACATGCTGAAATGAATGTTATATCTTCAACTACTTTAAAAGCAAAAGCCAGCAGTTTAAATTACAGAAATTAATTGTGTGAGGCTACGCAAAGGTAAAGTACTACTGGATGGTCTGAATGTAGAAAGAAACTATTTAACAGCCACAGGGCACTGAATTATTTACATGCTTAAAAAAATAGATTATATTCAGAATATTTATAATTCGGGTGGCGAATATGAATTCAGGTGAAATGAAAAGAAATCGTGCAAGAAAACAAAGAACTTTAAAGCAACAAGCAGAAGTCTGTAGCCACTAGCGATTCAGTACTAATCAACACTAAAAAGTACTATTGTATTACATTAGCAACCGTATCGACACTAATGGCCTTTTTCCATTAGTACCTACTCAGGTCAGCTCGGCACAGCTCAAAATGGTTTTTAGGGATTTCCATTAGGTCATAGTACCTGGTACCAGGTGCTTTTTAATACCTACTCGACCGGGGTTTCAAGCTATCTGAGGCGATCCAAAAATGTGACATCAGCAGACTGCATGCCACCGATTGGCTAGTCAGTGTTATGAAAGCATCTTTTTCACAGAAATCAAAACTGCCATTTATGAAACTCTGTAATGGGGAGAACGGCTGCACAGAAACAATACTCTGGTCTTGGAGTTTGACAAAAGAGCCACAGACTGAGTAGCAGGTATACCATCGCCTCGATGTCCACCTTCATTGTGGCGTTTGTGTCGCATAGAAATGACATTATGGGGTATTGCCATAACGACCCCACGCACATTTGGCGGTACTCGATTTTAATGGAAAACGTGTTGAGCCGAGTTGTGCTGCCTTGAGCCAATCCGAGTTAGGTACTAATGGAAAAAAGTCTTAACAGTGGTGTCTTCACCTGCAGCTGACACTCAACTTTACAGTCAGGTAGGCACATAGCCCCTCACCTCGCTAGCAGCTGAACACAAACAGCAACAATAGAACGATGAACTTCAAGGTCAGTTAAGCACTCATTTCAGCAGCATTGGCATATTAAATATTTAATGTAACTGTTAACCTGGCCAGTGTACCCATTAACATTAACCATTTAACTAACCCTTGTTCTCACAGTCAGATCCTTATTTAGATAGTAAAAAAAAAAAAGATGCCCGTGATGTGTGATTTTGAGGGTTTCAGAGAAATAACAAAAGAAACAGCTAGTAAAAAATAATATAATCTTTGCCATGTGATTAGTAAGATTTACACAGTACCTGAGTGTGCAAACTCTGGGTTGACCACACTCCTGTATGTAAGAGGGATATTCAGTATTAAGAACTTTTCATGATGTCGTTCTCCCAAACATGTATTGCAGTTATAAGGGGATGTACTGGCTGTGTTGGATTAATGAACAAAATATTTGTTATTTTTCCTTTTCGTTGCCCCGTTGCTTCTTGTTGACAGGTGTGCAATTTAGGATCGTGTAATGAGGCTGCAAGAGGGAAACACTACACATCATGCTTAGTATTCACATCAGGTTGTGTAAACAGGTTGAAATGCATAAGCAAAACTGTGCTGTTGAGCACAGAAATTGGTGATTAAATCTGACAAAAATAACAAATTCTTGTTATGTGGGACCCCAGTACAAGTTAGATTTGATCTTTTTTAAAAAACACTTTTTAAAGGTGCAGTTGTAGCCTACAGGGTTTCATGAACCATGAATCTGACTGGTCAATCCAAGGACTTTTGCTGTGTGTTGCTCCCCATATAGTGCTACCGCTCTTTCCCATCACTTCTCCACTATGAAAAAAAGGCATACATAGCATAAAGAAAAATGTACAACTCTATGACAAGGAGAAGGGATCAAAATAAAAAACAAACAAATTAAAAAAAAAACCATACAGAATCATGGATCATGAACTTTGTATAAAGCATATAAGTTGCAATAAGAAGCTACCTATAAATATATTGTATACTAATAATATTTCAGCAAACAGGAGCACACTGTGTTCCTACATTATGCAAATGAAAGAAACTCCTGAAAAAATTCAAAGGATAGGGCTGTCTTAACTAATCTAAGTAGCTTCAGAATATAGAACATCCAAAACACCTTCCTGCAAGTTGGGATGAGACCACCGTCACCCCAACTGAGACGGTAGCTGCATTAACAGTAAAAAAGCTTGCATCTATAATTTAGCAGGTAATTGATTCACTGGTGCCTTTAGCTGTATAATACGTGATTTGGCATGACTGTATTATATATTCACATCCATTCAAAAGGTGTCAAGTCAGAACTGCCACAGTAATGGAGAGGGACAGATGGGATATAAAGCAGAACATCCTCTTGGTATTATAACTAGCCACAAATTCTACATAACGTTTATTTTGTGAGGAAAAAAAAACCCTAAATCCAACAGACTAATCATTACATGTCTGCCCATAAAAATAAATAACTAAATAAATGAAAGAAAGAAACAAAGAAAAAGGGGAAAAACTGCTCAGATTTGTAACATGTAATCACTCCCGAAGGGCTGATATTACTCGAAACTCATTGCAGAAGCATCTTTCTCATTATTCACGTTTTAATACTCTGAACTGCTATTCAGGCAAGGATTAAAGAAGCAGCAGTGACGTCTGGCAGAGAGAAAATCCTGTGCTACTTCGTTTCTCTTTCAGGAATCTTATTCAGAACTAAGAATAAGGAGAGTCTTTTACTCCTTATTCTGTAATTAACAGCGAAAGCCACATATCAAATTATCCTCATTTAGGATGACCAATTATGCCTGCTGCTGCTTACTGACTCCCACTCCTGTTCTGGGTAGAGACTGTGCAAACATGCACTTGAATCACTGTGATGACCATCATTAATGCTTTTTCCTCTGCCTATTCCTAGAACCCAAATTGGTGTGCTACTTTGTCTAAACAGTGGCTAGTTATGGGTAAATAAAAAAGAAAAATGATCTTTAAGATTAAATAAACAACTAAAAAGGCCGTTTGTGTCTCTACAACAAACTCATTTGACGTATTTATGATTAGGTTCGAGGCAGACTCAGGGTTTTGGTAAAACACTCTCATATTAGGAGATAATTCAGGTGGAGGAGGCACAAACAAACCTGTAGTCACACAGTTCATTAAAGTTGGCTTCTAAGTTGTATTAGCTCAAAGTGCAGTGGAAATGTTTTCCATAATCATCGGGTAGGAAAATACTAATAGAAAATCAAAGGTTTATGTAATTAAAAGATCTACAAAAAATAATTCCTTATATATAATTCTGCAACTTTAAAAATCAGTCATTATTCACACCCCCTCAAGGGCAAGTTTGCTTAATTTTATAATTCCTGTGGAACTAACCCTGTGGCTTTCCAAATGGTCATTTGTATAATACATAGGGCCATGTATTAATGCATGCTGAGTGGAAGAGAGCAAGGCCATGCCAAACAATTCATGAAATGCAGTGAATCAAACTGATATCCCATTTTAATACCACACGATCCCAGGAAGCAAAGATCATCAGATGCAGACAGAGTTTGGTTGGCATGTTTTGTTTGGGTGTGACTTCATATTGCATTAGACAGAACATCACTGCCATACTCTTCCATTTAACAATCACCCAAGGACTTATGATGTTGCTGTTAATACTTTTTTAAAATGTGTCCATGTGGTTCGAGGAGGATTTTAGTGTCCTATTAAATCGAATGGAAAAATCCACTGCCTTTGCAGTGGTGCCTTTCATACCTATTTGGACTCTTTACAACTTCAAATATACTAATCATGCATGTTATCACACACAAAGTGGCAATCTGTCAGAACTGTCTTGCAATTTTAAGGAGAAATTCTGAGCTTTTATTTCAAAAGTACTTGTGGCACGAGATCTGATTCATTCTTTAAATGATGTAAAAAAGGCAGCCAAGGGCAGAGCGACTTATATTATATTACATATATATGAGCATTCCTAAATCATTTTATAAATTAACATTGAAGAAAAACTTTAATATGGAATGCACAACTTACCAATGCTGCTAGCAGAAATTAGTGACATTCCAAATGAATATAACATCAAAGGAGAAAAAAAAACAATCTTTAATGAAGGATAAGGTTTCTGCTTATCATGACCACATTTTTGAGTTATTCTGGGCCAATGGAAGCAGTGACTCACAGACTCTGGAAAGTTACAATGTTCAATCTTGTTTTTGGAACCAGAAGATTTTGATAGATCAGAAAGATTTTCCAAGCTGAGAAATAAATATCTTTAGTTTGAAAAGAGAACGCTTTAATTTTGCTGAATTGGGAATGACTCAAGAGATTGGTCTGTCATTTTCTGCCACAAAGAAATGTCTGAAAGATTTCACTAGAATACATGAAACATTGTCATAATGGTTAGACCTTTCAGAGGAAGAACAATATGCGTGCAGTGAACTGAAGAATGACTACATTTTGGATTTAATTAAGCCATAGGCACTCATATTCCCACAGATTTAGACAGAATTGATAACCTTTTAAATCAAACTGGTTTGATTTAAAATTCTGCAGAAAGGCAACAGAGGTCATTTATTGTATTTCTTTCTCTGGATTTCTCCTCAAGGCTTAGGGTTTTAAAATTACAATATCTCAATTGGAAAAGCTGAAGAAAGACTGGATTTAATGAAATGTTGCCACTGAATGTGATATGCACTGATGAATGCAAATTCTGTACGCTGAAGAACATGCAACAGATGGTGCAGCCATTTTCAAACTCAAGTTTTGCTAGTATTCGTTGCTGTCATTTATTCTCCTTTTCCATTAACACTGTGCTGGTGAAGTCCTCCCATTCTAGGCCACCAGGCGTTTTTCTTTTCCTGTTATATTTCTGAATATGTAGCTTCTCAAAGCACATTCCATGCTTTAAGGGATTCATAAATATAGCACTGTTCATTTCATTAACACCATGTAAGTATGTTTACCAGCGAGGGTCAGAGGTTTTTTTCAAATCAACAATATGTGATATAACTACAAACAACATACGCTAGCATAATGCTGCTGCTGTGACAGACACATTTACTCACATGATTTAAAGAACACCCATATTCCAGTATGTCAACGCCAGTAACACTTTAAGCCTGTTCATCCCTGATTCTATATATGTATAGTACACACATAATCGTTACACTAGTATCAGGGTTTTAGCGTGAAAGTTAGGACCTTGGGGGGAGGGGTATTAACAGGACAGTTGAACATTGACATTGCAGCTCTCTGTACTTCTCTGCAGAGCTGCTGATGCTTTGTGGACAGTGAAAGAGAGAGAGAGAGATGAATGATTTAAGCTTCTATAATATAGGAGGATGACAGCTGAAGAAACAAAACAGTAATAAGACAGCATATTTTAATTCTTCTCTTTTAATTTTAAACTTCTTTAGTTTTAACTCAGCAGACAGTATGAACTGACTTGTACAAAGCTAAATTAGTGTTTGCAGCTTAAGTATAAGAACAGTTTTAAAGTATAAGTTAAAAACTGTCCCAATTATTTGGCCTGTAAGTGGTCAGTTGGACACTCAGTCAAAAATGAAATTAAACCACAGCCATAATACCTACTAAATCACCCTACTACAATGTTTAGCAATCATGTTATGATTAAGTTAAAGTGTCATTTCATGATACTGAAGAATTTGCCATCTAAAAACCCAGATACTGATGTGTGAAATGGTAAGTAATGGGAACTGGTTATGATCAAGGCAAATCAGTTTCTGCTGGTTCATTAACTCCACCCGTCTTCTCAATTTGATACTACCACCACCACTATCACGGGATGAGTGATTTCAGGTAGTACCGTGGCCTTGGTGTGTTTTGTCCTGCCACATCATGCATCCTGCAAGTACTTATTTGATTGATGCACTCTCTTCAAGACTTATCCACCAGGTCTCTACCTGCCCCTGTGTCGAGCTTACCTGAAAAAACATCTTTCACCACCAAATTCAAAGGTTGCACCTCCCACTCAAATGTATTTATTTATTTTTTTGCAGAGGATTCTCTCTCAACCCTGACTTGTAGTGAAAAAATGCTCTAAATGCATTTTCTTCCCTCTTTTTTTTGGTTTCAGTTAGAAAACCATCAGTTACACTGTCCCCCTACTCAGACTCTGCACACCAGAGCCGTCACCTTTAACGGATATCTTCTTGATTATATTGTCACACAACTAAATAATAAAGCAGAGCAGTAACTTGCCAACTGTTGTAATATGAGCACTGGCATCTTGACGGCCTGTATCAGTCACTGTGACATGATAATGAAATTGTCTAACAGCAAAAATTAAAAAAGAATAAATAAATAAATAGTTTACCTCTCGTGTGACATACTTTATTGGGATTCAAGATTAGTGACTACAGCTGGGATCTGAGCAGGCATACCTTTTGCATAATTTTGAAAAAATCCGTGCCTAAAACACAGGAGCTCTTTCAAACCGAGCTGACTGTATGTTCCCACCTCACAAAAGTGAGACCAGGAGCGAGGCAGAGAAAGAGGGCTTCATTTGGTAGACGTCCTGTGGTTGACGCTGATAAGAGGAGGCAGGTGAGGTTGCCTCAGTTGTCTGGCACAGACACCTCGAACACGTAAAGTGTTTTCTAAAGGCAAAACTCTCACCTTTCATGTTCTACATGGAGGTCACAATGCAGAACTGTGACCTTGCAGCTGGGACCGATTCAATAATTCTGGTGCATGCCATTATGCTGCTTCTATTCAGCAAATGTTCTGCTTACAAACTGCTCTGCTTTTCAATATTTCACTCAAAATAAAATAAAACTAATAAGGGGGAAAAACTAATAAAGTACTTTAATGGGAGATGTAAGACTTAAAAGGGGCTTTTGGACAGAGGATGCGTTTTGTAAAAAGGAATGTAAGTGTTAGTAAACAAAAGTTAATCATTTGATGTTTTAGTGTTTTGAATAAATTATTGTTTTGTTTTTTTTACACTTGAGATGTTACTGAGCTCTAAAAGTGTTTAAAAAAGACAAATGGTACTTTGAATCATACTGAGATTTCAGTTTCTCCAGTAATATCATTAAGAGCTGCTTTACTTCTAATTTCATACTTGAGGAAATTGCTATTCTACTTTACTGATTCTCCTCAGAGGCTATCTGTAATTTACTCATGCACTTTGATAATTGGAGAGTTTGTGCTTTATATAATAACTCCTTTCAGGCCCACCCTTTTAAAAATAAAATACTTCTTTCCACTGCAGTAGTTCTCTCTTTTTATCTTTCTTTTTTGTAATTTAAACACACACATATACACACATAATCAGCAAAATAAAGGAAAATTAACATGAGCATGCTGTACTGGCTAAGCTGTTCATTCATTAAGTTAAAAAAAAGGGGGGTAAACCTGATTAAAACCTGAAACCTGATTAAAAGATTTTCTCAGTAATGTAATCTTGAAAAGTCCAATAAAGGAATCCAACCAAATTGAGTGGAGCCATCCTATGCATATTATAATTTATGAAATTATATATGTATTTGCATAGCCCTAATAGATTTCATGATATATAGTATATTGGGAATTAAAAATTAAAGGAAGACATGTCCTGGAGAAAATTCTGACCCAGATGAAGACCCTAGCATAGTGGTCAGAAGAAAGCAAAAAATATATACTACGGACAAACCGAGCCAATCCCGCTATACCTGGGGCGCGGGGAAAAATGATCAATATGCTTTTTGTGAAATTTTTGTTTGGTGGTGTGCCGCGTGATTTTTCTGATGTGAAATATATGCCGTGGCTCCAAAAGTTTGGGAAAACACTGATTTAGACTTTTAATTATTCCTCAACTCAAGGCTCACTTAATTCTGCTTTTGTTGAGCGATGAACTTCTTCCGATTTAAACCCTAATAATATTTATTTGTATTTTATTCATTTTAATGAACTGTATTCTGAGGGATTTGTTTCAATATGAGAGGTACAAAAAACTCTTTCATTACCCTTCTGTGTTTAATAATCAAGATTCAAATACTGCTGGAGTAATGTGATGCATTTGCGGTAGAAGCCTTATAAGTAACCACAGCTGTGTAGCGGTAGTGTATAAAGACAGCCATTCTGCTGTTGTAGAATCTTAGCAATGACATACAATTAGTTAAACTGTACTTCTTCTCACTGACAGGTTTAATGAGAGGTGAAGCAGGCACAAGTATTAATTGAATGTTTTAGGGCGTTTCTATATCCAGTGGATAACTGATGGAGTGGAAATGAAGCTCTGGCATGTGCACTCAGTTCGACAAGGACTGAGAAGTCAGACAGGAGACAGATTTACTACAGCACACATTTGAATTTGGCTATGACTTTGAGTTTTTCTCTGGAACAATCTGAGAAGGCATGGCACGGACTGTCCCTGGGACTATAGGAGACTTACACAGTTAAATGTATGTATTATGAACAAAGAAACTTTTGTTATTGCAAGAAAAGACTAAGGAATTTGGGGACTTGCAGATCTGAACTGGGACAATATAAGAACAATTTGGTGAGCACAGCTCAGGTAGTATGAATGCCACCTCAGGTTTAAAGTGTGTTAATTGGGTGAGACAGCTTCGAGCCTTAAATGGTTGGATAGAAAGGAGCTTGTGACTAACACCTTGTGACTGAACTACCACTTAAGGTAGGCAATATATCTGATCTAACATGATGACATTTTTTTTTAAAATTTGGGATCCTGCTCAGACCATAAACCACCCAAACAGTGAAGAGGAACATCGCGCTACACACTGACAGAGGGAATATGAGAGTTAAGTTAGCTGTGGTGGAAAGTGCACTGTTTGAATTCATGCAAGCATCCATCAGCAGCAATATTCACTTAAGTGTACAGAAGCTGAACTGAAGATATATAAACAACCTGAGGTTCAGCTTGTCATGACTTGTGTGACTTCACAACACAAGTCATCCTTAACCACTCAACACTCACATCGAAGAGAGAACTACATTTCGGGAATGTGGGGTGGAGGGCTATATACATTTTGGAAAAGACCAAATTTAATACAGATATATAGTTGTTATGACAAAACCCATTCTACGCCAAATCCAGTTCAGGTGATTGTGGTAATGGACCACGAAATTGTTTGCAAACCA
The DNA here is from genome assembly GCF_001858045.2 of Oreochromis niloticus. Lineage (NCBI taxonomy): Eukaryota > Metazoa > Chordata > Actinopteri > Cichliformes > Cichlidae > Oreochromis > Oreochromis niloticus. The sequence goes on from NC_031980.2 coordinate 5,565,576, forward strand.
TCAAAAACAACACTGAAAAAACAATGCTCCCTGTCTGCATTACTGTGCATCACAACAACATGAGGTCAGGAACACAAAGTGAATTAACCAAAGCTGCCAAACTGCTACCAATGTAGGGGCAATGTGGTAAGCAGAGAACAAGCGGAATGAAACTACAGTATTAATGCCACCTGCCATTTTAAATTCCATTGTAATTGGTGCCAGGCATTTAATACTATAAGCGGTGCCAGACGTTTTTAACATGTGATGGCACCAGGCTTTTAATAAGGGCAATGCGGGCAAAGACAGCTGGCTGTGTAATGTAATGGGTAAGGCAAATACCTTTCATGACAATCTGGGGTTTACTATGGGGAATGTAAGAGAATCCTATTAATGAGTTTATCACTCAATTAAGGGATAAATCTATTTAGCATGAGTGATGTATCGATATACAATGAAGATACGGATTATATGATTAAAAAATATATCAAAATTTAGACTCTTAAAATGTATTTTGTGATTCTACATACTTCAAACCTTATGTATATGAACACTGTGTATTAAGAAAAGGATATAGCCACGGTAACATCACATCATCACATTTCTTGAAATTTCACATCATGAGTGAGTTATGGTTCTAAGGTAGAACCTTAGCAGAACATACACATGGTAGTCATACTCAATTGAAAATGACCATTAACTCATATGGTTACTCTTTTGTAGTCTGTTACAATAGGAATCAAAAAGCTGGTTTATTACACTTTCACATCAGCTTCAATTTTCAGACCCGGAACTTGGACTTTCTTTATATAGTTTTTTTTTTTTTTTTTTAGACCCATTATGATTATTAGAAGACAGTGAACAAGTAAGTTTCTAATTGTTAAGAATAACCCATAGCTGGACTGCCAAATTGGACCATTTTATATTGGTTAATTAAAAAAGTCCAATAAGAGCAAATCTCAACTCATTTGATTGAAATGGGAAGTGAAGGAAACGACTAGTGGTCCAGATAAAATTCATACTGATTTAAATGATGCCAAAAAGGTGAGAAGATCTATGAGGATATCAGCTGCTATATTAGTTCTTTTGGGATTGGGCGGATCAGGTTGACAGCCTTTTCAAAATGGCATCCAATTAAGAGAAATGAAGAGAAACGACAGGTGGTGATATTAAAATGGCAGCAGAGAGAATGACACAAATTATGACCCCAACAGCTTTTTGTGTAAATGAAGACTGCCTGATTTATAAAGCATGTTTTTGGATGGGCCCAACTGGCCAGGAATGGGGTTTGTGACTAATGCTAACACTGCCTGCCTGAAACGCTGCAAAGCTCTGTTTATAAGCGATTCTAAGCGAATGGGCTTTATAAATCTGATCTAAAGAATCTGCATTCGTATTTCTGTCTTTATATAAAACTGGCACATACAGTAGTATTAAGGTACAGTGCACCACTAAAAAGGCTTTTGTCCAAATCTTAACCAAGCTGATAAAAATACCATAACTCCAATCACCAGCATCATGCTTCAAGCAGACATAGATCACATTATGTAATCGGAAGCACTGCACTGCAATGTTTGCTGTTCTATAAGCCTGCAAATTGTTTTGTTTCTGAGTTTGGTTGATTAGCTTTCTAGTTATTAGTTTTAGTAATTCAGAAACTTTACAGATAATATGCTCTTTATACTGGTGGTATCATTCCTGGTCACAGGAATAATGATGATTATGGATTAGACATCGCAAAAGAAGTAGTTTTGGTTAAGCAATACAAATGGTTCAAGAAAGAAAGAAAGAAAGAAAGAAAGAAAGAAAGATAGAAAGAAAGAAAGAAACCATAGAGAAAAACTCTTTTCTCATTGCTCTATTGAGCTGAGTCGGGCAAAAACCATTACACCTTACTGATCCCTTTATTAAATCAATACAACTCACTAAGGAGGAGCTGCAAATAAAGAGAAGCAAACTAGATAAAAGGATTAAAAACTTCAAAAAGTCAATGTGGAGTAAGCAAAAAAAAAAGGAACAGCAGTTTAAATTCCTGTAGGAAACAAAGTTGTGTGTTGCATCAAGATTTAGGTGTTTAAAATATTAATACTTACAATATTTAATACTGTGCATCTACAGTAAATTTAAAAAAAAAAACTCTTGTATATAATACATTTTACAATATGCATTTTGGGACACATTCCTATCAACTGTCATACTGAAGCCTAGAGCTGGGCGATATAAGATTTTTTCATATCACGATATGTTTTTTTCATTTCAGGCGATAACGATATATATCACGATATAAGCCAAATAACTATATTTGTAAGATTTAAATGTGCCGTTGCTCACAAGTAAAATGTGAAATAATTAGCAGCTTGTTTTAATTAAAATATTTATTTCCCATAATAAGTTCAACAGGGCAGATGTACTTAAGGAACATGAGACTTCAGTTTCAGATAAATAAAGGCAAATATTGCAAACTACACAAAAGGCAGCCGCTAAAGCGTTTAAGTTTCAAAATAGAACAAACAAAACAGACTACTAAATTGTCAATTCCACTTAGAAACAAAATATTAATTCTAAAAATAAATCTTAGGTCGTTTTACAGAAGAACAGACAAAATTGACTAACTTTTGTCAATATCAAATAAACTGAGAACTAAAAGGAAATTCTCAATCTCTCCTTGTTGTATAGCTTAGCTTTTCAAACAGTTTAACAGTTACTTTAGTCTGACAAAAGCCGAATGACGAATTAGCGCTTTCAGTCAGAGATTGAGCATGCACCGCTTTATTGTATTTCCAGACTTGCTTTCGGCACAATTTACAGTGCGCGCTACTCTGTTTTTGGTCAGACTTGAAATAGCCGAAATACCTTCACACTACGGAACTTCTGTGGCCCTTCCGTTCGACAAGCTCTCCGGCATTGGAACCATTATCTGTTTTTTCTTCGGTAACCTTCGCTCACGCTCTCGGTTGATTTTTCTATAGTCGGCAAACTCATTTCCTTCATTACCCGGGCAGCCCGGCTGCAAAAACAAATACACATGTGCGCCTTGGCGCTTGTGCTGTACGTAACAAGTCACGTGACGTGACGCTGCGGCTGTGATTGGTTCGGCTCTGCGCTACTTAATTTGGATTGGCTGTTCTTTTTTTTTTAAGAGGACAAGAGAGATGAGGCCTATCGCAATAGTTTAATTTTCCTATCGAGAAAAAGTTATTTCGCAATAAATATCGTTATCGTTTTATCGCCCAGCTCTACTGAAGCCATAATTTAAATTTTTAAAAAAAGACTGCTATTACTATAGTCCAACCCTCATTTTTCCTCAATCAGATTTATAAATTCTTCAAAACAGCAGTAAAAGCTACAAACTATAGGCAGATTAAATTGTTACCAGAAAATTGCCTACAAAAAGGTACAATTTTCTGTCACATCCCAAAGTAAACAATTCTTCTTCTTCTTCTTCTTCTTTGTAATTACATTGTGAAAGGAAAAGAGGCTGGATTTTGGATCAGTTCAGCATTGGTTATGTAACACTTAGTCCCTAAAACAAAGGATGGTAATATATGGTAGCGCATGCAGAGTGTCACACAAATTGGCACCCATGTTATGTTTTAAACAAATAAAATTGTGTTACATTAGGCAAACTGTATTTTTAATATTTGACAATATGCCTTAAAAGTCCACATGTGCCACAGAAAATAATCTAGAACCTCTTCACATTTAGGATATTCAGTTTCAGGTGGGTCATTAAAGGCACCCTGTTGGGTTTCTGCTACGATCTCTAAAGAACAACCTTTTATATGGGATTTATATGGGTTGTTATATGGGACTCAAAATCATAGACCGTATAAAAGCTGGGTATAGCTGCTGTGATATTACCCATCGGTTTTGAAGCCTTAATATGGGACTTTCTGCCATCATCATCTTGGTTGGAAACAATGAAAATAAATTACATGACGAGGAGGCCCTGGTCTGACTGAAAACTGCATGCTCACGAGCTAACAACTTGATACTGGCAAGTTGTTAGCCAATAAGCATACAATTTCCTACCACAGATAGTCATCCAGTTTGAAACACAGTAAGGCCGAGACTCAATTCTTTTAATTCAGTGTGACCCAAAATGGTGACTAAGCCAATAAAGTAAGTAAGAAATTTAGTGAGAGAGTGTTTATATAAAGGTCAAGTCAAAAAGCAGTTTTCCATACACTTTCCATAGACCCATTCCTATTTTGAGGCCTTTAGACAGAATTAAATTATAAGGCACTTTGATATTGGATTTATTTTTACAACCCATAAGCTAAATCCATTGTTTTTTATTGTCTATGGCCACAGTCCTGCTGTGACTTTCAGGTTACTGTTTGAAATCGTAATACATAAAAACTATACCAGAGTGCTAGCAAAGGCAGTGAAGAATACAAAAACTAGTAACTTGCATTCTGTGCATTCTGTAATGTGTATTTTTTTTTGCATGAGAGAACAACTCAATATGCTATTGATTGGTAGCTGTTTGCTAGTTAATACATCCTGTATGGCAGTTTCAAATGTTAGATACAGACGAGTGTTTGCATGTCAGCGTAGGGGCTTTCTAGTCTTCCTTCTGCACATTGTGTCAGAGTGTGGGCCTGGTGGTAGAGACACCACACACTTTGTGGTGTCAATGATCTCCTGTTGGGAGGCTACATAATGAGTCCCACTGTGTATTTGCCTCTTTTACATCTCAAATCTGGCTGTGGGGCCCGATGATGCTTTTTTAAGCACTTGTTCATTCTTAAACAGGAAGTGTGTGGAAAAATATGAACTATATGGTAATGTGTACGCTTAACCTTTGAGTGGGTTAAAAGGAACCTCTAGAAGTCTATGAATAGAGAATTTGTGTGAATTCAGTAGGAATTGTAGCTCATGTATTCGCTCTTTTTTTGTGTGCAAATCTACAACTACAATGGAATAAACCTTCACATCAGAAAATCTGGAGGTTATTTGCTCTTGGCATTTGCACATCAAATTTTTGCTCAGCTCATCCTGGCAGAATGAGCTGAGGAAATTTCAGTTAATCATTTGCATTCCTTCCTCCCCCAGGTTCTATTTCTTATCCTATGAGCTATATATACCCATTTCACGTAGCATTTCTGCAGCTGCATGTTTATCACTGCAATCCAGGTTCATTCTAGTGGACTCAGGTGTGTGGCAGCCAGTCCATTAAGCGTTGCAGGACACTGGTCGACTCTTAACACCCTATTCCACCAGTCCAATCCCCTAAATCCTTTGGAGTGCTTTGTGCTATTGGTCATGCCGATTGAGAGTGAAAATACTGTGGCTAAAGCTGTGGTATCTAATATTCCTGTGTGAGGCAGACATGGGTGATTTATTATTATCTAACGATGAATTTTACAGGAGTTGGGAATTGAGGCCAAGGTCAGTGGATCAAATGGATTTGTGTTTAGTAAAAATGGCAGACTGATCCAGGAGCTAAGCTCAATCCTTTGGTGTGATGATATAAATGTAGATCTACCACAGGAATACAAGCAAGCTTGCTGTCAATTAACAGAAACACATGCATGCCTACATTAGCTGCCTGCTTTGGGCTTTTCCTACGAAACAGAACAACTGCACATGCGTCTATGAATGACTGAACTGAAATTTATATATATATTAAAATATTATATATATGGTACTATTCGGTACAATTCACTTACAAATCCCTCAACATTCTGGTCCTTCGGTACCTATCTGACCTGCTGCACCCAAACAAACAGTCTCTAATGCCATGGGCCTGCTTCTGTCCCTCGCACCACCCTCCACACCTCTGGGGACAGAGCCGTCAGTGTGGCAGCCCCCATCCTCTGGAACTCTCTCTAATCTGAACTTTGAAACACCCCACACTGAACTCTTAAGAAACCTCTCAAAAATAATCTCTTCAACAAAGCCTTCACCCTCTAGCCTTTTTGTTTACTTATATACTTTTGTAAAGCATCCTTGGGTTTCTTGAAAGGCGCTAAACAAATCTAAGTTCATTTTTTTATTACTTTTGGATTTTTCTATTTTAGCTTTATTCCTACGTGCTTTTTGTTAAGAACAGAGCATATTTAAAAAAGTATCTAAAATAATGCAAGCTTTCTATCATGCATTGTCTTTCCATGCTGAATGCATTTTTTGCCCTTACCTCATATTCCACATACTCTTCCTCCTCCACCTCATAGGAAACCGTTTGGATCTTGATGTGTTCACCGTCCTCCAGCAGCTTCGTCTGAGGATCTTCCGTGCTGGGCGTGTCTGCCCCGGTTGTGTTGGACACCTCCTTTGCCTTTTTCTCTGTGAAGGTGGTCTCACAGCACTCATTTCTGTATTCCTTAGCCTTAATGCTGCCACTGTCCTCCTTGTACAGGATGAAATTGGGTCTGTAGAAGGCTTCTACTGCCAGATGTAGCGAGGTGGCATCCAAAAACTGCTGGGATTTCACCTTCCCGTTGGTATTGTAACTTCCGCTCACTGCATTGCCATTACTCACTTTTCCTCCTCCTCCACCCTCACCTCCTCCACCTCCACCTCCTCCTCCAGCAAAGTAATTTATAATGTTTTCCTGGTAATGATTGTTGGGGAATTCTCCTCCGTAACCATTGATCATGTGTTTACTGTTTTTGTCCAGCAATGGATTTTGGAGTTCACTGAGATTCTCCATAATCAGCAGGGGTAAAAAAGTGGAAGGAGCTTCTCGGTGACAGCAGGGAGACGAAAGAGTGATGTGAAAGAGGCTCCTCTGTGACTGGTTTATGTCAGTGAAGGAGTTAATGGCATTAAGCACTCTGAGACCTAGAGGAAAAAGAAACAGCAATAGAGAGGGGGAGCGTTTTTAGAGTCAGTGGAAAACTTGGAAGGAGAATTTTATTTGACATGTACCGGCAGGTAACAGTTTACCCAAACCTCGCTCACATCAGATCAAAGTTTAGCTGTCGTTTCCTCAGCAGAAACAAATTTTACAACATCCTGCTTGTCGAGAGGTGCACCCTGCAGACGACTCAATTAAGTTTAATTTGCTTCCTTGCTCTAGACACATAAAGTAACATGAACACACACACACACACACACACACACACACACACACACTGGAGTATTAACAGCAGTACATCATAGAAATTTCCATCTACTAAAAATATCAACCTCCACCATCAGTGTCCATGTGTTCTCTGTCCACCTAATTTGATTTTTATCACTACATTGTTTATAGAGATCATTGGGGTGTCATTACTGTCACGGTCTGATCCTGATAAGCTGAGGCCTCCCACCCATATAAAGCTCAGAAGGCTCCCATGTTTGTATAAATTTATGACTCATTATACTAAAATCAGTTACACATCAGCTATGAAATTGATTATGGAATGTACGATAAATAAAATAGGTTGACGATGGACATAACACAGCGGGTAGAGCAATAAAAATGATTGGCTAGTATTCTGTAACTGTATTGTGATGATTCCTAATAGTGGTTCACACATTCATCTTACACTCCAACACACAAATTAATACTTCTGGGGGTCACTACCCCCTCCCCGAGAAAATATGGTGTAAAATCTGTGCCAAATCAAACATGTGGATACATTCACTGTAGAGACCCTTTGACAAATAAGGGAACATGCAGAAAGTTCCCAAAGACTTAAATGGCCTCATTAGTAAGGGAGCAAATAATGATCCCGTGTTAAAAGGAGTTACCTGGTGTTTGAGCAGACTTCAAGTTGGATACATGTAAATGCAGATTTTAAAATCATTCTTATTTTGATTGTGTATAAACTTGCAGATTTGAAGTGGGTTTTGAATTTAACATTCTTAAATATTATACTTTAATAAACAGTTTTTCATAAGTTTATATCCAGACATAAATTACATTTGTAACTGGCTTCCATATAACTATATTTTAGGAGCGGGCAGCATGTATATAAATATAGTTGTTAGATCTGTTTAATAATCTGGGATTCTGCCATGAATGTATACTGCAGATGTGCAGCCTTAAATAGCTACAGGCTTGCAATACTGAAGCCAACATTGATTATTAGTGTTATAAACATGTATAATATTGATGCCAATCATGCAGTGCAATGCTAAGAAAAGTGTGAGCTTCAGAGGATGGACCAAATACTTAACACCAGACTTATAGGCCTCAGTCAGCCCTAAAAAGCAATCCAAACCAAATTACAAACTTTTTCCTTCCTCCCAGATATTTCCATACTGCAAAAATAGTCCAGAGTTTTCTGCCTCCCAGTCGGCACCCTGAACTCTTGTCTGATTAATCTGCGTTTAAAATAGAAATGCCAAGAGCAGATTATTTCTGGGGGGTCCTGACCCCAATCATGTATATCTGGCTTGCTGGCATATTTCTAAATGCTTGAAGGTAATGTATTTCCAATTGAAGACAACAAGATTACACAAAATGCAAACTGGCATTATGGTGATGGGATAAGGATAATAGTCTGTCAGTTCATAGGTTAATAATGTCACGGAAGATTCGTGTACTTTCTTTGTGGATTAATTGTGGTTGTAAAGCTCTGTTGATCATATTAGAATAACGTTTAATTCTTCATACTGTGTAAGCTTTTGTGTTCTGTGCCATACATTTACTCCTCCCTTACACAGTACATTACTTTGCGAGAGATGATCAGGAGAAGTTATGAAAATATTTAGGCTCTGTTTATTTTTCTTTCTGACAAATTATTCATCTCAAAACAGGCAGTTGTTTTGGAATAAACTCTAGAACAAAAGAACAAAAGCCCCCATAAAAGTCCAACATACTGAGTTTCCTGGAGGGGAAACTGATTTAGAATCACCTAAAGACTCTTTCTGTTAACATTTCTTCTCTTTATTCCTCCATCCATGCTTTGTACTGTAACAGCTCCCTCATTATATTCTGTTTCACTCTTTAATTTGCTGCGTGTTCATCACTTCCTTCTCAGATTCCCCGACTCCCCTTCCCTTATTTACTTTATATGTTGCAGTTTTCTTTCTTTCGCTTCCTCAAATTACCTCGATGTAGGATTTTTGTTAGCTATCCTTTTTATGTTTTCTGTGCCATGAATAAAACACAAGCCCCATGCTCCCAGATTTCCTGAAGCTCTGTAAGCACTGGACAGCCAGCAAAGTTTTCACAGTTCCTCCCTGTTGGACCTCCTGCGTCTGAATATGCTGACATTGTTGTTCCATGCCAGTGCTCCTTTTGGTCCGTGCATAGCCCTGGGGATCACATACTTCTTCAGTTCGTCAGATAAAAATGTGAGTACCTTGTAAAAAAAGATGAGCCGGGCCTGGGACTGCCAAATACTTTAGATGCTGATGTTGTGTGTGTTACACGCTGTTGTTTAAGCAGCAGGATGCTCTCTGACCCATGTGCGCTTAAGTGTCAAAAATCTACAGCCAGCAGCCCTGCCAGCTACAAGCGTTGCTGAAAATCAGCTGTAATGTCCCTGGTGGGGTTAATGAATAATCCATGCAGATTTTGTGGACACAAAGTTAATTTATATTTTAGTATTTGTACTGCTTTATATTAATTGGTTCCAACAGGGAGTGAAAGATAAGTGTTACATAACACACCCCATGTCCAAGTGTTTTCAAAATGTCAAAGGACATCAAAGGATCAAGACTTAAAGGGGCCACAAATAGCATTTTAACATCAATAAATCACGACTGCATTAATACTAAAGTACAGCTGCGATTACCATAATCATGTGGGACAGCCACCAAGCCAGAGAGTTTCAATGTGATAGTAGTAAGTATCCTCAGTTCAAGGCAAAGTTGAATGAGACCTCAGCTCATTCAACTTTGAAATTGGATGTACCCTTCAACCAGTGACTGGTTGGGTATACAACTCAGGGTGGTGGTGGGAGGTGGTTATTGGGGTTATGTCATCGCTACATTTACTAAATCTGCCACATGAGGTGGAGTGCACTCTATCTTCTAGCCTCATAGAACACATTACCCCAATAGAACACTTCACTTTCAGACTGCTGGCTTATCCGTGGTTTCTAGGATATTTAAAAGTAGAGTAGGAGGCAGAGCCTTCAGCTTTCAGGCTCCTCTTCTGTCGAACAGGCTCCCAATTTGGGATTCAGGAGACAAACACCCTCTTTACTTTTAGGGTTAGGCTTCCCGTGATGCACTGTGTATTTCTTCTTCATTCCCCTTTCATCACTCACTGTGTTTATACACCACTCTGCATTTAATCATTAGTTATTGGGGGAGGGAGGCAAGTTAGGGAAGTTGCCCCTTCCTTCCTATATGCCCTGGTGGAAGCAGCTTGAGGTGACTGTTGTTGTGATTTGATGCTCTATAAATGAAATAGAATTGAACAGAGTCCATTAAAAGCTAGAGTAACATAAAAAAGACAATTGTATTTGCTGTTCATTAGCTTGGAACCAATTCTAACTAAAATTTTAGCAAATGTAAATTTAATCAGACCAGCAATGACAGCGGCAGATGGGATAATTTTTCCCTGTTAAAAGTAACATTGCCAAAAATCAGCTTGGACAGACAAAATATCTGTCGTATTTACCAAAACCAATTAGCAGCTAACTTCAAAACTACAGCTATTCTTTTGTTAAAAACGCAAAGTTTGCGTCACTGAGTGAATTTGCTCCGATAACGGCTAAATGGGATTTTCATCTTCCAAAAAGGTACACAAGATTTTGTGACAGATGGTGGAGTCTAATACATAAATTAACATTTTGCTTTCTTTTGTGTCCAAACACACCAGTGCAACAGCTAATGCAAAAATAAATGCTAAATAATTCACTCTGATGTGGGCTGAGGAACGAGATACAATGGGCTGTGATGCACACAGCCCAAAAAACCATTTCCTATAAACTTCCCAGCTTTTGCCTCTGTAAAAACTCCCACTCTGCACAAAGCTACGAGCTGACAGCGGATTACTTTTCGTGTCATTACTTAGGGATGCTCTGAGTAATCTTTTTGGTGCTGTCATACTTCCAAATACATTGCTGCCACAATGCTGGTGCAGAGCAAGGGTTCTTTGGCTGCAAACAGGAATTAAAGTGTGAATACAGTATTTTAGTGCAAGCCGAAGACAACTCAGTATGGGTGATGATAAATGCTGAAGAAATAACGACAGATTTGTGTGTTTATTTATGTGCGCACATTTGTTTGTTGGAGGATGTGTATTGTGCGTGTGCGGCTGTGAGTAAATAAACGTGTGTATGAGTGGGTGGAGGTGTTTGGAAAGGAAGGGAGAGTAGCAAAGAGACAGAGAGAGAAGATGGGTGGGAGAAAGCGAGAGAGAGAGAGAGAGAGAGATCACACTTTTGTGCGATTCTCCGGTCGAGTGCATTTGGGCATGTTGGCGGGCAGCAGAGGTTATGGAGTCGTAAGGAGCTGGGAGGTACGGCTGAAAGCGAATGAGGCAGAGCAATCGTTGTTGCAAGGGAAACAGTTCAGCATGAGAGCGACGGCACAAGAGGGGGCCTGTGTGCTGCAGTGCTGCCGTGTAAGACATCTCAGAGGTGTCTGACAAGGGGTTAAAAGATTAGAGAACAACCTGTAAGAATACAGGTGTGCGAGAGTAAGAATGAGGCTGTGGCACTGCTAACATGTCAGACGCGCTGATACGTCTGTGCGCTCCAACCCCATTAGACTCCAGTCAGCACAATCAATTTTCCCATGTCAGCCCATTGCCAATCAACCTTGGACCTCTGACCCTGAAGCCGAGCGTGGGCATTTTCAGCCGGCTTTGCGAAGAGCAGCTGAATACCAATGTGTCTCATCCGTCGGCCACGTTTACCAATCCGTTCCATCCAGACTGCGTCTCTCACAGCTTTTCCTGTGCACCGCATGTAGAGATCTGCTCGCTGCACTCGACAACAACAACTTCATCTTCCTGTAATTTAATTTAGAGGCAGCGGCTGGCATATAATATGCATAATAAGGTAGCGCCCGGCAGTTACTGATGATCACAAATCGGGATAATGCACGAGATCTTATTGCTGAAAATGCAAATACCAACATAGGCTACATTTGTCAGTGAACCTTACTCCCGGCCTCAGCACGTGAAGGTCCACTGACAGATTAGGAGACAGAAAATGACGAAGTGAAGTAACTGACTTAACGCCATGTTGACTGATCCTTTTATGAACTATTATCTTCAAAGCAGACTGTGTAAAATGTCATAATCCACTTGAAATTAATCTGAAGCCTATTCCTGTGTCAGCAGCCACTGCTGTCCCTTCTGTCTACATGTCTATCTGTGAGCTGATAAAGCATTAAACCCTTAGCAAGTACCCTTTAACAGAGAAGTTGGGGCTCCTCTGAAGCCCCTGAGCTCATCATCTGGCTTACTGTCTTCCACACCTTTGTTGGTTGATTTAAAGTGTTCTTCAGTATGTTAATCCACCATCTCTGTTGCATGTGTTTGAATAATTCAATGGTTGGGTGTTGCAAAAAGCAGCCGTGTATGCCTCTGCTGGAGTGTTTTGTTGTTTATGAGATGCAGGCTCTGGCTAAGTTGCCTTTGTTGTTGCCTATTGATCACCATCTCCATTAGCAGGTGATAGCAAAATGTAGGCTGTTTCTAATCTGTAGCACTCATTTCTAAACATGCTCGTTATTCTGCAGATAGATAGATGAATGAATGTACAGTAACAGAATGAGAATCATCTCATTTAAAAAAATACAAAAAAATAACAAACAATAAAAACAAGACGAGGTGGAAGCTGAAACGTACCACTTTTCTCAGTTCCATCTATTAAAGCAGTTAAAGCAGAGATCAGGCCTGACTTTGCTTGTGCTACCCCAATTATTAAAGGCACCAGGGGTAGATCAGAGGGAGGGGGTAGTCTCTCTATCTGTGTGTGTGTTGTGTGTCTGTGTGTGTGTGTGTTACTCATAGAGGGGCCATAAATCTGTTTACACAGGCACATTTTGGGGACCTGCCGCAAAAAGCAAAACCACGCATATAATGACTTGATTTAATGTTAATGTGATGTTAGGTTTAAGTCATCTGAAGTAATGTCAGTTTTTGTGTGTGGGTGTGTGTCAGAGTGTGCACGTGTGTATGTGTGTGGTTTGGAGTGCATGCTCTTGCACTCCTGTTGTATGCCCCCTTATTTTGCCCTCGCTACTAAATCTCTGATATAACTATAACTGTGTAACACCCACTAGAGTACCTCCAACCATAACTCACTACATGCATGACAACAACAATAACAACAACAACAGAATATCCTGAATGCACACAGAATCATCACTTTGGTTCCCTTTGTTTATGTTTATGAGGTAAAAATGACCCTGGTGCATTCTTTGGCCAAGTGTTCCAGTCTATTTGCAGAGGGACAAAAGAACCAAAAGGCGCTGTTACAGTAGGAGGTCACAGAATGACTTGATGACTTCATGCCAAAAGCATTTCTCACTTAAAAACACACAAAGACAAGGAAAGGGTTTTTTTTTTTTTTTTTGCTCCAGCAATCGCAGGTGGAAACTGTGTGGAGAGTTCTTCATCAGCATCATCCTACATCCTCCATCACAGAATACATTGCAGTGCGACATATTCACCACTTATTTCTATTTATAACTTAAACATGAACATGTGTATTCACGTAAAAGCGCCGTCTGGGTGCACAGAGTTTACTGTAGACAATTTTTAAAAAACCACATGTTTTCGCACCTTTAAAAACAGATCAAAACGCGCACTATTAAAAGGCAGTTTTTAACAAATAACCGAAGAATGTTCTTTACGCTTTAATGATTTATATTTTTTTTCCTTACCTCTGAGTTCTCGTCAATCCAGATATTGTTTGAAGGACGCAAAGACTGGCTTGTTTTCGCCTGTACATTATGGCTCGGATGCTGATGGTGTCGCCCACAGAAAAAGACATTTCTCAGACTTTCTCATTTGAAGAAATGGCCAATCATTTCGCTCGGGAAAAAAGGGGGAAAAAAAGAAAGAAACCCACTGCCGCCCGCCACAGTATCGTAATTTCTCTCCACTATAAATTTGAAGGTCGCTTTCTTCAATAAGCCATTTGGCCACTGAAATTCTGTCGTCTTTGCAAAGTTAAAATAGCTTCTGTAAGCGAGAAAGAGAGAGAGAGCGGGAGAGATTCCCGGTGTGGGGAGGTTTAGAGACGCGGATGATGAGATGAGGTGAGGAGTGTACACGCTTTGCAGTGCGCGCAAAGCGAGAGCCCCCAGAGCAGCGTCCACCCCTGCCCGTCTGCATGCATCTTACTTTCACAGTACTGAAAACGGTAGCGAGGTTAATCTTGTCTTACAGATGATGTGTGTGTGTGTGTGTGTGTGTGTGTTTTTTTCTTCCTCTTGCAAATCATTAAGAGGCAGAAGCAGGCTATAAAAGCTCCACCTCTGAGAAGTGTGGGCAATTGCCCATCATTTAGACGCTCCATGATTTAAATCAATTATTTCAGACAGCAGCCGCTTATGTCACGGAACAGCGACAAACTACAACACATGTTCTGCAAGAGATTAAAAAAACAAAAACAGAAAGAAAATAAAAGCTGTCATTGTTGTGATTAATCGTGAAACATAATTGGGGTGGACTGTCATATCTCGAAGTGTTTCACAGCAGACAGCAAAACCTTTCGCAAGCTGCCTCCACAATTAGAGATTGGACTACAGCTGATGTCTATTGTGACTCTGCTGATTTGATTAGCTAAAATGGACTCGGTGATCTCAGTAAAGGCACTGTGACATTTGTGCGACTTTAATCTTTCATTTCAAAGTAGACACGGGGAGCCACAACTTTCCTATGATAGACTTTGAAAGACCTGAAAGCAGAATTGAATGAACTTTTCAGTGATTCCATCTAATATGATCCTCAAAGTCACAGCAGTAGGCTGTCGATTATTTTGTACTGCGAGATTTTGTGTTTTTCGTGTAAACATGAAGGTTTATTTTTATGTGGGCGTGGCTTAATTGAGTACAGGTGATGTCACACACCTTTAATGGCGTGCAATACTAAAAATGTTGGTATTGATCAGATACTGATTTTATAAGGGCAGCTTAGCAGTGTGACATGACTTATGTAACAAACAATCAACAATTTGCTAGTTCTGAACCCGTTTTAATGACCAATAAATCACTGTATTCATTTTTATTTTCCACAATAATCAATTCATAATGTTGTACTAGTACGAATCGAATACCAATACCAGTGCTGTTATCCATACGATCAATCCGTCTATATCTAAATTTCTAAATTTGCTAATAATATTGATAATAGCTGGATGTCATTTAAAGCGCTAAGTTGTATATATCCTTTCCGTTTTCGTCTCACAGTTAAAATATTTGGTAAATAATTAGTTAAAACTGTCAATAGTTTATTATGAAAGTACATGACAGTAGTTCCTCACATTATAAAATTGGTCTGTTAATCACAATTTGAGACGCTCATTCTTTGAGACCTTAGCGAGCTTAAAACCCCTAAACATTAAGTTAAACTACCACATTAACTTTGCAATCTCAAACCGCTACATGAACTAGGAAGCTTCATTAGCACGAAACAGCAAGTTTACTCAATAATCATTTACTGCATAATTCAGTCTTTCCCTATATTAAGCTGAACCTTGATTGATCTCCCAACCAATTATAAATAATAAGATTATGATTTCTCAGTATCCCTGCTACATTTAATCCACGCACCCATTAACACATCAATATTTTCTAGCTGTATTATTTTGAATGTGTCAGACATTCTTTAGTCAAGAGTAATAACAGTGTACTGCACATTCAAAAGATTTAGGATGAAAAAGAAACTGTATTTTATTCTGGTGAATCACAATTATGTTGTATTTCAAGATTTTTGTTGACCAACATATAGATAGGTAGGTAGATAGGTCTTTCAGTAGAATGTATCTGTTCCTTATGTTAAAGGAAGGGCTTTATTTAAAGTTCAAGACATTCTTCATAGAGTTAATGTGAATTTCAAGTGCTTAATGTAAGTGAACTTCAAAGGAAATCCATATCATTATCTAGGTTCTAAATCGTCTTTAACAGCATGTAAGTGGAGTCCTGACCACAATCTTGTCATTTTGATCTTTAAAGTAGAAACTCTTGCGTTTGCAGCCAGGGATTTAGGAATTGAAACTTCCTTCCTTTCATGTATAGTGTGTTGTGCACTTGACATTTGGACCAGTGCACTACCGAGCAAGATGGGAAAAAAGATCAACAAAAACCCAGAATGTCTGAGGATCAAAAATAGTCAAGATCATCAGCGAGGATGACCAAGACATGGACAACAGGGAAGAAAAAGGAGGGCAAGTCCAAAGGGAGGTGATGCTGTGTAATAGCCTGAGTGTTCTGAAACAATGCTCATACCTCCATTTCACCGCTTTTACTCTGTACTGTCACAACATTTCTGTTCTTTTACTTGTTTTTTTTTTTTTTTGGTACATTGTCCTCCACTGTTTTCTATTTTTTCCCCCAACTCAATATCCCTGCTATCATATCTGACAACTTGATTCAGATTCACCGGTCAGCTGCAGTCAGGACCTCATCAGAGACCTTTCAATCATAGAGCTCGTACACAGCTTTTCTCCCTTCCTTCACTTCTGTTATTTTGAACCCAGCTTGACCACTGTATAGTAGGCACACTGAAAAATTCAGCCCTATCCTCCTCTGCTTTTTGGAGGTGGTCTTCTTGTCATACCTGCAGGCATGTCTTGCAATGCAGATGAGCTGTAAGATCCAATTTGTTTGTGTGGAGATGACTCGAATTCCTTTGCCACAGAACATTAGGGCTGCAAATTAATATCCCTGGGCTCACTGGCTCACAGGTCTGTTTCGAGACAGAAGACAGGCATTCTGGGATAATGGCAGATGCATGGAGAGAATTCTTTAAGACCTGCAGTGCCTTGTCTTTATAAACCCTTCTCCACTCCAACATTTTTCCCGCTTTCCCCTTATGGTTTCATTTGTCACCTGTAGCGACCTTCTCCTAAATGAGTGCAAAAGAAAGAGGGCTCATCTCTAGTGTCGTGCTCAGAGTTACAACATCTACAGTCTCTGTCATTCTCCGCAGACACTCACGGGGAATGACAGGAGGGAATACAAATGAGCAACAAAGTTTTTAAGGGGCAAAAACCTGATACAGATCTCAGCTAGATGACAATATGTACAGGTGCTCACTGGTTTTACTGATACTGATATTTATTTCAGTCATTATTAGGATTTTCTTTTTCAAAACAGAAAAAAATAAAAGGTTATTTAAATAAATAAATGTTGACAATCAAGAATTAAATTCAAAGGAAATAACAAAGTATTTATTAAGATGATGTAGGCTGAAGCTTAATCTTATTGTGCCTACACTTTAATACATGCAGCCATTTTTCACTAGATTTTCTTTGCTTTTGTGTTAGTTATTGGAAGGTTACTTACACTGTCTTATTTTTTTTATTTTTTTCATTGCAAACATAGGCAGTGATGTTGAAATATGGTACATGAACGTAATTAAATGATACATTTACTCCATGTCATAATGTAAATTTGCTGCTGGCAAAACTGGTGCAGTCTACCATCTGTTCTTGATCATTAACACTCACTATGCTTCATACAGTACATGATTGTTTGACTGTTGTGAGGCTGCACATAATACAGTACATAATTGTTTGGTTCTCTGCATTTTAGATACAGTTTTAAGGAAGCAGATTTTCCCTACTTGACAATAGTTGGATAACAACTGATGCTACTCTCAGGTCTGTACATATGCCTCGTAAAAAACTGAATTGCTTTTAAAATGTATCATTTTAAATAATTTTTCTTAAATGCAAAGAGTGAGATACTTGTTGGTGGATCTAATGTAGACACGCGTTCAATTTTCCTTCCATTTCCTTGAACAATGTTGGATAAAAGGCTCAGCTGATAAAGAAACGACATTCTACCTCCCTGTTAATGGGTTTTTACCAGCCTGTTCATTTTGAGCAATGTATTCTCACTCACAAGTGATCACACACTGATGCACTGATTATGGGTCAGGAGCATATTCTCATCATAACGTAAGTTTTGGTGTCATTTTCTAACATAAGAAAGAACAATAATGGAAACAGTATGAATAAGCAGGCAAGAGAGGGGACAGATGCATAATCAAAAGGCAAATCTTACCCATCTCGGAGAAGCGCCTGACCCATGTTCTCAGTTACCATATAATTGGATATGCACAAGGTGTGCTTTGGCCACAGTGTTATGATGTGGCAGCTGAGAAATCGCTGAGAGCCCTCCTGGGAATCATACTCTCAACTCTTTGTTTAGGACACTTAGCCATCACAGGTAAATGTTTTGTATACCCTTTGTTCGGCTAGTTACTCCTGTACAGGAGGTCTCGACCAACTCCTTGTTCAAAGGGTTCAAGTTTCTGATACCAAGAATTGTTCCCCAACAGGTAATGCAGAAACTGAATTGAGTTGGTAGTGAGAAGACTCAAATAGCTCTGACTTCTTACCTCTGGATGTCTATCCCAGCCTAATTTTTTAATATGCAAGCTTAATTGTGTGAATGCTTATCATATGAAACTAACCAATACGTCACAAACCTCTAAAACAGGACATAACCAAAGCTGAAAAGGTTTTTTTTTACACCACCTCCATTGCTTCTGCCTCCTTTGACTCTCTTGCTTTAATATTTCTGCAGTCAGTGCGTCAAGGCACCAGCAAAAAGACAGCAGCATTTGATGCCCTGGAGAAAGCACTGGTTTTCCTCAAGAAGTCAGACCTTATCAGGACAAGTAACTGACCTTATCACTTACTTCTATCAATTGTTTCTCTTGTAATGTTTATCCTGACCCAATGTTTGTGATATTTTCAGTCTTTTTACTTCCTTATTTATTTATCTTTATTTATTTATTAGCACACATACTGCAAGGTGAAATTAAAGTACCAAATAATAATGTTCAGTTGTGCTATGAGCTAGCTTTTAACACATGCAGTATATAATAATAATAATAATAATATATACCTCCAGAGTTTAAAAAGTTGTGAGGAAAATTTCTGGTGTCACAGCTGTGTTAAAATATTAATGTTTATAAACAGCAGAAGTTGCTGAGAGTCTGTGAAAAGTTGGATTAAACTCCACCTGAATATATTTGTGACTTTGACACTCTTGTCGGAAGTTAATAGCTGCCAGGTGGGTAAAGTCTAACCTTTTTGTGCGTGTTTAATGTGGTTGAAGGTTTGCATGCAGCATACTAAACACAACCAGCTCAAAGTAAACAAAAAAGCTGGTGTTGTGGGCTGCTTATCTCTAAAAGCCTTCCTCTGAAGGTAAGATCAGTAGGTAAGAACATCAGTCACGTACGCTCCTCTACAGCACAGAACCTACACAGTGCTGCTGCATTTTTTAAAAGATACCTCTGGACCGTGAACAATGATAGTGTATGTTTATTGCATGCCAGACCTGTACAGTAAGGGAAATGATGATTTGATCCCCTGCTGAATCTTTAAGTGTGCTCACTTACAATGAAATGAAGAATCCCTTGTTTTTAGGGTAGTTTCATTTTAATGGAGAGTATCAACCAAAAATTCAGAACATAAACAAATATTATATAAAAGTTATAAATTGATTAGCATGTCAGTGAGTGAAATAAGTATTGGATCCCCTATAACCCAGACACCTGCAGATTGGCTGTGCGTGTCACGGCTCGGGGCAGCGGCCGTGTGATGAGAGGAAAGGAGGACTCAGATGCAACACTTACTAGAGATGCAGGGAGGTTTATTTACAAAAGGCAGAACACAAGGTGGGGATGGCACAACAGAACTAAGGATAAACTGAACTGGGAAAACTAAGCTATAGAACGGCAAACCTGAAACACGAGAGGAGGACAGCAGGGAGAGCACGTAGTGGAGTCACGGAGAGGAAAACGGAGCAATGCAGAGTAGGCAGGGTGACACTGAGTGATGAACACAGACGACACAACGAGGAACTGAGGGAAACACACACTATAAATACACAGAGGGACACTGGGCAATCACATACAGGTGGGAGACACAGCTGGACCTGATTAACCTGACGAGACAGGGGAACACTAACACCAGGGACCAACAGAGGGAGCACAAACCCAGAAACCCAGTATCTAAAATCCCAAAACACAAACCATCCCAAAACAGCCCACAAATAATAACAATAAATACACCAAACACAAAATCCCCGAGTCATGGACTCAGGACCATGACAGTGCGCCCATGTGACACGGATTCCAAGCAGTTCTAGATACTCCTGATCGAAACACGTTACGTGTATAAAGCACGCCTGTTCAAGGAGAGCTGTCAAAGGACATCAGTGACAAGGCTGTAGACCTGCACAAGGCTGGAATGGGCTACAAGACCATCAGCAAAAAGATTAATGAGAAGGTGACAAATGATGCTGCGATTATTCAGAAATCGTCATGGCTGTGTACAGGCAGGCAGGATGATGGACCCAAATCCAGGAGTCCAACCACGAAAGACGTAAACTGAGAAAGGCAGCTTTTATTGCTGTAGAAAAACTCATCTTTACAAAAAACATGACAAAATAAAACAGACTTCAAATGCTGAACTAGAACCTACACTGGGGAACAGGTAACCGAACTAAGACCACTTGGGACACGACGAGAGGAGACACAGCACAACGAGTATAATAGCAGTAGTTGCAGTAGCACGACGCAACAAAGAGCGCTGGAGGACACACTATAAATACACAGGCAGGAACATGAGGGAACAAGGAACAGGTGGGAACACAGCCAGGAGAAATTAGACCTAACGAGACAGGGGAAGCAAAATTAGAATCACTCACGTCAAACAGACTTTCAAAGCAAAACAGGAAACACCCAACAGACACAGACTTGACACTGAACCAAAAGGGACACATGAACGAAACCTAAGAACTAGAAATCACCGAGCAAAGAACTAGCGCACTAGAAATACGGAGAAAGAAACCTAAACACTAATAGTGATAACAATGATGAAAATCAAACATCAAATCAGAACACAAGTCATTTACAGCAAAGAAATCATAGAACAATAATAATAACAAACAAAACACTGAGTCACTGACCCAGGACCGTGACAGAAATAGAAGAAATATAACTGACGATCATTTGCCCTCATTCTGGAGCTCCATGCTCTTGCCTCATGGAGTGAGGATGATCATGAGAAACGTGGTGGATCAGCCCAAAAGTACATGGTAGGAGCTGGTTAATGATCTTGCAGCACCTGACAGGTCACTGTGTTCAAGAAGGCTTTAACTTTAAGTTTGCCAGTGAACATCTAAATGATTCAGAGAAGGCCTGGGAGAACGTGCTGTGGTCAGATGCAACCAAAATCAAGATTGTTGGCATCAACTTGACCCACTGTGTGTGGAGGAAGAGAAATGCTGAGCATGACTCAAAGAAAACCACGGCCACAGTCAAGCACAGAAGTGCAAACATTATGTATTGGGACTGTTTTTCTGAGTGCAGGACAAAACAGAATTCTTCATCAAGTACTAAGTCATATTTTCCTTGGGGACGAAATACTTACTTACTTAAGTACTTTTATGTGTTGGTCAGTGGTCATTGATAACTTTATTGTCCCCAATGGGAAATTGATTTGCAGTACGTCCACACATCAAACCACACATTGTGTTTTTTTCTGGATTTTTTCCTTGATATTCTGTCTCTCTCCATTAAAATAAAACTACCATAACAATTAAAGACTAACATTTCTTTGTAAGTGAGCAGATTTACAAATTCAGCAGGAGAGCAAATCAGTTTTTCATCTACCGTACTACTACTGGTTGTCAAAGACCAAAATCAGCCATCAGGGGCAAAAACCTCAGTGCAATCTAGGACAAACATTTAGGAGTCTGCAAACGACTGCAAATGCACATCTCAGACAGCTCCGAATTGAACTGTGTAAAGAAGTCTTAAGAGAAATTCATGCTTTGAAGACACAGAAACTGTGGCCTGCATGTTATCAACACACCACTGTCATCCCTCTGAACCGAGTACAAAAAAGACAACCAGCTGAAAGCACAGAGTATTTTTTTAATTGCCGTTTCATCCTTTGACGTGTCTGTTTAAATCCAAGACACTTGTTTCAGCAGTTTAAATGAAATACCACTCTTTTTAGAGATTACTCTTTGTTTACGCATTCATGGGATTTTACAGTCAGGATAAAAGCAGATCACAGCAGCTTTTCAAACAATGGGTTTTGTGTTCTCACCACCAAACAAAATAAAGAACAAAACTGGTCTGAAAATAATCAAACTCAAAGTGGACCCATCCTTGGTCCTCCACACACACTGTTCTGAAGGGGCTTTGAAGGTCTTTCATGACTTTTGTTCTCGTTTGAATAAGAATCGAGCAATCATAGCATATTATTGGAGAAGGCTGTGTCTAGACATATCTCTCCACTTCAGCTATGTCTTTTATGACCACAGTTTAATTTAGGCAAATCTTCAAAAGTGAAATGAAATGTATTTTCTTGCCCTCCCCCGTGTTAAACATTAATTGTTTTTATGCTTGTAAGCACCCTTCTGTTTATGGTTCCTAGCTTTCTACTAATAAGCTTCACTGGGAATCCATCAAGCCTTTCATTTTAATAGTTTTCCATTTTCTTGTTAAGACTGACGTTTTTTTGTTTTTGTTTTTTCATTTACCACCTTTAAATCTCACGCAGCAATGCATCATTTATCCCAAGAGATCATTCCACCCTTTTTATAACACTTTTTTTATAAGAAGTTTTAAAAAAAGCTCCTACATCCTTTTTGTTTGCACAGAAAAACTACAGGTCCATTTTAATGATATCGTTAGTACCATACACGGCACAATAAATCCTAACTTTTACTTATTTTTTTTTTAAAGGAGCATATGTATATATAATACATAACATACGTATATAATTTTGGTTATCCACACATGAGATGGATTAAGACCAGTCACTTGTTAAAAAAAATTAATAAACAATGAAAGGATTAAGAAAAATATCAATTAATTCTGGCGCATAAAATTGAAAGGGAAAAAAAAGGTAATCCCGGCATAAAGACTTACTGGCACTAACATTTATTCTTTATCAAAAGGTCTCCTGTCAGAATAAAGTGAGCAGAGTGCTCTGTTCAACTGTGCATTGTAATTTTTCAATGTCACTTGCTTAAATGAATAGTTTAGATAAGAGAATTAAGAAATCACAGATTTGTTCAGTTACCAAGGGAGTAAGCTTATCCAGTGTGTAATTTACTAGACAGGTATTAGCGTTATGACTGATGAGAGTAAAGTAGCTCGTCAGTTTTAATTGTGGTCATTATGCTGCATGGAAGGTGAACAGACTGTAAAAGACTGGCACGCTAGAGAGCCCTTTTATGAAAAAAATATGTTAGGGTTGGCCTAAAGGCCTACTGATAAAGTTAGCATTGATTAGCAGGTATCTGACTGCTGTATACCCATACAGCCTGTAGATGGGCTTTGATCAAGAAAATATTGTCACTTGGGGCTCCAAAAGACTATAAGACAGAAGTCATGTTATATATTATAGATTATACTATTATATATAGACTTTGTATTATAACTAATTTGAGCTTTGATACTGAAAAACACAGAGTTGGCCTAGAAAATTTGTGGTCTGGTTGGCAGCCAGGTGGGGTCTGAGAGGAGTCAGATTCCAACTCTGAAATATTATTTGGTCTACCCCAGCCTTCAGCTCTTCCTCCTCTTTGATCAGGACCCTCCACATCTCTGGTGCACTGCTGCAATGCTTTGGGTCTCTTATAAAGTGCCTCTCAGGGCCCTTTGATTCCACCACCTACCTGCTCTTGTTTGTGATGTGCCTGGCCACGACTGTTTCAAACCCCAACCAGCCATCCTCTCAGCTTCATGTGAAAGGAATCCCTACAGACTTCTGCACAATCACAGGACCACACCACCACTGAACAAGTGAGTCTGGACAAGTGTTTGAATCTCACCAACAAATGCTCCCGGGTGCATTATGACTCTAGCATCTCAGTGTTCTTGGAAATAACCAAACTTTTAATTAAATTATCATAACTGTAATATATTTTATAAAAATGGTACATATACATAAATCTTTCTATTACTTTTTAAGTCTTCTGTTAATTTAGTGTATTCTCTTTAGTTGTAATTATCTAATTTTTATATAGGAAAGTTTTTGCGTTTTTATGTAGGTGTAAAATTAGCTTTTATTGGGGATAAGGAATGAGCATAAAATCAAAATCAAACCATAATTTTTTCCATATTTTTCAGTTGGCACTCTTAAAATAACTGCACCTTGCAGAATGACAGGCCTAATTTCACTGTCCCTAAATGCTCAGCCAAGCCTGCAGTGGCTCAGTCTGACTTGTGAAGATCCTGGATAAATGATTGGCAACTGTTTAATGAGGGCCTGCATACCTTTGATTACTAGGCCCCACTAATGAACAGCATGTCAGTTTTGCCCTATTAGCACAGAATACAGTCTTGGCTACCCTGGGTAATCAGTCGAAATGCCAGTCAAAGGGCACATTTGATATTTCATGCAGCTCCCTGTGGAAAATCTGAATAATCAATTCAAACTTTTAGATAGTATTTCTCTGGGGTGATGTCATCTGCTCTGCGTGGATGGCTAGAACACATTTGAACACACCATGATAGCATGATTGTAGTTAATGATGATCTCCCAATATTTATCATACAGGTCACTGTTGACATTACTTTTTCTTTTCTTTTCTTTTCTTTTCTTTTCTTTTCTTTTCTTTTTCATTAGTGAAACACATGTATATTTCCAACACAGACAGCCACTCACAGTGTATTTTCCCACCTTATTCATTTTTAATCATGTCTTGAGTATACATTTCTGCTCATATGCAGATGACAGTTATCCCTATTTAGCAGTATTCTGCCATATACTCCGCCAGACCAAAAAAAGGGATCACACATTGTAAAATTTTGTTGGACCATCTTTAGCTTTGATGATGGCACCATTTAACATGGCATTTGAATAAGTTTATGCAAAATCACATTATTTTTTTCCACCTGGCGATCTCCTGATACTTTTGATGGAAGAATGTGACTGCTAAAGTCTTCTCATTAACATCCCAAAGATTTTTGGTGTGGTTAAGGTCTCTGTGGTAGCTAGTCCAAGTGTGAAAATGAGGTCTCATGTTCCTACAATGGAGAACAGGAAGGCTGAGCAGAGGGTAATTAAAAAAGCCCCCAAAAATCATTGCTTTCCCTTTGCCACCCCTGGAGGTCATTGCCAGATCCTGCCAGACATCCTGCCAGTTGTCTCAAGAAAACCAGGGCCCTCACAGGTGACTGCGTGCATCCTGACCACCACCTGTTTGACCCGCAGCCCTCGGTCGGCGCCTCAGGTCTATCAGGTCCCACACCTCCAGACTCACAAACACTTTCTTCCCCTGGGCCATTCGGACTGTTAACAAACACGATCATGAAAAATGCAAGAATTCCCCAGCAGTGTAAACCTGTTTTTCTTGTGCAGAAAGGTGGTTATTGGAGTCACCTTCATTGTGGGCAGACATCTGAAGATATCTCAAAATGAGTCAGAATGCAAAATGAATCACGGAAGAAGGAATATTCAGAGCTGAGTGCTGAATCACCACCCAAAACTGAGTTTTCAAATGCATAAAAAGACAAACACAGGGGTAGACACCCACACCTGGAGAGATCAGGATTTGTACAAAAAAGGGCAAAGACTCAGGACAGTTTTTTATTTGTCTCCATTTCATATACTTTATAGCTCCCAGCACATCTTGAAATAAAAAACACAAAACAAAAACAAAACACAAAATGTATTTAAGCTCTACCTTTAGAGACATTTTGTGAAAATGATGATATTTTTCTCATTTAAAAAAAATGTTTATGTGCTTGTTTTGTTTGTCTTGACTGTTTACCTTCATATAGGCCAACTGGGCCAACCAGTGCCATGTTAGTAACAGCTCTGGTGAAAATCAGTTCTCTAAGCATAGACTGTGAATGTCACACACCTACGTACTGTACTCACTGTTTACAATGCAGCAATGCAGCACACACTCACAGCTGAATGGCATGTGGTTTAACAGGAATTAATACAGTTGTGGACACATGTCTTGTAAAAGCTCCAATTCCTTTAAAGCCTCATTTAAGATATCTCATATGGTCATATCATTTTGTTAAACACGTAGACTACCAAAGGGGTTTATATATGCAAGAAAGTCATGACACCCTCCAGCTACTGAGATTATGAGTGAATGACTCAGCTAGAGGTGGATTTTGGAAGAAGTAGAAAAAAAACTAACTTAGGCTTACTATAACATGCTCATAGAATCTGGCTGTCAAGGTTTTTTTTTTCTACTGTGAATTCAATTAAAATGTCAAACTCTGTGTTGGTTCATGCATAACACCGAGGTATATTATACATTTTCTGAGACAGAGGAGAAGAGAAATTGAGTGGAAAGGTTGGTGAGTCAAGCAGTAGCTCTTTGAGTAAATTGGTTTTGCTACAAAACAGTTGCAACAAGGTTTTCAAAAATATAGGATAGCAGTTAGGGGAGTGAAATAAAGACTTATTTATTTTTCACAGTTTAGTGGAGTTACTATAAAGTAGATTTCTTGGGCATAATGTATTAAAATTCATCGAGGAATCCAACCGTACCTCTTCACCACTGAGAAAATCTGACATAAGTTCAAAACACTTCAAACTTTGACCCTTTAATGGTGCTAGAGTTTGAGTATAGTCACTTAAATCTAATAGACTCTTCCTTTAACCATGTTCTAGATGTCCCAAATGCAAACAAACGATCTTCTTTTTCTTCTTTCATCTGTTTCCTTTATGGGTCGCCGCAACACATCATCTGCCTCCATCTCTTCCTGTTCCTAGCATCCTCTGTCACACCATCCTTTTGCATGTCGTCCTTCACTAAATGCATGAATGAGCTTCCTTTTTTTCTTCAACCTGGCAGCTCTATCTTGGCTTCACATCTTTTTCTCAGTTTCACCCTCTCCAAACCATACATCATAGCAGGTCTCGCTACTATCTTGTAAACCTCCTTTTTCACTCTTGCTGATATCCTTCTGTCATAAATCACCCCTGACACCCCTCTCCAACCACTCCACCCCGTGTATTTTAGCTCACTACTCTCTACGCCTTGGATCATCACCTTTCCCTCCCTCTTTCTTATTCTCACACATATGTCTTCTGTCTTACTTTTATTAACTTTCTATTGCTTTTCTTTCCAGTGTGTACCTCCACCTTTCCAGCCCAACTTCCACCTGCTTGCTACTCTCACTACAGATTCTAATGGCGTGTGTAACGCCTCATCCTTCAGCTGATCCCTGAGGAAGATGCTGTTCTCTGACTTAATCCCCCATTCGTTGTCTATTCCAATACATCTGTGACTCCTGCACACCTCACCACTGCCTCACTGTCCTCATGCATGTCCAAGGTAAACAACCTTTAAAATCTTTTAAAAAAGCCTTAAAAAAAACCAAATAATATATATATATATAATATGGTTTAGTAGACAGACAGACAGACAGAAACAAAGAAGTCATGAATATTATGAATATGGCATTTATATCCCAGATGAAGATTAATTAATTCAGCTGCCAAACCATTAGTCATGTCATAAGGGATATGTATTCATCCGTGTTGTTTTGTTCTGATTTGATAACAATCAGAGGTTATCAGTATTCCAGCACCACCCTGCTATAAATACACTATCACTCAAAACATTGGTGAAAATGTCCTTGGGTTTAAAAATATCATGTTTTATCTAAAACAACTTATAATTGATCAGGCGTGTAACTAATCCACTCTGATGTGCAGCCTGCAGACAGATTGGCAGACTGTCTTCTACATGTTGCATCTTTTTACTCTCTCCATGGGGTCAGTGTCCCAAGTCACCCATCTATGGGCTCTTACGCTATTGTTGGTTCTTCAGCCGACTGTGGAGCAGAGCACAGTTGTAACATAGAAATTTTGTCTTTGCAGTGACACTGTTTTTTTGTTTTTTTTCCACTTCCGTCATTCATGGTGAACTTTGCTATCACTCCCTTCCCTGTTCCAGCCCACTTTCAACCAGTGAAGATTCAACCTATACATAGAATCATCCATGCTGAGCTACATCCTGCTGTTTTTTTGGAAGACTGCACACAGGCACATTTGCCCAGGTTGTCTAGGCTCTGTGCGGGCAAATATCTATGCCAGTGGACACAAAATAGTCTTGAGAAGACTCGTATCAGCTGGGAAGGACAGAAAGGGAGAAAACAAATTCTACCTCACACACATGCAAAGGAAAACTGACACTAAGGGGTGGGGGTTGTCACAAATTTCCTTAATGAAACAAACAAAACTGGACAGAAAAAGGAACAGAAGAGTTAAAGAGTCAGCCAAGGTTATTATAGTATTACATACTTATAATATTATTATTTTTTAAATTAAGTTTTCAAATGTTGTTTTCCATTCAATTTGTTTTAAGTCACTACATGTATTTCTATAGACAAATAATGCCTAAAATGATGTGTTTGTGTTTGTGGCAACATGCCCTACTCTGCTCCTGCCTTCCAAAGTCCTCATCCCTGAACATTTTCATGCCATTATGCAGCAGGAAGCTAAACAGGCTAAATGAACAAGCCAAGAACAAGCCAAGCCATTTAAATGGCATTACATGTAAGGCTATTTTTAAAACAGCATAACAGTGTGAATCAAACTGCCTGTTTAAATCATCTTTTTGTGTCCTCTCTCTGTGCTGCAAATGCACAGGATTTTAGAACAGCTTACCTGTACCTCAAATGATCTCTCTCTCTCTCTCTTTCTCCGTTTGTTCATCTTGCCAAAATAATCACAAGAACAAGGAGAAGCCACATAAATTCTGGCTTTTCTGAGGGACAGCGATTGACAGTCCCTGTTAGAACCTAGTTAGACAAATATGTTATGAGAGGCAGCGTTTTTGGCATCAAGTTTGATATGTTTTGTTTTCTTGTCTATCCCTGCCGTCTGGGTCTTTTTGTCTTGGCAGCGCTTGTCTTTTTTTCCCCTTTTTTTAAAAATATTGCAGACACTTCTCGGAGGTATTGCTACTGATGCATACTCTTCAAATAGTCATTCACCTGACAGTGATGTCACGTCTTCCTCTGATATTTGTTGTTGAGTTTATATAATCGGTCATCACACAAGAAACAGCATTCATTGTAATCACCACTTTTATTTCCACCATAAAAAAGATATGTTTACTTTCAGTACGATTTAGTCATTCACAGGAAATTCTAGCAGATTCATTTGCTAAACTGCACATGCACGAACACATAAACAGGTAGATTTTGAGGTCTAAAAGATGTGTTGTCTGTAAAGTGCTTTACAGTCCTGCTGAGCATAGGATAAAGGGATAATATTATGTTTTATTAAAAGAGGAAGGGCTTTTTGCAATGCCTTTTTCATTGCATGGTATTTCAGCTAAGTCATAGGGGGCATGTTGTGTGAACTGACAGAGTTCTGCAGAAGTGAATGAGCCTCAACAGTTCTGTGTGAAACAAGAGGCAAGAGTCTTTGTACAGAGAGATAAATTTAGGAGTGAAAATGTCAATTTCTGTTGTGTGCTAGATTTGAAATGCACCCAAGATTTGAAGGTGAGGCTGAAGGTATTGGTTAAGCATGAAGAAGAAATAATGACCTTTCACTGCATTTTTGCAATGTTTGAGTGTTCTGGCAGTGTTTTGGAAAGAAAAAAAAGAGCATTATTTGGATTTTTCCTTTTGGACTTTTAATCCATTCATTTTCTTAGAGGTCTATCCAATCTAGGCTGATGGGGAGCCTTTCCCGACTGTCAGTGGGTGAGAGGGAACGTACACTCTGGATAGGTTGCCAGTGCATCACAAGGCTCTAAATCAATTTCCTGTAGTAATTTTAAAAGCAGTGTAAACAAATGCCTAAAGTGTTTGGAGGATTTTTATATCTGCATAGAAATTCTTTTTAAAGATTACTGCAATTAGGCCTGCAGTAATTGCCATTTTGATGAAGTGGAAACCAAGTCATTTGTCTATATAGCTTGTTAGATAACAACAAATGAAATGCAGTGGATTTAGAAGATTATAATTCTAATCAATAAATTAAGCCATGCTGTTATTGCTAAAAAAAAGGGGGAGTTGCATAAACATATTAGAAATGCGAGACAGGAGACTGCATGTACTTAACACAGCACACTGATTAGTTTAAAAGTGATTACCATAAACTTGTTGATAATGTCCTTGAATAAAATACATTTGTGTTCATAACATGGTGAGGTCTTGCTCGACTCATAAAACTATTAAAGACGAGCAAAAATAATTATTCATGACGATGATTATGATTAATTATTTATTATTCGTGATGCTGGCCATTGGGCTGCATGCCATGTGGTGCCACTTTTCTTTAAAGCATCAGTCCAAGGTCCTGATGTGACTCAGATTCTCTCAGTATAACATGTGGTTATCCATTTTAAAAAAGTGCTTGTGGTTAATTGATGAGTGAATCTGAAATCCAAGGCGGTATTGCCATCACGGCTTCCCTTTCAGGAACGTGGGACTGTGGGTAACCTGTATGTGATGTAGGTCCAGTATTGTGGGTAGCCTCAGCCACTCTATAGTGTATACTTGCAGTGATGCTTTTTACATTACTGTAAACACTAGATAATGTTAAGCATATATTGACATGAACAGACAGATTTATTAATAGTTTGTGCCAGCCCAAAACTCTGTTTTGGTATTTTAAAAAAGGCTGTCATCAGTACTTAGTCAGGGGGTGTTATTTCAGTTTTGCGAATGAAATGCGTGGACACAACCTGAGCTCTCTTAGGTAAGATTTCTTGAAATTTCTTTAAGTAGTCTTCAGAAATAGTTCTTCATACTTCTTAAAGGCCATTCAAAGCTCTTCTTTGGATGGTGGTTGCCTTTTGTTCCATTCTCTGATGAGATTATCCCACACTGCTTCAATGATATTGAGGTCCCTGCTCCAGGGAGGCCGATCTGCAACTGATAGTCTTTCATTGTATGTATGTCTATCCAGGTATGCTTTTACTTCATCTGCAGGGTGTTTGGGATCATTGCCAGGCTGAAAAATGAAGCTATTGTCAGTCAGATGCTGGATAAGGCTAGCACTCGACCTGACCTGTCATTTTCATCCAGGGGACAGTTGTGTCAACCTATAGGACCACACAGTTCACAGTGACTTCTAACAGGAGTTCACTGTATAACAAAAACACATCGATTCTCCTTCAGCTGTGTCTAATCTATGTCTAATGCCATGTTGATTTCAAACAGAACCACATGTGTAAAACCTTTTGGTACATAACTCTACCCCTTCATTAGGTCTGCTCATATCTTACTCACTAATGTGCACTTCTCTTTGTAGAATGTGTTTGTGAATACACAAATAAATTGGCTGTGTCTTTGTTGATAGATTAGTGCACTATAAGTAGATAACCCGCAGAACTACTGTGCAACGGCGCAAATCTTGCCCAGAGTGTCTAAATATGCTTCTGTTCATTGTAATAGACATTCAAATGTTGCTTTTAATGTTAGAAGAAAGGAAAATTAATCTTGGGTTATTGCATCTATGCAAATTTCTCCGAGCTCTTCCACATCACTACAAGGAGCAGTAAGCTAATGAGTAAGCCTAGCATACAATTCGACAACAACAAACATAGCAAACTGCTCGAAATGACTATAAAAGATGTCAGTTAAGGTTTTTCCATGTGATTAAAGCATGGGAAAATGGGGGGGGGGCAGAAATTCATATGTTCTGCTGGTTTATAGATAGATAGGTGAATTTATTGATTTATGTGAACAAATGTTAGAATGATGATCATCTGGGACACCCCTACTTTAATGTTTCTAAGCTTCCCCAGAATAAGCACTGTCATATCTCATGTACTCCAGGCTTTCATATCATGGAAAAGTGGTGGCATAACATTAGTGATTATAAATGGCTGGTGCTCCTGAGCCTATCTGTTTGTCCATCTATGCATCCATTGAACAAGACTTCCAATACATCTCACTCTGTGCTGTGTCTGTAATATACCCAAAGGCATTCCATGTCTGCAGAGACCGATAGCAGGGAAGTCGACTGAGCTTGGAAATCAGTTTTAATGAATCACTGTACACCCACACCCCTCCCTTCCACCTCCTTCATTTTTTTCAGTCTCTTATACTTATAATGCTTTTCAAAAAATAAATGCAAGAGGGATGAGTTGTTTACCACCTTGTGCTGCTGCCTCCAAGTCTCCCTACCAACCATTCCTTCATCAAAATCACCTGATATGAAAGACGAACCAGAAGCAACAACCACCAGTATTCTTTTAATGATTTCAAGCGAATTGTAATAAGGCACCACACACTCTAAAACCTTTTGTAAGTTTATTCTTTGATGTGCCATTGGCAGGCAGGCCCATATAAACAGATTGTGGAGAAAAAGTTTATTAAATCGATTGGTTTCTTTTGCCTCTGAGGCAGTTTACATTATCACTCGCTGCTTTTGAGATAAAGGAAATTCAAATACCCTTTCATGTACTCTAACATATGTTTATTACAAGTGGTGAAAGGAAAACAAATCAAGAGACAAATGAAATCCGGCAACCGAAAGAGAACAAGGAAAATAACTCGGTGATGCTAGTGTAGATATGTGGTTTTCCCCAAGAGAATAAAAGGCTTTCAAGTCATGTTAAACCTCCATGTTGTTCATGGAAAATGTGCTTTTCGTTTAAATCTTCACCTTCAATTCGTAGAACCGGGAAGAGCTGAGTAATTCATCAAAAGAAAAAAAAAGCATTGACACATGACCGGTGCACTTCCACTGGCCCAGAAACCCCAAAACAGCATCAGAAAGCATTAGACAGATAAAACATATGTCCTTCCATTCAACTCACACATTCACCAGACATGCTCAGTGCACGTTTTCTCAGGGGGATATGTGCTGTAGCACATTTACTACTTTTTTATACATACAGATTTGTGCTCAGAGGAACTATAAATAAATAAATGTATCAACATTTGTGCTGATACAGCAGGATAATTAGTGAAGTGTGTTTTATTAAGTTTTGATATCTTAACTTTTGGCCTGCTTTAACCAAGCATATGGAGGGAAATTGCACTCTGTTCTCTGTCTCTAATGAGTGTGTGGTCTATTGGACGCTATGCCGATACGCCATCAAAGAGAATGATCATCAGTGGCGCACACTTCATTTACTTTCTCGTTTCTCTTTCTAATATTCTCTTTGTCTTCCTCTCCCCCTCGCTTGCTCGTTCACTGTTGCCCTCAGCCTCTGGTTCACGGCTCCCTCTCCTCCTCTCTCATGACTAACATACCTATCGTAGCTGCATTAGGACCACTCTAATCTGTGTGGTGGTTGGATGGAATGGGATATTCAATGGCTTTTTCTCGTTTCCTGGCTGAGAGGACTGTGTAATGTGCTAATGGACTCTACGGCTGCTGTCTGACCTCCACGGTAGAGCATGCAGTCAGGGCTCACAGCTGTGACACCCACCATACTACTATCTCAGCCAAACAAATGCAGCCTCACTGAAATCTTTTTTAAAGTTGCATGAATGCTGGATGTCCACTTCTAAGGTCGCTGGAAAGCAGTGGTGGAAAGTGCTGTCTGACATGCTGGTCCAAAATCTCTCACAAGGATAAAATTGAGTTGAGATCTTTGTCACTGTGGGGCTTTAGTACATGATTCAGTTTTTCCTGGCTGAACCATTCAGTGAGTCTGTGTGCCCTATGGATGGTGATGCTAAGATCCAGGAAATGGTAAGATAGAAAAGTCTGATTTTAAAATAGAGTTGTTCACTTTGCACTTTTTCCCTTTAAGAGGTAGGTCACAGTGGCACGACAGTACAGAAGACTATGTGTTTCTTTTGGTGTCCGTGCCTTGATGAGCTCAGGGTCTTCTTTTAAAGACTGTGAAAGTCCATATTAGGAGGTTGAAGGTGTAGTTAGGATTATTGATTGTTTTTTGTGGGGGTTGAAATTTGCCCTTTTTATAAAGATAACCCTGTAGACCGAAAGACAATGCTTACCCATTGTTGTGGGATTCTTTGTCAAAGTCCTTCAGCAGCAGTTGGAAAAAACAATGACAAATATACAGAAGTTATGAAGTTATTTGCCCTGAAAGCTGAATTTAAAAAGGGGAAGTAGTGAATTGTAAAGGGTAGTCTATGAGTCGGTGTTTTTTTATGTTTTACTCTCTCAAAATTTTAAAAATGTAATTCTGAGCCTTTCAGCTTTACTAAGTAATCGAACAGCTTCTAACGTGGCTGCAGTGGTGGAAAGGCATTTTTTCCAGATCCCCAGTTTTGACGTCTTAGTTGAGAATAATCAGACTCAGTTACTTCCCTTTGTATGTTATGAAATTATGGTTTTAAGACAGAGCAGAGACAACTGACAAAGCTGGTGTGCTTTCCTGTTTTGATTTATTAGACCATACACTAAAACAAATTCAAAACTTTATCAAAGCAGCTATTTATGTGCTTTGTTTTTCTTGGCCCTTTTTTGTGATATATTTTTCTTATTTTGATGAATAGTCCTCGTAGCTCATCGACGCAAAATCTTGACAATGATCCATTTCTTTATACTTATACAGAATTATATGTCTCTGGAAAAGTTTGAAGTCAATTTAATGTTCAGGCAGTGTATAGGGACATATTTTAGACACAGCCATTTTATATCATATCTGAAACTTCTTTATTATTCATTTGAATGCTGAAAACTGTACAAAAAAAAAAAAAAAAAAGGCCATTGGAAAGATTTTTATAGCAAAGCCGATGCCAGCAAGACCCAACAACAAAAAGAAGAAAAAGAAATATAGAAATATAACATGCACAAAAAAATGAATAAATCTGATTTTCAGGAGATGAAGAGGAGAGAAACTCATTTTTGCAGTTCTAGTAAGAACTGATCAGATTTTTACCAACAGTAAAACACAAACTCAGTTTGAGGACGGCTGCTGTGTAAAACTGTAAAACACCGACTCTGTGTGACAGCTCATCGTGTGCACTCTGCAATTTAAAATGTATACCCAGTCATCATAATTAAATATCAATTAGCCTAAATATGCACAACACTCTCACTTTGGGTGGTGCCCATATGGATCCTTGCTGATATAGGTAGCCCATATATGAAGCCATAGGCGTTTAATAGTCTCAGTGGAAAGACTGCTGTTTTTTATATATGCAGTCTTAAAATGAATTAAAAGTCTAACTTTCCACTGCAGCTGTGTCCATATGACGACTTCAGCAAACAGGAAAAAAAAAGAATTGAAAAGATCTCCTTCTCGGTCGAGATACAATTAAAACTTTTTTGTCAAGACATCACAAAAATAAGTAAGGAAAGCATTGTAAATGTAATTGCACAATAATAGCCCCCTCTAATGTCATTATCACCTTTTAAGAGCTGGAAGAAGCTATAACCATCATTCAGAGCTGGATTTCTGGCTGGCTCTATTTACCTCAGAACATCCTAACAGAGGCTAAAAAGCATCAGTACTTATGAATGTATAACACAATTTATTAGTTCTTTGACTACTCTGAAAAACATCCGCACTATTGTAGCTGTATTGTTGTCCTAAAGCCTCTCTGGTGACCACATGCAGTGGAGAGAGGGAAATGTGATGTTTGCAGCCAGGGGCAGTGTGACATTTTGAATCAAGATATACAAAGCAACACTCAGCAAATCAAAAGTTTTTCTTTCCCTTTGACTTGGACTTTTTCCTTTTCACAGGCGCCTCTAAATTGAGCCACTGGGGCTCTTTACTTTTATCTGGCTGACGTTATAAGTGGCATCCAGTTGCTTTTCAGCGTGTTTCAATAACCTTGAAAGATAAACGCATGAAGAGTTTAAAACAGTGACAAAACCCCTGCAATTAAAACGGTGAATATAAGCTATTAATGTAGCTATTATCATATAATGAGCAATCATAACACTCTGCAAGAAATATAATTGAAAAGTAGGAAAACATTACGCCAAATTCGACAACAGTGTCTATGCAGTGAACAAACGTTCATTAATTATCATGTACCCATGAATGAAGAAAAGCTCAATCTTTTGATGACTATTTCTATGCTGTACACATTCAGTAAACTATCAAATGCATCTGCTGTTTTTAATGTCCTAATCAAGGTAAACACAAGATTAAAATCCAAAACAAAGAAAGAAACCTCAAATCAGTCTAACATTTATAGACCAATAAAGTCAAATAAGCTGCAAGTTAAAAACTAAAATTTGTGAAAGTCAAAGAAAACAAATCAACAGTATGCAGCAGAAGGGTGCTGATGTGTTTTAAATTAATAACAGCCACTTCACAGAGACCAGTGTTGCTCAATTAAGAAATTAAGATGCAATTAAGAAATGATGTTTATTTTTATTTTCACCGTTCCCTTGAGAGCCAGCACTTAAATGCAAACCTGACTATCATATCTACCGCACTGTCTTTAAAGTCTCCTTTCGCTTCTTGTTATAGAGAGACCAAGAGAACGTCTCCAAGGCTCCCTGCCACCAAATCATCTGCTCCCATGGGCAAAAAAAGAAGAGCTGATGCAGAGGAAAGAAAGCTGATCTCTGTGTCTTTTGTCTTCTGCTGATAGTCTGTGCTTTCTTTGTGGGCTTGCTGAGCTTCATTAGAGACACAGAGCCTGGTTTGTATTTTAAAGGCCAGTAGCTCTGTTGAAGGACATGCATCTGCTTTTGATCATATCCCTCAGCCTTATGTTGTCCTTAGCGGTCCATGGACATTTATAGAATGTTTACTATTTATTACACGTATTTTACAATGGATGTGGTCACTGATATATTAGTTAAGAAAAAGCTGTTATAGTCACTTTCATGTCTTTCAAGTCTCAGTTTAATTCTGTTTCTCTCTCATGCTTTTCTTGTTGTTTTTGTCAAGTATGACCGATTTCAGTGCCTTTGATTACATGCGTGTTCCAGTTTCATGATATTTTTTGAAACAACATATTTTGACCATTTTCAGTGTATTGTTGTTATCTGGCTGTTAGCCATGGTGTTACTGGCTTGGGTTTTGCAGTCACCATTTTATTATGGTTTTCCTCCCTGCTTGCCTTTGTTATCACATCATTTAACCTTTGATAAAGTTTACTATTGTGTATTCTGTCCTGTCATGCATTTAACTGTCTTTATTACTGCAATATAAAGACCGATTTGAATGATTTCAGTGGCCTCGGTTTTGAGCTTTATTCATCATTGTACCTTGATGAACACGCTTTGCCTTTGAATTTCCCAAACTACATACAGTAATGTGCAAAGGTTTTTAAAAAATTGCTATTGCTATTTTTCTTTTAAATCACCTAACTCTGACCTATTAATCATTCAAGCATAAAATAGACACTTTACTCCAGGGATTAACCAGTGTTTTGCCTACAACTTACCAATTTAAGAAAGAACCAATTTTTAACTGTATCATTAGTGACTTTGTTACTAGCAGCCTGTCACAGCAACACATACTTTGCTCCCATTTCTTTAGTTAAATCTATGAAAAATGCCAAAGATAACATAACTTGACAG
The DNA here is from genome assembly GCF_001858045.2 of Oreochromis niloticus. NCBI lineage: Eukaryota > Metazoa > Chordata > Actinopteri > Cichliformes > Cichlidae > Oreochromis > Oreochromis niloticus. The sequence continues at coordinate 5,603,024 of NC_031980.2, forward strand.
ACATAAAACAGTATTTTTGTATCAACAAGGCAAATACCAAAAGCTATTAGCCATAAACTTGTCATTTCTCAGCATGGTCTGCAGTCTCTCTTTAAAAAATCAAAGGAAATTGGAAAAGTGGAGTACAAAAGAAGAAGTAGCAGGCATAAAAAGCCATCTACACCCGATGAAGAGTATCAGAAAGTTCTGTCCTTAAGAAAAAAAGAAAAAATCCAGCAAATACCTGACACAGGACCTGAGAGATGCATCTGGCTGATTCATCTACTGTTCAGTGAAGCCTCATCAGAAATGGTCTCAGGGAAGGGTGGCTGTAAAGAAATCCAATTCTTAATGAAGGGAAACAGGGAAAAAGGGATGACCTATGCCAAATTGCACAAGAAATGCCCTCAAAATCAGTGCCAGTAGATCTTATGGAGTGATAAATCTAAATTTGACATTTTTAGTATGTAAAGGTTGTTATGAGGAGATCAGAGTTACAACAGTGAGTGTCAGCAGTCATCTGTAAAAGACAGCAGAGGAGTCATGGTTTGAGGTTGGATTTCAGCCAGTAGTATTTGCTATTTTGTCAAATATTGATGGACTTATGAATGCAGAAAAGTGGTGGATCAGATTTTGATCCACCACTTAATTTAGCATGACACCGTAAAAGGATATATGGATAGAAAGACACACACAATAGAGCACTATCAATCATAGATTGGCCTCCCCATAGCCCAGACCTCAACTGAAACAGTGTGGGATCGTGATGACAGATGTGTTGAATAAAGGTGGCCATACCAAATATTCACTTTCAAGCTTGTTAGAATTGTACAAACTCTGTTTTTGTCTTATATACACCTAATGTATTTTTCCATTTTCCAAGCAAAATATAAAGAAATCAGGGTTAGTTGAAGACTTTTGCACAGTATAATCTTTCTTTTCTTAATTAAGTTTGAAAAGAAAGCCTCACAAAAATGTGGGGTTGTTACATCTTTCGTACCATCAATTAAATATTAAAGGAGCCACATAATAACCGTAATTGTCAAACTATGCTGATGTATCTTTATATATCTTTTCAAGAAACTTAAAATGTTCAGATTTCTGTCAACACGTTTCTGTCTCGCTGCTTCCTCTCAGTTTAGATGAAGCCTCGTCAGCCCTATTATTTGTTTCCTCTCTGTGCTGTCTCACTGTGCAAATTTAAGCTGATGCCTCGGGGAATGGAAGGAGGTCTGAGCTGGTCCTTTTATAGGAGAAAATGGAGTTCACAAAAACCAGCTGACATTTAAATTCTCTGAGGATCAGAGGATAGATACAATAAGAGTAAAACTTTAGACTAGAACTTTCATTAGCAGACAGCATTTTTATTCAGCAAGGTATTTGATGGGTTTAAAAGCCAGTTGCTTAGAAGTATTAAATTGGAGGTCAAATGGCAATTTCACTCCACTGCTGGTTTTTATATGCAATACATACAGAATAATAGTGCAGGACTGAGTTTCCTAGACACAGTCGACATTTTCAGTTCTAAATATCATCATATTTCTGTAAAAGCTAAGTGAATACTATTGTCCACAGAACCTTAAATTGTATTTTCTCCACTTAATGACAATTCTCCACATTATTAAATAAAAGTGAAGATGCTGTAATTAATAAATTGAAAGGCTATTGTGACTATTACAGCCCATTGATTTCCTTTATTTTATTTGACAGTTTACTGTGTTTATAAGTTAATATTCTCTTTTTAAACCTTCCCATGTCTTCTATGCCTCATCAAATGATATTTCAAATTAAAATAGCACCACTGGCATGTTTGTATTCTTTTTCATACTGATAGTCTTCATTATTAACCACAATTTATTTTCCATTCTCTTCCTGTTATTGTACTTTTTTAAATGAAAGCTTTTGAGCTACGTTAATACAGTCTGTGTCTATTAGTGATAATGTAGGAGTTAGCAAAGACCACAAGTTTCACACATGGCTCTGTGGTCCATGCTAGTAGGAGTATAAAGCATTTCAATGAGCTGCCTCAGACAGCTTATACCTGTTTGAAAAAGAGTGAAAAGAAATGTCTGCAGCTTTCAAAAGACTAATCCTGCAACACCACCTTGTTTTTTTTCCACACTGAATTCAGGCAAATGAAAGCCTCTGGGCTGACATTTTGTTCAGCTCTACTACTGATTTTTTTTTTGGTGCGTATGAAGGAAATTCGCTTCTTTAAAAAACTTTTTGTAGTCGGTTTTCGCTTAATGATTCTGAGCAGGTTGTTCTTTTTTGAAAAGATATTGCAAGTGCCATGTTTTTCTTTTTTTCCTTTTTCTTTGTTTCCATTTTAGCTTCTTTCAATTCCTGCTGCTGGCTATTCCAAAATCGCCTTTTCTAACCCTTTATCTTGCCATTCTTACTCTATAAAGCTCCAATTCTTTACGTGACAGCTTATGTTATTGTCTTAACATGCTTTTACCTGATAACCTGGAATAACCTGCTACTATCTCTTTATTACCTCACACAATGTGCCATTGTTTTCATCCTCTGTTTCCCCAGATTATTAAGAACTATTAACAAACACACTGTGGTAATAAAGATATGAACATGGTCAGCAACAACACTCGGGTAGGCTTTGGTTTCTGAATGTTGTTCAGTTGGTTTTAAGGAGACGAAAGTGCTCAAAGACAATCAAAACAAACAAATATTTTTTACATTCTTCTATTGTCCAATTCTAGTGAAACAGTGTCTCACTTTCCTGTTCTCAGATGACAGGAAGTGCACCCAGTGTCATTTTCTGCTGCTGTAGTCAATCTGCTTCAATCTGTGTCGCACACTCAGAAATGCTCTTCTGCATACCTTGGTTGTAAAGAGTGGTTATTTGAGTTATTGTTTTCTTCAGATCAGCTTGAAGCAATATTACCATTCTCCTCTGATCACTAGCATCATCAAGACTGCTCCCAACAAACACAGAGGTTTACATCAGCGCTGTAACTTGCACTGTTTTATCAGCCGATTCACACCATAACCAAGGTTTGCCTCTTATCTGTATTTTATTTTATTTTATTTAATAATGGTACAGTACTCTGTTTTTGGTAACCATTGTCCTTGATGTAAATATGTAAAAATTGTGTATGTTTCTCTTCTGTGTCTTGTGTACTGTTTGTTTGTATATGTGTCTTTCTTGCTGCTGTTACACCCAAATTTCCCTTTGTGGGACAATTAAATTATTATTCTATTCTATCAACAAGGCATTTTCAGCCAGACAACTGCTGCTCACTCCTTTCTCCTCTTCTGACTACTCTTTTTAAATCCTAAAGATGGTTGTGTGGGAAAAATTTGAATAGCTAAGCAGTTTCTGAAATAATCAGCAGGGATTGGAATTGATAAGAATTTAGTGATTCTGCTTCTATTATCGATATCACTTATCTGTTCGATTCCTATCGATTCTCTTTGGGTTCTCGTTGGCTTTGAGAGTCACTGCAACATACCAAAGACGTTACTTTAAATGCATGCTGTGTGGTCAAATGTTTGTGCATGTTGGAGGTATTTCTGCTCTTTGTTGTGATCACTGTTGGGGTCATTGCTAAAAAAAAAAAAAAAGTAATTTATACACACATTACACAGAACACTTAATTACTCCCAGTAAAAAGTAATTTGCAAACAGCACAAAGAAAAGGTGAAAACCATCACAAATAGTTCTACTATTACTTTAAGTTTCTACTTTAAAACAAGAACAGGTTTAAGCACATTAAGTAAGTAAGGCTTAAATTGTCTTTGGGTCTGGCTGTTGGGCTGGCTTAGCATTAGCATTCTGTCTGTGCAGGTGCTTGCAAAGACCAAAAGTGCAAATGCAGTTGTTTCTGATATGAATGTAGTTTACACTTTACCATCATGCTCTTGTCTTTTTGCGTAATAAAAATAAAAGTTATGTCCATATCACTATTTTTCCTTCACGAGCTCAAGTGGATCCAGCTACACAAGCAGACTAACAATTCCAAGGAAGTGAACTACTGAATAAGTATTTCATATTTTTTCAGAAAGTGTGTTCAATACCTTTCCTTCTCTCATTTCTAATTGTTACACATAACTTATGGACATATGGATTGTTTTATTTGTGTGTGTGTATTGCAGGGATTGTTACCAGCATCTGGTGAGAATCTCATGTCAATAGCACCTTTAGAAACATATGGACTTTGAAAATTGGTGACGTGATCAATACTTCTTTTACCTGCTGTATGTTACACGTCAAGTGTAACATACAACTTCCCATGAGTTCCTACCTGCTGTGACTGCAAAAAACATAATCCAAAAAAGAAGACTTTATGCTTCTTCTTGACATAAACTTAAACCTACTTGCATTTTGCTTTCATAAGTGGAAGAAGGACTGCCACTTTCATTCAATTTTACACTCAAATTTTAAACTATTTACAGTATATGAAACTGCTGGTGTAACAAATTTATGAGAAATCGCTTCTGAGATCTTTTATTGCATTAATTTCTTCACTGATTCCTGCATGTTTTTCTTCATTATATTTTAAGTCAAAATTATAGACAAACACAATCTGAATTAAAATAATTGCACACACACACAGACCCGGTATTTCTCATTTCCTTATTGAACAAACTGACTCATTATCAGTATTTCACCATTAGTATTTCTCATGTCTTGATTGAAAAGCCCTTTTCAAGTCAAGCCAAAGCATATCAATTGATATAAGGTCAGGATTCTGACTTGGCCATTCCAACACATGCATTTTTTTCTGTTTCAATCACTCTGCTGTGATTGACTTATGTGCTTTGGGCAATTGCCTTATTGCACCCAGACATCTCCTAAGCTCCAGGTCATGAACTGCAGTCATAATATTTTCCCAATGCCCCTGTTTTATTATTAAATTTGTTCTTCCCTCAATGAATACAAGCCCAGAGATAGCAAAGCAGCCCCAAATAACGATAAACATGGTCAGGATGGGGAAACCATGAACAGATGGTATGAGGGTTGCTCTTGGTGCATACTACCTTATTTATATCATACCATCATACAATTCCTATTCAGTGTATTTCATAAAGTGTGAGCATAACCAAAGATTTCATCAAGTTGTAGACAGTTGGCAGGTCTTTTATATTACCTTTGAATTTTTTCATCATTTTCAAGACACTGAAAATTGTGCTTTTGGGATGATCATTACAGGGCACCTACTCCTGGGGAGACAAGAAAAAGCAACAATCTTATTGTTTTATTTCTTTTATTTAGGACTGATGAACACTTAGATTTCATGACAAGCTTTTCCAACTTTGTTCATCTCTATGATGCTGCTGTTCTTGTGGAAGTTATAATTGAGGCACAGGTCACAAAAATCTGTCTTTTTAAGAAGAGCAGACTTTGCAAGTGACTACATTTAAATGCTTCTATCAGCCTTATTTGCTAAATTACCATATCCGACTATCCTGAAATGACAAATTATTAGGTGTCAGTGCAACAATATCGTTATTTTCATGGGCTCCATAGAAATATTTTGCTGCAGCATGGTGGGAAAAGAACATTCACAGAGATCTGAGCACCTGACCCTGAATAGAGTAGAGTAGTTACAGTTGTTGCTATGCAGGTTTATCAAACACAGCCAGGTAGCCAGTGACACACACAGAAACACACACACTTTAAAGGAGCTTAATGATATCCTTGATAGATACACAATATCATATAAAAAGTGAGCTGGGGGGGCGGGCGCAATTAAATGGAAAAACGCTTCTATCCTGAACTAATGATGCAAGCAGGGGAAGAAATTGGAGGATATAATATAAATATGCTAGGGAAAATGCATGATCACATTTTCATGGCATTCAACAAAGAAAACAAAAGATAAGAAAACACTCTTGTTTTGGGTTATTTGGGTTTTCTTAATTCCAGGTCGAGGTCCAGCATAATTCGCATTCACATGTATGTTATGGCTGCCACAGTCAGACAAAAGATTGAAATCTCTTGCATAACTTCAGTTGTCTTTGATAACAGAAAATTTTCCAGAAAAGTGTTTATGTATTTAAGAACTAACATTATGATTAATATTTAATTTTTTTTACAGCTGAGACTGTATCTTCAGCAGTGTTGAGAAGGTTACTTTTAAAATGTATTCCACTACAGATTACAGATTACACGGCCCAAAATGTAGTTTGTAAGGTATTTCATTAAGTTACTCAATGTGAGTAACGTATTCTGAAAACTTTGGATTACTTGATATATAGTCATGCTTTTTACAACTATTTAAATATACTATTGCTGTGTGATTTATTACTATTACTGAAAGCTACTCACCACTGAGCTAACATTGTTAGCTGGCGTTAGCTGAGGTTAGTTCATAGACTGCAGACTGTTAGATTTGATGGACAGCATTAACAACCTGCTAGCTGCAAATAATCATGTGCAGTCCTGAAAGCAATATCTACTAGATTTTTAAATCTTAATCTAAAATGAGTAACAGGTGGGTGGACATTAGGTAAGGCTGCACTTTTTGCCGTGATCTCGTATAGGAAACTATTTCTGTATCAGTAATATGTTTTCTTTCTGTCTGCTTTCAGAACTGCACATGATTATTTGCAGCTAGCAGGTTGTAATGCAGCCTTCAGTAATAGTAATAAATCACACAGCAATAGTACATTAAAGATGCTGAAGTGGCACATAACCCAGCTAGCTACCACAACTAAAACAAGGTAGTTGCAGTAGGCTAACGTTAGTTTTTAAAAAATAACTTACTTCCAGATGTTTCTTTAGGTTAGAGGTGGAGTCTTTTGACGCTGAGAGCAGCTTGGTTGCTGGCAACAAGGGTTTGCATTAGTGATGTGCGGATCGATACTGAAATATCGATTCCTCCGATACCAGTCATTTATGTTCTAGAATCGATTCTGATATTAAAATATCGATATTTTAGTAGTTTAGGGTAGATTTGTAGTTTATCATTAACAGGAGCACAGTGGAAAGAAACTATATCATTCAGATTGTCTACATTGGAAGGAACTACTTCCTCTTCCGCCTTTCATAGTCATGTGCGAAATATGGCTGTATAAATGTGTCCAGTCCCTTGGCGTGCGCACTCACAACAATGAGCTGAGCATAAATGGAGTCATGTGCGGCGTATTTTACCTCCACAAACAGCCGAGGCGTGGTTTGCAATACATGTGGCAAGACAGTGAGGTGTTGTGGCAACATCACTAACCTTGTCAAATACCTCACAGTAAATCATATCACAGAATATGACTAGGGATGGGTACCGGTATCTGACATCGGTTCTGACATAAACGGTAGTAACCAGACCGAAACGCAGCGCACATTTCGGTGCTTTATTTCGGTGTTTTTTTTTTCCTGAGATGTCATACACTTTGGATTCTAGCCAATCATTTTACCTTTGCAAGCGTAGTAGGCGGGCCCAGGTACGTACGTTCTTTTAGAGCAGAGCTACAGATTAAAAATGCCCAAGGCAAAGCGGTCAAAGTCTGGCTGTACTTCACAGCAAAAGATGCAAACTCAGCAGCCTGCAACAAGTGCTTTAAGGTGATACTGTGCAAAGGAGGTAACACCTTGAATCTGATGAAACACCTGGCGATGCATAGCATTTTGTTAAAAGCCGAGAAATGCACCGTATTTGGTAGCTTGCTGCGAGACCTCACACCGAGCACATCTACTGTGGGTGGGTTGCCTGCTATCGGACCCGGAGTTAGCAACATCCACCAAGAACCCGAAGAGTAGAGTCCTGGCCCCTAGCCCTGTCAGTGTAGCAGAAATGATGACGGATGATGATGGCAGCAGCAGCCGTTCTTCTCTGCGTGAGTAGCTTAATGTTGTCAGTGTGTAATTAACGTTGAGTATGCTAACCACATTATTACATTAATGCATGTAAGGTGAACTAGCAAACACCGTCGTAGTTACATGCGGCTGTCTTCTTGTTTGATGGCAGATACTCCCTTCACCCTGGCCAAAAAGGCTAAAATGACCAAAGAAAAAGTGGGAAACAGCTAAACATGAGAGGGTTTTGGACAAAGTTGGTGTTTTTTCCATTGTTTAAGCACTGCTTCCAGCCAAGAGTGATACCATATATCCCCTATAGCTGCAGAAAAGGCTAACATGGTTATCTTTTTTCAAAAAACAACTAAACATGAGAGGTTTTTGGACAAAGTGTGTGTTCTCTATTCTTTAAGCACCGGTTTGAGCACCGTTTAAGCACCGGCACCGTTTCAAAAGTACCGGTTTGGTACTGATATCAGATAAAACCTAAACGATACCCATCCCTAAATATGACGAGCGTACGTTGAGGCGAACTGAAGAGGAGGAGAGGAGAGGGACAGGTGCTGCTAGGGCGAAACCGATGTCTCTCACAGAGTCCTTTAGTGCTGCAGGCAGGAAACGTTTTCAAATAGCGCACAACTTCAGTTTTTTTATTTCTATATGATAATTCTGCATTGTCAAGCGATAAGAACAAGTAGTCTAATGCCCTGTAATCATTATGAAGCTATAATTTGAGATACAATAAATAAAATAAATAAAATACGTTTTTTTTTTACAAAGTATCGGTATCGGATCAGTATCGTCGATACCACCCTGAATTTTACTTGGTATCTGATCGGAAGGGAAATCATTGGTATCGCACATCACTAGTTTGCATTGCATGGTCAGATTTCGCCCATCCTTTTCTTCTTCAAAAGTGAAGTGGTGTCGGGATTTCCAAATAAGAAATGCATTTCTGCTCGTGCACTCATCCACCAACGTTACCAGGATGCTTACATTAGAGCCTCTTATTGTTTGGGTTTCTGGCAATGCGTGGAATTACTAAAATTAGAGAGGGGATAGAGAGGGGATAGCTTAACATATGAAACAGGTAAAGGTATTTCAACAAATTAACTGGATTCTAATTATCACCTATTTAAAGGATAACTATAACGGAATGTTACTCATATTATGCATTTTAAATACGTTACGCCGGTATATGTATTCTGTTACTCCCCAACACTGATCTTCAGTTACAGTTAATCTGGATGGCTGATTGTTGAGGAAGAGGGCTTCGGCAGTCTACAACAGCATATTGAGAAATACTCACTTTTTCTGCAGTGCCAATACTAAGAGAGGTTAAGTGAGAAAGAACAATATCTCTGAGGGATCTAAATGAGCCATCCATCTATCCTCTTCTACTTATTCAATCCAGGGTCACAGCGGGCTGGAGCCTTGCCATAGGGCGAGAGGTGGGGTACACCCTGGGCATGTTGCCAGCCTGTTGCAGGGCTAACACAGAGCAATAGACAACCATTTGCATTCAAATTCACACCTATGGGCCATTTACAATCATCAATTTACCTAACCTCACTAAGTGCATGGCTTTACACTGTGGGAGGAAGCCCACAGAGTACCCATAGACATGAACAAACTTCACACAGAAAGGCCCTTTCTCTGTGAAACCAGGACCTTCTAGCCACTGTACTGTCCCGAACCACTGATATAAAATAGCAAATGGTTGTAAAATAGCAGATTCAGCCCCACTATCCACCCCTTGCAAACTGTGACTGGAGGCTTTAATTAACCCCAACATGCATGGTAGCCATTACTGCAACAACAGGCTCACAGGCAACTAAACTGATGAACTGCTTCAGTTTATCTCTTACCATCTCTTTTAATTCTCTATGTGTCTGTCACATCTCAAATTATTCTTTTTTTAAAAAACTGGTTTTATTCTCATGGGATGTTATTTTACTGTCTGGTAGGCTGTTGTCTCTGCAGCCTGCAGGAAAAAAATCTGATGGATAATAAATAAAATGTTAACATCAAAGATGCTACTACCTAAAATCAAAACACCTCAGTTAAAATTATTGAACTTGCAGCATAAAAGAATAGATGACATACCAACAATCAGTGGAGGGAAAGCTTCCAGGAAACTAGAACCCACAGGCAATTTCTACAAAAGCACGAGTAGCATCAATTAGCAACAATGTAAAAAATTCAAACGGAGGCAGCGGGGGTATAAACAAGAATCCTACCAGTGACAGCTGTGAAAGTCAGGTCAGCATATATCAGGAGAGCAAGAGAGATGCTAAGATGGCAGCTACTAATAAGGTGACCACAAAATGCAACTGGCCACTGATAAAACGATTAAGCAATGATACACTGAACAAAATATTTATTCTGCTAAACAAGGAAAGTTGTTCAGTCGTTTAATTAGCTGGAAACTGTGATTGATCGGTCTGGTGCAACGCCCTGAACACCTGTTTTACCCAGAATATATCTGCCCACCAGTTAGTCTGCTGCTTAGCAACAACAAATTAGCTTCACTATTTTTGGAGTGCAAAAGTAGATTTAAAGTTTGTTATCAATTTAATGATGTTGTTCAGTGTAGCATCATAGTGACACATAATGAGAGTATACCTCTTATGGTCCTAAGGCTTTGCTCAATTGTATTTAAGATTCTTGGCAGTATATTTAAGGTTCTGATCTCTCTCTCTCTTGTTTTAATTTCTGTTTTGTTTATTATTCATGTATATTATGATTTTTTTCTTTTATTATTGTTGTGATATCGAATATTTGGTTCTTGAAGTTAATTTTGGCTGCTCCCTTATTCATAAAGGGACACCACAGCGGGTAGTAGTTAGGCGCATTTTTTATGCTGAATACTTGTGTAACATGAGGCTTCGTTATGTGGTTCTGAATATCTCCGAACTATTAGAAACAGCAAGATGGAGACGGATAACTTTCTTAGCAGTACCTTAACTCTCTGCACACCTCAACAACAAAAGCACTTCCTGTGTACAGCCCTTATGATACTTCACTGGCCACTCAAAAGTCAGGAAATCCTATACTCAGATAAATGCAGGAAAACCAACTAGGTAGATTCAACACGTACTTATTACTGTTTTGAAAGTGCATGTGTAACTATTCAGATATGTAAACATGTAATTATCAAAACATGTAACCACCTAATGGGTGTATAAATAGCTCTATAACCCTCATAAACACCTCTTTTGTGTATCAAATAACTATAAATTTACTTCTACACTTTACACATGTAGCAGTCTCCCCAGCATTTGTCTATTTGTGCCCCTTACCTATTTGTCTTGGCCCCCTGTGTTCCTTTGTCTGACATCTTGCTAAGTGTTTATGCAAATGGAGGTGTGCAGTAAAAGTGATGTCACAACTACTGGCATGTGCTGTGCTATGGTAGATGCTGATACAGTCTCACTACTTTAGGTTTACGTTTGGATTTGAGGGGAGTTATTATGTCCTGTTACTGTGTGTCTTCACACATCAAACTGATTGAAGCTAAATGGAGTGAACAGTAATACATAAAAAAAATAATCTTCTTGGTGTGTTCATCAGTGGTGTTTATTGCATTTCATTTTAAGCCCTATACTCAGGGCTGAAAGTGGGCTGCAGTGATCTGGAATGGTGTTTTTAGTGCAGATGTCTATAACTAGTGGTTGCAGAACTTCAGCTATTAGCTAGCACTACAGGAGAGGAGCGTGCATGAGGAGAGAAACAGTTTTTAAGTGGCGGGTAATTTCAAATGCAACATTTCTGGGATCAACAAATATCAGCAAACACAACAGATTTTGTTACACAATGTGTCTGCTAGCTAAATGTATAGCTGCTGTATTTCCAAAAGAAAGTATGTGACATAACATTAATCAGTGTTGGAGAAAGCTTTGAGAAAGAAAGGACAGGAGAAAAAGAAAAGATTATTTTTAATGGTAAGCAGTGCTTAGTGACACACAGAGAAGTGGAAATGAAGTGTTTTTTGAACAGATAGTTGATCTGTACATGTGTTGCTGTCTTTATCATATTGTGAAATATCCTGCAAAACGATTTTTTTATGCAGGTTGAACAGATCAGTGTCCAATGTTGTGGTGAATTTATAGCATGTACTATACTGGACTTGAGCAGCTGTCGTGTTCATCGTCAATGTAAGGTAACATCAAAGGACATCAAATTGAATTGAAGCTAATGATGCTGATTAGATTCTCTCACTAAATTCTACCTAAGTTTGTCCTGCCAAGGGGTTGGAAATCAGCCATGATAGCTAATGCAACATCTGCTTATATTTTTATTGAATTTAGTTGGCTCAATTTACAAAGAGCAGTAGCACAGGTCAGGTCATTACAGTTTTTACACAAAATCCGCTGGAGGTCACAAAAAATCATTGTGAGTTATTTCTAAGTGATTCTTTAACGTGCACAGCATCATCTTTATAATGGTACTAATGTGACATGAGGTTCAGTTAGCTTTGAACAAAAATAGCTGGTAGAAATGGTCTGCTTTTTACACTCGTGCTTTTTTCAATTTTTTACAAGTTAATTTTGAGAAATTAACTGGAATCAGTACTTTTACTAGAGCATTTTTAGCACAAGTATATTTACTTGTACTTTTTAAATTCTGTTTCCCTTGTCCTGTCCAGCGGTGTAGCAACCAGAATTGTTGTGTGAAGGCCAAAACAGATCTGCCAAACAGATCTCCTCCTGCAAAAGCTTTGCAAGATCCCGCAAAAGTTTTTCATTTAATTCCAAGCACTTCCAGGTCAGTACTGAGACCTTGGAAATAACCAGGGCTGGACTGGTAATTTGGCATGCCAGGCATTATCCCGGTGGGCTGACGCACTTTTGGGCCGATGGGTCAATTGAAGGGCTCCTGTGAAACTGGCCATACAGCAATGACAGCAGCCTATTTGTTCATTTTCATTATCAACACTGTATTGCTCAACCATACTTTTCCTGTGGAAGAAGGAAGCAAAAGGTGGTGGTAAAAAATTTTTTAAAAAAAAGAAACTAAAAATAACTGCAGCAAAATGTGTAAAATTAACCACCGTCAACACTAATACCAGCAACAACCAGTAACAACTCCTCACAGTCACATCAGGATGCAGTTTCAGTATCAGCAATCAAACAAAATGAAATACATTTATTTATTTATTTATTTATTTATTATAACAGTCATGATGTGCCACCTGGACGGAAAATTTCAAGGCCAAATTTTTCTCCCAGTCCAAGCTTCAAAACAACCATAGCTCACCTGTGGTAGAAATTCATAGATTTTTAGTTTGAGCTTGGCCTAAACAAGGAAGACATTAAATGAGTGCTTTGCAGTGCGCACAGGTTTTATATAAGTGACAGACATCTGAAGAGACTTCTTGGTGTAAAGGGACACACTCATCTCAAGGCATACTCTGACCTGGTGGTTTTGGTTGAATTCATTGGCAACCAGCTGCAGTACTCTGGACAGCTTCACAGGTACCGATGGTAGTACAATAAATGAAGGGGGAAAAATCTTTCTCAGTATCTCACAAAACTTTTGCAGGATATTGCAAAAGTTTTTGTTTTTTTCTCCAATATCCCTTGGGGGCTCAGTATAAGAGTGATGGACATGTGAGATAAAGTGTATTCACTATGGTTGGGGTGAAGAGATCGCCATGCATTGCAAAGTCCATAAATCGCTAGTGTACTGTTTAACTATATTTGTGGAATGCCTATTCCACTGAATTCCAGCTGTACTGAGCCTGTCTATCCCTTCATTTAGTCCAGAGTTGATGTCACCCCCAAGGACAAGTGAGTAACACATGTGTTCAGAGAGTGCAATAAAAAAAAGCATTGAAGAATGAGGGGTCATCAACTTTTGAGCTATATACACTGACAATACATAACTTTGTTGTGTATTAATAATTTAATTATTAGAAATCTACCCTCTGAGTCTATAACTGTACTAGTGTGAGTGTAGCAAGTGTTGAACTCTGCATTTGACGCTCAACTGAGTAAGAAAAAAAAATGTGTGTCATTGTGCCATGCAGATGAAATATTTATTATGTAAAGATTGAAGGTGCAGAAACAGAAAAAAAGAAAAGTTCATCTAGGTTTGGGGTAAAACTGAGTGAAAAATGTAACGAACAGGCCATAATCTTAGAGAAAAGTTGTGAGGGAAAAGAAAAACATGCAACGGGGCAAGAGGGAGGGATGAACGAGAAAACTTGATAAAAGACAAGAACGTTGTAACCAACACCTTTACGCTGCAGAGACTGACAGTAATTTATCTTTTATGATGTCACATTCAATTATGAATTAACATAAATAAGCTAGTTAGATAATAGAGGAAGAGGAGGAGAAGAAAAAAACACATTGTGGATGTTTACCTGGAGTGGTGTTAACACAAACAGGGAGTGGTGCTAAGGTCACAGTAGAGCCAGTCCACAACAGTGACAGCACAGGGAACTTTCTGAATAAAGCTGCACCGGACAGGGAACAGGACCTTGCTTCTTTCGATCTCTTTGGGGAACTGCTCGTTTACGCTAAAGTCCATTCCTTTCAGCTCTTTCCACAACTCTTCCCCTGCTCCTTCTGCTTGAAATGTTCAAATTTGGAGACAATAGGGCATGGCATTCGGGAACCAGGTCTCCTGGCTCCCAGGTAAAGGATGTGCTAGAAGGTGATGTTCATCATGGTGAGTTTTGATGAAGGTTTTACTTCTGTGTAACTTCTGGTAACTTCTGTGGCGTCTTCAGCAGATTCTGGGTTATCTGAAAACCCCAGGTTATGCTACGGGCCTGGAAATCACTCATAGTCTCTTTTATTTTTTTATTTTCTGTACTGAGCTGGGTCACGTCTCAGTTAGAGACTTGACCGAGTCCCGTAGCGAGGCTTTCAGCAGCGAGTGTTTCTGCCTGCTGTTGGCTGAATTCCAAAGATAGCTTTAGGGATTGGGATTGCCGGTGTAGAATTTCAACCAGAGACAATCTTGTGTCGAAGCTAGACAATTGCTTAGTGACTGAGTTTAGGATGTCTGCAAAGTCTTTGCTGGGCAGCAGTGTTGTTCCGGGGGAGTCTGCCGGGAGACATGTTCTTGGGTGGGGAAGAGGAACTCTGGGCCTTCTCCATGACTATAGCGTTAAAGCACCACTCTATGTATTCCTGGAGAGAGTCCAGATTTTCATTGCTGTTCTCCAGGGTGCTGGAAATGACTATGCAGATATGTTTTTTTCTTTGTTAATTGTTTTATGTAATTTTAAGCTTCCAAAAGTGTTTGTTTAATTCTGAGCAACAATTCAGTTTTTTCTCCCAAGTTTCTGGTGTCTGAAGCAGAGAATGTGTGTATTTTTGCCACATTTCCCGCCCTGAGTCTGTGGTGATTATTGTTGGGTTTTATTTTATCAATTTATTTTCTTTGTTACAGCATCTTTCATTGAGTAGAAATCTCCAGTGAAATGTTCTCATGTTATGAGACAGTATAAATGGTGGGGGTTGTGATGATGACACGGTGCATGACAAAACTGATCAGGTGTGTGTTCTGTTCTACTAGCTGCAATTCGAGCAGTGTAAAAGAGACTTAGCAGGACATTAGAAAAAAGTATACCAACATTTTTATATTTTTTGCATCCCCATTTGAATATGCTACATATGATATGATATGATATAGGATATATCTATGCACATATTGTGCTGCTGTATCAGCTCGGCTTTATTCATGACATTAATAAGGCATGGCTTAATAGCTTGCACATATAAAATTAATTCACCCAGCAGTAAATCTATAGTGCATTTAAAACATGCTGTAAATAAAAGAATCAGTAAAAATGTGGTGTTTTCCATGTGATTTAAGGTGACCATAAAGCCATAAGGTTTATGGTCACCTTAAATCACATGAGGAAGCAAAAGATATAAAAATGTTTCTATACTTTATTCTAATCTCCTGCTAAGTCTCTTTTACTAGAACTGAACACACACTAAGAATATTCAATTGAGAAAATGAATTCATTTTGATCTGGCAACAATCTAAAGCATTTTCCACGTCTTCTTTATTAGGCTTTGCAAGAGTAAGCTTCAGTAAGTGTATCCAGCTTAAAGTTTCAGAAGTCTAATGTGCAGCTGTCATAAAAACGGAAGTGCAGAGAATGCACTCAATATTCAAATAATTAACTCATATGACTAGAAGACGTTTTTTGTTTTTGAAGCCCTTCAGTCTCAGATGCCGTCTGATGGTTATGGGGCTGCAGTCGGCACCAGTAACAGCCTTAATTTGGGTCGAGGAATAGAATAGAATGCCTGTATTGTCACTATACAGTTGTACAATGAGATACAGAATCTCACTGGAGGATCGTCCAGTGTCTTGACGGACAGCCAATTGGATCCTGCGGCTCAGTGTTAGTGAAATTTCTTTGGGTCTAACACTTGACTTTTTTGTTCCATAACCCTCAGGATCATTTAAGAAATTCCAAATGACTGTCTTCCTGCATCTCACCTCAGCAGCAATGGCGCACTGCGAGAGACCCTGCTTATGCTGTTTAACAACCTGTTCACGTTCAAAAAGGGAACGTTTTTTGCCTTTGCCATCAGAACATCATGACAGTGTGACTACCTGACACAAAATGACAATGAGTGCACATTTTTGCACAGATTTGGCCTTTTAAAGACATGTGGTCCTAAACTTTTAATCAGCTGTAAAACAGCCTGTTTCAAGCTTTGTTTTCAATAAATTGCATGCTCAAAAAACGTTTTGTCTCACTCCATATTTCTTCGTGTTGCATCTTGAAGCTCTACTTGGAACCTCATTAACAGCCAACCATGCAAAATATGAATTTTTTTTTTGCCATTTTTCAAGTGGTCTTAAACTTTTGATCAGGACTGTTTAAAATAACCTTAGTATTTTTTTTCCTTCCTTCAGAAATGTGTTCAAACGGCAACTAAGGTATGTATGACATTGGAAAGATAATAGCTATGGAAAATAATACATGAAAGTTGCCAGCTCCTCCACTTTTATTTCTATACATACTGGGCACAGCTTCCTCCACTGACATTGAACACAGCCAAAGGATATAAAGAGTGAGGTGGAGAATCTTTTTATGTAGACATAGATTGAGGCACTGGACTAGAAAAACAACACGCCTAACCTTGGACTCTTTGCAAAGAATTATAAAAGAAAACAAAATGTGTACATGTGAGTGTTTCTTCTATGTGTGTCACTATATAAATTGAACATGAAACCATGTGTCAGCATTGTGTCAGCTGGCCATTTGTACCCGCTTTATCCCTTCCAACATGGCAATCTGGAATAAGTGACATTTGGAAGCAACACTGAAGTAAACGTGTGGGCTGTGCCATCATGCCATCATTTAACAGGCGGACAAGTGGCTGTAATTCCTACCTGCCGTGATGTATCTAAGCTGGCACTCAGACGTGCACCTGCAGAGTGCCTCTGCACCCACAGCTCTCACATCACTAGACACCAGATGGACATTAGAAATAGGAAGAAAGTACAAGGGTGACCCAAAGCTCCAACGATCCATAAGAGATTTTCAGCAGAGCATAGTCTTGGGTTACCCACTAGAGCCAAATATGCAGTATAATTGCAACGCTTGCATATCTTATCAGATAAACATATAGAGTACAGTTAAGCCATTATCCACAAGCTACAGAGGGACTTTAGAACATCACCAGTGGTGATACTGAGACTCTCTGAAGCTCATTGCTTAAGGCAAGGCTTATGAACCTGATTGCCTAGGAAATATTTGACCTGTCATGCTAGATTTCATGCTTATACCATGAACTTCACTAAAACTAGGTGATAAGAACCATACACCTTCATGACTATCTGATTCTGCACAAGAAAAAGTGGTGGTAAACTGAAAGCGCAGCAGGTCATTCATCATTCCAGCTATGTCTGAGCGCTGTCAGTTCACAGCAAATTGAATTGTTAAAGGAAAGTGACTGAGACAGACAGGCAGAAATTCTGCTTGGTGAAACATTTCATGAACCTCTCGCATATTCCAGCAAAGTTTCGAGTGGAGCATGATTGCAGGAAGATGAGAGATTGTGAACCATATCTTTGAGGTCTTGAAAATGAACAAGAATTTGAATTTATCGCTCTTTCAGATGTAAAACAGTACAATTTTCTCATTCACAGAATGCTGCCTTTCATTCTACACAATGTGGTTTTGAAATATGTTTAATCATAAAATATTATCATTTGGCTGCCACAGTCAAATTGCAGATTTCATCAGCATTAAATGCACCAGCATGTTACTGTGAATGGATGTTGTGTCGGAAGCTGTACACTGAAACAAAAATAACAGGCAAACCCCTAACAGCATGTGAAGAGTCATATTCTCTTCTTACATCTTCTATAATATTGACATTGTTATTTAACCTATTAACCATCTGCTTTATTTGTTTTTATGTTCCACAGAATAGTCTCTGTCTTGCTTTAGCTTCCAATGCATTCATATTCATGTAGCCACTATTAAAGCCTTTAACAATGAATGTAGACAGTGCAGATATATATGCCCAACAATAAAACAGGCACCTTAAAGGTGCTTGGACTGGAGCCAGTGAGTTCGAAGCACCCTAACTGCAATTCAGTTGAACAACACATTTTGGCTGTATCTATGTGGGTGGTAAAAATCTCATTTTGATACTTACTAAATCAAGAAATAGCATTTTCTGCAAATACACAGAGAACAACATTAAAGAAAAAGTGGGATGAAGTGTAGGCCGACTTTAGCATTTAAATCCCAACAATGCCAGCCAAGTTGCACTAAATATTAAGAGTGACATTAATTTAATCATCATGCAAACAAAATGTAAATCTGTCCAGTTTACCTCATGCATTTTTATGCATTATGCATTTCTATAAATTTAAATGAAATTGAAAAAAAAGCATGTTGTATTAACATAAATTAACATAAGCCTTCGCACTGTGTATACACTGTGTATACTACTGTATGTTGAAAGACAGTGTTGTCATGATAATGTTTCAGTTTCCTAGCAACAGAAAATATTGAACTCTCTTCTCCTGTCTTTGCTTTTTTTTCTTAAATGGGCACTGATGATAGCAGGACCTGCAGCAAACTAGCCTCTGATTGAAATCTGAGACTACATGACACTTCAGATGAGGGAGGGAGAACAGCATGTGTGTTTTGTGTTCTGTGGTAAAATGTGAAAAAATGTTCATTCCCCTTGCAGTCTAAGCCAGTAAAATAATTTTGCGTACTCTACAAGCTGGAAAAAATATAAATCGTATTTTTGTTATTGTTTTCTACTTCCTACAGTTTTTATGTATTTACACATGGCTTTATTAAGTGTTTAGGTTCTTCCCTTGTGTCTCTTGTGGGATTTTTTCTGAACTTTGTCTTTTATTTTGTTAATCATGTTGTTTCTGTGTCTATGCTTACTTTGCTTCCTATGATAGTCTTCCCCATGCTCATTAGTTTCACCTTGGCTCAGTGGGTTCGCTTTCTATTTATAGTTCTGTCTTTCCCCTCATTGTCACTCTGTGCATCTGTTCATACTCCTTTTAAAAAAGTGTTTTGGTTTTCTTGATAAGTGCTCTGTTTTCACATATATATATGTATGTATGTGCTTGTTTTATGTATATATTGCGTCTACATTTGGGCCCTCATCTTGATAAATCATAACACAGAGATTAAAAAAGAACAAAAAAAATCCCTGTGAGAGTAACGGGATCTTGAGAGTAATGGGTGTTTTATAATGCTGACAATGTTGTTGCGCGGTCAAGCATTTTCTTTCATTTATGAACTCACTCTTGCTCATTCAAGCCATACATGATCTAATATTTTCAGGTAGCATTTTGCTTTCAGTGCAATATAGCAAAGCAATAGATGGACATTTTGAGAAATGCATTCATTCAAAAAGTAAGTTACATTTCTCAGCTGCCCTGTGCATCAGATATCGCACGCCTTAGGTGTTGTGTGTTTTGTCTAAAGCTGTCCTGAATGTAATTTTGCCTTTCAAGGCATTGATTGTGTGTGGATGTTGTATATGCAGACAGAGCAGGTGGTGGGGTTAAGAATTTTGCATATAACCTCCCAACAAAACTGTTCATTTTCTAATTTGGTTTTTGTTGTGTTGGTGTTCATATCAATCCTTGTGTGTCTTGGTTGGTTTTTGTCTCTTTGTCACATTCACCTGTCTGATTCTTTACACCTGTTCCTTCTGAGCTCCTTGTGTATGTGTTACATTTAGTTTCTTATCATGGTAACTTGTCCAAGTGCCCCATGTCCTCACGTGACAAAGAAATAGTTTCACCTCTGCCATCATAAAGGATCTTGCATTTCCTCAAACAATTTTTTTTTCTTTTGTTATCATGAGGAGTAACTACCACAACTCCACACATGACCATAGATGCTTACTTTGACTACAAATCAACAGAAATTGTAACAGATCAAATACAATGTGATGTAGGATTTTAATAAAGTCATTTTAATAAATTTTGTGACATAAAGCAGTTTGTTTTCGCTTATTTTAACAATTTCCCATTTTAGGCATCACTGTCCACAAAAACAATGAGGCGAGTTAAATAGCCTAGGAAATCTAAATAAATAACATTGTTCCATAAGAACATAATTTGGGAGATTTTAAAGAAAAGTTAGAAAAAAAGTAAAAAGATAGAGAAGAAGAAGATAAAGTTAAAATGAGTTATATTTTTAATAAGAAAAGAAGGATTTCCAACACCTACTTGTCACTCTTACAAATGATGGCATGCAGCAAAAGTGACATCAGATCTACTGGTTGGGCTGAAGACACCAGTATACGATGATGTTGCTCTTTTACTGCCATTTCAATGGACAGATGATGATGGATCAGTACAAGAGCTCAGAGAATCTAAAGCGAGAGAGATGCTGCAACAGCTTGAAAAGATAAAATCTTTCTGGAGAAAAAAAGCTCACTTTGGTTCCTGACTTCGAGTGCTTCTACACCAGTGCCAATGGAGAGTGGCAGTGGCAGATGCCTCTACATACAACGTTGTACACCTCATACAAGAATAGTTGTACAACTCAGATCACATATTTTTTGTGCTTGCTGTATAATTACAGTAGCATTATTTTTTAATTTGAAGAATTGCTCTATTTTTCTGAATTTATGCATGTTACATTGTTGCTTTTATTTAAAGAATTTAATGTTATGCTTGATACAAGGTTCATCAAGTTGTAATTTAATCTCAGCTGGAGCGACAAATGTAGTCAAACACTGGAATCCTTATTTCTAAATCTAATTGTTTCTATTTCTATTCCGTGTATTTTGTGTTTTCTGTAATGCTTATTTTTTGCTTTCCTCCATATTGTCAGATTACATTGCTTGAGAAATGTATGAGACCACCTTTCATAAAAACACAAATATTTTAGAAATCTGTCAGAAATGTGTGAGTAAAAATGACCGAATTCATGTTTTTTACCCAAATTTGAGCCGGCAGTCTGGACGTCATAAATAATTCAAATATTACCCTCAAACTCTAAAATAAACTTTTCTTGTTTAGAAATGCAATAACTTAAGTTTGGCATCACAATCAAGTAATAGTGTGCTTTGATATTTTTTGTAAAAATTGCAAATTACACAATTAATGAATACCCTAAATGCATATATTTTAGCATTAAAAATGTAATTTTGATAAAAGAACTTATGTATACTGGTGGGGTAACCATAAAAAAAAAACATTGGAAAAAAGATTTTGATTATTACCAGCATCGTTTAGGGCAGCTGTGGCATGAACCCTACATAAGTTAGTGGTCTAATAATTTTATTCATCACTGTACTTGGATACAACTAGTTTATTGCTGACTATGGTCAACTGTTTTCTAGAGTGTATGTTGGAGATTCCAATATTGCTTTTTCCCAGTAGTTCCCTCTTCTCTTGTCTCTTACATTTTTTATTGAAGAGGTGAAATGTAAAAAAGTGCTATACAGCTAAAAATAAAACAAATAATGTATAAGTAAGTATTTTAAAATAATACACAGATATTTACAGATGTGAATGACTCTATGTGAGTCCGCCAAGTGACCACCATGTTCTCTCAAGGGAGTCCAACAAACTGCTCCATTTTCCTAAATTTCCATGGCAACCACGCATTCCATCACAGAGTGATTTTGGATAGGAGACTCAGATTCACCCTGTCTGCCATCTGTCTCTCCAATATGGAGGTTTGTTTTGTTTTTTGGGGGGTCTGTCTTTGCAAAAGAAAAAAAAACTGCCTTTGAGGTGGAAGTAGGGAGAGTAAAGTGTTGGCACTGCACCAAACAGATTTCCTTCACTTGTTTATGTAAATTATTCATGGTCTTGATGCGTTATGCATCTGGTATGGGACACAGACAAATCAAGCAGCATGGTTTCATGTTTCGAATTCATGTAAGCAGGTAGTAATTTGGCACAGCCATAGTCATAGTGAGTACTGTCTAGCACCCATTCACCAGCTATTCTGGGCACTCAGCCTAACTGAGGCTTCCATCTGAATGCAAAGATGAAGCTGTGATTGCTCCCATGTGTGGTTTGGCAAAATTTTAGATGGGTCTCTTATGCAACATTGAAGGTCATTTGAACACATTGGCTGCATTTTATAGCTCGTACAGTGCACGCAAGGTATTTTTTGTTATTATCATTATATCAGCATGTCAGGGTGTACTGTAATGAGGAAACGAATGCCAGAAAATAGCAGACAGTAATAACAAAAAGCTTTTAATTTACTGATGAGAAAAACATGAACAAAGTGAAAAAAAATCTAAACCAACATGAGGAGCAGAGGTTCAAACAAACAAACAAACAAGCAAATAAATGCTAGAACACAGAGCACAACGGGGAAGCATAACCAAAAAGACTGAGAGAACTGATTGGGGAATGACAAACAGGAGGTAATGAGATGCAAATGAAAGAAATTTACAGGTTAAAAAAACAATGAGGGCAGGGAAGGCAATTAAAGAAGGAAGTAAAGTAAGATCAAACCAAATGCCAGAGTAAAACAGGAAGCAGAAGAGCAACTGGTAAACATGAATGAACAAATTCAGGGGAAAATACAGAAGGACATCAGTTGGAAATCTGGATTCAGTTTTTTCACAAAAAACTGTATTAATATATCAGTTTCTTTGGTAGAAACCTGGGCCAGTGAAACTTGTCCTTCACGTACTTCTTGTCCCTGCTGGAGAGAAATGAAATAGAGATATGTGGTTGTTGTTTCAGGCAATCTAACAGTGGTAAACAATCTGGTCCCCTCATCCATGTGCCTTAAAGCAATAACCTCACACAGATTCATGTGTTTGAACGCGGCCTATACAGTTCTGCTGCATGGTAGTGGGACTAAGTCAGTTATTCATTCTCGGTGCATTCACTTCTTGGCTCACAGGTACTGACGCGTAGTCCCAGTACAGTGACTGTGATATTTCAGGGCTGTCCCACTGTGCAGAGAAGAGTGAGACTGCTGTCTCGTGGATATTTTTGAGTCTTTTATGCACACTCTATGTAACCTTACAATCCTGACACATAGCTTGAGAAGCTAGTTCACAATTTGTTCTTTCATGACTGTAGGGATGACCGTGATCCTGATGAAAATGCTCTTTGCTAATACTGCAAATTGCAATTATCTCCTGAAAAAGATTTAAAAACATCAATTTACTTAATTATATTTAACCCACCCACTTACACCCACTGCTTGTGCTGTTGGTGTTTTACAACAAGTGGAATATGTAGCTGTGTCTGAAAAGGGGACATTTGGAATGCAAGATTGAGTTTCCTTCAGACAATTACACAAGGGTTTTGGAAGTTGTTTTACTCACGTTTAATGATTAAAAACTGGGATATCGTATGCACACTGATGAAATGGCACTACTGTATATTCCAGTAAGTGGAATAAATGCTCTCTCTTACTTTTCTAACAAACAAAATGCAGTTTAAAGACCCCAAGCTTTGCAGCATGAATTATCACCTGTGTTCAGGAAAAAAAGTGAGGACAGCTCCTGGTCCCCAATTCATCAGACTGTCCAAATACAATTGCACAGCCGGCCTCAGATCAAGCGCGCTATTTATTAACTTGAATCTCTTGGTGTCAGGCACAACACCTCATTCATCCTACCACTCCACTGATAACATGAGCCTTTTACTCCAAGACAGCCAAATAGAGCCTCCTGTGGATGTCTGGCTCATAGAACTATGATGGCTTGCATGTTTTTTATTCTGGCTGGTTACACGTTTAAGACCTCCTACCTAGTTTTTTTCTTTTTTGAATACTGTCTCCATCAGATTGGCTAAGATTGTTAAAGTAAGGCGTAACAGAAGTTGATGCTAGACCATAAATAAAGCTGTGATAATGTTAAATCAAAGATAAATATTTAAATCATAAGCAGTGTTTCATATATGCTTAGCATTGTTAGTAGAGTTGCTGTTAAATATGTTCTTTGTTAAGTAACATTTTCTTCCTTGTGTAAGAGCAACTATTGTTTTCATAAAAGAAATAAGTTATGCGCCAAGTCTGCTCTTTTATTTCCCTCTAAAAATATTGCATCCCACACTAATGCAATTGCATAGATTTCTCCTTCTCTCCTCCTCTTCCATCTCTTGTTCATTTAATTGTTTTCTTTGTACTGATGATTTCTTATCATTTGGAAGTGTGCAATTACCTTGTTAAATGAATAGGATTTTACATTAAGCTGAAGAAATGATGCTGTTAGAAGCCATTGTGCGAGTGCTTGTAAAGAAGTAAAAGCAAAGGACAATTGACTGGTACTGTATGTATAGGTTGTGCTAAAGATGTATTTGCAAAGCATATGTGTGCACTGAAACATCCATTAATAAACATTATCTAACTCCATTGGCTTCCAAAGCACCTTTCTTCTTGGCAACCTATTCATACGTTGTTATATGGTCACTGTGTCTTTGGGTAATTCAAGACCATGAGAAAAGATGTTTTGGGAACGACTCTGTTTCATCATCATCATCATCATCTACTTTATTTTTCCATTTTATTTAGTGTCATTCTCTGAACCACAGGGTAAAAAGTTTTTAAGATTTAGCACAAAATGTCTGGGCTTCTATAGCCTGATTTTTTTTCTCTTTTTTAGCTACTGTGTATACCCAGGTAGATGCAATGATCTTAGAGTTGAAAACTTTATATCAGAAACTATGCCGAATCCTTTTTCGCAGCCAGCTTCACTTGACATCAACAAACTATCAAGAAGAAGACATGAAAACTTGCAGATTTATTCATTTAAATCCTAGTCACCCTCAGTGTTTGCTCCTTAGAGTACACTCACTGTCTGTTGCAACCTCTAGACAGCACAGTCAGTTACACTAAGACCCCAATCTACTGCTAGAGCGCACACAAAGATACTTCAAACTTTTGTTCAAAGCCGTAAACAAGGCTTACAGCAACTGTCTCCTCTTTCCTTTCTCTCCCTGTCTTGCTTTCTCTCAGTTACCAAGGATCCAAACCTGAAAGATATAAATGGAAATGTCAGCGGTGGAGCAGCTACCCAATCCTCAGCGCAGGATAATAGCCGATCTGCCGAGGAATTCCGAAGGGGCTTTGTCTCTAAACCCCACATCCTCAATTACCAACCCACCCAACAGCCCTGCTGATGGTCTCCACAGTGCAAGGACGAGCTAAGAAAAAAAGTTCAGCAACATGTATGTACTCTGCTTTCCTTGGGAATTCAAACAGAGCTGACTGTGATGTCTTGGACAGATCTGTTCAAAGAGAACGTACATGCTTGCATACATTTGTGTAAAAAGTTTATCTTAAGCTCTAACAAACTCTAAATAGCCACAAACGGCAATGACAGCATAGGGAAAAGTGTTAATATATCTTTTAAGTAGGTATACATTTAAGGTAGCACACAGCGCTTCTATTCACAAACTCATAAATTTAACAAGGAGACGTTGCTGGGTCCATTTCTGAAAAACCTATCCTTTCCTCTAAACAACATGGTAATGTAAAAGACAAAATGCAGAATTTTATCCCACAGAGCGAACAAATTCTTTCTGGGATTTTTGAGTCAAATCGAATATTTAAACTTCCCAGTGTTTTTTGGGGGGGGTGGGGGGGTGTTATGTTACACCACTACACATAAGAGATTGTGTTTTTGTTCTGTAAAGAGACTGTGTCTGTCACTCGTCTTCAGAGAGCACTGTACTCACTGCTGGCGCTTCAGAGATATATCTACTACAACAGTAAGGTTTTCATGTCACAGCTGCCTACGTGTAACACTGATGAAACATTTTGGCAAATATGCTTCACTGTGATCAGATTAAAGACGCCACCTGCCAATGTCTGTCCCCCTGATGAAAGTCTAGACCACTGTATTTTAGAGGAATATTCAGCAAAATTAGAAGGTAGTGTTCTATGCTGACATGTCATTCCCAGTGTTAATGAAAGCTGCAGGCAAAAGGAAAACCTATAAGACATGGATGTTGTTTCATGTGAACATGAGTATCTTGTGTAACTGAGAGTGTTGGAATGGTCTAATGAAGAGGAATTGTTCCTGTCGACTCGCATTAGCCCACACGCTGTAAAATGCAAGCTGTGAAATCCATCATATTGCAGGAGGTAACTATGCATAGATAATTGCATCATGTACAGAGCATTCACACAAAAGCAAATAAATGCTTTTTCGATACCAAGGAAATTCACTGGTACACAAGCTAAACATAACAGAATGCAAACCTCTTGAGCCCAATGAGTCACATGCAGGAATTTAGAATTTTTTTAAGGCGAAGATATTGTAAGCTTTTTTGTCCAGCATGTCCCTGTTGTGTTGTAATCATACTGTAATATCAAAGCCTGCAGTGCCGTGGCCTGCTGCTTTTCAAACCAGCCAAGAGCCTGCAGCAGCCTGTACTTTGGTTTTAATATTCTCTAAATGCTCATGACCTCTAAATAAAAGCAATGCTTTTAATGTTTACCATGTTAACTATCTTAGTTTAGCATGCCAGCACTAAATACAAAGCACAGAGGAAGGTTATGGAAGTGTTGTTAATTTGTTTCTATTTAAATGGGTGTACTAAGTTTCACAGAAGTCTGTTGCGAACTTGCATACTTTTAACCCAAAGATCAAAATAAGCTCAACCCTGCAAATGTCAGCCTGATTTGGAAAAGACGCATTATTTGGAAAAATTGACTTCTGTAGTTGCAAACCTAGTTTTGAGTGAAATGCCAGGATAGGTTCAGATATTTTCAGCCCGACTGCATATTATTTTCCCTGTCTCCAGAGAGAAAATGTCCCATTGGTGTTTCTGGGGAGAAAATGAAGTTGGATGCATCAGAGTAATGTCAGGGCCCCATTATACTTCTGGATTTGACATCATAGACCGATAGTACAACTATAATGGGATTCTATCGTCTGGGCAAAGGCATTTACCAATATGACAATTGAAAGCTTTGCTTGACATTTTCTTCTTCCTCAGGAAATATGGGGGGCAGTTTTGCATTACGTTACAGCCTAACCTGTTGTCTAGGTGCATCAAAGCACCACTTTTTTCTGGACAAGTATATGATATAACACTATTAGTAAAGCAAATTCTTACTAATTCTTACCTTTTCCATATTGAGTATATACTGCTACTACCGGTTATTATCCAAACAACAGTGCAAAAATAACTGTAGTGGCTTCTCCTGAGTCCATCAATCCAGCAGAAAATGCAAACAGAAAACAGAGCTCTCCAAGAGTTGAATGGTCAAGTCGGCTTCAGCACACCTGGTGCTCCAACTGTTTTCCATGCTTAACAAGACTACTCCATGAAACGCCGTTGCACACACATGTTGCACCAATGCAAGCTGGTATTTCCATGAACGTCCCCAGAATCCCTTGCGCTCGCAGGAGTACCCCAAAAGAAACAGTGCCATGTAGCATGTCCCATAATAACACCTTTCTAGATAGATAGATAGATAGATAGATAGATAGATAGATAGATAGATAGAATTTTGCAGTTGTCTCCGTAATGTATTTTGCAATGCATTTTACATGATTATAAGTAAATTATTATGGAGTATTGCAGACAATATTGCATAGAAAAAATTACAAAAGTGCTATTTTTCATGATCAAATTACCATATGAATTGCAGATCCTACAAATATCCTGCACTGTGAAAATAACTCACGCCCTCAGAGTTTTGGGGGCAATTTTACTCCAAATACATTTTGCTAAAGACTGAATTGGTACTTCCATATCTTGTTACCAACTATTAGTTCTCCAGCATACAAAGCCATATGCAAGCACAAAACCAAACCTCTTTAACCTCTGAACAATTTTTTGGTTATCAGGATAACTCTGGTTCCATGAAAACCAAATGAGTCACTGAGTTCAGAGGTGTGTAACCAGAAGCCAGTGACAGTGCTGATTTGGAGGACTGTTGGACTTATGGTCCTGTGTAATTACCAGTTTGCATACTGAACAGTTACACCTTAAATATAATGGATACTGTTTTTAAGAGCTGAACTGTTTCTTTAAGGGCTAAGCGAATTCTGCTCATTTAAAGCTCAAATAAGCTATTTGTATCTTCAGTGCATTGTGACAAGTTAAGATCAGATCAGAGCTGTTTTGATAGTTCATGAAAAGTTGACATTTTAGAGATAGATGCAATACTGAAGTGTTTCAATTGCTACTTTAGTATGATGAGCACACGCCAACGCCCTTTGCTGCTACAGCACTGCCAATCACCCACTTCCTCTTATGTAGTAAAAGTTTTCCAGATGTACTGCTGATTACACCAAGATTTGTGTGTATGGTTTTTTTTTTTTGTTCGGATCAGTTCTCCAACAAAAACTTGCTTGGAGACCAACTTAAATAGCAATGCTATTTCTGGCAGATATAGCGGTACCATTTGCAGTGTATCACATCATAAGTGTCTCTGTCTGCACTTGCATTTGATCACCAGACAAGTTTCAGTGAAGGCACCTCCTGCTTTGCTGCAAGAAAATGGAAAAATCCCCCTCTCCCTACTCATTCCACCTCTCTGTGGTGCATATACATTTACCGTGTGTTTCCAAGTTGCTACACCACAGTATTCTATAATGAAGTTTCAGCTCAGCTCATTGACTTATTTTCACCCTCTGACATCTGACCTCAATCCAGCTGCCAACACTCCCAGAAGCCCAAACATCCTTGTACTTCACTCACCTACTTGCCACTCACTAAGCCCTCCTGACTGGAGCACCACGCGCCTTCCCTGGGTGAATCGGTGACACGGCGCAATTAAAATCTCGTCGTAGACTCAGTCAAGGGCAAAGTGAGAAGCGAAGAGAGTCAACGTTAAGAAGACCATGTGCCTCCTTAATCACACTTACATAGAAATGAAAAAAGAGGCTGGACCTTGGATGTCTGTGAACAAATAGTAAAACACACCAAGTAAATACCTGCATAAGGATAGTTTAATATGTTTAACACTTATAGATCAGCACCAGTGTTATTTACAAAGGAATGGTATTACAAATAGGTTAAAGAGAAAGTGCTGCAGGTCATTTGGAAACACATATAATAGATATGTCAAAGAAAAATTACATTGATATTGAGCTGTTACCTTTGGCCACAGGGGTAGAATACTAAAAGTTAAATTGGATGGTCACTTTAATCCCTTTGGTGCTGAAACCTGCTCTGGCTCTCCAGATTGATTGCCAACTGTAAAGCATAACAATATCAAGCAGGGGCAAAGTGTTCAATGAAGATTAAAGCTGTGTCTGAGGGAGTGTGTTTCTGCAAACCCAGGTCTCACAAAAACAATAAACTCGCCACGTCTCTGTTTCACTTTTGCACACACACAAACACATTGCCATTTCATTCAAGTGGCATTCCAATAGAGTGCTAGACCTGAAAAGAGGAATGTCTAATCTGCAGTATTGCTGTCGTACTGTAAATGTTGTCGATTTAATGCCTTTAATTATCCAAAAACAAATATCGCATATTTTTAATAAAGAAAAGAATAAAGATTTATAGAGGTCACAAACTTTTGAGAGGAGAAATGAAAAAATGAAAAATAAGAGAGGCATATGAACCAATGAAAGTTTAATGAGAGAATTTTTTTTTTCCTATACTTACAGTCCTTCCAATGTCCTAAATAAGGTCTGCATTAAATGACAAGAGACAAAATGAAGCCCTTGTTTTCAGATTTCTTCATTATGCTGTTTGGCAGGAAATTGCAGGTCAGTGCCAAATGAAAATAGAAATGTCAAGCGTTTTGTTTACTTTTAAATCTCTTGCCGCGCAAAGCTTTAATATGTTTGTCAAACTCTCTTGAGATTTCTTTTTATGAACCATGTCATATTACCCAATTTTAATATCATTTTAAAATAGGCTTTTATATTTGGCGTCTAGCATCTTCACATTAAAACTGACTGATATTTTGTAAAAAGTGAAAATCTCTTTTCACTTCCGGTCATATGCCTCTATCTTTGCTGTATTTTTTATGTCTATGCTGTACTATTTTCACTCTCTCAACAGACGTGTTTTCTTTCAAGGTCAGAGAGCTGCCATCGCTTTAAGAATATTTATACTTTTTTTGTCAGTCAAAGGAACCACAGAAAAAAAATTGAAGAACATATTCTGTCAAGGAAAGTGTACTTTACAACATAGTCACCAAGATAAACAAGACTAAAGTATACGCTCCAGAGGAACAGTATCGACGCTATAACAGTCCTGGTAGAGATACTGCAATTTGGTGAAACAGAGAAAAATAGGAGAGAACTGAAAAGACAACTGAGGAGAAAATGGCAGACAAAGAAGAGAGGGTGGATACAAAGAAAAGGGAGCCAAATACTTAATGTGCATTTTTCTGTTTCTGTATTTATAGTGTGGGTGTCTGTATTACTTTCTAGCCCTTCAAGCTTCCTCCCCTTCAGAACATATTGCTGAAAGTAAATGCCACTGAACTGTGAAGTGCCCCATAATTCCATTCCAGAGGTGATTGGAACCTCTATTCTTGAAGTGCTGTATCTGCTAGGCTTCTACCTGCAGACACTAAAGCGACAAAGGACATTTTCCACTCAGTGGTTTGTGACACACTCCAACCCCCACTTTTTTTTTCCAAGTGTGCCCCAAGTTTGAGGGAAAAATGCCTCTGATGTGAAGCTTTTTGATGTACTCTTAAAGTTGTTTTCCATGGGGGGAAACAATAGAAAGGATTTATGCTGTCACAAGTTGGATCAACCAGGAAACTGCTTTTAGCTTGCCAGCAAATGACTGAAAAAAAGGATAAAACCCCCTTCTACTACTTTACTCAGCAAGTGCCAAGTTAAAACATCCTCCCCTGTTGAGGCCCATTTGAGGAGATGGTAATTTTTCAAAACAGAGAATAATAAAAAAAATAAAATACTGTGACGATCACAGTAAAAAAAAAAGTATTTTTTATATACCAGGATTACACATTGCAGAGTATCAATGGATCTAATGCCACTCTGTGCTCGCATAGGCTTTCTTTCGGAAACAAGAAGCAAGGCCATAAATTGCAATTGCAGTGAAGGTGAGCAAGCGATGCGGCGTTGGGGGTGCTGAGGAGAACAAAGAGCAGCAAGAAACAGAGTTGGTGGAGGGGGAGCGGAAGGAACATTGAATTCTCACTAGAGGATATTATGAGTGAAATGGAGGAGGTGGCTGTAAATTACCAGTAATTTGTGTCATGAGTTGGAAGATTTAAATCACTGGAATCAATGTCAAGGAGGAGAGGAAAGATATTGCACCTCGTCAACATTACAAAGCAGGAGAGGAGAGGGGTGGCATTAATGGATGGGTGGAGAGAGGGGGGTTGAAAGAGCGGGAGCTTGAGAGGAACAGAGAAGGATAATTTTTCACTCTTCTTTCGCTCTGTCTGGTGGCAGGTGTGTGCACGCGTCATTAAAGAGTTGAAAAATGTGTACGGCAGTTGTAACGACTTGCTAATGTCCTTGACCAGCAACTTTAGCACAAAAAAAAGAGAATAGTTGAGGTTCTCGTCTGAGGCTACCTGTGCAGCAAGAGTAGCATCAACATGATTTACTCCAATACTGCCAAAACACGACCGAGAGAAAAAACAGATATATACTGACCGTTAAAGCGCTACGTGTTCATGCAGCTCCAACAGCTACTGTTATTTATTTCTAAAGTTTTCAGCCTCCCTGTTCAAAACAAGAAAAAATATTGCCTCACTCATCAGATGAAAACAGACTGTCTTTAAATACAAACACGTCAGAAAGCGTTGAGTTCTGAAAAAAGAAAAAACGACATTGTGATTCTGCGTAGCTGCTCTTTGTGTCAAGTATGTCCTGACGTCACCCGTCATTTTTCCACTGTTGCAATCAATTACATGTTTCTCACTGTTTTTGTAACTGCACATAGGGAGACCGCGCTGAGCTGGCACTGGACCCAGAGGGCAACAATAATGATTACAATAACTGTGTGTGTTTGTGGTAAATATTCGATAATAAACACAGCAGATTAGCATGCGAGCAAAGTCGGTTTTTGACTACAGATATTAAAAATGATCTTTCTCATTTGTATGTTAAATAATTCAATGTGTGTATCCATTTTTAATTATAAAATCACGTAAGATATTTGTAATCCCTATTTCTGCTTGTACCTTATGTCCTTAAGATAGCTTATCGATTGGCACTTGTTACATTTACATATTCAGAAGCTTGCACAATTTTTTTTATCTTTATCACCTGTCAAAGATGAAGAATGCAATGCAGAGAGAAAGCCCAGAAATGAATTACAGAGCAAAAAAGCGAAGAGAGTCATCTAGCGCTGGTGACAGAATACTCTGAGAGTAGAGATAAGGAAATCCCATTTGTTGAAAATGGCCACTCAGCACTTTTCAGCATAACCCGTTAACAGAGCAGGTCAGTTCGTGGGTCAGCATAGAGATTATGCTGCTCTGATGACAGTGAGCAAAAATATATGTGTAACAGGTTATTGTCACTGTTTGAACATGGTTATCTATGTAAGATGGAAAATTGACCTTTTTTGCCTGTGGCACAGTGCTCAACACTGCCAGGTAACTGCAGCAACACATACAGGGAAAAAAAAGTTGATCAAGGCTATTTGTATTTTTGGCTGCAGTTGCAATAGCTCATGTAGAACTTCAGCACCAGCATGTTGTCGGTACTTAATGATCACAGCCAGCATCTGACTTTGGAGTCTAAGCGGAAAAAGTTTTGATGATGGATTTTTTTTTCAGGCTTCAGGTGAAAAAAGACCAGTTTTCATCATGTTGTTTTTTGTACAGTTGATACAAATATGGTCCTGTTACAATTCTTTTAATATAATATCTCTGTTAATATCAGTATGATAACTGTATGCAAAAATTCCAAGCACACAGTAAGGAGATAACTCATTAGTACCTGCTAACAAGCTTGGCAGCCACTCTCGACCCTTTAGTTATTTGGACACTTTGAAGACCAGTTTTGCCATTTAGCTTTCAATTTATCTCTCCTCTGCCTGCGTCTCTTTTAATTATAGCCCCTACCTTGGTAGGAATCAATCAGACACAATTAAAAGAGGAGTGTTTTCAAACACTCAATGCAGCTAATGAAAGGACTTGAAATGCAAACTAACTAAAAAACTTTCTGCAAAGTTTGAAATGAAACCTTAATTGAGGTAGAAATTTGTAATACCAACAGAGGATCTTGTTGGCAATGCTGCATTTTCCATCTCAGATTGAGAGGGGGATGCATAAGGCTGCGGTTATTATTCAATACAGCTCTAATATAAGCTGACTTGTGAAGCATTCAAAGCCAGCGGCTGAGACTTTGATGGTGCTTTAATCAGCATCAACAGCAATAGGCCACTTTGCTTGAGACTGCACAAACTTCATCGATGGAGACAGATGATGATTGAAGGCTGATCTGCTGTCAGTCCTGCAGTTTAAAGCAGTGAGAAATCCCTAGGGTCGATTGGGAGGGGTAACATAAGGTATTTGTAGAAGGTGACACGGTACTTGGAAGTGTGGGAAGTTTGCACGGATGTCTGAGCTTGATAAATTAATATACCAACACACAAGGCTGTTGTTGCAGGTGCCAGCAAATCAATTAGCTGTGCCATGAGCTGTAATCTCAACTGAGCCCTTTGCCATCAGCAATATGTCAACTGGGTAGAAAGCCTACAATTATAATGTTTTTTAGATCAGACTGGCATTGTGCTGCGAGCTTGAACCAAGTATTAAATTGTACAATTCACTAACCAAAAAATGTAGCAGTGGATATAGATGGCTATGTAGATATGTATTGGCTTGTAGTGCTCCTGTTGTGGGGACATCAATAATTTCAGACAGTAGGGATCCACCTTTATCATATAAATTTCCATAACATGTTTTAGATGGAGGGATTGTTTCAGCTGTCATATGGAGAAAGGCAGGCTATACCCTGGACAGATAATCAGTCTCACAGGGCTAACACAGAGTGACAAACAACTTCAGGATGTGATGACCAGTTTAGAGGCACCAACATGCATGTCTTATCAGCTATAATTACCAAAAATTTAAAAAAGAATGGCGGATCAGTAAGATGTGATCATTTGTAAAGCATTATTCCTGCAGTAGTACACATTATTATGTTATTCATAAGTGCTTTGTTCCTTATTGGCAGGTTCATATATAACACGTTTATTACATTATTTTCATATGCATTTTCAGACATGTCTAAATAAAGTATTACATACTAAGCAGTTATTTAGACAACTTGATTTCTTCATTTTTAAATCAGGAGCTCTTTGAAAATGAAGCTGACTCGATGCTAATTTATCTCATTATAGTTAAGTAACTGATCACAAATAAGAGGAAGTTTGAACTTAAGAAACAAACTAAAAAAGCAATGAACTGTTAAACATCCCATCCTTCATTATCAGTTTATTATGATGGGCTCTTGGTGTTTACAGTTGTTTTTGAAGCTCTTTGAAATATTCACAATTGTTCTGTGAGAACCTTATTCAAGTCATTTTAACCAATTTGGTAAATGGTAAATGGCCTGTATTTATATAGCGCTTTTCTAGTCCCTAAGGACCCCAAAGCGCTTTACATATCCAGTCATTCACCCATTCACACACACATTCACACACTGGTGAAGGCAAGCTACGTTGTAGCCACAGCCACCCTGGGGCGCACCGACAGAGGCGAGGCTGCCGGACACTGGCGCCACCGGGTCCTCTGACCATATATATTTTATAAAATATCATTATATTTCTCTTACCCCACCCACCCTGGTCCTAGAGTCTACTTTTGCAGTTCAATTTTTGTTTCTTGTAAAAAATATGTTTGTTCTCTATCACTTTGACACTTTGTCTGTATATGGCTGAGACTTCTTTGGGTCTCAAGGGATTGCTGGCCTTTCAAATTCATTTGCAAATCCTTTGTGCAGCATACGTAGATCTCACTTCAGAGAAGGTCACGCAGTATTTGTAACTAAATTAACCACATACTGCAATAATAACCAAGCATGTATAAAACGCTCTACTGACATAATCACAGACACATATCTTAATCATTATATGTCTAATCTAAATACTTCAGTTTTACCATGAGTGATTAATAGCTCCTAATAACTGGTATGTGATGTAATACTTTATTTATATTTATGAGCAGCTTGTTATATATATATATGATAAATGAGCTTAATAATCAAGAATAATGCATTTACAATAACATACTAATGTGTACTATTGTAGGAATAATAGTGATTTAAGTATTTACTAATATCTTACTAATGCTTAATAGTATCTTATTATAAAATGTTAGCCACTTTACATATTGTCAGTTTATGAAAATTCATCACTCATGATTCATTGATGTTTCTTTAATTTACACATTAGAAAAACTTCTGAAGATTTTTTCAACATATTCCTTTTTTGTACTAGCTGTACTAGTGAAACATGCCAAATTAATGCAACTAAAGAATATAATAAAGAATATAATCAAAGTCAAAGTTTTTTTTAAAAAAAAATTTTAAATAGTTTTTCCTAGTCATAATCATAGAGCAGCAGAGTCACTGATTTTTCTTCTGTAAATTTAGCCGTACTAAAATCACTAAACAAATTTGTACAATTCAAAATAACTTCACTGTTATGGAAATATAATACTCAATTCAATTCATTTTTACTTATATCATGCCAAGTCACAACAACAGTTGCCTTAGGGCAGTTTATATTGTAAGGTAAGGACCCTACAATAATACAAAGAAAACAGAGAAAACCCCAACAATCACATGACCCCCTATGAGCATGCACTTTGATGACGGTGACAGTGGGAAGGAAAAACTCCCTTTCAACAGGAAGAAACCTCCAGGCTCGGGAAGGGGCATCAATCTGTCGGGGTTAGGGGAGGAAGACTGGACAAAGACAATTTATGGAAGAGATCCAAAGATTAATCATAACTAATAATTAAATACAGTACTATCAAGTTCAGTTCATCCACATCCATTTATCTAGCTCATCTGCTGGTTATAGAATAGTCTGTTTATTTGAATCATTAAGCTGCATCCACATGACTTGCATCTTCATCCCAGGCTCTGGTTACCTAGGTAACACTTGTAATTGCATATGTCAATCACCAATATCCTTCACTCTCATTGGTAATCACTTCAAGTTTATCTCGAGACCCATCCACTTTGCATCATCAGCAGCTTTTTCTTCTGATGTTCCTTATAATTGCCACGTATCATTGACCTTCTGTGGTGTCTGGTCATCACAATGCTATAACAAAGTGGACACAATTTAAGATACCACACACCTTTATGAAATCAGCAACACAAGAGTCCCAAATTATCTGTTTATCAGAGGCTCTGTCACTTTCTCTAAGTTGTTTCATGCCTTAAAAGTGGGGAAGGTTTCTATCTTCTTACATTTGAGCTTAGCAAACTTTTTGTTAATCACAGTAAGAACGTATGGTAGCTTTATGTTAGGTATGTGCATTTGTTTTACAGCTGAGCTTTGGTTCAAGGAAAAAATGTCATAGTATAAGAGTGAATGTTTCCTCAGACATCAAAATGATATATTTGAGCACAGTAGAAAATATCAAGTAGATAATATTGGGTTGTATAAAGATGCACTTTCCCCAAATATGACTGTATTTGTGACACTGCATGCCATCTATCCATAGCCTGCACATTTTCAAAATAATATGTCTACCACAAAAGTTGAATGATGCTGTACAGCTCTATTTGCCGGTCACCATGGTTACACATGCACATGAAGCAGCATGAATGGTTCTGCCAGAAGAGAAAGAAGATGTAACTGAATAAGACTGAAGGCAGAAGTCAGACAGCACATAAATTGGAAATAAAAGCTAGAAGGATGCTGAATAGGACAGTGTGTTAAAAAAGGGAGCCAAGATGAGGCAGATGTCATTGATGAAATCAGTGTTTACTAAGGCGCCGTTTACGCACTGCACCTGCAACTTTGTAGGGTTCAATCACACAGGTAAGGTCAGGAGTTTTGGTGCTGAGGCAAAAAAAGAAAGAAAGAAAGAAAAGAAAAGAAAGTCCTTTTTGTGGATAACTCTGTAATCAGTTGCTTTTGAAGACATTCTAAAAGGACTGAGACATAAAAATAATACTGGTGGTGGTAGGGTGGCTGGTCATGATGAGAAACAAGCTCAAATATAACCCT
This sequence comes from Oreochromis niloticus, assembly GCF_001858045.2. Taxonomy (NCBI): domain Eukaryota; kingdom Metazoa; phylum Chordata; class Actinopteri; order Cichliformes; family Cichlidae; genus Oreochromis; species Oreochromis niloticus. The sequence continues at coordinate 5,640,327 of NC_031980.2, forward strand.
TGATATAACCTAGACTAATGGGTGTTTTTTCCCTGTGTAGCCCCATCAAACATAGTCATCTGCCATGTAATCCAAGGGCATCAACCCTTTTTCGCACTTTTTAAAACTGGAAGCAAAATAAAGCAAAAAATGAGGACACCAAACAATAAGAGCAAATCACTCATGCTCCAAGGTATGCCAGGATGTTACTTTAACTTAATGAACCCAAAGATTATATGGTGATGGAATTATTTTTTCAAATATAAAACACTGTATGCTACAGTATTACTTGAATCCGAATGGTAAATTTCGTGCACCATACTGGAAACTTTAGTGTACTTTCAGCATTAGATTTTTATTTTGTGGCATGACTATGCTGATTTTCATTAAATTGACATTCAAGAAGTTTGTTGCGCCAACGTATAAATAAAAGAATCAATGCGACCGTGTTATGGTATAAAATAAGAACACCATTCAGACTGGTCCTCCATGAGCTTTGCTTTCACTATGCAGTTTGGGTACGAAGTGTCTCAGGAAATGATACCACAATTACTCCTCTAAAACAAGAAGACAATAGCTCTTTTGTTTTCTTTGACAGCTTTGCGTCGCTTTCCCCAGGTAGCTAAAATAGAGGAATAACAATAAGAAAAAGACTCATAGAAACCAATATTAAAAAAAAGAGTGGGTCTCAAAATGGCATTCACTTGCACCAGAAGTTGAATGACTTTTAAAAGGTATGTTTAACTGACATTATTACTGCAAGACTAGTCGGTAGCAAAACCTGTTTACATATTAGCCTACTGCCATGCTTCTCAAAGTGAGGCCCACGGGCCTTTGGCAGCCCTGATCACCTTTTGTGCGCGTCATAGGTGCAAAAGGAAATAATGCACATTTCTTTATTCACAGTTCACACCACAGTATAAACTCAGAATAAGACCAAGGTAGTATTTATCCCTTGGTCTAAAAAAAAAGAATTTTTTATCTTACACCTGACGTGGCTGTGACAGTTGTCTCAGCATAAATTTATTTGAAATGCCAGGTGGAGATGTTAACCGAACAAGCACATAATTGGCACGGGTGGATTGCTCAAAGCTGTGAGCATAATTAAAAGTCTGACTCCATCTTGTAGCGCTTCACTGAGTCTTCACCCCAAATGTTTAGAGCCAAACCCCACACACACACACATCTTCTCATCAATAGTACAGATATTTTAATGAAATAAGCAGAAATTACAATTGAACCTCAATTTAGGTTGCTATGGTGAGAACATGAGATACAAAGAAGCCACAGTGACATATAGTACTTAAAAAAGCACAACATGGCCAATATCCCTGATTAAAAGCATACTTTGCCACTACAATAACTACTCCAGTGTTTTATGCACATTTTGATCATGGTGTCTGTGTTTACAGTTCACTTTGTATGCAAACTCCTATCCAGCCAGTCATGTAAGAGTGAAAAATGTGGCTTTCCTTGAGACAAAATTATCTACACAGCAAGCTGTCCTCCGTGGTGGAGGGCTCTGCTCCCGCCTGATCATATTACACACAGTAAGTACTAGAGCTCAATAGCCTCGAAGGCTTCTGAGGAAGAAGACAGTTTGGTCCCTACAGCTTGGAATCCAAGCGGAGGTTGAGGATTAGAGCGATGGAGTGGGGCCATGGGTGAGCTGAAGGGTGGGTGGGAGCACGTGAATGCATGCTTATCAGAAAGCGGGGGCTCTAGTGTCAAGGTCCCATCATCACCAGCAGCAGAGCATGAATAAAAATTAGGCAATGTTCATGAATATTCTATTGAGTTGTTATCTTTCTCTTTCAACTTTTTTTAGACTTTTTTTTTCTTTCTGAGTTCTTTCTCTCTTCTGTAATCTTCAACTTTTTCTGCCTCATTTTATCTTCCTCTGTTTTACTCTCTTGCTGTGGTGTCTCTTGAGACCACAAGTCCTTTACAACAAGGGGGTAACCGATGGACCTAGATCACATTTAAATCTATAATGTCCCAAAAACTTCTGGCATCTTGAAGCCTCAAAAGCATGACTGTACTAGAGAGCTCTCACTGTTAAACAGCAGATGAAGTATTATTTAGAGGGTTTTTTTGTTATTACTATTATTTTTTTTTCCTTATTCATGTCTATCCTGATGTGAGATAAATAAAAACAGACAGAGATTTGCTTATTGTCCCACTGCTTTAAGATATTACATATCACATATTTTTTCTGATTGAAAGGGTCCAAAAAAGGTCATAACAAATTTTCCCTTGTAAATGACCTGGGTTCTTTGAAAGAACATGACTTACATCTGTAGAACCTGCAAAGCTTGACAGAGTCTTGAGATAGCCCAGAGTGTCCAGCCTTATCTGGACATGTAAGTGAATGTGTTAAAGGTAATAAGGATAGTTGCTTGATAACAAGCTGCATTAAATATTCCTGCTTTTTCATTTGAGTGGCTGGCTTGATTTGCATTTGAAGAGAAAAAAGGGCTTCCATCATGGAAGTATTGTCTCCACGCCTGTGTTTTTTTTAATTCTCCCTTTCCTTTACAGTTTCAAAAAGAAAATAGCTACACAGCCATGACAAATAGCAAAAAACAGTGTAAGACTTTATTTTATCACCTGTTTTCTGCACCTTATATATAATGATTTTCTAAAACACTAAACAAGCAGAATACTGAATGTATGATGGATGAAAGTCTTATTTGATGTATACTGATGTTTTCTCTGCTTATAGTGCCTGCTTGCAGCAGCTGCTTAGGATCTGCTCAAGCGGTTTGCAGTATGATGCTGAATTCAACCCTAAAATGAGTGTGGTAATGATCGCTTTAACTAACAAGGATTGGAAACAAGTTTTTCCCTTATTCTGTTTGGGAGATAAAGTTTTAAATATGGTGACTAAGTTAGATAGCTTAGTCACATCATCAGGATGTGATGTGGGATGTATAAACTGTAAACTGCTTGTACAAGCAAATAGAGTTCATTCATTTTACATGTGTGTAGATTATATTTAAAAATCTCATTATAGAGCATATTATACTTCATTTTATACACTTGTGGTGTTGTGTTTTATGCACTTCAAAACAAAAGATTACTATAATCTCATGATATTTTTCAGTAATGTAAATATAATTCAGTAATTACATTACAGTTACAATTATGTTGTTACTGGCATTACAAAGACTCTTCCATTATCTGCCGGCAAGGCAAACAGAATTAAAAAATATATGTGTATATATTCAAACAAACAACCTGTTTTATTCCTGTGCCCTTGTGCGTCTATCAGCTAAATTTGGTTTGTGTGTGGGAGGAGGAAAATGTCTACAGCATAGCGATATTACTTTTATTTTTATTGCACAAAAGGGCAGGAGTGTGATGGTAAACTTCAACCTTCACCTAGGACAGAAAAAAACATTAACAGAACTGCTAGGAGAACTTTGACTCTTCCCAGGTATCTCTACAGACAGCATGCTAACACAAAGCTAACCAAGAACCCAGAGTGATATTAAAGCTGAGTGCATGCTGACACCAGCCTAGCAGCCAGAGTCTGTTTCTACCTGTTCATGTTGCTAAAGTATAATCACTGTGGCAAACGCTTTACAGTCTCTTTGTGCTGCTTTCCATCTTTGCTTTGTGTTTATACTAAGTGTATTTGTAATATTGGAATTGTAATATTGTATATGTCCTCATTAGGACTGTGATTTGTGTTGGTGTTTCGGACTGTAGACTGAAGTTTACATTGTTAAGTGGCAAACATGTGACTGTGTGTTTCAGGTTATTTTACAGAGTAAGATGAAAGTAGTGTAACAAATTACTTTTCTGATGAGTAATTAAGTAATGCAATGCATTATATTTTTTGGCCTTTTTCTGCTTTATTTGTTTGGGACAATAGAGATTGACAGGAAAGCGGAAAGAGAGGGGATGGCATGCCTGTATGTCAGATGCGGCGTATGATTGTCTGCTCATCCTACTGAGCTAAACCAGCAACCAACACTGCTTACACTATATCCAAGTTAAAATGTTACGGGGGGGCAAATAACGATTCATTCAAGGTCTTGCTCAAGCTTCCAAGATGGACAAGCGCAGGTGACTAGTAGTGTTGTTAACCTTCATTCTTTGATGTGAAATTTTAAATATACATTTATATATTGATTAAATGATTCAGAAAATGTGGTCAAAATGGTTTTAACTGTACCTATTTTGAGTGATGCAGAGTTTCTCCTGCTTCTGGAAACAATTGATTATTCATTTTGAAGATTGCATTTTGTGAGTCTGTGGGCTGTTGTTGTCCTTGTGTTGTCTTTTATTAGTATTTGAATGGATGTCTGAACTAAAGTTTCTCATATATAGCATTAACCAAAAAACCCAAAAAAGCTCAGTTCAGTTCAGCCAGGTCTGTGGCATTATTCTGGTGTGCTTGCTGCTTCTTCCTGTCATCACAGATAAAGAATTACAAACCATGTTGTGCAATTTAGGAGCTCGTGCTGACTCTGATTTGGTTTTTATGGTGGCCGAGTCAAAGAAACTGGCTGTGTTTGATTTATAGTGCTGCAGTGTCCAATTCTAGTTGGCACTTGAGTCCAACCAATGGTGCCATGGTCTGTGGGCCGTAAAATGAGCAGAAGGGCACTTTGAATGTCTCTTCCACAGGACCCCTGGGCCCAGCCACAACAATCAGTTGCTTCAAATAGAAGTGCAATTGTAGGCGAAAAGGGCAACAGCACTCTGGCAGACACAGACAGAGGCCTCTCTGGACCACTCTCTGCCTGATCGGTTCCAGATTTGACAGGGTCTACACAAAGGTCATTGTTTGGGAAGAAGGGAGTAAAAAATGTGTTTGTGTGCTTGCATTTGGTCAGTTCAGATATAATTTTTATTTTGTCTTTAGAGAAATAATTATAGTGATTAAGGTAATTAAAAAAACTTTCACAAATGCAGAGTATGCCACAGCATTGTGGGGTGAAAAATAACTTTTTAAGACATTAGGTTGACTTAAAAATGACCTCGTTCACAATGACACCCAAATTTTGCTTTAATTAACTCTTTAATATTTTTAACCAAATTTGCAGTATAGCTCTTGGGAAAGCAATGATTACTTAGATTGCAATAAAGTTGTAATTTGAAAGATATAATGTTCCCCAAGGGATGATTTTAAGTTTTGTTTAGGGTCTCCAGCTCACAATTCTTGTTTTTTTTTCCCTCAAATTTAAAAGAGATTAAATTAAATTTGTTTCCTACATGTTTCCCTTAATGGATACCTTTAAGGGAAACATTTTCCCTTAAAATGCTTATCCAGCTTAATTAAATATTTAGTTCTAATAAGCAAAGGTTAGCTTGCTGAGACACTTTGATGATGCAAAATGATATTTAATATAATCATATGAAATTATGCCTATATTATAAATATGCCTAGCATATTTATATTTGCATTGTCTGCTGCTATGCTGACATTAGCGTTAGGCTCCAAGCATTCATATGCCCTGTCTTGAGAGCCTGTTTCCCACCTTGAAAATCATAGTGTACTGCATGTGCACCGATGCTGCAGCAGAGAGCATATACGGAGCACATAAAGATGGAGAACATGTAAAAGGTTGATAAATGGATGAGTCTTTCTCCTTCAGTCTTCAGCAACACAGTGGGATCATGAACCTTCCCACAAGACACGGAAAAACTGAACAACACAAATCTCATCAGGAGGCACTGCCTATGAAATAAATTCTCACAATGTCTACCTCTCTTTTTCTTCTCTTTTGACTCTCCCTCAAAAACAATAATCCACCACCATCCTACCCCACCCCCCGTTCTGCTGGTTGCTGGGTACAAGAGGGAGAGCAAACATGCCCCAGACAAACTCAAATCAAAATCTAAGATAGGCATAGGAAAAGAAAGATGTGTATTTTGGGATGTGAGAAGGGTTATGAGGGAAAATACAATCATGGAGCAGCTGGGGTAGAAATGGATGATCTACAGAGGCAGATAGAAGCAGACAGGGAATAGTGGTATGGGGGAAGAGAGAAAAGCAAACATTGATGAAAGAGTAAATCTGCTGTAATAGTTTCAGCAGCTGAACTGATTAAAAGGGAAAAGTGATTCAGACCAGACTTTGCTTTGCAAACAGCAACTGCTGAGTGAACTTTATTACACTGTTTGAGAGAAAAATAACCATAAACTTTTGCATGAAATATAAAAAAACAGGGACACCTAGAAGTCCCGTATATGAAGCCTATACAGTAAGAACATTTTGAAAACTCTTTAGATGTGTTGACTCAAACAGAATAAATTGGAAAATTGTAGTTGTTGAATTGCGTTGTTGTACCAACCTTTTGTCATTCTTAGGGCAACAAATACTGTTGTTTGGACACTGGAATGTCTGATATTCTCTTGGTATTCAGTTCTTGTTAGTACTCTTGCCATAGCTAGAGTACTAACAAGTCGCACGGAGGCTGCCATCCTATTTTACTCCATTACGGCAATGAGACTTCCCATGATGCACTAAGAACTTCTCCTCCACCCCCCACCCCCCTCCACTCCCTCTATTTATGGACCATTATTGCACAGCTCTACTGGAAGTGTCTTTCTGTTAAAATTTAGTTCTTCCTTCCAACTATTGTCCATTGTTAACTCAAAGGGAATCAGTAGATCCTTGAGGTTCTCGTTGTATTATTGTCAAAGCTCTTTACCTTTCAGTGTAAAATACACAAAGAGGTTTCCATAACAAGGTTGTCACACAACCAAGTTTGCTTCACATGAACTTGAATTCCACTGTGTTTACTTTAGATTTCACTGAATTAATGTCTGCTTTAACTACATGTGTCACAAAGAAGGAATTGGCTGAGAGGCATCTCTTTATAACCTTGTTTCTTTGGCTCAAAAGATACAATAGATAACAAAGATACAATACAAGAACTGAAATTAAACAAAAAGGTGAGTCACATGATGAATTATTTTGTGGCATACAACACATGCAGCTATTAGTGTAATATTAAAATTATTCCTTCAAGTTATGCTTAATTGAGCAATTTGGCAATGACAATGTGCCACACTGCAAACACAAAAAAACAATATAAATGTGCAAAACATCTTATTCAGGTGTAAATTGACCAGCCATTATCTCAGCCTTGTCTAGAAGCACCAGAGAGCCTTTTTATGATGAGCTGATTTTTCTTCCACAGTAGCCATGCAGAAAAGTTTGATACACTCAGCAGTTTCCAAAATGGCTTGTATCCACCGCAGGGCAGACTGAAATTGAAAGAGAGCACACAATGGCCTGAAAGCAAAGGGCCAACTGGGGTGAAACCGAAGCTTTGTGACAGCTGGGACTGCAAGAACACACGCATGGGCACATGTTGGCACAGACATAAGGACAGAGACTATACTCTGTGTGTGTGTGTGTGTGTGTGTGTGTGTGTGTGTGTGTGTGTGTGTATACATGTGAGGGAAAGACAAAATGAATCACCTAGTTTTCCTGCTAATTCACTTCATGAAACTCCATTCAGCAGAGGCATTTGGGAGCATTTCTTCCATTCTCCTGTAATTAAAATTTTCCCTCACGATGGGCTACTGCAGCTCTATTGGTTACTTAGCCTTAATGTACGGTGATACACATTATTCTACTCTGATGGAAACAGCACAAAAATTTAATTATGTAGTGACTAATGATTTTTGTTTGATTTGATACTCCGAGATCACTTTGTTTTACTTCTTTTAATCTGATGCAGGCACAAACTAAGTTAGGGACCATCCTTTTGTCCCCAGGTTGTCTGCAAGAACCCACTTTGCAATTTTTTTTCCAGTTCTTTAACTGGAATATTATTCTTCTTGAGTATTGAAGCAAAAATATTGGTGAGGAGCAAGTGTAAGATATATTTAATTCTGTTTTCATCTGTTGCTATTCATCAAAGTGGCGGAAAGTTAGCTTTCAATTTGTGTTTGTATTTTAAGCCCGATAATGAAAAAGACAGAAAAAGTGGGTTTTATCTCACCACTTTGTTTTGTGGTGTAAACGTACAACAAAAATGTCATCAGGGAAATCAGCATCCAATCATTTTGCAATTAGAAAAGGTCATTGCTTAATATAATTGATTGCTCTTTCAAAAGTGAGCTGAAAATAAATATATAAAAGCATACTGTCCTGAAATAAACTTTGGTCATGCAGCTTTAAACATACTCCTATAATTACAGACTATCAGTTTCCCACTGTCTCATCTTCACAACTATAACCAAGATGTTATTCTTTTCAAAGTGTTTTCAATCAATGCAGACAATTTTACTTTAAATGTCAGACCAACCCATTGTCTTTAAGTATATCTTAGTTGTGAAGAGAGCAAAGCCTCGATCCTTTCCTCAATTTCTTCACAAGCTGCTTTTGCTTTTTCTCTTTCTGGTTCTTTGTCCTCTGTTTTTCTTCTTTTAATAGAATCAGTGTAATTGTAATCGTGTGGTGTATAGCGCACAAGATCAAGAGAAATCATGCCCAGAAATTGAGATATCTGATTCTTAAAATGAAAATATTTTGCTTACGGCGTTCTAAAAAAATCTCTGCCATTCATATTAACATTTTTTAGTTCATTACATTTGCCAATCAAGGTGGTATAAAGTGCACTTCACTTAAAATTAAGAAGAGTTCTTTTGCACTAGTATAGTTTACTTAAAATTAAAAAATGTAGTCCAAAAATATAACAATATAATATAAGTTAAAATAACTTAACTTAACTCCTCATTGTTAAGTTTGTTATTTCTTGCATTATTTTCTTAACCTGCTCATCAAGTTTCATAGTGTAGGTTTTCATATACATACAAGAGCAGTCCGAGAGCGCAACTTGCCTCGTAGGTCAAGGTCAAATGTTTTATGATGTTTGTATTACAACATGCTGATTTCAGCCTGTTATGGCATTGTTGTGATGTCATAGGTTGTTGTATTGAAAAAATAAAAAGTGTATTGTACAGTTGTCTCCATGCCCTTTTAAATTATATATTACTTGATACGGTTTCTTGACAATTTTTTTCAAGTTCAACGTAGACCTTAGGCACCAACAATGAAGGTTAGACCTTGACCTAATTTTCACCAAAATTAAATCAGCGTGAGCTGTTATTGGTATATACCATGACACAAAACTGGATAATGATATCTTGAAAATTATGGATGGTAACCTACTAACAAATGCAAGCGATAAAATACTCCCTACCTTTGAGGGGAGAATAAGCATTTTGTCTATGAAAAAATGTTAAGTAAAATAACAAAGATTTATTACCTTATCTGTATTTCAACTCATTTTTTTACTTAACTACTCTGGCTACTGCCAGAGACTCATTCCTCTTGGCCTGTCAGTATGACAGTCAGGAGCCATTCCCTGTCCTCAAGGGGCAGGAAAGCAGCCCTCAAATCGACTGAAGAAAACTCCAACATACAGGCAGCAAACTGGTAGCTGGTATCTCTTAGGCTCCTTCCCCACCAGAGTTGAATTTTCATGTTCAAAGAAGTAGTTTCAAAAGCAAGGGATTGGACAGCTAGGGCATCCACCACTGACTGCTGCCTGGCACATATTGCACTTAACCAGCATTTCCTGCAGGTGGTGAGCCCACAAATATTTGGACCCATGACCTATTTGAGCTCAGGATAGCCACTAGATGCAGCCCCCCCCCTTCAGGCCTGACTCCAGAGAACGGGAGCTTAATACTTGTTGTTCAAATGTTAAAATTTATGGATCAAACCTTGATAATAAAAAATAGGACATATGTCAATTATATGTGTAGTTTACATTAAAAAGCTCGACATGCTTGACATGTCAGTAATAAAAAGAACTGGATGCTTACCAGTAAATTATGGCATGACAATTTTTGTCTTTTTTTGTCATCATGGAATACCAATATCATTGATAATTTGTTTGTTTTTAATGATGCTGCATTAGCTAAAAATAAAGAAAACTGTGTATTTTGACCTCACTTCCTGAAATCAGTCATTCTTATGTTATCTCTTATAAAAATGTCCACATTAAACATTAAAAAAAACATTTTTAAAAATACAGCACCGGTCTTCATCAACCTTCCAAATCAGCACTCAGATGTGAGGAGATGGACACAGGAACTGTGTGTTTGGCACCAGAGTGGTTGCAGTGGATCCTCAAGCTCCTGATAGCTGAGGAAGTCACATTTTCTCTGGCACATCATGCAAAGTTGTGATCTGGACTTTGGAGCCTGGGACGGTATTAGTATCGAGTTTGAAATCCTAATATCATGACAGCCCTAGTTGTGGTTGATCAGTGTAAATGCTCAAACATTAACATTATGTCTTCACCTTTCTACTACATTAGAGAAGATACTTTGTGGCAGATTATATCACAACTAGAATCCAACCACTCAACAATAGTGTAATCGAAAAAGAAAAAAACCTAGCCTATCTATCACCATAATCAGTCAAAAAGTAATTTATTAAAATATTACACTTTCTCAAGAATGACAATGACATATCCTTACAGTTATTAGTGTTAGTGATCTTTGTATTAATCACCTTGAATATCTTTTGAAAAGGTCACAAACAAAGCTGAAGTTTTCACCAGTTCTCAGTTTGATGGCTTTCATCTGCAACCATTCAATAGCACAAGGTCATAACACAGAGGTTGTGAGTCATCACACTGTGTCAACACTGAAGCACTGTTCATAATGAAACTCAACTGAGAACCACTAGGGTCAAGACTATTACTCCCACCATGCTCTTACTCTCCACAGTCACCAAGCAAGGTAAGCATGCCTGGAAGTGTATGCCTTAAAGCTGACCTCATAGCATTCGCACAGTCCGATGCAAACACACATGCAGACAGTCCCCATATGGCCCTGGTGGGGTTGGGCGATAGAGTATGTGATAACACTACTGTCTGTTCCTCTGCCAAGACAGGTCATGGGAGCAGAGACTGAATGCATGTTTCAGTGGTTCATTTAATGACCTGTCATTCAGCTCTACCTGCTGCAGTTTCGTTATATATCTCTCGCTCCATTCTCCATGGTGTATGTGTAGATTAAAAATGAACTACACCAACATCTGTTTCTGAGATGGAGGTATATCCATGCATCAGTCTACATCAGTGTGACGTGCACGTTAAAGAAGAAACCTGTAAAACAGATGTGAGAATGTCAAACGAGTCAGATTTGATTTGTACAGATTGCCTCATCAGCCTCCGTTGTTATACAGGTCCTTTCACCTGTAGCTGTGATTAGCTGGGAAAAACAAAGAGAATGATAGTGAGAGAGAAGCCTGCAGGTTGGGAAATCATTTTTTTGTTTTTCTTGTTTTTCCCCATATGTATTTTATTTACATATGCTACACAAAAAAAGTTTGCCTTTAACAAATGAAACTGTCATCACAGTCAAACAAAAAATAACCCCAATGTGCCTTATATATTTTAGTAACCATTGTACTTAATGTAAATATGTAAGAAAAATTGTGTATGTTTCTGTTCAGTGTTCTGTGTACTGTTTGTTTGTATATGTGTCTTTCTGGCTGCTGTTACAACCAAATTTCCCCTTGTGGGACAATTAAAGGATTATTCTATTCTATTCTATTCTATTCTATTCTTATAATTTCTTTAGATCACGAGGCATTGTTTATCCAGACAGCTTCAATGTATATTCTGTTGATCATGCGGTATTATTATCACTTTGACTAAAAATGCTTACATTAGCTTTTTTAAATCATATGTTAATGTTAGTGCATTTTAGGATAAAAGAGTGTATAAGTAGCCATATGCTGTGTGCACATGAACAGATGGTGGACACAAATGTTTCAGTTCCTGTAATATAAAATGCAAACACTGCAATAGCCATGCAATAAAGAAGTGTTTGGTTGCAACTGTGTCAGGCTCTTTTGTTTGCAGTAATGCATGCTTATTCTAATATATTTTGAGGTGTGATTGCCTTAAAATGATAAAAATAATACATAAATACATCATCATAAACGACTCTTGCTGTATGCAATTTCATTATAACCAACCAGCTGTTTTCAAATATATAAGTTTCAGGTGAAGTATGGTGCTCTGTGCTTTCTTTGAATCCTGTTGTTTGTTTTGGTGGCTTCTTTGTCCTCAGTGTTTCTTTTGTTTGTGTTTACCTTTTGTCTTTCTATTCACTGAGTTTTTCAAACAATTTAAATGTATTTAAATGCTGTTCCATGAAGTTCCATGTGGTCTATCTGTTCTTGACGTTTATAAATTGTTTGTACCTTGTGAGGAACCCTTGTTCCTCACTCTTGTAAAAGCTTCTCCTTACAGTAGACTTCATGATTAGTCTACCTCCTGGAGTGCGTTCCTGACTTGGCTGGCTGTTGTGAAAGGCTTTTACATTAGTACAGAAAAGTGTGTCATTCAACACTTCTTGGATGAAGGTCCAGGCCTTTATCTGTGTTTAGTTACCAAATAATAAAAAAATGGGTCATTTGAACAAGATTTTTTTTTCTATTTATTTTCACTGCAGCATGTACTCTGATAGTCCCTTTTTTCACACGATGAAGCAAACCAAAAACAGGAAAATGTGGCTTAGACCCCCAGGGTTTTATTAAATATAGCTACACAGAGCAGTCAAAACATGACAGAGACTCTGACTCCAAATGGAGCTAATCAAACAATCAAGACAGAATGTCAAGCATAAGCTAATATTAAAGTATTAATCAGACACATGATGAATGTCACTACAATGAAGGAAGGTGAAAACATGAATGAAACATGAATCTAATGCAAATGTACATGCATACATGGTTTACCTCCATCTGTATGTTTTCATCAAGCCTGCACAACATTTCAGTGAACAGCTATATGAATGTATATGTATGTATATGTAAGTATATCTGTATGTATATATATATATGTATATATTAGGGGTGCAACAATACTCGTATCGATATTGAACCGTTCGATACAGTGCTTTCGGTTCGGTACGCATATGTATCGAACAATACAAAATTTTTAATTTATTTTATCAACTTTTCTTCTGACGATGCTGTCTGTGTTAAACGCTCAGTGGATCTGCGTTCGACTACTCCGCCTAGGCTGCACTGTCGAGTGCAGATCCACTGAGCGCAGCGCAAGCTAGCAAGACATAAGTTAAGCTCGTTGCAACATGGCAACTGCCTCAACGCTACCTGAAATTGAACCTCCTCCACCCTCATTCAGATCCGGCGTTTGGAACTATTTTGGTTTTCATGTGAAGCATGACCCTGATGGTAAGCGCGTCATGGACAAAAGTAAAACAGTATGTCGGATGTGCAACACAATGCTCAATTATGAGCGCAGTTAGCTCGTTAACGTGTTGACGCCGTCCAGCCTCACGCACGGGGCGATCCGCTGTAACTCGTTAACGGAGATTTGCCGCGTTACGGCGTTAGTGTCATTTTAACGAGATTAACGCTGACAGCACTAGTGGGAACACAACGAATATGACTGCACATTTACGCCGACATCATCCTAGTGCAAAGACAAGTGGAAGCAGACTAAAACAACAAGCACGCATGCTACAAACTTTACCCGAGTCATTTAGACAGCCGTTAGCACATGATTCTCCTTATGGGGATCTGATATGTTTAATATACTGCGGAGAATATACCCCAGAAGAAGCGTATAGTATAGCTTTTATTTTGGAAAGAGCCCTTTCTCTGTAATAAACTCTCTTTTCCAAAGATGAGTGATTTCTCGATCTGATAGATTTATTTATTTTTTTGTTATTTTGTTGTTTCAGCAAATTTAAAAACTGTACTTTTGAGTTAAAATGTATATTTATAGTTTTAATAGATGACAAATTAAAAAGGCATGAACATTTTTTTGTATCGAAAAAATATCGAACCGTGACACCAAAGTATCAAACCGAACCGTGAATTTTGTGTATCGTTGCACCCCTAGTATATATATATATATAGTGGTTCACTGTGGATGTGTATATATATATATATATATATATATATGACCTTTTCTTCATCAATATTTTATTTTTATTTTTTACTGCTGGTTTTCAACTGTCTGCCAGCTTCAGCAATAAATGTTCTATTTGCCTTTATTTATTAACAAGAAATTTATGGGTTTTTTAAATACCTTCATTGACTAATGGAAGATTATTGCATAAAGAGCGTCACTGTGCTTTTGGTTATTTACTCATTTCTAGTTTAACAGGGAATGCAGATAGCCTTATTCTCCCTTATGAAATTTAGACTGAGCTATTAAAGTCCACACAAGTGGCAAATTGCCTGTCCACCTCTCATCGTCATCACTACTGGTGTTGCTCCATCTCAAGCCTAGTCATCCACAGTTAATTGATTTGCAAATTGTTTTCAGTCACAACAGCGCTAACTAAATAAGCACATAAGGAGATGGATATCTGGCTAGATAAGGCTGCACTTGTTTTAGGTAATAAGCCAAATTTTTCTCTTTTGCCTGTGGCTTCAAACTTAATTTTCCTGCTGACCTGCTATACCTGCAGAAACCCTTCAGTTGGGCCAGACAGGGCTTGCCAATACAGCGGACAGAGATAATAGCAAAAACCTTTAGGAAACTTAATTCTTGAAATGAAGTACGCCTTACATTACTGAAAACATAACAGATCTTTTTGAATACAGAGAAATGGTTTGTACACAGATCACTATTCATCATCTTGGAGTGCTTTAGCCTTGAGCAGATTTAATTAAATTTGTTTTTCAATTTAAATTACTGTCTCTGAACAACTCATGCTAAACATTTTCTCACATGAAATTATTCTTTACAATAAAATGTGCATGTGATTGTTTTGGATTAACCATTTCCTTTCAAACAACTGTTTAAAAAAGTTTATATTTTACTTCCTTTTGACTTTTGCATTTTGAGGTGGTTTATTTTCTGTGAGGTCCCAAAGAACTTTTTTTTTCATCAGAGAGACATTTAAATGAAATGATCCATGCATGGAAAGAACATGAAAGCTAAAAGGTAATCCAATTTCCATTAAATTTGATTCTTAAATTCCCCTAAAGACCTTTCTGAAAAAGCCACAATTAGAGACCATGAATGCGTGTCATTTGATATTGTTTTGTGAAATGAGACCCTATTAATAAAAATGTGGCTTTCTGAGATTTGTTGTACCCCCTCTGCTACTGTAACTGTCAGAGTCTGAAGGGATGATTGTGGCAGGTATTAATAAAAGCTTAGTATTCAACATCTGACACCCAGTCAGTCATTTAATTGTATTTTAAAACAAAAATGGCCAATTGTCTATAATCTTGCCACGGTGTATGACACATTATATTCACGACACAGAATCTTTCTGCTTGAGATTCAGGCCTTTGCTCAACCAGTGAATGTCACACAGATTATCACCATCCTGATCGTCATATGCATCAAAAAGAGACTCTTCGGGATTATACATCACAAATACTCTTTACATTTCTAAAGTACGAATCAGGGCAAACAAAATAATAAAAGGAAATTCTTTAAAGAGTTTGCACAGACACGGGCAAACATATAGATACACATATAGATTAGTACTGAGCCACCAGAGTGACGTTCCTGCTTTTCATACCGTGTACTGGGAATAAAGCTGTAGATTTAGACTGCTTACATCTATATAGTTAGACTGACCTTTCTTTATGCACCTACCTGAGTCTGTTTATAAAAAGCTTTCACTGCACTGTGCTGAAAATGTAAGTAAAAAGAAGCAAGGTTATATAGAAATATCTCTCCTCTGATTAGAATAGTGTGCTTAAAGTAACAGCATGGAAGGAGCGTGGATGCCTACACATCCAGTCCAGAATTTCTAAAAAGCTGTTTTCTTTTTCTTTTGCTCCCTTTTGCACAAGCATTCAAGAAGCAGTCCAAAACCTCAAACCTCCGGCCTGGTGGGCCGGATTATCCAATGGGCATTCTGTCTGGGCATGTGCCCAGGGCGCATGCATGGTTGGGGGCCCATCCAAGAAGCAAATGAACAAAATGACCAGAATTCTATTATCTTATTAGATTACATCTTGAAATCAAATATTATCAAAACATACATACATCTCCCCTACACTGGTCTCTCCCAAAGTCAGCTAGCTAGTAAATACAGCACGTCCAAAATGAATGCATGACAGGAAAACAGGAAAAAAATGTGATGCATAATCAGTTCAGCATGAAAACACTGCATGAAGCTGTTGGGACGTTCAGCGTGATGGCACGCAAGCTGACCTGGAGGTTAGCAACCCACAGTCACGGTGGATTTATGACCTCAAAGTTCAACTGGATCTAAATGAAGGAGCCAGGCTCCGCCCACCAGTACCAGTATCCAGGAAATAGTTCTGTTTTAAAGGTGAGCAGATCCATCCATATATCGATAGTACCGATTCCATTGCTGGTGTCAGTGTTGGAGTGTTACTAACTCAATTGGGTCAGGACTTTCTTTCTATCCTTAAAGTCCAGTGTGTATCCCATACTGGACTTTGGATTTTGAGGAGTAGATCAGAAGTAAAACAGACAGACAGAGAGAGAATGAGAGAGGAAGATAACAATAAAGTTCTGGCAGCTTATTTTTCCAATTAATATATGGCACTTAGGTTTTAGTAAAGTTGTATTGTGATGGTTACTTTTTTTTTTTTTTTTTGTGAGATACAGCTTCGCCGTTTGGAACTATATTCTGTGTACAGGTATACACACATTCCTGTATGACATGTCTGATTTCTGAAGAAAGTAAAAAAGTCTGATCCTCAAAACAAGCTGGCTAGGGCCCATCAAACATTTGTGCCCAAGGGTCTGTAACTCGATGATCTGGGCATGCCTCTGGCGAAGCAGCTCACTCTTAGGGCAGTAGTTGCTTTTAAAAGAATAGCATTTTTTTTCTATATATTTATTTTGTTGTCTTTGTTCTTTTTAACCACACTTTAAGAAGTTTTTGGAGCAGTAAAAATGAGATCAGGGGTAGCACAGCAGATGTTTGCTTTCATCCATGCAAATTTGAACGGTTTGTTAATATGACCCCACTCCACACCCCTACAAAGTCTGTGGTATTCAATCACAGTAACCCCAGTGTCATTTGTGTGTTGTTTCTTGCCACACTGGCGTTGTTCTGGGGATGATAATGTAGGGAGATCTAGAAGTTTGTTTCTTTCTCAATATGTTATTTTTTTCTTAGTTTGCACTCACATGCTTACTGTTGCTAATGTTTTTTGTTGTTGTTGTTGTTGTTGTTTTACCTGTTTGTTCACCGGTACTAGTTTTAATTATTTATAAATATTATACTTTTTCATAAACAGCTGCTCGATACCTGTTTTTTCTTTCGTTTTCTACTTGCGACAGTCTGTGCAGTGGCTTAATTTCTTTATATACAGCCTAGCATGAGTAGGTGTTAGGTTGATGCCTGCTCCATGCTCGCATGGGGGGTATTCATTAGCAACCAAGCAAGTGACCCCAGAAAATGCAGGAGGAAAAAAAGTATGAGACAGCACACTGACCTGAGTAAACTCTGCATGAACACCAGGGATTGTCTGCAAATCCTAAATGACACTTTGGGTGGTGGGTAAACAGCATTTACATAAGGGTTATAAGTAGATCAGTTGCATATCGTTCTGTGTCTGCGGTGCTGTTTTCAGTAAGTCAGCCCTCCCACATTAAGTCAGGAACCAGCTTTTCCTGGCTTGTTGCCATTTCCCTGCCCTCCCACTTAGACACCAAACTCTCTGTAGCCTTTGCACCGAGACAAATAGCTGCTGCTGCAAATTACCTGAGAACACTCTGCCAGTGATTGCCTGTTTACACTGCATGTGCCCAAACTCCTGAGGCCGTTGTAATAGTTGCATGGTGTATTGAACCTCATAGCAATTTCAACCCAGAAGATATATATTTAGGTGTAGCGAATGAAGAAGCAATATTGCTTTTATTTCTTTTTCAATTATAGATAATGAGGGACAAAAGTTGATCTTTTTTTTTTTTACTCAGACTGTTATTGAATATACTTTCAAATGAGAATGTGCTTTGAAAGTGAAATGGTTATTTAAGTTGTATATGTTAGCTTGGTTAGTGTCTGTAGTGTGTGTATGTGTGGGAAGGAGACAAGACACAAAAGAATAAAAGCTATAAAATAATTACAGATTATCCAAATATGCTTACAAATACGGCTTTGGGACGTACGAGACACCTTGGGAAAAGAAAATGTATGTATGCTGTACTGCAGGTTTGGAACTAAGCTGTCCCTGGCCATCATGACAAAAAAGGTTTTGGTTTTTGTGTCTTTTCCCTATATGGGAAGTTCCTCGAGTTTTGAAGTAGTTAAAAGGAGCACAGCTTTGTGACCTGGAGCTGATATCACTGGGACGTTTTATTAATTTTACATGAATTATAAGTCATTGTATGTAGAATTTAATTTAGTTTCACAGTTGTAGACAAAATTATTGTCCAGGGATTCTAGACCATCCCCTGTGGTTTGTTACGGAGACATATTTAATGTTGATGTTGTCAGCCTCCTTTAGAAAATTGACCAATCAGTAGAAGAAGAAGCTACTGATGGTTTTTCTGTTAGTAGTACTATATCTTAAAAATGTATTTATACATTTACATGATAACTTTTACAGGATTTGGGCTTTGTCCAACTTAGAAGTGATTGTGCTTTGGACTGGATGAGGAGCCAAATATGGATGCAGGATTTTTAAATAGATATGACTTGAAATTGAACTTTTCAGATCATATCTTTACAAGAATCATTTAATTTTAAACCAAATAAATTGGAAAAAAATGCGAGACACTATCTCCATGTGTATCTCAAGATCATTTGGAGCCAAATATCCTTCTGGATCCAGAGACAAAATTCATAAATAGTGTTGAGAGAATTTTCAGTTTGTCTGCATACCTCTGAGTACCTCACATTACTGATGACTGCAATGATAGACAACAAAGATAGTGTGTGTTTGAATTTCCTCGCCTAATATTTGGCTTGAATAGTGCATAGTGACCTGACACATGTTATAAGTATTGAGAGGATAGCCTTACCCCTACAAGAACTCCAAACAACAACAAGGTGCCACCAATAAGCAGGCTGAACATTCTCACGCAGTGGGTAATAATGCATTTTTCCATGTGCTTAGAGTTCCCTTGCATTGTTCTTCATGAAAAAGAAACCAAATCATGGGGAAAAGTTAAAATTTTAAAAACTTATCAAATGATTTGATCCAGTTTAAACGAACTATATGTGTGAAAATGCCCTAAAAGAGGGAAACAAGTGCATTTTGGAGATATTTTCTAGCTGTACAAATGCACAAAACAACCTTGGTCAACCCTCAACATGCTCTTAAAAGATAAGAGGTTTTGGGGTGTGTGTGTGTGTGTGTGTGTGTGTGTGTGTGTGTGTGTGTGTGGACAAATGAGCAATGCTTCTTGTTTTGTGACAGAAACCTTCTACACACTCAAATTTCAGTTAGATGGTTATTTTGAGGGCTTGGCTAGTCATTGGGGGGATTGGTAGTTTGTGTGTTTGGGCTGTTTGTGCCACAGTATTGTGTCCCAGTGGTCCCAAGGTGGAGCCTTATTACATTCTGCAGAAAGAGATGTTAGCTGTAGAGCAAGGAGTAAGTGTTTAGAGAGGATTTAAAAATGTGCAACATGATGGCTGAACTGAAAGACCAGATTCAAATGTAAACATATAATATCAAAAGCTTGCATTGCTAAATTACACTTTCAATCTGGCACCATGACATGACTTTATAATCTCAAATCGCCTCTTAAAAATAACATCACTGCCAGATTTTCTGCTGTCAGTATTCAGCCATGGCAACAGTTTAGGCAGGACTGCTGATGATCTGTGCCTCCTACACAGTGTCCTTGGTTAATTCATTTTTTTTTTTTAGATCAGGCACAAAAAACCTAAAATTGTTTCAGTTTATGAAGCATCAGTATCTTTTCTGCCAGTCTGAAAGTTATTAATTCTTAACCTTTGGACAGACGCCATATTAACCATATGTTTGCTGTAAATGGATTTACACACACACACACACATATGTATATATATATATATATATACATATATATAGATAGATATATGGTGTAAGGATAATAGTTGGTAGTTGGACACTAACTTGGAGACACTAGATTGTTTTCCTCTATTATTCTTTGTGAATAAATGAATTCTGGGGAGTTGCACAAAGACAAAAACATGTGCACAAAAGAAAAATGCACAAAAAAAATCATATTTTGATTTTCGACACACTGTATATGCACTTTGAAGGCAAACCAATACATCTGTGCACACAAACTATCCACATACATACTTGTACATCCAAAATGGTAGGTTTTTGAAAAAGCAATGTTTGGACTTCTGCTACACAGATGCAGACACCCACATACAGTCTTCAGAGACTCTCAATGATTCCACTTTGACATTTACAGAAATGTTTTTCCATCCTGCTGTTACTGATCAATAGCAGCAGCAGTAACTGTCTCCCTTGGTCTGTCAAGCGTGGTCAATATGGTGAGTGATCAAAACAAATTGCAATTACTTCATTGTAATTAAGGCCAACGTAAGACTTGGTACAGCCGGGCAGAAATACACTGGGTGACATTTTAATTGCAGTGTAGCTCACATCACAATTCTCCTCTTGGTCCCACTCTGAAACATTTTAAAGTTGCTGCAATGTGTGTATTTCTTTTTTATTTTTATTTTTATCTTACCGTGTGTCTGCTTGATACCACATAGGCCAGCAGCAGCGGCAGCATCCTGTGAGCTGATTCTCTCTGTGAACACAATGCACTCTCAGACAGAGTTGTGCAGTAGTGAAAAACAGCAGCATCCACTTAAAGTCTGACCTGTTACCTATGCATCTCCTCAGTATGCGTGGCAAAGGGAAGTAGAACACGCGGTGCTTTTTAATGGATAGCCCAGATCAAAAACATGCCCCGCCGAGTAAATGAAATGTCTAGCTTATTTTTTGGTGTGGTGAAATAATGAATATGGGATCCTGAAGCTTGTACAGAACCTCCTGTTGTTTTTTGCAAGTTCAGCTCATGCTGGTCTGGAATAAAGGAGGTGGAACTTAAACAGGTTTTTTAGTTCATGGCTCGCAAAGCTCAAAGCTGGTACAGTAATCCATAAATATGAGCGCAACCAATTTACTGACAGACTGATATTATAGGCCAATATTAGCAGTATTAGTATAATTAAAAAGTAAAGAAGAGACAGGAGAAACAAAAAAAATCTATTTATGTTTTGTAGGTCTGAGGAAATATGTCAGATTTTAAATGACCAAATATCGCTATCAGTATCAGTCTTAAAAATCCTACATCAGTCACACTCTAACATAAATTGCTAAACATACTGTAACCCACACATATTATATATTCTGTTTTTGCTATAGCTCTTAGAAAGTCTGATCTTAGAATTAATCAGTCAAGCTTTTATATATCATTTCATTTTATTTTCAAAACTATGAGTTACTTGATTCAGCCTCAAAGAAAAACCAGTATGTCTGCAGACTCCAGTCTCACCGGCCTGACAATGAAGTCATCCACAAGGTAAAAGGAGATGGAAAGAAGATGCATGTAATTGTCATTTAGCTGGAAACCATACTGTGAGAATGATGTGGCTCTGTGTGCTTTGGCACCGCAAATAAACTGCCCCATATTGTTTAGTCCACAGTAGCTTCCACAGCGGCGCAGGCAAACCAAACGAACAAGCCAAATACAGCAGAGTTTGTTTAGGCTGAAGAGGTCATGTGTAAAAGCAGCATCCCTCTTCACTTCTGTCAGCTGTCATGGTTGCTCTTTCACAAGAGCCTTTGTGTTGCATTTATTCATTTAGTCCTCTGTTTTTCTTTGATTATTCTTATCTAATTCAATATGCATATGCCTCTTTTGGTGCAAAAATTGAACTAATCGCAGCAGTTTACATATATTTGTATATCAAAGCATGTTTGACTGTTTCTCTGTTTTCTCTTCATGCACTGTGGACAGGATGTCTCTGGGCACTTTGGCTAGTCATGTGTGTCAGTTTATAGTCAGATCCAGATTTGTAGGCCCCCTGCTACCTTTCTACTGTGGTTTCTCTGGCATGGCTGACAGAACAATTTCTTGTACAAGAATACAAGAGTTTATTTTTACCGATGGTGTTGTTTAAGACTCTTGTTCTAAAACTTTTCTTTAATTTTTTTTTTGTCTCCAACTCAAAAGCAGCCGTCATAGCTGTATTTCTGCTGCACCATGAAATGGCAAAGCACCTTCAGCAGGGATCCATGGAGGAGTGATGGCAGTGACCAGGAGCCTCTAGGCTTGGAACAGTATTACTGTTACATTGCTACCATGTAGTCAATCTGGCTTCTCCCTGAACAACTACTCTGCTCCGCAGGCCAGTCATTTTCTGAGCTGGGTTGTGTCGATATTGACCTCCCACAGGTACACGACTCTCCTTTCATCATTCCCTCTCTCCGCCCTAAAGGAGTAAAAAATAAGTACACCTCCTTTACTGTCTAGATTCATAACCCTTCCACTGTCAGTCAGAACTTATGGTAAGTGAGTTTGTTTGTGCATGTGTGTGTGTCTGTCTGGATGTAACTCATGCGTAAGAGTGAAATACTACCAAAAAGTAGGCTGTTACTTCTTTTAAGACTGAAATAAATTGCAAACATACAAAGTCCTGCACACTTTGCTTTGTTTCTAATGTTTTTTGGAGAGTTTATAAAGTGTATATTAAGCCTAATATATCACTTTAACATACTTTAGTGCATTGCAGGTACATTCTGAATGCATCTAATGTATAATTTATAAGGAATGAAAAGAATCTAATTCTTTCTCTCACAGACTAGAAGCAGGGCTTAATAGGAGGCCAAGACAAGACTGGCATAACAAAAACACAAAATATGATATGCATGCATTACAGAAAAGCCTAATGCCTGAGGTCTAAAGCTCTTTGGTTTTGCAAAGACTGGGCACTTTGTAAAATAAATCACTCTGCTTGTTGTTATGCAGTGGTTTTGATAGATAGCATGTATGGGACTGAGTCATTGCACCTAGTGACTTTTTGTCTTCTTTTTTGTGCCAAGACTTGCCCTTTAAGGCATCCCATCTATTCCATCTGCAACTGCACAGATCAAATTTTATCTATATTTGGATACTTTCCATAAATGCAAAGCACTTCATGAAAATTTTATATTTCCTCCGCCAAATCTAATAATGTGGGAAGCGTACACGACACATTTGCACACTGCATATTTTGCACAGAGCAATGCAAGTCTGTAGATTCAATCTGCCAACAAACTGCTGATTGTTCAACATGGATATTGTGTATTCTCGTTCTGTCATAGTCCCGGTGCAATATCTTTTGTTTTAGTAGCTTGTTCCATTGCTTCCAGTACATCATTATTGCTCAATTGCACAATAACATCTGTGTATCACAACAGTAATTATTGCATTTCATTACATCATTTTAGAGTAATCAAACACACCATAATCAACAGCTCATCAGCGTGTAATTGTACAGCGCTATTCAAAATATCACCGTCATGTAATTATCAGCGAGCGTCGTGAAATTACTTTCCCGGCACTTTGTTGTTTTGCGAACGCCCCGACTGCCATCGTAATGGTAAAAGCATAGATGCTAACCTTGGTGGTACATCTATCTCAATGACCTATTTGTCAGTGATGGAGATGATAACATCTGTGATACATGATACACAAATGGTTCCTTTGATAGACAATCACTCACAGGCGGCGTAATATCTCATCGTGCTCCCACCACTGCTGTTCCCGAAAATAAAATAAATACAAGGATAATTAATGCCCAATTTCTGTGCCCTTGAAATTAAGTTCATAATGCCTTTTGTGATAAGAGCGTAGTGAAATAAGCATGAAAGGCTCTCTGAGGGGAACCGTGGCCCCAAAAAGACTCGTTAGCAGTGATACAGTGTTAAAAAGAAAGTCACCAAAGGGAGAGGGGGAGTCAAAAAAGTTCCCAAAGATATTAAGCTTTCTTGGAGAAGTGCAGTTTCCACTTTTTTGTCAGTAAGCCCAGATGTCAGATAGCAAGAAATTTTAATATGCATGAAGGTGACGAAACTTAATTTCAGAAAGTCATTTTTTAAATGATAGAAAGATAAACTGATATTTACATGAACAAAATGCAATTTTCTTCCTTAGTTGTCTCCCATCATCCTATTAATTCTGACAGCTTATCAGTTTCCTCTGTCAACCACTGGCACATGAATCATTCACTCTTTATCACTGGAAAAACTAAATAGAAAAAGAATGCTTTGGTAGGCAAATACAGTGTAAACTACAAAACATAAAAATGTTAAAGGGGTGCAGTAACCAAATATTAGTTGTCACCTAATGGATGTTTCAACAATAGCCCTCAAAGCTGTATTAAAAGCTCCAATTTGACCAGCTAAGTGAATGAGTGAGAAATTAATGCTTCTATAGTTTTATAGAAGCATTAATGCCCATCCCCCATTGCGTGTTTGATCTTCTCTAATTTTAGAAAACCCATTTAGCCATTTAACCATAGTTATGCTTTGTACACTGAATGAGATCCTCTGAGCTAGTAAAAGTTTCAGATTCTCTATTTTAATCAGAAATAAAAAAAACAAGCTGCATTACGGTTTTGTTCCATCATGTACCGGCATTACAGCTTCTGTGCACCTTGGTGAAGTCTCTGTGCTAAAACTGGAGGAACACAAGTCTTCCAAAAGTTATTCCACCATTTAGATGACGGTGGAGGTGAGCCCTGTATTAGCATGTACACCCAAAGTACACATCAAAGTTTTTGATTATTGTTAAGGTGATTTTATTATCATCCTGCTAATCCTGAGTATTAGTTATTGTGCAATTTGAGTTCTACTCACTAAGTAAGATTCGGCTTTCTGATTTTAATCTCATTTTTCTAATAGTGAGTTTGATTTCTTCTGTTAATGTTATCTCAGATTTTTTGTTTTTTAATTCATGGGTTGTCTAGTAATGAGTTTGTTTTGCAGTCCTTTTTGGCTAATGTTTTCATTGTTATTCTAGTATGCTGCATTTTAGATTTCTGAGTATTAGTTCTGGTTCCCGTCTTGCATATAGAGCACTCAAAGCACTTTCTCCTACAAATCTCATCAGTGAGTCATACACACAGTCATACAATGTTTTCATCTAACATTCCCAAGCTCCTCCACTCTAGTATGTGTGTGTGTGTGTATCTTGCCCAAGAATACTTTAATACTAGAGTGGAGGAGCTTGGGATCGATCCACTGACTTTTTGATTGGTAGGCAACTCTACCATCTGAACCACAGCTGTGGTCTCTGAGGTCTGTCACGTTAATGGAAATTCTTCTTGTATCTATGCTTACTTGTGTGTTCTCTGGGGTGTTTTCTATGATAGATGGTTCCTATAGTGTCTTGCTTTGAGTTCTACTTCCTTTAGAACCTTTAGAATGAATTAGAGCTGAAACTGCGAGCCAGGCCTTCTCGTCCAACATTGAGGTCTGACCTCACAAATGCACTCTCGAAAAATTGTCAAAAATTCCCATAAACACACTCCGAAACCTTGTGGAAAGCTTTACCAGAAGAGCTGAAGCTGTTATAGCTGCAAAGAGTGGGATAATATCATATTAGATCCTATGGATTAAGAACGGAGTGTTATTCAAGTTCATATGTGTATATTTTGGTTTTTGTAGTAAAGTTTGGACTTACAGCTTACAGTGTACAATCCATACACTACTGTGATAGACCATGTAGGCAATAGCTGATTCATATTCTTCAAATGATTCAGTGACCAGCATCCTATGGATGTGCATACTGTAATCCTGGAAGAACTGTGTCATTGTAGGATAAAGGTAGCCATTAACAAGATTTTTGTTTAACTTTGAAGAGATGTTTCCATCCATGGAGACACATAGATCAAACTGCGGCAATACTGGGAGTCAGCAGGTAATGATCTGGTTTTAGAGAGGGCTAAAGTCCACATTTGGAGTTTTGAAGTAATTTATTCCCACTTGGGCCTTTAGTTTGCTTTGTCTTCACTGTTTGATTTGCACCAACTTTTACTTTTGCTGCTTAAGTTTCGGCACTGCTTGGTAAGGCTTAGGAATCAATTGAGGTATGGGCAAAATATGTATTAAATGAAGAACACTAATGAACCTTTTTTTAAAGGCATTGAAAATTATACTCTCTATATATCTTTTTTTTCAAAGCCAGTATTTGATAGCCTGGGAATAAAAACAGGATCATCATCTTTCAGCTCTGTGGGGATCAAGCATTGAAGTTTCTTCTGTAATTTGTCAAATAAAAAAAATGTGCAACTGAAAGCCATGGGTAAATTATCTGCGCAAAATATTTTTTTTCTTTTTTTTGGAAACTGAACACAAATAAAAATTCAATATCTTAACCAAGAACACTTAAGTGAGGTAAAAAGCTGCAGATAGCCTTTGCAGCTCATTTTGGTTTAAGGGTACAACTGAGTGCTCTTTCTGGCCCAATTTATCTAGAAGTACTGGGTCTATCAGCAGGTGACAGAAATGTGAGATTTCATCTGTCCTCCATAGCTGCCTAAGGGAGGTTATTCTGTCCAAAATTAAAGGCTAAATAGGGGAAAATGACAGCCAATTCTGCTGGGAATCTAGGTTGTATTTCATGGACAAAGGCCAACTCTTCACCGCATATGTATTATACATTTCAAACCAGCTCTACACCTTTGACCTGGTTGCACTCACAGACAACTCCTGCATTGGTGCCTTTTTAACTTGTGCCATCATTCCCTCATGTGACTCTATTATTACACTGCATTCTTTCTCCCGAGTCTAACCGTGTCAGCGCCCTTACCTGAGCTTTAATCCTAAAGCTTTGTTATTCCCTCTTATCCTGCTTCTTTCTTCTGTCTCAGTACTTTGTACCTTGCATTTTGTGCCACCTCTTTGTGGCTTTTAATGAAAGTGTATATTTTTAAAAAAGCAACTCTGCAAAAAAAGTTGGTGATAATAATGCCAGTCTCTGTATCCTCTCATATCCACTTATTTCTGCCTGTACTCCCCTCAAACCCTCGTTTTAGTCTTTTCACCTTTCGCTCTTAGCCATCCCTAGCTTTGACCTCCTTTCTCACCCACAAAGCTCCCAATGACTCCTCCTTTCTCCCTCCCTCTCTTTTAGTCTCAGAACCTCTTTTTATAGGTCTTTGGAGCTGCAGCATGTTAGCAGTGGGAGCTGCTCTGATTCCATCTTCCAAATAAATGACTGTGAGGAGATAAAGAGAAGGGAAAGGCAGAACGATTGTGTGGGAGGAGTGGGGGCTCTCGTTCCTCTGAGATAAGCAGGAACACACTGAGTGTGTTTGAGTGTTGTGTGACTGTTTGTGTGTGTGTGTGTGTGTGTGTGTGTGTGTGTGTGTGTGTGTGTTTAAGGAAAAGAGGCAGTAGAGAGAGGAAGCTCCTGAGGGCACCACAACATGTCACCTTATCAGCCACCAACACTCAAGCATCAGTGAAGACCACCCCTTACTGCTTCTTCTTGAGCTCCCTTTTGGGCCCTCGCTCAAACAGCCAAAGGTAGTCATGTGTGGAATCATATCGCCGTCAACCTGTGAACTCTCTGATATAACAAGGAAGCATACTGCTTTCAGGCATTGAGAAATACTTTTTATGGAGCAGTGTTTTTACTTTAAAGATGACTACAAGTCTAACTACAAAAAAAAAAATCACACTGATTTTCTCTTACAAAGCTCTTAGAAAAACCAGAGCTGCGCTGCATGGGTCAGCAGCTTTGTTGAATTTTGGATAATTTAGTGATGAATGACTGCTGTAATTGCCTTTTCTTCCAAGAGAATTAGGCTTGCTTTTATAAAGGAAGCTTAATGTGAATAATGTATCTCTATTCATCAGAGAGTGTGATGTCTCCATCACTCATGCAAGCTCTTTCCAACTCTGCAAAGTTCCTTCCTTGCTTTGCCAAAGCATTTTAGTAATTAGGACCAGCAGATGCCATTTTTGGCACAACTAGTCAGCTTGTCAGAGCTGAACAGATCTCACACACTTCCTTTCACCCGTTCACATTGCCTTACTATCTGATGTTGGTGCTTTTTTTTCCCCCTCCACGGTCTGGTACTATGACAAATTGGGATCGGAAGATGAATGCTAAATGTTTTGTTTTTCCTCTGTGTTTTCAGTCTCTCCCTATCACCTTGGAGATGTAGGTTCCCTTTTATCATTGTCTCCTAGTCAAGCGAATATTCCACCGCATACATGAGGGGAAGTGCAATGAGTCAAAAACAAAAAACAGGTAAGACAAAGACAAAATTTGCAAGGCTTGTTAGCTTTCAATTGTTTTAATTAGTCAGTCAGAGAGGCAGAGATGAGTCATTTCTAAATGTTTGTAGAAATCTGTTCATGATGTCATGCTTCAGAACTGGATAAATATTCCATGAAATTTTCCACCACCCTCTTGAACACAAACTTGGAGTAATCAGGACCCTGCAACACCAGGCAGAAAATGGTCCCTCTAAGCCAAGAGGGAAAGCAAAGGAATACACATGTGTAAAGAAAGCTCTTAAAATATGTGGTTATCCCAATCTGGCTTTCATAAAAACAGCAATGATGCACAGAAAAGAAGGTCAGACACCAACTAAGGAGAAACAGAATGACAAATGAAACAACATCGTCATCCCTTATGTAGCAGGTCTATCAGAGAAACTCAGGAGAATCTTTTCCAAGTACAACATCCCAGTGCACTTCAAACCCAGCCATGCACTCAGACAAAAACTGGTTCATCCCAAAGACAAAAATCCCAAACACAAACTAAACAATGTATTATATCATGTTCAGTGCAGTGAGGAATGCTCAGACCTCTACATTGGAGAAACTTAACATCCACTTCATAAACGCACGGTACAACATAGAAGAGCCACCTGCATAGGACAAGACTCAATTGTACACCTGCATCTATCGGTCAAAGGTCACTCTTTCGAACATGTCAATGTTCACATATTGGACAGAGAGACAGATGGTTTGAAAGAGGAGTGAAAGAAGCCATCTGTGTCCACTGTGAACGACCATCCTTGAACAGAGGCGGTGGCTTACGACACAAACTGTCTGTCACCTGCAATCCAGTTTTGAGATCCCTTCCCAGGCGCCTTTACGCCTACTCACATTTTCAGTCAGTTGATCTCAATAGGTCACATGATGGGGTGAGCCAAAGTCTTACAATAGTTTCCCCCAAAATGTCTGCTGATAATGATCCACACCCTTTTTCACACATTGGCTCATGTAATGAGGCAAATGATCAATAGTGGGTCCAACAATCTTAAGGGACAGCTCCCACTAGGGTTTAAAATCTGGGACTCTCCACCATTTGGTCTTAGAACTGAAGAAGCTTCTCGGACAGCTGAAACATCTTCAAGACAAAGAAGTCGAGACTTAAAGAAGTCCAGACACTTCTCTTTCTTTTCAAGTTCCTTACCATAACCTGGGTGACTGAGAATCTACACAGACATTCCATGAAATACAGCAAATTAGTTGGGTAGACAGGAATAATGCCAAAATGGCCATAATGCAAAATGCTACATTTAGTGAAAACTAACCATAAAATATCAGTATATAGAGCTCAACAGTCAAGCACAGTGGTGGAAGGGTGATGACTGGAGCTTGTTTTGCAGTTACTGGGTAGATTGTGAACTCTGCTGTATACCAGTAAAAGGTATTCGATAGTCAAAACGGAGGCTATCTGTCTAAAAGGCATGACATATCAGCAATTACCCCACCCACAGCATCAAATCTGCAACAGAGTGCCCGAAAAAGAAAAGAGGTACTTCAAAGGTCCAGTCATAATCCAGACCTCAACCTGATTGAAATGACAGCAAAGCTCAATGAACTGTTGTCATGTTTAACCAGAAACTGCACCCAAGGAGCAGACTCAGACCAGTGATAAAGGATTTATTGAACAATAACAAGTTTTGCTGAAGAGGTAATAGATGTCAACAAAGAGCAGGAGAGTGACTTGAGAAAGGATTATCTCTACTGGAGTGAGACTAGAGAGAAGAGAGAAGTCAGCAATGGCCAAGGATGAGCAGGTTATTTTCTGGTAGTTATACGAGGAAAGTGTGAAACCTTACTTGGGGTTTTCTCAGACAGAATGTTGGTAGTCAAGCTAGATTCCTTTGGAGTGACATGAAAATTGATGGAGTGGGCAGGCAGGTGAGTAATGTGAGACTCGAGAGAGCGTCTACTTTCTTTTACCCAGAGTTCCAATACAGAGAATGAAACTGATGTTTTGCACATGAACTTTAAACAAAAACTGTTTGTATTTATGCTTTTAAATATAAGATTAAAAAAAACATTTTCATTGTCATAAAGTCACTATAAACAAAACTGTTTATACAGTACAGATTACTTAATATTCAACTGATGTTGGTACTTTAGCAATAAGACATGAGTATGAATAACTTTTTGTCACTTGGCTGTCCTCTTGTTTTCTTTCCTTTTTTTCTTTTGACAATTTATCAGTTTATACACAGTCTCAAGCACATAATGGTCTGACCCAACAGATGTGGATCTGGACAGAAAATGAGCATTAATTTGCTGAAATTTTGCATTCTATCCCACACAGTATGTCATGAAGAAAGGCAACCCACACAGCCTCTCAAGCCCTAACTTCCCAAAGACTATTGTGCTTGAATATTCAGATCTTCTAAATCATGCTTCAACAACTTCTGTCACGTGTTACCTGTCACTTTACTCAATGATGACATAATAAACATCCTAAAAGGCACAAATATTGTCTGACTTCATTATGATTTCGTGAAATAGACTGCAGAGCACATGAACCAAAAAAACATTTATTAAACCCTAGTCAAATATATACAGCGGCAGACTTAATGGATTATTGCAATGATTCATTAATGATTTATTAGGTTTTATAAATGCATGTGATTTACTATGCCCTGCTAATGGCTTGCCATAAAGTATGAATCAAATGACCCTTAATGACTTAATAATCTTCATAAATGAAGACAGATGGCTTATTATTTATTAAGACATCGCTGAGCATTTACAACTGATTTTTCAAAACCTGGCAAATTGGCTTTACACCTAACCTTTTACTTGACCTATAAATGATCACAGAATCATGTATTTACTATGAATAAAGTCATATATTATAATTCATGAACAATTTATGAAGGATGTCTTATTAAAAAGTGATACTGAGATCAAAAAAACTACAAATGAACATGAGTACTTTTTAAATTTGTGCTTTTTTTCCATAGAGTCAATTGTTCATTCATGATCTGACCTCCTCAGCTACTTAGACTCTAGACAAAACGAGCAATCATTGTCAATGGTGTGCATTAGACTTCCATAATGGCCAGGCTAAAACCAAGTCAATGCAAAAAATGTGCAACAGCTTCATGAATAACAACTATTGTGCTGTCTACATCTATCCTTAGCCATCCTAACAGTGTCTGATATCTCTCTTTGTTGTTAGCAACTTACCTTGATGTAATCTCTCCAGCAGGTGCAGCGAAGCAGTGACCTTTATGTGACTTTTCTTTATGCAAACCCACACACCATCTTGTCTGTCCCCATGGAGCTAGGAGAAGAGCTCTGCATGCCATTTAACCATTTTATGTCTTTGCTTGAAATTGTATGTAGGAATCATAAGCAGAATGTATATGCTGATAGGGGAATATTGTAAAGTAGAAGTGTACTGTGTGAGGAAGATCATTAGTCCAAAATTGCGAAACTGCAGCTTACTAATAGTGATTGAATACACAAACTTCCCTTTTGTATCAAAGAAGAGGCAAAATCTCTTTCATAATCCATCATTAAAGCTAAGTTTACAGCCAAGTCCAAAAATATAATGAGAACACATTCAAATTGTGATTTTTTTTTTCATGTGTGTGAGTGTGTGTGTGCTTGTTTGTTTTTTAATATAAATCAAATCATCTTCCAGTAAAATCAAAAAAAGAAAGAAAACATTAATTATAATTAATCCTTTAAAACTGCCACTGTATGAATTTCTGTTTATTTTTATGTTCTTCTACAGCTCATCATTCTCCTCTATGTTTGGTTGTTCATTAGTAAGAGAAAGGCCAATTATCTCCAACAGGCTCACTGCAGAGTGACCCCAAGAGAATGAGTGGGGAGTGTTAACAATTATCCAACCCCCAGCATAAGATTTTGATCCATTTACTGCAAAGTACTTGGGAGCAAGCACATCTACTGCGCACTATGAGACTCTCTAAGGAGACAGAAATCTCTCTTCCTCATTTTTGGATTGAAAAACCTGTCTTCCTGTTGGATGATAAGATGAATTTCGAGGGGAAAAGATTGGCTTTTAGGACCAAAAAGTGGGGGAAAATATGCCTGGATGACTTTTTTTTTTTTTTCAACCTTGGCCACCTCATGCTTGCTCACTTGTCACTGCTTTAGTGCCTGTGAAGGAGCATGGAAGTGTTCTATCACCATGAGTTTGAGAGGTCTCAAAAAAGATTAAAAGCAGCACAAGTCAGCAGGAAGAGACGTGAGGCACAAATAGCGTGAACCGAGAAGAGCGCTGCTGTGTTTTTCTGAAGCTCTTTCCTTTAATTATTTCCAGGCTATTATTTTGAGAAGGCATGTTGTATGCACCAATGGGTATCTGTATTTGCTCATTTGAACATGTGATAATCACATAAGCGTTCATTAGAGAACCCCACTTACTTAAACTGAGAGCGTATTCAGTAAAAGCTGCAACCCTGATTAATTAAAGCACAAAGGAAACAATCAGCTGGGCATCAATCTAGCAATGGTGTGGTGAGTGTATGTGTGCACGCATTGAGATTTTTCAGCAGGAAGAGTGATGGGATTAATATATGCAATAATTGGGGTGAAGGAGGGTCAGTGCTGTACTCTTAATGAGCCTCTTGGTTCTCACAAGGTGCCCCCCGTGAATAACACATGGAACCAACATGTTTTACTTCAATATCAAGCAAAACACACTTCAAGAAGTATCAGTGAAAAACAAAACAGCAGAGAAGGCATAAAAGCCATATTATGAGCTTCATTCCCAGTGGAAAGAATCCAAAGTGAGCTTACAAGAGAGCAAACATTACCAAATAAATTTCAGCTGAAGACAAGCTGATGATGGGATAGCTCACAACAGTCTCAACTCCAGTGAGTCTGAGGCTCACATGGTTTGAAAAACAATTTTATATATTTATATACCAGATAATGATGCTGCTTATGGGAGCTACAAACACATTACAGATAATAAAAAAAAATGGAAACAGGCCATAGCGACCCCCCTGCATCAAACACTCTTTACTCAGTAGCCACAGGTTGGATCAGAGCCATCGTCTGACTCAGCTACCCATCAAAGTTTTGTAACTGTTGTTCTACAACTTTAGACACACATAGAGAGCTTGCTAAGATACTCAAAACTATATTCTATGGACAAAAGCACTTTAACTTTTGCCCATCTATACATTAAACATACAGGAACTGCTCAACGATGGAAATCCATGTCATGAAGCTCCCGGTGCACAGTTTGTGTGCTGATGTTAAAAGTAAGAGTTTCAAATCAGAGGAGGTCTGGAACTCTGCACTTAGTCAGCAAAGTGTTTGCAGCCTTTATGCACTATGTGCCTCCACTTTCAGGGACCTCGCTCTGTAACTTTAAGGGGTGTGACATTTAATTGCTGAGTTGCTATGGTTCCTAAATGCTTGATAGCACCTACAGTTAATGTCTAGGAGAGAAGAAATGTCATGAAAAGACTTGTTGCATCCTATCATACTGCAAAGCTTTTTAAAGCAACCCATTCTTTCACAAATATTTGTACAGGCAGAATGCATGGCTCGGCATCCACATGCAGTGGACGCCTAGCAAGAACTGCCATAATGATAGCTCTTGCTAGGCATTCACTGCACACAAATGCTATCTCCGGGATAGCATCTTGCCATTGGTGACCAAATTCATGAATTTTGCAGAGGTGTAGGAGTTTATCCCCAAAAGTTGATTCTGTTCATCTGGAGGTAGGGTTTTTAGTGGGAGAAACGTTTCATCACTCGTCCAAGTGACTTCTTCAGTCTCAGCTGACTGCAGGTTTCCGCAATCTTATAGACAGTACATTTGCATAATGACTGAAACTAGCACCACTGAAGGAACAATGGCCTGGAAGGTCAGTTCCTTGATCACTGATATGCAAATTCTCTATAGGAGTTTATTTGTTGTTTTTTGCCTCTGGCCCATTAATTGTCTGCAAAGGTTCAAGTGACCATAGCCTGTATTTCTGACAAGTCATTTCCAGTTACTTCATGGTTTAGACATAAATAAGGGAGACAGGAAATAAGACGTGAAATCAAAATAATACAAGTTAGGAAAAATCTTTTAAGATAACACAGACTCCAAATGCTAGTTTCATTTTCACTTTTTATTAAGTACAAAGAAGTTGACAGAGTTCAACAGATGACTTTCTTTTCTTAACTCTGCAGATTCATTCTCAAAAAACGTGAGCTTAAGCAGCTGTGATCACTACGAGCATGATAATTGCTGGATCCAGCTTCTGAATTATACTCACACTATTTCGCTGTTTACACGTGACTCCTTACCTTGTCACTGTTAATTTGTAAATTATGAATTATGAAAACTGCAATGATTTTTGTTTCAGCAGTAATTTACCATCACAGCAAGTAGAGATACAGTAGAAAGTAGATATTAGGTGCACTTAAGCAGAGATGGGCAGTAATGTGTTACAAGTAATGCGTTACTGTAATCCAATTACTTTTTTCAAGTAACAAGTAAAGTAAGGGATTACTACTGCAAAAAAGTAATTGGATTACTGTTACTTTTCCATAAGCACACTGCGTTACTAAACCGTGATTTTGTTTGTGAGAATGTCTCATGCCGTACAAGCGTGCGACATCCATGGCAGCAACAGACGTGTGTAGATCAACAATGGATAATATGGAGTGCGGGAGAGAGTACGACCATGCAGCGTTTAAAGCTTGGAAGTACTGACAGTGAACTAATAGGATTACTTTCTTGGAGAGGTAATCATTATTTAGTAACTAATTACTTTTGCAAGTAACTTGACCAACACTGCTCTTGAGGCACCTTACAGCTCCATCACCTAGCAAAGTAGCTTTTGGCCACACAACACCTGTTGGGAGGCCACACTCTGAACCAATTCCCAGGGACAAGGATTGGCATAGTGGCCAACCATGTTATGACAGCTTCTGCATTCATCACACGACACACAGCGGCCAAGAAAGCATGTTTCCATTCATGCTCACTGTAAAGGGACAGACTACAAAACAGCAAATAAAGCATCACAAACACAAATTAAATTACCAGAAATGGATTTAGCTGTATTCAATTCAAAAACATTTGGAAAGGGTCATATCATTATTTATATTATCCAGTTTATATCTTGGGGACTCAGCAGGTTTAGCTGGCAGACATTATAGCCATTTCCTTTCAGCCAATTTGGCTGGCCAAGAACACTACTGTGCTCTGGGCTGAAAGACATGGAAACGTGTGCCAGAGAGCAACATTTCATGCAAGGAATGAGGCCCCATTTCTGAACACATCATCCAGCTCTCCTCTCGTTCTATTACTTACAGTATAGGGAAAGTGAGTAGCCTTCAAATTTCAGTTTGACAGTTTAAGAAGGAGCTCTCATAATGCACATTCTCACATTAAAATCTATAGTGAAAAAAAATCACTGACCTTGAAGCTATGTATACACGAGGTTTTTGGCTTTGCAGTGTGCAGGGTAACAGAAAGATTTAGAAACTCAATACACTGAGCACTTGGTTACCAGCATTCATGTGGAAGCAGAATATTTGATATAAAGTGCAAAACATGCAACTTCCACTCCAAGTAGATATTATAGCTTATACTTGGTCATTCTTCTCTTTTTCTCTCTCTGCCTTATTCACATTCTGACACATATTGTTCCCTCTAAGTCTCCCCAATCTCTGGTTGTTCCCAGTCTATCCTATCATTCCTGCCTCTCCTTATATATCAAAATGGAAATGATGGACAGGCAATCTATATGGAAATGGTATACAGGTGTGCACACTGTGCTTGGAGACATAGACATCCCTTGTGTTAATCTGCAGGGTTCCCCTGCAAAACAATACATTCTCTATTGAAATAACTGTGGTGTTGTATGGCTCTGAAACATCCATCAGTTTTATAGGTTTTGTTAGCCTGTCACTAGTGGGAAGAGCATGGTACTTGGCAATTATATGTGCTGTGAGGTTGTATTCAGAGATTCTAGGAGTCTATAGAAATACAATCAACCAAATAAACTATACACTATCTATACATTATGATTCATAACATAATATATTATTAAAATATGATTTTTTAATGGTAACATTATGTACATATATAATGTGTGTAACACCTTTGTTGTCGCTTTCATGTGCTCAACATGTTGTATACTGTATGTACAAAAATGTAAGTATTGCATCTGAAATAGGAGAAAGCTATAGTGTTGAGTCCTGGCTGTCTGCATTTGTCATTCTCATTAATAGCAAGCATCACAACACAGTTGTTGATTGATTCTGCTTGGGGCAAAAACATAATAGGATAATATAAAATGAACTGAAGATATGCACATATCATATCACATCAGACTGTCTGCATGCTCCAGTCCAAACGCAATATACTATGTGGATACCACCAAGAAGACCTGACAAGAAACCACTACAGCAATTTCCTCAGTGAATACATTTTACACGTTTTACACATGTACGCTTCACATAGCACACTTAAAGAACAGCTGTACATCTGCATTATATATGCATGACTAGACTAAGAAATGATCAAAAGACATTAGAGGTTTCAAAATGAACTCTGTCAAACCTTGTTTGTCAGACATGTCTGCGGGGCTTTTATGTGCATTTCCATTGTAAACACTGCATGTTTTCAAAAGGCTGTCTAGATGGACCAGTCCTGAGTTAGCATCTTGTTTCATTTAACTCTTTGCTATAAATATACAGCAGCATAAGCAGAAGTTGTGGGGAAATCATACATAATGTAATGAACTTTTGTACCTGATGTAATGTAATTTAGCTCTTTATTCACCCAGTATTTCATCGACTGATGATGCACTTGTGATCTTAATCAGTAAATTAAATTGCACATAATTGACTCATGATATTATGCATTTAATCTCCCCCAAAACACTCAACTAACTGCAGTTTCTAAGGAGATCTCAAAAGGAGAACTTGAAAAAACCACAAAGAAATTCAAACACCAGCACCAAACTCTTATATTTTTGTTAAAGTCAGTAAAGATCAGTGTATACACTGTATTCCACCAAGGAAATGAACAGCTCAAAGAAGTCATTAAAAGCACAAAATTATCATGATATTCATGCTCATGATGAGTGGATGTAAACCTCTGGCCAGATATATAGACCCTAATCCAACCTTTCTGTATTGTTGTTGTTGAGTTAAGATAGATTTTAATACTAGATTTGTTATTATTTTAACACAATTCAATTTGAATTTACTGAAATCTACAAAAGAGAATTTATAAAAGAGTGTGTGACAAGTTAGCAGCTGACTTGTTATTCTTGCAGGTGGCCTTATTATATATGTATTGTAGGCACTTGCTTTTCAGAGCAAAATACTTAGGCAGGAAAGCATTTAAACAAATCATACAAACTTAATTTACTGATGTCTCTGCTATAATACTCCAAACTGCAACACTGTGTTCATCTAGCTGTCACTAGAAGTCCTGTTTTATATTTTTTGTGCTAGTACAGTTCTGTGAGAGGACATTGTTTATTGTGTATCATTTTACAAATTGATTACGTGTCTATGTATCTGAGAATTTTCATCGATCCCTGAAGCGATCTTTGCATTTTCCATGTTCTTTGCAGTTTTACTTCAGCAACTGTAACTTTAAATTAGCCCTAAAATAATTTAAAAAGGATTTTCAGTGCTTATTTCTTTTCTCACAGATGCCTCGAGCAACAACGTTAAGAATGTACATGTTCCACCAGCTCTGACATGATGTTCATGCTTTTTTCCAAAACTAGCCTGATCTATTATGTAAAAAAACATGTATTTATAGTGATGCCCAGTGTATGTTTCTGGTGTTTCATGTAGTAAGAATTAAGTTTAACGGTTGTTTAAGTGTGCAAATACTCTTTGGGGTCCCTGATACCATGTCCTTCCCCTTTACTTTGTACACAGATAACTTTATTATTTTTCAAATAAAGCTATGCATCACTGTTTTTGACCAAAAGAAAGTTTAGGGGAAATGGAGCTCAAAAAATGGAGAGGATTAAGCAATGTAGTGAATTGTGGAAAGGAAGGAAAGTGAGAGACACAGAGGAGTGGTTGGAGTCCACTTAGGCTTGACATGTTCAATATGCTGCGCTGGGTACACACTGTTCTATGCCAAGTTCTTGTTTTCCCCACTGAGACCCATCGAGCTGCCTGCAACTCAGTGTGCCTCCTTACTGCTTTAGAAAGGTCAAAGCGGACTTCACAGTACAGCTTCCTAGAGCTGGACCAAGACTGCTGATAAGTATATAGATGTATCAACAGGTCCCAGGTGAATTTTTGGCATTATTGAGCTGCAAAGCAAAGATGGAGAGCACAGGAAGATAAAACTAAGTGTAACGAAGGCTAAGTGGGGAAGCCTTACTTCACACTCCAGGTGAGGACTGTGACCAGAAAGGTGTTGATGTTAATCACCAACCAATAAAGAAGTCTGATGTGTTTGTCTTGGACATTCTCTCAAGTCAAAGAAAATTTATAACATTTAACGTGTTTTCCTTCTTTATAGCTGAAGTCATCCTGTCCTGCACTGTAATGTGGTAATCAAATGGAGTCTGGTAAGCTATTTTTCTTAACCTGAATGCCAGTTTTTGTTTGTTTGGTTTTTTTTAAATCAGGTTTGTTTAGCCATAATGCTAAAAAAAAAAAATGAGGAAAAACCAGAGTCAGACTGCAGCTTATCGATCTGGTGACCCAAACGGTCTCTCCTCCAAACTGTCCATACTTAAAAAGTGCTTTACAAATCCTAACATTAAGGCTAACAGGTGGATTTTGGCATTTCAATTCAGCTAGCCAAACAATAAAGAACCACTTACTACTAAAGAAACAGACAATGAAAGTGGACAGCATAGATGCACAGCATTTTAACATGAAAGTCTTTGTTGTAGCCAGGGGTGTTAGACTGCGTTTTATTTTTAGCCTTGTTTTCCACAGCGTTATTGGCTGTGTCACTTGTTAGCTAACATAACCCAGTGTTAGTCTATTAGCCACACCCAGCCAAGCAACCCTTTGACGTCACATTCTGTACCAACACAAGATGGGGCTAAACATGTTCTAAACACTTCTTAAATCCAGTTTTGCAGACAGTGTTAAACCTATGTCAGTTTTTGAGAGTAGGGCTCCAGAGTGTAAATTATCATAGTTTAAATCCATTTTAAACCTAATAAGATAAGTAAGGAGTGGATCTGACTAAGAAGCAAGACTGAAAAACCTAAGGCTGCTCTATTTTCCCTATTGACTCTAAGTGGGACCATAACTTGGAAAATAGAAAACAGGCAGACTTATAGACTGAGACCATAAACTCATCAGAAAAAAAAGAGGTCATACATCAGTGAAGCCAAAACATCATTTTCCCAATTTCTTCGATTCAATAAAACTTCCTTATGGTATAAAAGCAATCACACCCGCAGGCTGTTAGTAAGAATGCAGATTTAAGACCTTCACACACTTCAAATCCATCTTTTATATAGTCTATTCTCCTAACACTCGCATGCAAGTACAGTGGCTAAATTACACCAGTTCCCCCCCATCTCTACCAGACTGCCAGTCGTGAGTCACTTGAAATTAGATTTTTGAAGGCATTTTAATTTTCACTGGGAAAAAGTTTTGCTTAAATTTTCATACGTGTTAGTGTGTTGAGGGCTCAGATGCTAATACAAATTTACTGGCTAAGAAATGTGTTGCTGAGTTTAAACTAGGGACCTGATCTAATGAGGATGCGATATCATGGATTCAGATGGCAGTTTAAATTTCAACAGTAATCACTGGGAGAAATTTATTTATATTCACACAGTTGGTCCAGAGTGTTGTTTCCATAGCAACAGGTCATTCTGCCAGAAGAAAGGAGGTATAAAAAAAAATGGCTGCACATTTTAAAAACTTTCTCATGTTCTCTGTTTTTCCTGTCTCCCCAGTGTCTCCTCACAATAGCGTCTCTCTTTCGTTGTGTCATAATCTCCTCTCTGTTATTCTCGCACTCTATCAAGACTATCACACGCATCTGTGCTGAGTGTCTTCTGCTTGATCTTATCTCAAAAAGCTCATCTTGAGCCCCGTTTGCCTTTGGATCAGACTCCACTGATTCTTTGTTCTTTTTGCTTGGCTCTTTTAAAGCTGACTGGATAATCAAAACTCTCTTCCTCTTTCCTGACTTTTAGGGACAGTCAAAGAGAGAAAAAGTTAGTCCGTGACAGCCATGTCCGTAATGAGGAGGCTGTTTTTGTTCTGACTGGCGCCTTTTCTTTAAAGTGAAGCAGTCAAGGGTCATCTCTTTCTACTATGTCAGTCCTCCTAATGAGCAGTGGACACTAACCGTCCATTGTTGTTTGCTTTCAAATGATGCACCAACCAATTATTTATGTAGCTTGAATTTTTGAAAACCATGGAACAGTTGGATCAATTTACTCTGTACAGGTATTGTCCTCCATAGAGGTTTGTCAGGTTGAATCAAAAGCCTTTTTAACTCAAAAAGAAGTTGTAGAGATGGATAAAAACACTATTGTTAAAATGTAAATTATTGACAGTGACACTGTCATTTTGTTTCCGTCTCAGAGCCATTAAAGCATGAAATTAGCCTTTTGTCCTTCTCTATATTGTCATGTTATGTTAAAAAATGCAAAAATCAATTCAGCTGGGAAGCACAAAGATAAATATGTACAGTATGTTGACTCAGAATGGGTTTCCAAACAAATAACTTAACACAGCTAATAGACTCCACAAATTTACTCAAATGGACAGAGCCAGCTGTGCACATCTGTCTGCATGCAGTTTGTCAATAACATCTTTGACAATGAGTCAGTCATTGTTTTTGGAAAAACAAAAATGTTTCCTGTATTTTAAGGGAAGGGAGGCAATGGATTACAAATACAAAGTGGTAGCCTGATTGTACCTGTCAGGAGCACAACTGATTGTTTTTCCATGGCTGTCCAACATACCTGTATACCTTTTTCTACTTGCCAGCGCATTCAGTATCAACTCGGTGACACTGACCAGAGTCTTTTTAGTCCTGCTTGCCACACTTTAGCCATCTTTGAAATGCTACCTTGTTTTAAATGTGTCACTAGGTAGAGTTGGGCAGATTGATCCAAATAGCCATAGTATGGATACCAATGCTGGTATTGGTATTCGATTGATACTAGTGCAATAGGATCGATACTTTGTTTCTATCGTCTAAGATCAGCTTGTAGTCCAGTGTATTGTGTTAAAAAACATACCTCAAACATACAGTGGCCACTAAAATGGGTTCATTTGCAAATTAATGGTGATACATCTAATAACTCATGACACATTGTTCTCCCCAACATAAGCTGCCACTGTACGTTAAAAACATCTGTATTGGTATTGGCAATGCTGTCTCTGTATTTACTTGGTATCAGATCAATAGGAAGATTTGCAGTACAGTGGTCCCTCGCTTTAATACGGTTCACCTTTCGTGGCCTTGCTGCTTCGCTGATTTTTTTGTGCAATTTTGCCTGCTTTTTTTTCAGCACATTTTGTTCTGCGTCCTGATTGGCTGTAGACCACTGTCAATCAATCTCCTCCGTGCCGTGTCTCCTGTACAGTACAGAATGCGTTCAGCTTGTCAAATTTACATAAATCTTCGATCGCTAGCAGTGTGACTCTGAAGTGCTGTACTGTATGTTTGTAAGTTTTCTCCCCAACAAACACAACAATGTCGACGAAATGTTTTTTACCATCAAAGGCACCTGCGGTAGCACCCAAAAGGCAGAGGAAG
This sequence comes from Oreochromis niloticus, assembly GCF_001858045.2. Lineage (NCBI taxonomy): Eukaryota > Metazoa > Chordata > Actinopteri > Cichliformes > Cichlidae > Oreochromis > Oreochromis niloticus. The sequence continues at coordinate 5,682,215 of NC_031980.2, forward strand.
ATGCTAACCATTCCACAAACAGTTGGACTTCTGGAAATGCTAAAGGAAGGTAGAAGTTACCGTATTTTTCGGACCATAAGGCGCATTAAGCAAAACAAAACAGATAAGTCAAACTTTACTCAACTCCTCTTCTGTACCATCTATATCATTAATTTTGAATTCTCTGGCAGCTGCTCTATTCCCATGTTCTGGACCTGAAACAGGGTTTGATCTTTGGTTTCATTCTATAATACTGGACTTATTTTTCTACGAAGGTTTGAACTTGTGTGTGTTTAAACAAGAGAGAAAAGTGTGAAAATGTTCATGCCTGTCTGAGAAAGTGTATAAAGTGTGTAGTGAGGGGTTTTACAGCCCTAAAACATCTATAATAATTGTAAAAAATAAAACTGGCTACTTCGCAGATTTCGCCTATCGCGGGTTATTTTTAGAATGTAACTCCCACGATAAATGGGGGACCACTGTATAGCACAGCACTAGTAGCTACAGTACATGAATGAGAAGAGCCAAAATAATTTCCAAAAAGCTTATTTTTTTCCTACACAAGTCATACTTCTACTGTACATGTGCACCAGTGGCGGTCCTAGCCTGTTTGGCGCCCTGGGCGAACACTCCCTCCGGCGCCGCCCCCCCCCACACACACACACACACACACAAAACATATTAAGGATTATACATTAACATAAAACTGTTGTCGGAACCATACTGAATTTCACCAGAGAAACATACACACACACATATGAAGAGAGAGAGAGTATGCATAGTATGCAAACAGCTACCAAACAGTCATCATAATTCATCATACAATGAGAACAGGACAAATCAACAATTGACAATGACTAATTAATATTAAAATCTGTAACATAATGTAATGTTTGGAGTTTAGTCTGTTACTCTTGCTATTTTTACCATTTCTTCTTGGAGCAACTGTAACCCACATAATTTCCTTAGGGATTAATAAAGTATTCTGATTCTGATTGTTTCAGGACACATGACCTGTCATTATCCAATGACACATCTGCTTACGTGTAACTTTTGCTCGTTTCTCCTCCTCTTCTTTTCTCTTTTTTCTAAACTGAGCACCTGATGGTTTTGAACTTTTCTTGTCCATCTTCCATTGGTTTTAATTTTGCACTCCAGTATGAACACCCATCCCTCAACCCGAGGATCACCACAACATAACCTAATAGACCTACACCTTAGTTCACAGATTCGCTTTGTCTAGGGTTTATTTCTGGGATTTCGCACAACCCAGGATTCATGAATCATGAATACATAATGGGTTTGGATTTACAACATTATAAATGAAATGTGCTCTATTTGGAAGCAGCCAGGGCTCCTCCCCTTTCGACGGGTTGTGTGTGAGACTTTAAATAATCAAACTGTAAATTTTAAATTGTTATTGATCCCTTTATCCCTAGTCCTAAAGTGTAGATTTATTTTCTTACTCTTCTTATATATGTTGTTTGTTTACTTGCACTGCTGTAACTGGAGCCTCGTCGTCTCGTCTCTCTATATACTGGACTGTATGTAGCTGTCTGGTAGCAGAGATGACAATAAAGTTTACTTTGACTTCAGCAGCAAGCAGGCGCACCGAGGGCTCTCGCGCTCACTTTTCGCATAGAATTTCGAAAAAACATCGGTGCAAATTATAAGTCTGTATCATAATGTCTGGTGTTTTCGTGTTTGTTGGTTTGTTTTTATTTTGTTTTATTTTGCGGGTTGGTTATTAGATGCTGCTCCAGCCAGCCAGAGAATCCCCCGCCGCCCCGTCCTTTCCTCCCTGTGCCGCAAGCAGCAGGCGCACCTCGCAAACGGAGGGCGCCCTTTCTCCCAGCAAATGGGCGGCAGAAAAGCGATCGGTGCCTATGCCATTCCCAGTATGTGCTGGCATGACGTCAGGGCAGCATGAGTACGAGCAATTTTTTTTTTTTTTTTTTTTTGCCGATGCCCGTGATGCCGCCCCCACCACGATGCCGCCCCGGGCAACCGCCCGTGTCGCCCGTATCAAAAACCGCTACTGATGTGCACAGTTACAAAACTACAGCTCAGTCTAGAGTGCCACTACAATTGACATCCTTGGTTATGTCATGAGAGCACTCAAAAAATGACATTCTATTATATATAAAGTAAGGAAAGGGAAACGCACACTTTTCGTGACAAGCAGTACAGAGATACACCTGCCACCTCACAGCTGAATCTGTGGTGATCCTTTGTGTCAGCACAACAGCATGATTTTCCACTTGGTTCTTTGGGGCAGGAACAGGGCTACTGCTGTGGTTAACATGTCATAAGTGTCCCACAGATTTCTAATTGGGATTCAAAAGCCAAGTATCCTGTGTTCATCAGGAGCAACACAGACTGGGTACCAGTTGGTATATGGTGTTTTTGCTGATGGGAGTTTTGTTTTTCACAAATATGTCCCTGTGTTTTATGACCAAACGTCTCCATGTTGGTCTCGTCTCTGGAAGAAGCTTTCTCCGTCCAAACAAGCCATGTTAGTTTAGTCTTTTTATAAGTGTACTTTCATGAACTTTAACTTTTTTATTATTATTATTATAATCCAATTTCAAATTTTCTGGCATGTTACTGAACCTCAGCACCTAAGCTCAGTAACCTTCTTCAGTAGCTTTGGTGTTCTGCTGAGCGCATCCTCCATATCTGCAAAGATGAGATGCAAGTCAACAACTAATGTTTTCTCCCCAAGGACGGTCTGACTATACAGACCAGTCACTGTCATTGTTGTCCACTCATTGGGCTCAAGTGCAGTTTTGGAAAGCTAAACATGAAGTCTGTTGGCGAAATTTCAAAATGTGTTCTCAAGCTGCCCTCAACAGCTGGTAATTAAATGTTTGATGTGTGTTGTGTGTGATCCAGATTTCAAATAGGGAGCAGTTCACCACCTTGGTCAAGAGAGGAAAATGGGCTTCATGGCCAGCAACTATGAAAGCTATAATAATATTGATCAGGAATTAGCTTTAGAGAGAAAGGGGAACGTCCCAGAGTGGCTGCACTGGCATAGATTTGTAGTTACCATCCACTGTCCTATAATCACATGTAATGGTTTACAATTTGCCTACAAAGAAAAAAAAAAAATAATCCCAGATTAGGTTCCAAGAGGTGACAGAGATCCTTTTGGGTTGTGTCAGCAAGGGCATCTAAAAATCTGTTGAATCAAACATGTGGCGCTCCTGCTGCAGTGACCCCTGGTGAATAATGGAGCAACCAAAAGTAACTTTAGGTCACAGTAGGTTGTTCAGGTGGCTGAAAACAGAACCCTTTTACGGCTTCTAAGGAAACTGAAAATTGTCTTACATTATTCGATACTCCCCTGATGCGGCTTTTGGGAAAAATAAGCAATGCATAAGAAATTCACACTTCATTCTTTATAATATGTCTCAGAAAACAATGTTAGAACATACCAAACCTTCATTCAGCACTTGCAGGAAACATATAATCAGAATATTAACACTTTCATGGTGCTCACAGAGCCCAAAATACAATTAAATCTAACTAGCTCTCAAACTCTACAAGAGAGTAAATTGCTTTATCTTAGAAGCAGTTGTGTATAAGAAAACTTAAGTGTTTGTTTCATTTTTATCTCTGTTGTTCATGGATTATAGTGCAGGCCACAGCATCTCTTTTTATTTGTGGATAAAAGAAATACTTACAAAGCAGCAAATATCAAAGAAAACTTCAGTAGTTAAAAGCACAAAAGAAAGAAAATACACAAGCCAAGATTAGTACATAAAATTGTACTTACATAAGATGTCACATTACATTCAAATGATTATCCTCTAAAACTTTGATGGAGGCTCTCTTATGGTGGGCATAATGGTTATAATTTTTTTAATCTGTGTTATTCAGATTAAAGTAGCACATTTTGGAAGGCATACTAGCCCACAGATCATTTAAATGGCAAGAAATGTGCCATCAAAATTGAGAAAATTCTCAACGAACAAATAAACAAACCAGAAGAAGAACAATCACCCACCTGCTTCTGGTCTCTACTTCTCTGTTTGTTACTTCAGCCTTACTTTAGTTTCTTTCTGCTTGCTCTTCTGCCAGTTTTTCAGTTGCTCTTTTTGTATTCGACTGGTTCTTATTATACAAGTATTCTGCCTGTAATAAAATTCATTGGCATACCGAGTTTTTGGCATCCGGATTCCCCTGAAACATGAAGTTCTTTTCAAAGGACAAATACATGCTGTACTCACTGTGAGGCCCTGAGCAGGTGTTATAGATTTTATACATAATGTTTGTTTCCAGTCTTCTTTTCAGACAACTTTTCAGTTTCCCCATGATGGTACTGAGGTTTTATCAGACTGCAAATTGTCTGTTATTTGACTCTTACCTAAAAATTGGTCGTATCTGAGAAAAATGTCAGACCAAAGTATGAAATCTGATATCTGGCAGATTACAGAAGCCACACTTGCATCCACTGATTGGAATTAGCTGCTTCATTCATGCTTTACAGTCACTGCTCATTCTTCAGCTGTTTGGCAGTTGAGAAGTAATATCCAGTCATATTCATGCAGGTGTAGAGCTTGGCTGGTTTTTGACTTCCTCCTAATGTGGAACGGTTTTGATCACCCTGTAACTGATTTGTGGAATCAGTCAGCTGTCTCAGTCGTCATTCACTGCCAGGAATTTCTAAAACAGGAAAAATAATAATAACTCAAGTTATATAAACAGTGTACTTACTAAATTCCAGACAGGATTTGTATTTTTTTAAAAGAACAAATAGGTGTAAATCATACACACTCCACTTTCACCCCAACAGCAGAATAGGTGTCAAAAGTAAACTCTAAACTAAGCTTACTGTGCTTCTGTAACAGCAGGGGGGAGATATGGAGGTTTTTTCCTCCCTGCTCTCTAAATAGGTTTGTTTTCCTGCCTATAAGTGAAAATTGAAATTACAGTATAAGCAAAGTCGGGGGCTGATTTCACCGTTAGGACAGCAATTAGCCCACGCAAAGACTTTACAGTCAATCTCACCTTGTGGGTTTCTATTTACCTTTTGCTTTGCTTAAAATATGTTATTATAATTGCTCATTTGCAATATCTCGTGGGGTGCTAATGTTGCTTTTCTGCCACAATGTTTTAATAGAATTTTTCAAAACAGCTCTTTCAGGCTTTTTGCCATGACATTGTGAAGTGCTCAAAATGATGTGAAAAATTAACTTTTCGCTTCTGAATCAGCCACATCCACATTTAACTCGAATGGTGAAGAGGGGCTGGCATATAAATCTGAACTCAGCATTGGGCCTTACACCAAAAAATATTTACTGTGCTGCAACCACTGTGCAGTACAGCAGGCATGAGGGATCTTTTGTGGATTTTTCAACGGGCAAATGTGACCCAAATGCAGGACTCGCGAAGCACACCATTAAAACTCAAAAACAGCTTTATTGCTGAAGACATGCAAAACGTAACCAAACATGAGCTGGTAACAAACACACAGAAGGAACACAAGCACTAATAAGCGAAGAGAACACGACAAAGGGCAAGGGAAAGCTGAAACAATATATACTTAAAGAGGATAATGAGGGAAAAGGCCACAGGTAGGAACACAGCTGACACTTATTACAGACTAAAGAGACAGGGGAAGCAAAACTGAACCTAACGGACACAGGACATGACACTATCAAACCAAATCAGGAAATACTGAACACTGAACTAAAGACTAAAACATAAACTTGAGAGAACTAAACAGGGACACGACTGGGGAACCAGAGAGGTAAATAAGCGTAGAGACAAGACTTACTTCCTTGAGATGCAGATGATAAAACACTGAGACGAGATTAGGAACAGACTGGACTAACAAGGGAACTAACGTCTCAAAACAAGAAGCAGGAACTAGAAATAACAAACTCAGATGCACCGGAGAGTAAAAACTACAAAACTAACTAATACAGAACTAAAACCTGAAAATCTCTTAAATCCAAAAGAACAGATCACAAGTTACAAAATAACATAAGGGGCACATAAAGCATAAATGAAAAGCTTGCAGTTTTCAAAAAAAAAAATTCTGTACCAACCCAACGAGAGAGTATTTATCATCAGGTGTTTTCTGTTTCTGGTTTTGTGACACTGTGTTCTTAGTTTTTCTATTAAAGGTCAAGGTAAAAAAAAAATCTGCAAGTACTTTCTGCTTCAGTTCATGTCACATTTCAGCAATTTCAGAGTGCTTTGAGAGTTAAATCTTTAAGCTGAGATCTTGTGTGGGCTTTTGATACTTGGTTTCTGTCACTCTGCTTCAGTTGTTACGTTGTTGTAATGTGCTGTTTTTACCTTCTTTTTCACCATTATGTCTCAGACACAACAGAGTAAAATCAGGACAGCAACCTCCTTGTGACAATAAAAAAAAATGGGTGATTAGCAGGTGATTTAGTTTAACTTCTTTTTTTTGCATTTAATTTTTTCTTTAGCTCAACCAGCTGGGTTCCCAGAGGTTGAGCATGCAACTGCTTCAACCCCTGGGCCACCACTTTTGATTGCAAGGCTTCTGCACAGGTGCTGGTGTGCAGCTTGCATCCAAATAATCCCAGTCCAGCTCTGACTGACTGCTATCACTCCCAGACAGATTCCCGAAGGTATGCAAATAAATGCACAGATTGCTAAAATGCAACTCCTCAGTGCAACTGATTTATATTCTTACTGTATATAGAAGCAAGGTTGCTCAGCACCTCTATCATTTTGCAGCAAAAGTCTTGCAGCAACTACATCACTAATCATGGAGGAATTTCTGTTTCAAATCTGTGAGGTTCTAGTTGGACTCTGTAAGTATTTAATAGGATCTTCTGTGTATGTAGAAGGCAACAGATTTGTGATTTTTGCTAGTTTATTACAGTTAATCACAGTATTATCACAAACAGATTGCATATAATTGCCATCTTGACCCCCTTCAATCCCAAACTGATGGCAGACTGATTCCACTTTATTGCTGCTTCATTGCTTTCTTCATGCAGCAAAATTGCTTTGAAAAAGGCAACTGACTGCGAGTGGTTGTAGGTCTGCTCCCTGTCTTTAAAGTAAAGTATTTCAAAGAGAGGGAGCTTACAAGTGTATTGCACACAACCACAATAACTTTTTCCAGCCTCCATTTTAACTAGCCTGACTGTAGCATGATGTTTAGAATTTGACTTTTTTTTGTGTTGTTTTGATTTTTGGATTTTGGCATTTAGCTATTGAAGCTAATGTTTTGTTTCTGACCTCTGCCTCCTTCTTCTGGGTCTCATCTTAAAGCATATACTTGGTGGGAGGGCTTAGAAAATCTTAACCAGTGGTGTATTTGTTTTGTTAAGAAACATTTTTTAGTGTTTAAGACTAAAACGCTACAATTTAGCCTAAAACTGTTGGTTTCTTTCAACACTGACACTGTGTCTGACACTTTGTTAACACGCATTCATGCTGTTTTTCCTTTATAAGCTCACCCCTTAGATCAATCCAAAAAACTCCAAATCATAGACTAACTCATAAATAATTTCTGGCTCAACAAAAAGTGCGCACAGTAAGACAATTACTTGCATCTCTCACACAGACACTCATCAAAGCTTTGTGTTCTCACAACATCTATTGTGTTGTTTACTGTCAAAACAAAGCAGCTAATGAAGCTTGAGGGACCCGAGCTCACTTATATCATTTTTATTTATTTTAATTTTCAAAACACTGCGATTTGTACTATAGCAAACTCCAGAGATAAAAAGTAAAGTAGTTCATAGTCTACATTATAGTACAGTGTGGTGTACTAAGGAATATTTCAGTTAATTAAGTTAATTAAGTAGTCATAATAACGGTAAAGTAAATATGTCAGTTAAATCATTTCAATGGCTATGCCTGATGTAGATTGAAAGAAAAAGAAGAAATGAGGACAAGACCGACCAGGTCTATTTCTTCGATGTTTGAACCTCTCATAGTGGGCTTTTTAAAAATTTTCAGACATCGCAGATAAAAAAGTTGCACTTTGATGAGACCATTGTTGTTTGAATGAGCCAGTAAAGCCAGATGAGCAGGTAGTCCTTCAGTGTGGCACAGGACATATTCAGCTTCAGCTTCACTGTGTGTGTGTGTGTGTGTGTGTGTGTGTGTGTGTAAGGCATTATAACTCCTCAGGCTTTAAAAGAAAAATCGAGTGATACTGACAGTGACCATCCAATTCATTTCAAAAGCTGATAATTATAACCTTTTATATTAATAGGAAAAGAATCCAACGCATGCTGAACAGATGCTTTTGTGTTATTGTGAAAATGTGACAAAACTGGCTTCTAATCTTGAATTCCAACATTTTAGACATAATAAAATTTCTGCTGAAGGAGATTCTGTTTGAGATTCTGAAGGAGAAACTTTTGCACTGTTTGACAAAGGTCCTAGTCATATAATAATAAGATTGTCTGAAATTCAGCCTTCAACCCACATATTCTCTTTCTTTATACATCAGAGTTCTGAGCTGCTGTCCAGCTTTCTGGAGCACTGTAAAGAAAAGCGCTCGAGTGAAAGTACAAGACAAAAATGAAGCTTTATTTTTTTTCATGCAGTTGATGTATTTGACAGTGCTTCTCTCACTCTGCTTCTCAGTCTCTCTTCTTCCTCCACCTTTCCTCTCTGCCTCAGGTAACACCAATTACAGGCTGAGATACATTTGTGCAGTATAATGTTGTTCCATTACTTTTGTGGAAATAATGCAGAGCAGGGTTTGTTCCCTGTGTCCAACGAGAAAGAGAAGAATTTGAAGAAATCTGCGAAAATGCGAATGTATGCCTGTTGAAAATTAATGAGCTCAGACCCAGACTGGCTGATGGACCAGCTGCCAGGAGGGTTAAAGAGCACTTTGATTCTCCTTAATCAGTTGCCTCCTTCTTTGGCATGTTTTCCTAAATTGATAATCAGTAATACTGGAGATCTGGAGTTCTACGCTGCAGATATTCCTTTTCTCTCACTGGCTCATCCAGCTGGGATTCGTACTGACACCTGACTTTTTCTGACAGGTTGTAGTGTTTCGAATTTTAATTGTCAGTAAAGAAACAGTTTGTGGACTTTATATGTACATTTACTGGTGTAATAGTAGAAGCAGGAAATAGTCTTGGGAACAGCAATCATTTCTTTATTGTGCATGGAAAGAGATAAGGTAATACAAATATTTATCCTATCTCAGTTAAAAAATAAATCAGGGATTAATGGATTATAATATTAAGCATTATATACTTTTAGTCTCTATAATCTTGGGATTTCAGGCTACCACCCTGTTGATGTTGGACCCCTATCAGTCAGGTTTTCTTTATATGGCACCAAATCACAACAACAGTCACCTCAAGGTGCTTTATGCTGTGAGGTAAAAACTACAAGCACTTTGCAACAGTAGGAAGGAAAAACTCTCTTTTAACAGGAAGAAACCTCCAGCAGAACCAGGCTCAAGGAGGAGAAGCCATAGGGAGTGAAGTGGAAACAAAAGAGAAGAAAAAAGACAAAGAGAACATAGGGAGACAGAAATAACAGACCAAGGGAGAGAAAAGACAAAAAATGTAATGTGATGTATAAACAGTTCTGCAGCAGTATGAGCTGACAGCAGCATGACTAAGGGTTGATTCAGATCACCTGATCCAGTCTATAAGCATAAGGTAAACTGATGGCTTCGAACTGATGAAAAGGCACAGAAAAATTCAACAGGCCTAAGAGTTTAACCAGTCTAAGGCCTTACAGTGACTGCCATTGTATCTGACACTGTCATTGTCATATTGTATTGGCCTGGAATGTACATTCAACCTCTCATAAGAAAGAGAATGGATTCATATGAGAGAGAGCTGGCTCTCTGACAGAACTGAAAATGAAATCATTCAACAGTATGCCAATGCTTTTCACAGTGACGCTATAAATAGTCTGTGGGCTCGCAGTCGATAGCACCCAGGATGCCAGTAAAGTAGAAAAATAAAAAAATAACATTGACGCTGCAATATACAGAAATATGCTGCAGTGTGTAGAAGAAAAACATAGATTTATCCTGATTCCCCCTGATTTTTTAAATAATCCTAACAGCCCAGTTTATGTGTATTTATGTGGATATTTTTGTGAACATCTTCCAAATAGGACCCAAGTTCACACAGAAAGAAGAGAAAAACAAATGATAAATTAGGCTGATGATGGCATTCAAGTGAGAAGGCCCAAAGCAAACATAAAACAGAAATCCATATGTCCACAGGAAAACAGGAAAAAACATGGGGCTTTGCGTGCCCTCCTCTACCAAAGACATGGCAGCATCCACTGCTGCTGTGCCTGAAACATTCTGGAGCCAGTCTTTCAGTTTTGGGGTTACGGTTTCCAATTCCCCTTTAACTACTGAAACTACTTTGGATTGCACCTTCTACATCTGCTCCAGCTGCTCCCTCATCTCTTGGTCCTTCTCAACTTTCTCCTACTCCTTCTTCCTGATGTTGCTGTCAGCTGGGACTGCTATATCTGTCACAGCTGTGTTCTTCTGTTCCTCACGTATAAAAAAAAGAAAGAATACTGTACTCGTAAGTATTCATAGATTAGGCTGTAATTACATCTTCCAGAATAACTAAGGCATTCTCATAGTTATGTAATTAATCTATAAAAATACATAGGAGCGGGACTATGGGTTGCGGAAGCCACCATGTTTCCCCATTATCTTTGAATACAGTGGTCGGGAAAAACATCTCCCTCCTAACTAATAGTGTTTTATGTATGGGGCTAGAGATCAGCTATATACATAATACTTGAAATGTGGAGGAGATGAGAAGTTGTAGTAATTTTCATAACATAGGGGGGTTATTTAAATTTGGTCCTGCACCTTTCACTTGAAGATATGAAGGCTATGTTTTATCATCTGAGACGGGGTCCTCTTCACCAAAGAAGCAAAAAAAATGAAGGAAAGAGACAACGTGGCGAACATCTTAATAAAATGTCATCCTCTTTCTCCTCACTTCAAGAATCATCTCCTAAACTGAAGTCAGGGCTCTAACATGGCACATTTATACACACTTATACATGTGTACAAATGTGCCGATTTATTCTTGATATTGATAAACCTTGAGTGTCCTAAAAATCACACTTTCCCTCAAATACACAGTTTGATGATCTCACGTTACATGAGAGTATATTTCCTAAGTTTAACTATCGCCAGCACATAGCAGGTAACAGAGCTAACAGTAGCTAACGGCGACAAAAACAGAGTTCAGCACATCCTCAACAATTCATCTCAATATGGTGGTCATTGCTCTTAAGTGACCCATTTAAGACTCCGTTTACAAAGTTTTACAGCCTATTGCAGAGGAAATAAAGGTAGACACATCACCCGTCATTGACAGCTGAGGTAAACAGTAGGCTCATAGCCTGGGGCAGATCCGGTCTAAACAGTAGTAGAAACACATTATGAGGCACAGAGTCGGGGTTTTCATATTTTTGATCTCTTGTCAGCTGACTAAATGTTTGTCCTATAGCAGTCACCTATCCTATAGCCAGGATTGTGCACTTCATTTGGGAGCGGTAAGAAAACATGATTCAATTGACTGCAATCTGCAATTTACAATCTAGTGGTGAGAATTTTACACACTGTAACATTATTCCAAGTGTATCTGTATGAATAAAACTTTCATTTTTATATATTTCGAATGCATTTCACTCAAGATTATTGCTTCATATTCATTAGGGCCAATATATTTTTTTAGTTTTTTAGTCTTTTATTAGAATTATTTAATGACAAAGTTGTATTTTTACTCAGTTGTATATAGCATTTGTATTCTATTTTTATCCTATTGTATATATTATTTTATTTTATTTTATTCTATTGTATATAGTATTTTATTTTATTCTATTCTATTCTGTACAGTTGTGTACAGTATCATATTCTTATTCTATTCCAGTGTTTTCTAATTTTGGCTATATAACTTTGCACTGTCCACTTTCTGCTGCAACAAAACAAATTTCCCACGTGTGGGACTAATAAAGGTTATCTTATGTTGTCTCAATAATTATTCATTCTTATATATTGATCATATCCTACAGGCTCAATATTACTGATATGATACTAAGCATTTCATAAGAGCATACAGTACTGTATAGTTTGGAATACATTTAGCCATGTAATTAAAACTTTGCAAAACTTTCCTCATATTTATTCTCCTGGTCTTTGCTCTTCTGTATTGTTAAGTGATCCTGCAGGGATCTTCTTTATTGATAAATGCAAGTGCAGGAATTGCCAGTGGTACAGAGAAGGTATCAAATGTGTGTGTGTACCCAGTGTGGTGTATCTTCTTCTTGTGTCTAAATGCTCTGCACCACACCCTGAAAAATAAATCTTTCTTCTTCCATCTGGCTGTGCTGTGGGCTGAATGGCTGATGTATCTGGGTTTCACTTTTGATGACAGCAAGGCGGCTAGAGGCAGCCAAAGCTGGCGGGGCCTGAGGGTTAAGACAGAAGAGCTCCCACACAAAGATTCACTTTCCTCAGGGGGGGCTCTACAAATGTTTTCCTCCTAAATTAGGCATTTGTTTAAAAGTCTTGGGGAAATCCTCTCAGAAACAATTACCTCTGCTGTCTGAGATACAGTCTGTGGAGGCTGGAGGAGGAAGAGAAGGCTCTATGATTTTTCTATTTATAGATACTTAACACGTCCCCTTAGATAGGTATTTTGAGCCTTGGGTAGGAAATCCTTTTCTTCCTCCAATCCCTTTTATGTTTTCCTTCATTTTGTCCTTTCAGTTCCTCTCCTGTCACCTGCTCCTTTGAGGTTTTATTGAATAATGATCTTGATTTGACTTTTCAGTCCTTCATTTCTACCATCTCTACCAACCTACATCTCCTTTGCATGGCATTTCAAAGACTGAATTGGTGCTTGGTGTGATTTACACTGAATGAGGAGCTCACCTATGTCAAACCTTCTAGGGTTTTAAGAGGTTCTTTTCCTCCATGAAAGCATTCTGCTGCCTTTTACAAGGTCCAGAGTGGGGTTTTTCTCAAAAGCCTATCACTCCACATTTTGTTGATAAAAGCTTCATTTGATATGTTAATTTTAGTTTGATCTTGTGGTTGTGTTTACCCACACCTTGCCTTCAGTTTTAAACACACCTTCCTATTAAATGATATGCATCAGTCAGATAATAATTTTTAATTATAAGCAGCTGATATCGAATTATGCTAGAAAGTGTATTTACATGAAAGAATTTTAAAAGTCAGCCCAATTTGTTGGTACCGTGCAGTAAGTTCAAAGAGAAAACAAAACTTTCCCCACAAACAAAGCTGAAACAACCAGACAGTGATGGAGGGTCAAGGCACCGAAATCAAGTTAAAAATAAAGTATGAAAATATTAAAGTATTGATTTAAAAAGTATTTCATTGATTAAAAAAATTGTCTGGGGTGTGCCCTCCAGCTTGCCCTATGAGAACTGGAATAGGCCCCACCCCCTTTCAGTTCTTCAGGTCTTTATATTCAACCACGCCCACCTTCAAAGTCAGCACCTTCTTCCCAAGTGATGCAAACAATAGTACACACTGTACAAAACATTTCTTCACTACTATCTCAAGCAGCAGTAAGCTTCTACTGCTAACACCTCCCCTCAATGTATCCAAGAGCTGTCAGCAACAGCCACTGCAGGCAGAAATAAAAAAAAAAATGAAAATGATTCATGTGATGTTATGTTGTGCTCCTCGGTAAATCAACCAAGTAAACAAATTTATGTTCTTTCCACAACATAGATTGTGACAACTGAGGGAAAAATATGAGTGAAGGGTTTTTATTTTATCCTCTTTGTCCTTCAGGAGTGTGAAAGCTGCTGATATATGGGTCTGCTGTTGTTCTTGGTGAGGCCGCGTGTGTGTGTGTGTGTGTGTGTGTGTGTGTCTGTGTTTAGGTGTGTTTTTATGTGTGTTGTCAGGGGCTCTACCAGACAGCAAGGCTGGCACTGCTCTTTTCTAGCTATTCCACTCATACAAGCATGGTCAACAATGTTGGAGCTCAGAGTTCTGCACCTAAAAAGAAAACACACACACATAGAGACACAGGCATTAGACACACACGCAGACGCCTCAATTACCAGGCTGTACACATCCGTCTACATTCTCCAGGACTCTGTATTAACTCCCAGATTGTGTCTCACCATTCCCAATTCTCTCTTCTACTATTTCATCACATTGTTTTTTGTCATGCCGAGCCCACACTTGTCACCATTAAAGCGGCCATCACATTTAAATCCACTGTGAATAACGTTCCATCTCCATTCAACCCCACATCTGGAGGAAGGGAAATTCCATTCACTCCTATATTTACAGTTAATGCTTCCCACAGCATTCCCCAGAGTAGTGCTGACATGCTGATATCCACTGCCCCCCACTGATTCTGCCTAGAATCACATGCGCTTCCTGCACAAGCAGACAAAAGGTCTGCAGTATGATTCATTGTGGAGAAAGAACGTGCACGTATTGTAATGTTCATGCTTGCCCAAGCACTTATGGGAGTAGTTTTTGAACAGTGATTAATCAAGATATGTTAAAAATTTAAAGTGGTTAAAGTAAAAAAAAAATACATAAAAAATTAGGTTGGAACTGGCATATAATTCCCTCAGTGTAGTGTTTGCAAATGTACGACTTTCATTAACTGAAGCAGACATGCACTATTTAATACCCTGTGGCAAGCGTGTCAAGTGTGCACGGGCACCGAGGGCAGAAAAAGGGAGGGGGCGGGGTCGTAATTAGCAGTTCCAGTAATTAGACTAAAGGTCAATGTTAACAAGACAGAGTATCTAATTTCTCATTGGATATGAATCTGTACGCAGACCACCATCTGAGAAAACAGGCATGTGTGCGCGCACTTGGACGCCCCATTAATCATATGCACAGATAAAAGTGAGACAACATTTCCATTCTAGGGGTGAGCTGATCTTGCGCATGACATTTTTCACCTAACTCTTAAACCCCCACCCGCTCTCTTCAGCCACTGCGTCTCATTAATGGTGATAGCCAATTAACACGAGCAATAATTACTAACCTTTTCCATTTCTCCTCCATGCCACTAATGACCCCAGTGTGCTCTGCTACTTATCTTTATCCTTGCTATCCAGAGACACGAGTGAGTTTATTTCTTTGCCTGGAGCTGAAGTTAATGCAGCAGCGCTCATGAGGAAGAAGATGAATATAGTTGTGCTTCTGTTTATTGTCTTAAATGGCACCGCCACCTACAAGGGGGCTTCATGAAGATGATATCTAAAGGTGAACTACTCACCCGTGAGGACTCGCTTCCAACCCGCCCGATCATTTCTTTTTAATGTCTTTCATTTTTTATGCAGATGGTGTCAGCCTCCGTGCCATAACCCTGCACATCTGTGTTTCTAGTTTCTCACAATAGGTTAGAACAGTAAGCTGGGCTCTGAATGAAAGGAGAGATGTTCAATAATGTCATAAAGAGAAATGCTTTGCGTAATTCCGTGCTTTTAGAAGGGGTTTCAAAACAAGGTTCGTAGGTACAAGCTTTCAAGAACTCGGTGAATGATTAATTCAATTCAGTCTTTCTAAAAGAGCACCAATTTACAGCATAAGCAATCTTGAGGCACTTTATATTTTAATATGAGGACTTTACAATACCAAAAGTACAGCATTCACACTCTCCCTTTGACAAAGCTTTGTAGGAAGTGTTGGTAAAGCGTACTAAAAGCTCAGCACATTCTCTACATGCTTTGACACATTTTTCAGTCTCCCACACAAGCACAGAGAAAGAGACACACTCAGACGAGGAAAGGAAGAGATATAGGGGCCAAGCCTTGCAGCCACTATCCATCACATCCTCAATTAACATTTGACTGGGCTAGATGGCCGTCTGTATCGACATTTCATTAGTAGCAGAGTCAGTACAGTACCATGTCAGGTATGTTAATGGCTTGACTGGGCTGGAGCCTTGCAGCCAACAGTACAATTTGAAGCATAGAGTTAAGAGCTAGCCAAGAACTATAATGAAGATATCCTCCTCTACTTATTTTATTACAGTGCGGTACTGTGAAAGGCCTCTTTGTTGGCTACTGCTTTTATAATGCAGTCTCTGGTGAAAGTAAAAATATGGTCTGTAACCTATAAGGACATATTTTGGGGATGCTAAACACAATACTTACATATTATTACTTTTTATTGGCACTTTTTAAGGTGATAAGACGCTGGCAAAAAAAAAAAGACTGCAGACATCCAGCGCAGAAATAGTAGCAAGCATTAGCTGGGTAGTAGTGCTGTTTTTTTGTTTTGTTTCTACACAAAATATTGAGAAATCTTTCAAAATTTTGCAAAACAGCATGTGGAATAATTTCATAGGAGTTGCTTGGTTAAGAACAAACAGCTGTTACAAACATCATCATACGAAATAACATGGGAAACTTGAGAGAGAGATTCAGATCATGTCTCGAGATAAAGACATGATAGGGATATATATATCCCTATCATGCATATAATATATCTGCATATAAATTGTGAATGCAACTCTTATTACATGCAGTGCTGAATGAATTTTACAATCAGTAATTTTTATATATCAGTTTATGTGAATCTCCCACCGCATCCCAAAGCTGCTTTGTTGGATAGAGGTGCGGTGACTGTGGAGGCTATTTGAGTACTGTGAACTCACCGTCATCTTCAAGAAATCCGCCTGTGGTCATGTGGGAGTGACATGGTCAACAATACTCAGGTCTGTGGTGTTTAAATTAAGGTATTGGCCAAAGTGTGTCAGGAAAATATTCACAACAAAAATTACAGAACCACCACCGGGAAGGATGTATCCATGTTGTTTACATCAAATTCTGACTTCCCATCCAAATGTCATGGCAGGATTCAGGACTCATCAGACCAGGCAATATAAATGGCCTGTAAATGGCCTGTATTTGTATAGCGCTTTACTAGTCCCTAAGGACCCCAAAGCGCTTTACACGTTCAGTCATCCACCCATTCACACACACATTCACACACTGGTGATGGCAAGCTACATTGTAGCCACAGCCACCCTGGGGCGCACTGACAGAGGCGAGGCTGCCGGACACTGGCGCCACCGGTCCCTCTGACCACCACCAGTAGGCAACGGGTGAAATGTCTTGCCCAAGGACACAACAACCGAGACTGTCCAAGCCAGGGCTCAAACCGGCAACCTTCCGATTACAAGGCGAACTCCCAACTCTTGAGCTACGATCGATTTTCCAATTTGCTATCGTCTACTTTGGTGAGCCCATGCAAACTGTGGCCTCAGTTTCTTGTTCTTAGCTGACAGGAGTGTCACCCGCTGTCGTCTTCTGTTGCTGTAGCCCATCTGCTGTGCACCTTACTTGTACTGTAACAAGTGGTTCTTTGAGGTTTGTTGCCTTCCTATCATCTTGAAGCCGTGTGTCCTGCTCTGACCTCTGTCATCACCAAGGCGTTTTCACCCAGAGTACTGCCGCTCACTATATATTTTCTCAATTTTTTCCTGGGCTTCTCTGTAAATCCTACAGATGGCTATGTGGGAAAATCCCAGTAGATCAGCAGTTTCTGAAATACAACAACCATGCCACAATAACAAGCAGCTGAACAGGTGTACCTAATAAACTGTCTGCAAGTGTATATCCATTTGTTGTGCTAACTTCATTCAGCATGTTTCCAAGGCCTTTTCACTACAGATGAAAGAAATACAAATAGAACAGCATAGCTGTGGTTTACATTAGTCAAAAGGAATGAGCTGAAAGAATCTTAAAAAAAAAAAAAGATCTCAGTGTAGATGATGAGAACTAAAAACCCGTGAAATAATTCTCAGAAATTATTCTCAAGGGTCTCGTCCCTACAAGCAACCACTTCATGTTGCATGTTGTTATTTGATCCAGGGCTGTTATGAAAATTATTGATTATAGCTGCTTGAACAAAACAAATGGCTTTGATTTAATAGGTCACTGGGAAAGACAAACAGATCTATCAGTAGCCGGCTCGTTTACATAGCCATCATCTCGTGAATCCCTCACCATTTGTCAATTCATCTGAAACCAAGTGTGAAAAGGCACCTAATTACCATCTATGAACAACAGTATAAGACTGTAAATTATCTGGCCTGTTCAATCAGCGATAACGATGTTTCTCTCAGTGACACTGGGAGCTCTTTCTGTGGAAAAGAAAAGATAGCCGTGGGTAACGAGACCCACTCTGAATGACACCAAAATGAAGACATCTGGAATGAGACTGGTGCAGAAGAAATAAGAGGTGGCTGGCAGGAGGAGAGTAAGAGAAGTAGGTGGGGATATGACCTTTACTCTCAGCACCTGCAGGCAGGGATATTACTCAGCAAGCCACTCAATGAGTGAATCGATCCAGACACACAGCTCAGCTGCAATCAATACCGGCCTTAATATAGTCCATACTAAATATTGGCTTTTAAATGAGATACCAGTGGCATTTTTTCACCTCACTTCTCTCATTAATAGTACCCATCATGTTTCATTTCCCTCCTGTTCCAACCTCAGGCACCTCTGAGCAACAGCAAAAACTGAAGTTAACAATTTAGCCCCGCTGGCACTAAAATAGTGCATTATTTCCACCTTTGGATTCTAAAATTATTGTAATTTACCTTTGCATAGCAACGTTGAATACCAAGCTCCCTTCAAGGGCCCTATGTGAGAGTGTGTAAGCAATCCTGTGAGTAAATATGTGTGTGTTGGCACTAAATGAATAGATCTCCTTTGTTATCTGGGATGTTTTTGTCTTCTACTTCCAACAGCTATTTAATAAAACATACACAGTCATGTGCCGCACGTCATTATTCGAACTTCACGTCATCGCAGCTGTTCTGGAAGCTGAACAGTTCGTTCTGTGTGACAGAGTGGCAACCATCTAACAATAGCTCCCTCATGTGGTGGAAAAGCTTCTCCGGTCCTCTAATATTACTTACATGTTTTTCTAATGTCTATTTAAGAGGTAGAAGGGTTTTTTTTTTCCTTTTTCTTTTAAGTTACAAGTTCCTGCTTAAATTAAAGCAGCCATCTCTGTAGCTGGATCACTTTTACAAAACGTCAACATTTGTCCGGACCACTGAAGATTATTCAAGCTAAAATGTCACATTTGCATTCTTTTGGAGAACCAATTCCCCTGCAGCCCTCTGCTAAGATACACCCTTTTACCTCGAGGCGAGACATTTAAAGGGATAGGCCTCTCGCCAAAGCAAACCTTTAGTCAATAAATCTTCAGCATGCTGTGAAGTGATGTACACCAAAATCGTTCGCCGTTCATCATAAGTGGACCGAACCTGCTGTGACTTTAAATGAAGGTGCTTGTCTTTAGTTAATTTGTCAATTCACTATGTGCAGATTCACCCCTCCCCTGCATGCACAAATTCTCATAAGGCCTCCAATAGTCTCCCAGGCAGTCACAGCAAACACAAATATTGTGTATGAGTGTATACAACAACGCCAACAACAACAGTCTACAAATACTTCTCCAGCAAGCGCTCTCAGGAATCACACTTCATATTTCTCAGGAGACGTCTGCTCTTTCAGTTCCTGGCTGAAGTTTGGAAAAAAGGGAGTCCGTTTGGAGGACAGAGTCTGCGACTTACCTCATTCTTCCTGGTACTTCCTGCCCTCCTGGTATGACCTGGATAAGGTCTGATCGCGCTGCCCTGCCCTGGGAAAGGGGAAGCCATTAACAGTCTCGTGAGAAGGACACATTCAAATAGGAAGCCATACAGAATAAACACAGCGCGAGTGCGCCGTCGCGTTCCCATGACCCAAAATGACTGGATGTGTAGGTGTGTTTGGGCATGTGTTCAGTGTCAGCCAGATAATCAGGAGTGCTATGTGTTGACCCAGCCAATTTCCTGCGTGAGTTTAGACTACAGGTTACACCTCCCACCTGATTTAACCATGCAGAACATTTGGGCTTTTAACGTGAAGGTAACCACACCTCCACGTCAGAGAGTTCACTATAAAAAGTTTGAGAACTAACTTTGAAAGCTTATTTAAGCTCATCTTGCTAAATATCAACCCAAACAGGCCCTTTGGGTCTTTCCCGATGTCCTGCCTAAACACAGCAGTGTTTTAAGGCTTTAAACAATAGTTTTCTTCATTGCTAATTAATCTAATTTGTCAACTGTAGTCATCATTTAATCTAAAACGTGCATGTCCGCAGTCACATAAGCCAAAGAAAAGCACATTTGAGAGTCTGAAACTGAGTGATTGCGTCTAATGATTTAGATTTTAGATGTAAATGATCAGTTAATTAAGTGACAGATCCAGTAAGAATTAAAACTTTGCGCATTAAATTCAAGTATTTCTTTCATTACCCACCATTCTCTTATTTATGTGCTTTGTATCTTTTCCAATCTTCTCTCAGTTCCAGATGTAAAATTCAAATAAGCCCTC
Source organism: Oreochromis niloticus (assembly GCF_001858045.2). Lineage (NCBI taxonomy): Eukaryota > Metazoa > Chordata > Actinopteri > Cichliformes > Cichlidae > Oreochromis > Oreochromis niloticus. The sequence continues at coordinate 5,702,570 of NC_031980.2, forward strand.
TCTGAACTGGCCGCTTACCACTGAGAGGCAGTAGAGTTCCAGTGGTAAGCGCCTCACCATACAGTCCTAAGTGCCGCCTTCAACGAGAGCCAAGCAAATCACAAACACATTCAATATTTCTTGATATACTGCAGACAAAACTATATTTACTCAAGGCCCAAATTCACTTAAATACAGGCACGACATACTGAATCACCACAGTGAGCTGAAAAATCATCACAGTATCCAGAGTGTGCATTTACAGTGCATAAAAAGAGCATTTCTATCAAAAGAAAAACACACATTTTGTCCAAATCTTACACTTGTGCTCTGATTTACAGCCACACCTTGGAACAATAACAGGTTGCTATTTATTATTTCATGAAGATTTACTATGTGAACAATTTTAAGTGCAGTGATTTCACTTGGTGATGAGCCAGGGTAGTTTGCCAACATTATTTCATCCCCCTCCCTTTTACACTTCAATGGATAGAGCAAGATTTGCACTCCTAAACATGGGTCACAACCTTAGCTGGGGCAATCTAAGTGCTATATAGATTGTATAAAAGTAAATGTGTGCCTAGACAAAAGTAGACGAGCAGTATTCAGACCTCGTGGGGCTGGGGGGTTGTATAAGGAGCCTCTGATTATACAATAATGAAGGATAAGGTTGAGAGCAAGAAGGAAAAGGGTGGGTTTACCTCTTAGTGAACAATACAATTAAACAAAGAATCCCATTTGCATTTAAGTGGATCAAAAGCTTGGTTCTCTAGTAATGTATGATTTATAGAGTATATAAGAGAAATATGCTATTACAATGGCTTTATTCAATTCCTGCCAGAAATCCAAATTGAGCAGGCACAGACAAATTGATAGGGGGTTTACAGGCTCAGAGATGGTATTATCATGGTTATCTTTATAGGCCTGGTGTGTGTTTGTGTGTCTGTGCTCATGTAGCTATATTTCTGACTGCCTGCTTGTGTGTCAGAGGTTCTTCATATGTGAGTGCGCGCATGCATGTATTGTGTGTATACATAAAGAGGGAGGGGGTTGTCACTGAAAGCATGGTGCAGATTAAAAGGGGGGGGGGGGGGGGGATGTGCGAAGGAGTAATGACAAGAAAGCCGAGGGTTCCCAAGGCAACCTGCTGCTCCCTGGCCCTTGGTGTGGGGGGCCCTGTCTCATCTTGTGTTGTGCCTGAGCACCTGCATAGTGTTTGCACAGGCAACAGTGATTATTTTGATGATCTCTTGGCTTGCTAGAAGCCCACACTGCAGACCGTATCCACTGATCCAACATCCCCTCCTAGATGTCATCCATTTACTCAGCTGGAAATGTGCTGAAGAAATGCTTCATATACAGAGGATTAAAAAAAAGATCGAGCCTAGAAAAAAGTAACAATGATGGAAGACCTTGAGTGACAGTTGTGACATGGTTGGTGTAGCCTTTAGCAGTGGATCCCCAGTGACATGTTACAGTCTAATTTCTACACTTTCACCAAAGTAAGATAATCACAGTGGGAATATGGTTGGATGATTTTGAACTGATTACGTGTGGAGAGTACAAAAGCACTGACAGCCTTTGGTGGGTCGCAGTAAAGAAACAGAGTGAACGATCTTTAAATCCCACACTTTCCTCCAGTTTCACTGTGTGCGCGCTGGGTTATGGGTTATGATCTTTTTCAACAGAAGTTACATCATAAGACTCAAATGAAGGATGGTTATTTAGTGCTACTAAAGATAGGTAACATATGAGCTAGACAAGCAGACAGCAGACAGACAGAGAGAGAGAGAAAAGGATTAAAGTATGTTGTGAGAAATTAAACCTGCATTAACTATTTTTTCAGAAATGAAAAACGGAATTTATTTAGGGTCGTATTTAAGTTCATTTTGAGTTCAATCTAATTTGAACTAGACTTATTGCTCTGCTTTGAGTTTCAACCACCTCTTGATCAAAAGCTCCTCCATGCTTTGCCAGCTAGCCAGTGACTCACTGCCCACTGTTTGATTCCTAGCAGGCAGTGTTTGTCAGAGCTTTGTTTGTGGTATATTGATGCTGATGAGGCCCATGAGAGTCAATAAAAAACTACAAAGTTGCAAGCCATAAAAGCAAAACAATGGGCTGAAATGCTAAATGCTCCCTATAACTGAAGGGAACTTCTTCTGTGTCTTGGTCAGTAAAAATTCCCATTAGCATTCACTAGATTGATTTTTCTTTCCTTTCTTTCTTTTTTTAAATAATGTTACATGAGGGAGGGGGGGGGGGGGGGGGTGCAAAAATGCAAATGCCTTCTATGTGCGATAACGACGAGCTACTGTTTACTCACCCAAAGTCTTACACACACACTTTACCCCTTCTGAAGACCTCTGCATTTCCTGTTAGTCTCGATAATGCAGGAACAAGCAGTTATACTTCCTGGTTCTCAGGCTGGCGCGGAAGGAACCGCAGTCTGGTCACACGGTGCTCCCTCCCTCCCCTCCCTCCATTCTTCAAACTTCTCCTTCATTCAGTTTTTCTCCCTCATTCTTCAGCTCTCTTATGTCATTTACTTTTTCCTCATTGCTCTCACCTTTGTCTCCTTCTACCTCCCAAGCAGGGCCACACAGATTCAGGCAGTGGGAAGAAAAAAAGGGCTACATCTTGAAGGAGAGGGCACTCGAACAAACAAATAAACTTTTCTCGGCGGTGGCAGGATGTTCCCCAGAACGAAGGATATTTTCACATGTCATGGAGATGGTTTGAGGAGCGAAAAACATGAGCTCTATCTTTACAGGCTGTGTTTATCTCCTGTTGTGGAAGTAGGACGTGGAAGTTGTATTTAAAAAAGACAGTCTTGTCCTATTCTAGGGCAAGGCAAGAGCTATTGATGGAGATGCGTAACAAAAGGGGGGGAGAGAAAGAAAAGGTTGACTTTCAAAGTGCTGTTGCAGTAGAGTGCTAGGAGAGTGATCTACTGTACACTTTCCTGGTAAAAAAAAAATGGCCACTCAACACCTGAAAACTCTTTTAATAAATCATTCATTCAGGCCTCCAGAGCACCATATGGGAACTTGCTGATGCAGTTCCAGAACAAGTGCCGACAAAGTAGTACACTACGCGGTTATGTGTCCCCACAGACGTGTTATAGCATCATTGTCTGGCTGTAAGCGCCGCGCTCTTTGCTCATGCTCCCCGTGGCGTGTCCCATTAGTGGTCTCTAGCAGGCCACAACTCATTCCCGGCACAAGCCAAAATACTGCATTATTAACCAGCCTTGCTTGTTTTTCCGTATGTGATCAACCTTAGAAGCAACCAGCATGGTATGGCCACATACAGCCAGGCATCAATGCATTCACTGCGCATACACACACACGCAAACACGCACACACACACGTTATTTACTCTCAGCTGCAATGCCCTCCAGTCCACAAGACCTATGTAAAAAATTGGAGCTCTGGTTACGGACAACAATGGTGGCATTTAATATGGGTCATGGTTACTAGGCAACCACAAGCCAAGTGGACTGGTGTTGGATTACTGATTGTTTCATAATTAATTACGGATTATGAATAATTGATTGAGAAGTGTTGGGTAATTTACAGTTGTGTGTAAATGGGACCTAATCCACCGCCTTACCCTCAGAGTGTGCACGCCTTTGTGTGTGTGCGTGTGTGTGTGTCCGCATACAAATGGCATCAATTTATGCATGCAGCTATTATCTCTGTTGGTGCGAGTAATATCTAGAGCGAAAAAAATGTATTTTATTTTCTTAATTTTCTATATAGTTTTTGAACATTTCGTTAATAATGTAGTTCTCTATATTTCAAAAAAGGAGATGATATTTCTCATTTCCTTAATTGTTGTTATTTTCAGAAAAAATACTGAACTGATACTGTCACCTGCAGTTTGTGGTTTCTTATGGAACCTAGAAGTTTTTTGTTTTGTTTTTTTTCTGAAATAGAAAGTTATAACTGGAAACTGTTATTTTGGATGTTAGCATGGACACATCAATGACTAGCTGGTGAGAGGGGGTTTCGAGAAGAGCGTGTATTAACAGATAGAAATAGAGAGTTAGAAAGAGAGGCAAAAGAAGAGAGGAGGATGTAGGTGAGAGGTAGATAAGCAGTGTGTAGGAGTTTGAGTGGGCTGGAGAGAGTGGGAGAGAGAGAGAGAGAGAGAGGAAGGGATGGAGCTGAAAGCAGATCTGGACAAAAAGACCAGCCAGGAGGGAAATGGTCTTCAATTCAAGCTGAATTTAAATCCAAGATTAGCTTTTAAAAACACTCACAACTCGACTTCCTAATATCTGTCACAAGTTGATTAATGGCAGCACTTCAACATCTGTTACAAAGAACTAAACAGACAGTAATGACTGAAGGAACAGTGATTTAAAAGAAACTGATCTTTAAAAAAATAATAATTAAAATTGGATAGTTTTCAAAAAGATGCTGTTATTGGGGTGACCAGTAGGGGTCAATGACATCACAGAGGGTAAAGAGCTACAGTGTATTAGATAAAAAGATGGAAAATCAATAGAAAAGAAAATATGTTATTGAAATAAAATCTTATTAAAACATGTGCAAACATACAGAATGTAAGGCAAGAAATAGAGTTTGTACAATTCTAAAAATATTCTCAAATGTACGTTGTGACATTGTCATTATGGCTAATCAGAATTGAATCAAGCAGAAGAAGAGGAAGGAACGTTTATTGTCCCTTTATTTGTCTTAGCCATACAGTGCTAACATAGCAGCATTTACATGACAGCTCAATAATAAAATCAATCAAATTAATTAATTAAAACACATTTGTGTCCCATAATACGACTCCACCGTACGTTCAAGAACATGTTGATGTGGCTCCAGAGCTTTTAGATTGCCCTAAATAACAGTTTGTTTCACAGCTGCTTGCTCTATGATAGATAGATAGATAGATAGATAGTTAGATAGACAGATAGATAGATAGATAGATATAGTATCACCGTTAAGATGAATGCCAGATTTCATTAATTGCTTGAGGCTTGGTGAGGTGCTTCGCAGCTAAACTTCAACACTGAAACACTGAAAACTATATCATTCATTTATACACTACAAGTCTATATACAGAATAACTAAAATAACCTCCATCATCATTTTTAAGTAATTGTGCTCAATTGTTTTCAGTTCCATTGTGGTCCCCAAATAAAAAATACTGTATTACATTCTAAAAATGTGAGCAGCTTGCTGATGAGATTTGTTTTCCTAACATGTGTCAGTATTTAAAGTATTCAACTGTATTCACACAGAACAGTACACGACTGCACTAAATTTACTGTATTTTGACAGCAATTTTTTATAGTCTTGTAACACCATTGTAAAAGTGTTTGTTCTCCATCATTATATTTTTACTACTTCTGAAACAACTGAAAACACCAAATAGAATTAACAGGCATAGACCAAATTATTATATATTTAAGAAAGGGCAACAAAGTAAAGGGTGGAGGAAGTAACCTAATGGAAAGAAATGCACACCAGTATGGGTGGTATGAGCGGGAGATGCATAAAAGGAGGGAGGGGGAGAAAAAAGAGCGGCAGCTGAATGAAAATAAAGGAGGGAAGTAAAATGAGAAGTTAGATTAGTGTGGTATCACTTTCCTCCTTGGACCCCCATTATCACGCCTTCAGATCCCCTCTTTTGGCCTCACACAAACACACTAAATCACGTTGAGCCTCCCTGTTATGAGTACTTGGTGACTGTTAAGATTACAAGCCTTTGTGTTACAGGGTACAGTAAGGGAACAAACACTCAGAGCCTCAGTGTTTCTTTGTGTGAAGTTAACAGTCTGCAGGGATCAGAAATATGAGACTGAACGAACAAGCTGATATAAACATTCAGAATTAACCTTTTCAATATGCAAGTTTTCCCGATTACAACACAGATAAACAAAATTTGAGACAGAACTAGTACTGCTTCAGTTAATTAAAGTCTACTGGGACCACCACGAATCAGAAAATATACAGAAATTATGGTCTGTAAGACAATAGCATAAACAGAAGCTCAGCAACAAAAGTAGAATAAGTAAGTAAGAAAAATTTGTTTTAAAAAACTTATGATTGTCCAGTTTAAAAAGAAAAACAGTGAGTAACACAGCTAGTGATCTTCTGAAGTCTAAAGTAGTTACAGATATGGGCAATAGTTCTCTTATACCAACCAAACCTTGCCTATTGTTACCATATTGATTCCTTTATATGAATGCATATGAATACTTGCATACTTTTATCAAAAGTGTTGGATGTAACATGTTCCAAAGTAATGTGTGACTGTAATTACATTACATTTTTCAATAACACAGTAATGTAATGTGTTTCTGTACTAAATTCACTAACTACATTACAGCTACAATGATGTCATACTAAAAACAACTTTATTTCTTATTCAGTGGATTCCACTTTGTGTTCTGGGAGGTGGAAGATGGTGGAGCAGTCTGTAGCTTTTGAGGAGTCGTAATTTGGACATTATTTTTCATTTTGTTGCAAGAAAAGACAAGAGCAAGATGACGAAATGCAGACTGTGTCCAGGACAGAAACAACTGCATTATACTGCAACACAACTGCAACGGCAAACATCTGTACAGACAACATGCTAACACAAAGCCAGTGAAGAACCCAGAATGATGTTGAAGCTGAGTGTTGTTCAAAGCTTGCAAAGTTTGGTTAGTTTGCAGGATTGTGATAAAGTTTACAGTGATGCATTATGTGGGAGTGGCTACCCCAAAGGTACACTTACTAGGTTACATCAAGGGTTGCAGTTTAGGTTAGTTACGCAGGTATAGGGCTAGGAAATAAGCTATTCTTTTCCCCACGCCTATACCTAATCTTAGTGTTCCCCCATTTGTTAAATCCCACTTTAACTCCTGGATGGAAAGAAAGAACATATCTGATGTATCATGGCGATCTTTGCTTTTGTCATCAGAACAATGATTGGTCACAAAAGCAAAGTTAAAAATATATATATATATACATGGCACTACCTTTGAGATATAAGCAATCAGGAAAACACTTAATATACAGAGGATCCTTTTTGGGGGGCGGGTAAATAGTGCAATAAGTAAAGATTTGGCTTTACTGCAGCCTGCCAGTTTAGCTCGCTGACTGAGCAGGTGCTTACATGCCTTATGGCTGAAATGTACCAGCTCAGTTTTGAGTCAGGCTTGGGGCCCTTTGCTGCATGTCTTTCCTGTCAGCTTTTCACTGCTGAATTGTTGAATAAATAAAAACCCCAAAATATTTTTTTTTTAAAAGAAATGAAACTGGATATACTGAGAAAAGCAATCAAAAGGATGCAAATATAATAATAGCTTGGGCAATGTGTGTGCTCTGTGGTGAGAAGCAGTTGTGGTGGATAGAAATATAATTGGAGTGAGTTGCAGGTAATAGACTGCGGATATGTACTAAGCAGCAGTAAAGCTGCCAAAAGTCATACAAGAGACATAAAATACTCTGACAGCACCACAGATAAACTGCAGCCCCGCTGTTCTGCCTACTTATGTGTGTTTTGTGTGTTTGTTTATTAGCAAGGATCTGAATGTAATGGAAAGTATATATTGCGGACAACCAATCCATCTTCATGTTTGTTGTTGCAGATACAAGCTTATGTAACATTCCCGTTAGGCAACAATCTAGAACAGATTCAAAAGTTTCACTAGTATGAGCTGGTTCCTCTTACCATGAAGATGTTATACTTACTACTTTACTGTCAGGTATAAAATCAAAGAGGAGAACTCCACCTTTATTTCAGCGTGGCTGTGTTTACCTTCAATGGGGAGCCATAAGGGCATGCGTGTGACACTGACGTCCTGCAAACTGCATGCTCGTCTCCTTTTACAACCTATTAATTATAGTGCCACTATCTCAGAGCCTTTGGCAATCTTTCCATCAGTCCATCACCCACTCTGTCTCTCCTTGGACAAATAATCTCTCTTTCGATTTCCCTCCGTCTGACTACTTTAAGATCTCTTTCTCTTTCATTACACTGACATGACTCCCTGTGTTTTTCATTTTCATTCCGTTAAAACTGGCAAAGAGTATCACATAACAAAGCAGACATGCATCCACAAAAGAAACCACTACCTTTGGCAGTTTCAAATCCTTTTATGTCTCTCTTTCTTTCGTTCTTTCTTTCACACAAAGCGATAACCACATGATGACTACAGGTTTACTGGAAAAGTCAGGAAGGATATACCTGAATAAACATGTAGTGTGTGTGTGTGTGTGTGTGTGTGTGTGTGTGTGTGTGTGTGTGTGTGTGTGTGTGTGTGTGTCTGTGTGTGTCTGTGTCTGTGTGTGCCTGTGGTTTAATATGTGTGCACATGCATATACAAAGACCACACACTTCTGCAAAAAGTAGCTAAACTGTACTGAAATGTATGTCAGCATATAGATGCAGTTCTGCACAAACAATGTAAACATTTGCTCACATGCGTACTGTGGTATACGACATTACGCTCTACAGCCAGGAAAGTATATTTGAGTTTTAGCTCATGAGTGTTGTGTTTGCACTGGACAGGTTGTAATTTACAGAGGGAACACAGAGGCTCACAAAGGGGCAGGACCCAGGGGGGCCATCAAGCTGAACTTGCTGTTCCCCGGGACGTGCCCTGGGAAGAGACCCGCTGTCACATGGATAAAAACAACACACACGCCCTGTCAAACAGCAGGGGAGGATGGATGGATCGAAAGAGGAGAGGGGAGCAATAAAGAAGACGGAAAAGAGAATAATGGCGGCCAGAGTTAAATGGACAAAGTGAGCTATGAGTCGCTAGAATAGGATGGAAAAAGACAAATAAAAAGACTGTGTGAATGGTGTGTCCCTGGAAGTACCATGCTATCATCTGACAGTGAATGGAAGAGATTATAATACTGTAACGGGAATGTATCACTTGAATCCCTGCTGGATTCTGCACTGTTAACAGGCAAAAATAGAGGCGTGGTCTGGCGATCTGGAAATAAGATCAGCATGACCCCCTCAAAAGCCACAGGGGAATCACAAGTTGGTTTTGTATTTGAATGTCTTTGTTTTCACAAATGCAACCATCTTGCTCTCCAAATAATTCTGCAATAGTGTGAACTAACAGTAGAGCAGCAATACAAGAATTCTAAAAAATGGACCTCGTTGACAGCTGAGGTGCATAAAACGACAGCTCAGGATGAGTCAGTTTACTTGCTGTCTCTCTGGCTCGTCTCTCTTTATCACCGAAGAGAACCAGTTGTGTAAGGAGGCATAAAAAGGCAACATCTGTGGAGCCTCCACTCTTAATGCTGGAATGTAAAGATTTATGAGAAGTATTGAGACAGATGACTTGTACAGCGTTAGAAGCCAGGCCATGAATTTTATGTAGCTACCTTAAATGTGTGGAAAGTCCTATCTGCGTTGAATCTTTGCCCCCCGACTGCACTTCAGTTGCAGAGACTTCCTAATGGATATCCTCTTGTCTCTGCCCTCTGATGCTTTACTGCTCTTCTGGGGTGGAGCATGTTTGTCTGAAAGTGTGTGTGTATATGTGTTTATGTGTTTACGCTGCATCCCTGTACTACATCAATGAACCTCAATTTGACTGGTTTTTAAGTAGTGTCTTCAGGGCTGACCACTGCATGATCAGGGGACCTCCTTATTCGAACTCTAACTTGACCCTATGTTGGAGACTTGCCTCTTTTTTTGAAATTGAAGTACTGTATACCGCTTCTATACTACTTGATGTCTGTCAGTGAGGAAAAAACTCAGTCTGTGCAGCTGGATATGCTGTGACTTCCAGGAAGAGTGATCAAAGCTCTTTCCTTTTCTTTGGGATCAAACAGCGAGGGAATATTTACTGCTTTGTTTGGTACTAGGGCACAGAGTTGCATCATTAGATGAAGATGGGAAACTAGAGACACTTTAGTTCCAGTGAAACAGAATGTTAAAACAACAGAAACAGAAAGCATATTGACCCAACAGTTAAGTGTCTGATTCACAATTTCATGCATCCAGAATTATATAAAATAGGTGACAAGGACAAGCAATTATTTCCTGTATGTTATACAGATGTTGTATATCGGTAGTAATATGTCTTGGAATCTTACAGGGCACAGAAATGCTCATATACATACTGAAAACTACTTCTACTAGTAATACTACTACTACTACTACTACTAACAATAATAAAAATAATAATAATAAATATGAAGACAGCTCTGTCTTAGCAACTGAATTAGAAGACCCGCCATCTCTGTTTCCATCTTCAGTGTCTTTTCTACTCTAATACATTGTATCCCAAAGTCCGATAACAAAGAGTAATCTGTTATGTACTGTGCAATTCCTCACACACGTTGGTTATCTTGTCCAGAGGTCAGGTAGCCTACTGTTATCTTGGAAGATGCTGACTCATTGCATAGTGAGTTAATACTGGTAGCATCTTTTTCATGATTCCAAAATAACCTTGATAATTTTGTTGTAACTCTTTGCTGTAACTCAAGTATCATTCCACCCTTCATCACCAGTTTTATGGGGTTTTGCTCACAAATGTTTACAAGTGTTGTTGAGTAAATAATTACTCACTATTAATTATTGAAACTAAAAAAAAAATATTCCTTTTCGGTGGCCCTAACCCTGTTCTAAACCTCTTCTGTTCATGACCAATTTTACTTCTATTTTGTCCTACCTGCCTGTTGCCAGCAAGATCTTCTCTTTCATTTGGCCAAACTGGCAGTCATCACAGTGCAAGGCTGTCAAAGTTCAGTTTTACTGATCTTTGACTGCGGTGTCCACAGTAGCCCCTGAGCTGGGTACTGCACTTTGGCTTTCCTTTCTCCAGGATCAGATTTTCATTGTACAGCAAAAGCCTTTCAAAAAAATGGGTTTCAGAGTGCAGCACAATGTGTACGAAGGCAATTTCACACATGACGTTGGGTAACACATTACTACCAAGCATCCTGCGAGCAGTGTGCATTAGTTGAGATCCAGTTTGGTGAAAAACATCTACACTTATATTCAAGTTCTAATTCCCCCAAATCTTTGTGTTTTTGGACTGTGGATGGAAACTCGTTTACACAGGCAAAACCCACTTAAAGCTAAGGTTCCAATGCTGTGGGTCTACAAAATGTTGCTCACAACCAAACCACTTTAACCACTTTATTGTTTCAGTGGTTTGTTCAACCTTTGAAACACGAAAGTTTTGGTTCATTTCTGGTCTTTTGAAACAAACATATAATTTCAGCTGTAATTCTTGACAGATAGACAGTTGACTTCATAACATTTACTTAATCCTTCATATGTTTGACGTCACCTCACTCATTGTAAGGTGGCCAACTAAGCACTCGCTATAAAAAAGTACAATAAAGAAGCAATATCTTGTACAAGAGTGAAAAGGCGCATATGGGCAGTAACATTTTAATGGATCACAATCTAACAAAACATCTCCATAAGTCCATTATGACGAGAAGAGATCAACAGAAACAGGTGTTTTATGGCTTCTGTTTGCAGTTGGAACACGCCAATGTGTTTTTCCAGATCGCAATTAGAGCACAGGGTGATCACTGCTGTTGGTCCAGTTTGTCATTTTATATTACATTTGTAAGAGACGTGACAGGTGTTTCATTATGTCTACATGGTCGGTCATTATTTGACTGAACAAACTGCATACAATAAAAAAAAACGTAAAAATGTAGCACAATGAGGTTTTATAACTGCCATTTATCCGGTTGATGTTCCCTAATCTCTACAGTATCTTAGTTCTCAGATAAAGGCCTGGCTATCAGTCTGTTGTGCCTATGCTGAAATCAAGCTCAAAAGACTTCCCAGAAATCAAATAAATTTTGAAAATGTTTGCTATTGCTGAGAGTCTCCATAAGTTCAAGGGACAAAACATTCTGGTTAAAAAAACTTCTAACAACACACAAGGTAATACTGATTCATTCGCAAGAGATGTAGAAGAAGCTGAGTGGCTTTGCTTAGTAACAGTTTTTGTTTTTTACGGTTTGTTTGTTTGTTCTTTTGTTTGTGTGCTCCAACTGTTGAATGGCATGAAAATAATGCAGAATCCTGGAATGTCTGGTATCTTAAAGCACCTGCTAAATCTAATTTAATACCATGCCTGAACAAGGAAATAAACATTTCATGGAGTTCCTTAGTTTGGAGTTCTATATTAATGAATTAACTGACAACATAAAATACTACCACATAGTACAAAAACAGCAATTGTTGTCTTTGTGATAGATATTACCATATTTTTATTTCATGAAAAAAAATTGGATGGATTACCTAAACATGTGTCTGGCTCGTCAATCCAGTCCTGCTCTGGCAACAGTTGGTGAGCTTGGCTGTAGTGGCCATCTCATCATCCAGCTGAATAGCAGCCGTTCCAGTGAGCAGTTGTGGGATGTGGGATGTGGGCCCTGGGCCCCGGGCCCCAGCTGCTGACTTAGCTTCACAGTGAATCTGCTGAGTTTGAATATTCATTAAGCTGGCCAGATCATCATAGACTCACCAGTGTTTGCGTTGCTACCTCAGGGGTTGAAGGGCCCATTCAAACACATGAGGTTTCGCTTTTTTGCCAGCAGACACTTTCATGTGGGCTAAGACGTGACTCTCATGACGCACTACATCATTGTACCATACACACTGTTTCACTGAAACCAATAAAATACCAGGTCATCACATGATGGGATAGTGGCTCATAATTATTTTAAAGTGTTGTCCGTGACCTTTGATCCAGTCTTAGAAAATGAAAATAAACCCACAAATTGCCTGGCATAGTTATTATTATGATAATACTGAGCATGTGCTTAGCCTAAATTCTCTTGCAACATTTCCCCACTAAATTTCATCATGGGAGCTGGCTGGGCAGGCAGGAACCAGAATAAGTAGCTCTGGGTCTTTTTGGCTCTCATGAGGCTTTGTGATCCTGGAGTCCTCGATGGCACATGGAAACTGAACAACCCTGGTATCCTGCTCTAGTGAACCAAGTAATTCCCTGTCAGTTGGAGGCTTATAGAGCAACTCTGCTCCCTGGGAAGATGGTTTTCATTGCTACAACACCCACAAATCACCATTTTCATGGTTTGACTTCCCCTGCAGAGCCAGGCCTTTTGCCCCCATTGTATACTTAGGGAGAGGGTTAATTTCCAGGTGTCCTTTGCCCGATGCTGTTAACAAAATTGGGACCTCTGACTGGACAGGAAAAGACTCTATTTTTGGGGACCAGATGGTCACATGCCCACAATTAGCTTTCCCCTGCAAATTAGGTTGGATGACATCAAGGCAGCTGCCGGAGAACCGTTGGGGATTATGTGGACACTGGAAGTTGATGTGTTTTCATACAACCCATAAGGGACACGCTAATTTTGAGGGGAAACGCTTGGAAATTTTAAGATGACGTTATAGTATCTAATTTCCTCTCAATCTTTTAGTGATTCCGAGAATTATTCTACAGAGAACTGACAGATTTGAAGGTCTACAAATAGCATCTTTGGTATTATATAGCGTCTTTGGATTATTCATTCAGGCTGTTTAGGGGAACATACCACAGAAACCAAGTGTGGTATCTTCTTTCCTGCCCAGTGGTCTCCCTTTCTAGTTGTTCTCCCCTCTTAGGAGCAAGTGGTGGTGAGCACGGTGGCAGAACAGATCCTCCAGGTGATTGAGTTTTCAGCCAAAGCACCTTGAATAATTAAGCACGTGTTGTGCGAGCCTGCTCAAGTTTCGCAGTCGATTCAAATTACCAAGTGTATACAAACAGATGGAAGCGCATACGTAAGCACATGTGTACTCATAGAAAATCTTCTCTGTGTAAAGTATCCACACACACAAATACAGACACACTCCCCAGTGTAGAAAGGCCCTTGGCTATGCAGCTTTGTGGGAGGCTATCTCACTATTATCTGGTCTTCTCCCTCCCTCTCACTATCTGCTGCACAATCAACTGTGGTTTCAAAACAACTTAATCCCTCTGACTGGCACATTGCACTGTGTTGTTGCTATGCCGGCTAGATGTCCTACAACAGGGTACAATTTCACACCACTGTATCCCACTCAGTCCAGTAGTTATGTTTATCCTTAAGGGCATTATGGAAATGCATTTTTGATTATGAATGATGGTGAAAAGCCAAGTGTAAGTCTTTTGGTTATTAATTTGGGTTCAGACTTCCACAGGTTTAAGTAAAAACCTTTGTATGCCTGCAATATCGTTTAGTTTGAAAGCATGAGGAAAATGTGTCACAATTCTGATGATGCTGCTGCCACTGACCTTTTTTGGGTCTCCCGCATTTTTTGATTTCTCACTGTTTAATTCCAAGAAAAGGCAACAACTGCCTTACAACACAGGCTGCAAAAGATTCTTATTTTATCTAATTTTAGGATCCAAAAAGTGAATTTCTCCATCTTCCAAATAAAAAGAAAATGTCCTGATGTCAACCAGCTTTCTTAACCAGACCTGATTTAAAAGAAATCTAAGGTGAGGTTTTTTGTCCGGCTTATATGAAGGACAGTCAAATCTAAAGAATAACCTTTCAATACAGCTCTCAATAAATGTATAGGAATCAATAGTGGAATTTTTACAGAGAATGAAATTTTCTAAAACAAACGGGTCTAAAATATTAAATGTTTACGTAGAAAAAGAAATTCAGAAAATGACTGTTTTGCTGAGCTACAAAGACAAAATAAGAAAAAAACATTCTAAAATAGTCTCGGTCTTGCCCTCCTTCTTTCCCACTTCCTGCTGTGTTGCATGGCAGCCCGGCTGGCATCACCCATCTGGGCTGTGATACTCGATGATGTCATGCACCTGGCTGGGTTCTGCTGCCACTGTGACACCTGATCATGTTTGGCATGGTCTTGGAGCTGTTCATGGATGTTGGTACAAGTGTAATGTGACAGCTCATTCCTTTCACATTGCATGCATCTGATGTCGTCTCTGCACACACTGATAGGCTTATGCTACTCAGTTACAGCGCTCTTCACATGCCAGGATGCAGGAAATGCAGATCCATTTGGATCGCTCAAGTTGGATCACATGAGCAATTTGGGAAAAGCAGGAGATGCTAAGCGCAACATATGTGCTGCATAGAAGTTGGTGTGAGTGACTTGTGATCTCCAGTGGGACTTTAATTCACATATATATAAACTGTTCTTATCATAGCCACAGTCATAAGAATAGAGATAGTCTACAACACTGATAAAATAAAAAAAACAAATATTAATAATAAGAGGCAGCGACTGTACAGAACTAAAATCTGTATGATCTCCCCCAGCATCTATAATGTACAAACAGATTGTTTTCAGCTTTCTGAGACAACATGGACAAGAATTCCTAGACAGGCTAAAGTTTTTTGCTAAAATGAAGATATCGGTAGCTGTAGTTTTGCAAAATATAGCCCCAGTCTTATTCAATATATTTCAGATGCTTAAAATTTCAGGACCTCTTTTGTGTTATTGTTTTATTGCACTGAATTTTATCGGTGTCCATCAGGTCTGGCCTGCAGGTGGGCCAGAGTTTCATCTTCTTTCTTTTACACTGGACTCATGGTGTTGTAATCATGGGTGAAATCATGGGATTTAATAGGTGGAGAACTCATGATATGTAGTGTACTATTGCATGTGTGGGCAAAACCATTATTCACAAATAAGACATATAAAACTTCGTATTGTGAGCTTCAGTAGTTTTATTGACTTTGGTTGAAGTGTGTGATCAGCTCACCTCTGCTGCTGATGCTCAGAGGTTTTCTGCTCTGTATGAATTTAACTGAATTCAACAAGATGCAAGCAAACAAATCAGATTCAATTTAAATTGATGTCTGTTACCTTTGATATAACCTAAAATTGACCATGAACACCACAGCTGCTCTGCACAAGTCGATCACAGTGCATCACTGTAAATTTAGCCAAATCTATTTAATAAGATATATGCAGATGTTATGCAAGCTATATGGCTGATATTCAACCGTTTGATACTATAAAGCTAGTATAAAAAGTAGAATTCAGTGAGCTAACTAAATTAACATATTCACTACCATAAATATAAATGTCTGTTAACCTTGAGATAACCTAATAAGAGTACCCTAGATGTAAACAGTCCAACACAATACATTAGTGTAAACTTCATCACAATACTGCAAACTAACCAGTGTAGTCTCCACTGAACTATATTAAACTGCCTAGTATTTTCATGCAACATCATTACACAAATTGTTTTTCAAGTATTTCAACATTAAGACATCAGACACCAATATACGATTAAGCAATTTCCTGTTTGTCAATGTCACTGAGCATTCCTTACCTTTAAAAATAATCTGTCATCTATTTCTCCTGGTCACTCTTACTTACATCTTTCCTCCATCGTCACCATCACATATGAATGTATTTTTCTTGCTTTGGAAATACGGCCTCTGTAACTTTAGCTTGACATTATGGTCTAAATTGTAGTTTGTGTTTGGTATTATTTGTTGAGCTCTTTGAAACATTTGAAATTACCTTGAAAAGTATAAGCATCAATTAAAAATCCTCCATTAATGGTCAATAATCTTCTGTACTGCTAGCCAGAGTCCTCAGCTAAAAGCTAAATCTGTGACAGCTTTATTGACATCTGCAGCATTAACGCATCACAGCCACAAGAACGAAAAAAGGTTGTGTTGAGGGTATAAGTGGGCAATGGGATAACATTACTTTCTTAGTGAGAGAATAGTTAGTGAGCAAGCATCTCTATGCCATCAGCTGGAAGAAACACTGGGGTGCACACACAACAAACTGAAAGCATCATGTATTAAACTGGCTATCAGATTTGCTTACTCATTAACTCAGGATGCCCAAAAGGCCCCTCCGTAGTCCACTTTAACTCCTGGTTATCATGTACAGTTTTATTAAAATGCAAACCTTCCCTGAATGGCACACTATGTTGCTCCAAAACCTGTACATGTCATTCAACATTAAAGGCATTTCCACAGATGCGCACAGAATCATATCTTTTCTTAAGGCAGTGCCAACTATGGCTCTGAAGCTCACAAATGTTCAAAACTGGCTTTTGGTCTTTTTCCTCACTTACAAAGATTTCTCCAAATTCTTTCAATCTTTAAGAAAGCATAAATGATTGCATATCCAATTAAGTAATTTTACACTGACATCAATGTCAATCAATATGTTAATCAATATTTGTTTAATTCAATATTTATATTTACCCAAAGTTTCCTTATATGTCTTCAAGAAAAAAACATTGTCTGACTTAAGAGTTGTTTAATGTTGTACTTTTGTCACAATTTTTTGTATTGCAGTGTCTTGTGCTGCAGTATATTATAACACCCATATCTAACTGTATAACTTAATTTCATCAGTCGTGTTCACAGTCCATGCTGTCACACAGACAGGATGACAGAGTGGAATGACTTACACCTGTTAAGGAAACAACCATTGGCTGAATGTTGCGATGGGTATGGGAGAGCCTCTGGGCTTCCACCACCTGCTCCATTTCTCACATTCTGTCACACCTTAGGGGACATATCTCATCCGGTCCACAGCCCAATTACTCCACAACACATTTAACTGCCATCAAACGCTGCACAGCAGGGGTGCAAAAGAACCATGGAGAGCCGGGCTGTTGCCATGGCCACTGTCACTCAGCAGATTTCCAAGGATGGAAAAAGATACTGAGAGCTTTCTGATTGGTTGCTGGGTTATTTTGACCAACAGAGATATAGCCAGTACTCACAACAATCACAGACACTGTTGTTATATAATTGAACAATTAGAATATGCACATTTGTGAACACTGGCTGGTCCTATTTGTTCAGTTGGAAGCACGTCAGAAAAAGTGGTTGGACACCAATTGTATTATCTAGTTCACATTTGCATTTCAGCTAAACTATGACTAAATACTCTGTGCTCTTTCATAGGATCTCTGAAATTACAGTTTAAGTACAAGGGCTCCTTGTTAATCCCAATGTTAGAAATGTAGTAAATGATTCAATTTGCACCTGTAGCATTTAAATAAATAAACAAAAGGAAGATTATATCTGAAAGGGCTCTATTCAATGCTATCAACAGAGTATTGCATTCTTGGAAACTTAGAATGACCAAAACTAGAAGACTAAACTGTTACAGTACTTGATACCAAATACATAGAGGTTTTTCCACCTGAATAACAATCCTGCTGGCACTCTGAAATTAGGGAAGAACTGATTGCTTAACGTTCTTTGACAATCCATCCATCCATCCATCCATCCATCCATATTACATGAGCATGGGGGCACACCAAGAATGCCAAAATCAAATAACTAAATGCATCATTAAATAATTAATTAATGTTTAGTTAAAACATGGGTTTAAAAAAAACAATCATTTCCTTCCAACACGCCCAACACATCGTAGTAGATGTTTGCCCCTCTCTAATTCAGGGCCTTTTGGAGGTTTCTTTCTGTTGGAAAGGGAGTTTTTCCTTCCCTGTGTTACCAAGTGCTTGCTGAAAGGGGGTTGTTCAATTATTGTGGTTTTCTAAGTATTATTGCAGGGTCTTTACCTCACAATATAAAGTCCTTTGAGGTGACTGCTGTTATGATTTAGCATTATTTAAATGAAATTGAACTGAATATTTAATTACAATAATAAATAATTAAATATTACTTTTTAATATTTAATATTACTAATTAATCACAAATTAATTTATTATTTCAGGATTCCTGTGCTCCAGTGCATCATGAATCTGTCAGCCTCTCCCAACAAAGTCAGGTGCAGGCCTAATGGTGATTTAGCCAAAAATATTGCTTTGTACTGGAGTCAGTTCTTTAACGAAGCATTTCTCTGCTCTAAGTATTAAGCATTTGTACTTGCAATCTTGCTAGTTCTTACTTGGCAAAGACACGGAAGAGTCCAAATTAAGGTATAGGAATATATAGAATTATGTAGACCTCCAAAACTTCTAACACATACCTGATGTTTAAAATACAAATGAATACATGTAAACACAACAGATAATCTGACCATCTCTGAAACAGGCATTACTTTTCTAGATATGCAGAAATAACATCAGCATGTCACATTATCAGTAAACACTAGTGAACCTGATTCATGGGTAACTATACATGCCCATGCCATAATATTGCCACCATCATGTTTGACAGATGATGTGATATGATTCATATCAGGAGTTGTTTCTCTCCTTTTCCATGTTTTAAATTTTCAGACAGCTCCCAGAAGTGCTCAGCAGGCAATTGGAAAGTCAGAATGCAGAAAGACACAACTCTGTTTTTCAATAATTAGTAGTCAATAAATACATTTATGTACAATACTTTTTATACCACTGTTAAGTGTATGTTGTTAAATTATTGTGTATTTATTTGTCATAAGTGTTAAAATTAAATTAAAAGGAAATCTTACCTGTGTTCTTGACATATTTCAAGTTTGTATTACCAAACTTCAAATATGAACCTACCTGTATGAGCACAAACAGCATCAAATTTGAAACCCTGACCAATAGAAAGTGAAGTACAAACTATACGGAAGGTGGAAGGAGGCCAAAATGGAGGACGTCACCCCTGTACAATGGTAATGAAGTCATGTCCATGTTCCTGCTTGCTTTTTGGTGGTCATGGTGACAATATTGACAACAGGAACAGGACCTGACTAACTCATTTCCCCCAAGCTTTGTTTTCTCTGACTCAGTGGCTTGGACCATGAAAGTATGACACACACAAATTTACCTCCTGGGTATATATAAGTGTGTACTAACCAGTCCAACAACCAGCATTTGTGCCTCCTTCTAGCTCGGGGTAAAGAAAACAACTCTCAAATGGAGAGTAATAAGTCTATCCTTTCTCTAGCAGGAGACTTTGCTGAGCATCAAAGGACTGGAAACTCAGTGCAGCTCAATCATCATGGAGTGCTGAAGGGCAATGGCACAAATACACAGCTGAGGCCAGATACCAGGCAAAACTAATGCAGAACGGAACCTGTATGGATGTTTTAACTAGTGGACTCAGAGATACTCTATGAGGATAGGGAGGACTAATGGGGACCAAAGGTCTGTGGTCTACGTGATGCTGGCCCGAGAGACCAGACGACTGATGACTGATCTGGAAGGAGGAGGGAATTGTCGTGTGTGTGTGTGTGTGTGCGTGTGTGTGCGTGTGTGTGTGCGTGCGTCCGGGGGGGGGTGGTAATTAAGGAGCTACTCAGGCTCTAATCATAGAATAACACTACTTCTTTTATCTACATTTAGTTCTATCTCACAACGAGAAAAAACAAGAATGTAATCCAAGTCCCTGCTACAAATGTTAAGTTTTCACTGATGAGTCTTAGCAAGGAAACATCTGCAAACCATCCACTTGGAATGAAAGTCAGGAAAAAACAGAAAGGGGGAATCTTGTTCAAAAAGAAGAGGATCAGTTGGATTATTTCCAGGACGAGTTGTTTGCTCTAGTGATTACTTGAATCATTATTTATATTGTGCAAGAAAGACATGGCTGTAATTTATCATTTCATAAAGTTAACCCTTGTCCTGCTTTCCAGAAATGTACTTATAAATTATAATGTTACTTTGACAGCTAAAAAAAGCTTGGCAGCACATGCCGTGGAGAATAGACATGCTTCTGTGCAGCTCTGAGAGGATGTGATTTTAAAAAACTTATTCTTAACAAGTTAACTTTAATATAACTCTTCAGTGCAACTTACTTTGACACAAAATGTCAAATTCCGATCTAAACCAGAATGCCTGAGAGGAGGCTGCAAAGCATCGCAACCTGTTGAGCCAACAACATGGCCTCTCTCACTCTCATGAAGCTATCCTCACTGCTGTGCTGCATCAAATCATGACTGACTCTTTGAAGAGCAATGTATTTGGGAAAATTAATGCCCTGTCTATGAGCCTACGTTCCGAAATAGCATCAGTGAGACAAGAGCTATACAATTCAGTTGAACCACTCGAGTGCAAGGTCAATGCACATGAACTTGCAAGATAAAAGTGGAAAAGCTTGAGCAAGTGAGAGAACTTGGGTAAGCAGCCTCCAAATCCTGGTGCTGGATGACCAGTGCCAGGATCTGGAGGCCAGGAAATAATACATATATGCTTGTACCAGAAGGACTGGAGGAGCCCCAACCCACTGACTTTATTTCCCAAGACCTACTTGGTGTGGAGGAGAACCCCCTGCTAGACATGCACATGCACCTTTGTGAGAAATCCGTGGCATTTTACTGCAAGAGTACACTATGTCTGACAGCAGTCTGAAATTCATTGCTGCAGCAAACTGGACAGATATCACCTCTTTTGTATGTCTAATGTTCCATGTTCCTTTTCATTTTTTCCCAGAGGTTACGTTTGGTCTTCTCCACCCAGCAATACTGAGAATCGCCGCACCAGTCAGAATGTCACACAGTTTTGATGACCCTGCTGCAGCCGCTGTCTTTACACAACAATATCCCTAAGCAATTAACTTTCCAGAACAGACTTATCTTCTTGTTTTGTTTGTGTTTTTTGTCATGCGTACCTGCCAAAGACAAACCTATTCAGATTTCTTTTGTACTGGACCCATATGGTTCAGTCTCAACACTATCAACAACAAGGAGGAAATCCACTTTGGTTTGTAAACTGGAATTGTAAGGGGCTAAATTCCCCAACAAAATGTAGTAAGGCCCTGCCACCTTCAACGATTAAAAGCTCATGTTGTTAATATACAAGGAACGTATCTGAAGCCTTCTGTAACTCTTAGTGTGAGAAGTTGATGGACCCATCCCAGGACAGGAGGCAGGGTAATCCCTGGACAGGTTGCCAGGCTGTCGCAGGGCTAAAAGCTAGATCAATCTACTACAGAAACCTGTTTCCCCCTCACATTCAGCCAGGGTAATCAAAGCCTTTATGAATGAGTCCTTAATTTCAGACCCTTGAAGTATTTTTAATCCTAGAATGTATTCACAGTTACAACATAAATAGAGATTATTTCCTGGCTATTTATACTGTAAAAATTATTTCCTGGTTGATAACAGGAAAAGGTGGAGTCATATTCATATTAAACCATAGTAATCTTTGATCACACCACTTCTTAGTGTTTTGACACATGGCTTCTCGATGCTAGATTTTATAGAACTGATCTGTAGTCAGATTGATATATTTTTTGGGAAAGCCTACATACAAGGATAGATCATAGCTTAGGTTATAAGAAAAAGTGTAAAAGAGATAAATTACATATATATATATATGGGGGGGGGGGGGGGGGGTATGTGTATTATGCCCTGATATGGTTGAAGAGTTGGATTGTCTTGTTGCCATTTGAAAATTCAATATATATATTATTTTTAAATAAAACCTTTGAAGTAAACCTAATATGGAAACTGACTGTAAATCCACATAACTGCATAATGTCTATAGTTGAAGAAAGAGTAAAGGCCACTTAACCTTTTATGTTTAAGTCAATGTGTCATCAGCTCGTCTTGCAAATTTGTATGCTGGCAAATAAAATGACAGCATAGCCGACAAACACAAAGAAAGCTATAGTAAACACACACTGATATCCAACACACTTATGTGGTCAGAAAATACACATGGGATGTGTGAATTGGCTATTCAGATCATTTGCTTTGACATTTTTGTTCCTGAATGGTTAGTAGATCCAACACAGATCTTAAACTGATTAAGTAGGCCGGGGAAGAGAGCGAGGAAAGCATTAGTTAAGAAAACAGAAGCAAGGGCTGAGCAACAGAGGTTTGGCTTATCGTTATTGTGAGCTGGGGCACTCTTAATTCACTCAGAGCTAGGCGACCCATGTGTGCTGAAATAGTCGTTCCCTTGTTTATTTGTTCAGGCTGTGGCACAAGCCTTTATCTGGCTAGCTAGCTTTGACAACTCCTCCCAGGCTATGACATCGACACTGTCTGCCTTAAAATGAAAACTGAGAGCTGATGTGAAAGGAAGGATAGGACAGATGGTCACTGAAAGCGGTTTTGCAAAATCAGACAGAAACATCCTGGCTCATCCTGGTGATGCTAAAAAGCTAGTTCATTAATGTATTACTTCTAGACTGGACTATTGTAATTCATTATTATGAGGCTGTCCTAAAAGCTAACTAAAAGCCTTCATTTCATCTAGAATGCTGCATCAAGAATACAGAGAGGCACTAGAAACAGAGAGCATATTTCTCCCATACTGGCTACATTTTATTGGTTCTCTGCTAAAATTCAGAATCAGATTTAAAAATTTTCTCCTTACATGCAAGGTTTTGAATAATGAGGTCCCATCTTATCTTAAAGACCTTGTAATACTTTATCACCTCAATGGAGCATTTCACTCTCTAACTACTGGCTTACTAGTGATTTCTAGAATATTTAAAAGTAGAATGGGAGGCAGAGCCTTCGGCTTTCAGGTCTCTCTTTATTGAAACCAGTTCTTAGTTTGGATTCAGAAGACAGACACTCTCTCTACTTTAAGATTAGACTAGACTGGATCAGGTGACCCTGAACCCTACCTTTTTCACTGCAATAGGTCTAGGCTGCTAGGCGCATCAGAGAAGAGTGTTTCTTCTTCTTCTTTCACCTTTTTTCACTTGCTGTGTGTTTATATACCACTGTGTTGTATCTTTGGTCCTGTCCCTGAGCCAGGTTCTGTTGGAGTTTTCTTTCTGTTAAACGGGAGTTTTTCCTTCCCACTGTCACCAAGTGCTTTGTCATAGGGGGGTTGTCAGATTATTGGGCTTTTCTCTGTATTGTTGTAAGGCCTTTACCTCACAATCTAAAGCACCTTGAGGCAACTGTTGTTGTGATTTAGCGCTACATAAACAAAACTGAAGTGAAGTTTTCTGTAAGCTTTGGTGGACTGTCAGCAGTTACTGGACTGGGTAACTGACTAGCCCTGTGGGGAAAACTTGCCTGTCATACAAGTGGTTTTTACAGCCTTAAAGTAAAGGAACTCCCGGCCAAACGTCTTACCTCAAACTACATTACTTGGCCATGGCATGACAGGCAAATAAGACTGTGATTGAAATGTAGTTATTACTCCGTACGTAGAGTGACAGCATGTAAACTGGAGTGAAACATTAATTGTCACTGGAGCAGCTCAGCTTTTAAGCATAATAACACAAAGACGTGTGCCAAGTTTGACAACTTGTCTCACACTTCTGAGCAATATATAGATATGTCAGTAATGTTTGCTCCAAGGCGAAGCACTCCATCATCATCTATGACAAATTTTCATTTGAAATCAATCTGGATTGTCTACATGTGCGAGCACACCATGAAATTGTGAACAGCAAGCCTCATTAATTTGCAGATGTGCTGACTGATTCGCTTATAAATATCCCAGAGACTGAACAGAGCCGATTACATGGACAATCCAGACATCAGTGCTCTGGGTAATTATAGTAATCACTCAGTGGGAGAAAGTAGACATCTGTTGCCACACGTTTAATGAAATAAAGCAGGGGGAAAAGGTTTTGTGAATTATGGAGAAATGAAACAGTGTAAAGCTGTGGAGGTGAATTTCTCTTCATAACATTTATAGGGCATGTTAAATGTAATACAAAATCCTTCTAAATCTATCCAACTGTGAGTCACTCCGCTTTTATAACTTGTTTAATGCTCTTCGAGGCCCATTCCTCACCTCTGGCCCCATGAACTTGCCGTTTGCATGCATATCACATTGGCACAGAGCATCCATTTTGATTTTACATTGTGGCTGAGTCTGTCATTAAGAGTGCAGAAACAATGGGTGGAATGAGTGGTGCCACAGTAAACAGCTCCCCTGTGAATCCAAGCACAACAGTTCCACATTGCAAGAATGGGGGGGACTACGCCGCACACTTACTTGAGCTGCAAATCATCTAATGACATTATTGCAACCACTAAATTCTCATTCCCACACAATGGTTTTAAATCGCACTGTAACGGAAAATGGTGGGTGTATTGCAAAGATGATAAGTGAGAAAGCAGCAGGCTCTGTCTTTTGGCCCTCTGCGCCCTCACTTTGACCTCTCTGCGGTTAACTGGAATTGGACAGATTGCAATGTTAAGGGTGTGGAGGTCCATATGTCTGCCAGTTGCTCAACAAAAGCTGCGTCACAGTTTGGGGTGATTTTAAGAGTTTAAGCAACAAGCTCTTCAAAGAAGCACTTCTTAGTTACATAACATTGCTCTTACACAGAGAAAAAAACTGTTGCTGATGAATCTTTATGGTTCATCAGCAATGTGCTTGTACTTTCATGCGGCTTCTTTTTTCATAGATCCCCAATTCTTTTGCTCACTGCAGTGGTTAGATTAAACATTAAAGAGTAAACAAATAATGAAAACAGCAATTAATACCTGTCTCATTTGGTGTGTTCTACCCACTGAAATAACCCCAAAGGTCATCGCTCTTATTGTGATCTATGACTGCATTGTGAAGATACACTACTGCAAATGACTAGGGATGGGTATTGATAAGATTTTAACGATTCCGATTCCATTTTCGATTCTGTTTAACGATTCGATTCTTTATCGATTCTCTTATCGATTCTTGTTTTTAAAAAGGAGAACACTAAGGTCGATTAGCTTAGAACTGTTTTATATCTTCTCTTTCAACAAGATAGAAATTTAGGAGTAACATGGCCTTACAAACCCAACAGTGAGATCTTAAGAGATCCACAGCCTACGGCTCTTCAATGGGGTGTCACAGGGTCCCCGGGGAAAATTATAAACGTAAAATAATAACGATTCCAAGGAATTGAAACAGTGGGAACCGGTTCTCAACAAGAACCGGTTTTCGATACCCATCCCTACAAATGACCATGTAATTAAATGCACATAAAATATGCAATGGTGTCCATGCCATTGAGTTGGTGCTCTATAGATGCTTAACCAAGAATGTGGATTTTCTAACATATGAAAGCCCTTGTGAAAGGGGATACTTTAACTCAAATCCTGATCTTTTCCTAACCCATAGTGAAAACTAAAGTAAACACCGAAAGTAAGCCACACTTAACAAAGTGCTTTCAGAATGCACTTTGTTAAAGTCCAGACTTCTCATTTAGGTTGGTTCGCCTACTAAAGGCAGACATTTTCACTCTTCTGTGGAAACTCACTAAAATGTTCTTTAAGGAATACTTGCATGGCTAAAACTACTGATTCAAGAGCTTGGCTGAACCTGTCAGTCAACATGCAGAAATCAGTCAACAGGGATTGTCATGAAAATGAAGCTTGAAAAATGAAGTCATGTTAATCAGACAATTTCTAGATAGATCATAATTTGATCAGTTTTGACAAAATCCCCGAAACCACTGGCTAAAATGGAGCCCCAACCCATGATAACACCTCCACTGTGTTTTACAGATGGCTGGACACTCACTGTTGTACTTCTCTCCTGATCTCCTCTGTTTATATTGACAATGATTTGAACCAAAAATTTCAAATTCGGATTCATCACTCCACAAGACCTGTTGCTACTGATTTTCAGACCCGTTTTTGTGTAATTTGACATAACTCAGCATTTTCTCTCTGTTTCTCCTTCCTAAGTAAGGTTTCTTGTCAGCCACTCTTCCCCTGAGATCATTTCAGTAAACAGTAGCTGAATCAACTGAAGCTTGCCAGATGCATCTCTCATGTCTTGTGTCAGGTCTCTGTTGTATTTTTTTAGATGCTGTAGATAGTTTTTTAAGCCTGACACTTTTTTGTAATCCACTTGTCAGGTTCATCGCACACCATATTGAAATATGTGAAGTTTACAGTTAAGAGCTTTTCAGGAATCACCATGTTGGTGCAAAAATGCTATGTTATGCCATCTAACTGTGTTATCTTTGGTTCAATTAAAGAAACTGCTTCTAGTAACAAAGTGCCTGAAGATACAGTTTAAAATCTGTTCTTTGTCTGTTATGTGTAGACACAACATTGGCTCATCCAATAGGTGCCTTTTTCATGCTTGAATGATTTAGAGGTCAGTGTTAAATGGCTTAAGGAAAAAAAGAAACATTCCTCTGAAAATGGTCACATATAAGGGCTGGGCTGGAAATGAGTAAAAATGTACAACTGTAAAAAGAAAAATCAAAAACAAAAACACACACACACACACAGTGAAAGACCTTCAGACACCCTGGAGAACAATTGCTTCTATATTTCTACAATGTATTAATATTGTTGGAAGGTTCAGCTGCACCACAAACAGAGCAGCACATGTTGGTCAGTATTTTGCAAACACTTTGTTGGAGCTGTTGGACAGGAATATCCGTTAAAAGACTCATTCCCCAACAAAAGGTGAACTCCTTCTGGGCTCACCTGTCAGCACAACACAAATATAGTACTGCCTGAACCAGCTTTTCCACTCAATTAAATGAACCTCCTGACATGATTGTTACCCAGAGGAAATGCTGCTAAATGCAGCGCTTCGTTTAGGTAACAGTCATGTCAGGAGACAAATGTATAACATGCAGGCACAAAAATCCACATCAAAACATTGTAGTATCCCAAAATGATGATATACACCAAACAGTCATGACATTAAAACCCTCTGTTGACTTGTGTGTAGGTCCCCTTTCTGCTATCGGCTAAACACCAGAGTCGCTGTGTCCTGTAGGTTGCGTTATGCATCACATGGTGGAGTGTGCTTGCTTTGTAACAATGTTTAGGTGTAAAATCCACATGATTGCCAGGACTCGACCTTTCCCAGAAGGCATTGCATTGTTTCACCTATCAGAGGTCTAAATGTTTTGGCTAATTGATGTAAATGCTCGGCTCGTCACCATCAGGGTTTCCCTTTCAGTGACTCAGAGCAGAGAGCGTGTGCCAGCTGTCCGCAAACCACACCACCACTACTTAAGACGCCAACCACTCTCTCGCATTGACACACACAGAACTGCAATCACAGAAGGATCCCGCTGTTCATTTGTAATCACACCATCCGAGCATGCGCATGTGAAAAAGTAGAATAACGGCATCCCAATCTAAATGCAAAAAACGTCTTTAGAAGTAGCGTACTGCTGCACTGTTGTCTTTTATTTTGGGCAGTGATACAGTCTAATTACATCTAATTGTGTATTTTTATGGTTCATTCTGTATAAACCAACACAAATATGAAATTCAGTTTGACAGGGGAGTTTAACTCATTTAACTCAATGAGAGGAAAGGACAGTTTTAAGTTATGTTTGCGCAGAAATTCAGATTCGTCACTTATTGGATGTCCACTCACTCCTGTGGATTCTATTTTGTTTTTTTTTTGATGACTTATGTTCTTCATTTCTCTCTTTCCCCCTCACTCCTAAAACTCTGACAGCAGGTGGTTGCCCTCCTAAACCTGGTAATGTTGGAAGTTTGTCACTGGTAAAAGAAAGTTCTTCCTCCCTTCCATCGCCAACTCCTTGCTCAAAGCAGACTGTGTGATCATTGGTGTTCTCTCTAATCTTGTTTGAGCTTTAGCTTATAATATAAAGTACCTTGAGGCAACCACTGAAGTGAACTTACACAATATAAATAAAACTAAATTGAAACATCATGGATACATATGATGCAGGAGAATAATTTTTTCAGTTTTTCAGAAGCTTGAAATGTGACAGTTTTGACAGTATTTTGGACAGCAACCCTATCATACAAATCCCTGCAAGGCTAGGAAGTTGAGCAAATGTGAATATTTTATAGCATTTAACAGTTTAATAGAAATGATTGGCCTAGCACTGCTTGGAAGTTACACCCATAAAAGTTGCTAAATGTCTGGGTATCTTGGGCTCTGTTCCATCGTTTCTGGCCATCCTTTTTTAAGAAATTCTCTCCCTGCTTCTTTAAACCTTTAAAGGTATCTGGTTTTCTTGCAATGGTTCAACTGTTATAATAATTACAGCCAGTATGAGTAAACAAGTATATCACAACATAAATAATGTAAAAATAATGCCCTGGACATACTTATTTTGCTGGTTATTAGTGTTTACAAGGCATTTTTGCCTACATTTGACACTGCAGCAGCCTGGAGAGAAAGACAGAAAATGTGACAAGACTGACAGTCTTGCCTGAATTTGAAACAGAGCCGTCGCAGTTACACACTTCATAACTTAGTGATCAAGCCACCATAGTGAGTGCA
Source organism: Oreochromis niloticus (assembly GCF_001858045.2). Lineage (NCBI taxonomy): Eukaryota > Metazoa > Chordata > Actinopteri > Cichliformes > Cichlidae > Oreochromis > Oreochromis niloticus. The sequence goes on from NC_031980.2 coordinate 5,731,539, forward strand.
ACTGTCAAATTCAGTCCATTAGCTAATTCCTGTGTTGTTTCCATTTACTCAGTGGATAGATTGTTGGCATGTTCTTGTTTTATAGTGATTTTTGGACAGCTATGGCTTCATTAATCTTCACTAATCTTTCTTTCAACATATTTTCTTTAACGAAAAAAAAAGTTGGATTCAATCTGGCAGAAATCACACTGAGGCAGCTGTCACTGATTATTAGAAGCATAAAATTATCGGAACATTCTGGAAGACACATGTTTTTAGACTTCAGTGATTCAAAGGCAGATCAAAAAATATTGAAAAATAATCATTTCCGGAATTATATCACCAGGAAGATCCTCAAAGTGGACTAAGATCTGTTTTGTTGCATGCACGCTGCAAAAAAAAGTATACAAAATTGCAACAAAAAAACGTATTACATTTTCAACCAACTCACCGCTTGCACACAGGTCTTTTGTCAAATGTTTCCAATTGCGTTGAATTAAATGACCTTTTTGTTTGAAGAGGCCTCTGCTGCTTTCTGCCAAGCCTCTCCCATGCAAAGTTAAATGAGAACAATCTGTATCTCTGTTTGATGATAACACAGATCTCTGTGGCTAGTGAAGCACACCCAAGGCATAATGTGACCTCCTCACCAACGAAAGATGAAGTCAAACTTTGTGGTGGCAAACAGACCTCGGTAGACAAAAAAAAGACAACACTGATATAGATATTGCACACACACATTTACACACTGGGTATCCAGCCCAAGAAGGAAAATCGCATGAGTCATTTCTCCTGGAGAATACATTTAATAAACATTTAAAACCTTACATGCATATTTTAATAACTTGAAGTATATCCACAGTAATCCCTCCTCCAAGCAGAACAAATTATTCAAGCTTTCCTTTTGTGCAAAGGCCTTGTTCTGGTCACGGCTTGTTTGCAGCAGAAAGCACTCATCAAAAAGTTCAATCTTATATTGGACACAGGTGAAGATATTTGCAGTGTCACCAACAACACCTCCTATCATTCCCGGAACAAAAACACACAGCCTTCCCATCTGGCCCTCTGCATCGACACAGTGTGTCACAAAGAGTTAGATCCAAACCTTTAAAAGGCTTCCTGTGTTTCAGCCAGCATCTGCTTTCTATTTACCCGCCTCTAAAAACGCCTGGCCACGGGTAGGGAAAGTACCTGAGAGCGTGTGCTAATCACACTAGTTTGGAAAAAAGGCTTTTAATGTTTCTAGTTTCCCTGGGTCATGACCAATAAGAAACATTCAAAAGCAGGTTTTATGTTTGCGGCCTCCATCTACCTTCTATAGAGCTCCAAATCAGGGGCTTCTCTTCCGAGTTACAGTGCTATGCAAAAGTCTTGAGCCACCTCTCATTTCTTTATGTTTTACTAGGAAAATGGGAAATAGGTGCAGCGATTTATTGCCATGTCCAAATTTATATGGAAATACAGTATATAAGGCAAAAACAGAGCTGAATTGGAAAGACCTATTGACTTTAAAGTCAATATATGGTATAACCACCTTTATTCTTCAACACAGCCTGGACTCTCTTAGGCAGCTTTCTTGTCATTTTTTTAATTAGTCTTCAGGAATAGTTCTCCAGGGTTCTTGAAGGACATTCAAAGCTCCTCTCTGGATGTTGGCCGCCTTTTGTTTGCTTTAATAATCTTTAGGTCTGAAGAGGGCAGTCTTTACTGTTCCACTGTATGTTTTTATCCAGGTATTCTTTTACTGCAGTCGCAGTGTGTTTGGGATCATTGTCAAGCTGAAAAATGAAGCTGCTGTCAATTCAGATGGTATTATATGGTGGATCAAAATCTGATGGTTCTTCATAATTCCAACAATTTTCACAAGAGTCCCAACACCACTGGCTGAAATGCAGTCCCGAATAATAACAAACCCTCCCCCATTTAACAGATGGCTGAGACACTCACTGTTGTGCATACTGACAACAATTTGGAGCAAACATTGTGAAATTTGGCTACATCAGTCCATAAGACCTGTTACCTGTTTGTTACAAGTCAGCCTTTTCTCCCCGTTTCCTTTCATTAACAGTGGCTTTTTGGCAGTCACCCTTCCACTCAGACCATTTCTGTTGAGGTTTCAACGAACAGTTGATGTATCAACAGAGGGACCAGACACATCTTTCAGGTCCTGTGTCAGGTCTTTGTCTCTAAAGGACATGACCTTCAGATCCTATTCAAAATACTATTTTATGCCTATCAAACTTTGTTACCTATATCATTTTTTATCAATTCATTAATTAGAAAGTTTTTGTGACAGGCTGCTGATAATAAAGTTCCTAAAGATACAATTTACAATTGATTCTTTGCTAAGTTATCTCTTATCTCTAAACACAATTGTTCACAATTATTCATCCAGTGGTTTAGGTAGCTTCTTTTTTTACTTGAATAATTTTTTATAATGCCCTGAAAATGGTCAGATACAAGGACTCGACTGAAAATCTGTGATCAAGCTGCCAAAATAAAATTTAAAAAAAACTTGGAAGACATCCAGAAAGCCTGGAGAGCTATTGCTCAAGATATGAAAAAAGGTTTTTCTGTTTAGTAGCTTTTTGGAAAAAAATCTTGTAGGTTGTTATCATTCTGAAACAACTGAAGTTGTTAGACACTATGGCTCGGTTTTTGTAAGAGACATGTTTCATTTTGAGGTTTTTACATGTTACAGTTAACTTCCCATCTATCTGAACATCTACACGAGAAGAGATTAGCTGTAGCAACCAAGGTCAATAAAATCCAGTAATTTGCATTAACAAAAATCATCAGTGGCATGAATTCAACCTTTTTTTTTTATTTTTGAAGAGGATCAGCAAAGAAGATTGCAGCAAAGGACACTACTGATTGACTTATTTAACTACATTACAGGGTTTTCTGCACAACAGGAGCCTGAACTGTCTGTGAGAAGCTGCAAACCAATGAGTGACAACAGCTTTATATCAGGATGGGGCTTTAGTGGTGAGCAGGTACTCCAGCATGTGGCTGTGTGAACGTATAACCCTCTGATATATATCCCACTCCATTGGTATTGTTCGGTGAAGTTGTTGATGTTAAAAAAGATTAAACTTATGTCCTTTTTATATCACTTGTCTTTGACAGCACCTGCAGTTGAACTCAGATACAGCATTGCTTTGAGTTTAATGTTAACATCAGCATGCTAGCAAGTTCACAATGGCAATGACATGAAAGGCTGATGATTTGTAGGTTGAATGTTTTCCAAATGCCGTAAAAACGTTTTTATTAAATCATACTGTTGAGGGTATAAGTGTGTCTAGCAAATGGCATGAGATTGCATCCGGTGCCTATCAAAATATTTCAGTCAAAACCACTTACTTCAACCTACTTCTGCTAGATATAGTTTATGACATCTGTAGGCTTTATCCTCTGGGAAGCATGAATGACTGTTAAATAAATGTTCATGGGAATCTCTGCAATAAAATAATTCAGCCTGACCCAAACCCACCGATTAACTGTGCCCATTCTGGTAACGGGGGCCTAACTGGTGTGGTGTGCTGTGTTTTGAAGCAGGCGAGAGTCACTGGTACATATTCAGAACATATTCTAGAAGACTTTGAAGATGGAGCCGAAACAGCATCAGGTGCTTTCTTTCTTTGCAGCGGAGATGAGGAATTTTTAGAACGCTTTCCAAACTCAAACACGTTGACTGAAAACAAATACATTGACTTGTTCTTCTCCAAATTTTCCCCTGCTTCTTTTATGACTGATTGACCTCCAGAGGCTTTCTAAATGCAAGCAATTTTTCCCCTTTTGCTCGGCTTGTTATTCAAGACGGTGTTTGAAGCCTGAGTTGCCGCGTCTCTTTTCTGGCCAGATTGCACAACAGGCAATAACGGCGTGCTGCCTCATCATATTACAACCAGGCAGGTCAGTCAGGTCAGGCACAGGTAACACCTCAAAAGCTGCTTTCTTGTAAATTGTGAAAGTAAAGTTAGTGCTGTCCTGTTCAAGGGGACAAGAAGCAAATTTTTTTAACATTATGATAATCCAGCTCAACAAAGTTTCCTACTTTGCTCATAGCTCTTTGCATATCATCCTTTTGCCAAACAGCGACCTGTACTCTAACAGCTTTACAATATTTATGATTTACAGATTTCAGTGTCAGTCTTTGTAGGATCAAACAACACCATACATCCAGCTCTATAACCCAGCTGAAATGCCGCCGAGCTTCCCATGTGTGAGTCGTCCTTCATTTTACAACGTCAAGAACTTCAAGGCGCTGGGAAAGAACTGTATAAACTCACTCTATTATTGTCTGCATATGTCGGCAAATGCAGACAATAATTGACTCCCCGTGCACATACTGTGCCCTACCAGATTTCTAGACTAATGGTTTAAACAGAGAGCGAGCCACCTGAAGTAGGGAAGGTGTTTAGGACAAGCTACCACATTGTAGCTCCAGGAAGAAGAAGGAAACTGAGAGTAAATGAGCTCTGTTTTACACGCAAAAAAATAAATTCAACCATTCTGTTAGAAAAGAAGCCCCATAAAAGGTGTTTAAAGGAAAAATTTTATGATGTGTGCATACCCCACCTCGCAGAGAATTGCCCAATAAGCTGAAACCCAATCACTGCTGCTGTAGCCTGGCGTCTGCCAAAAGCACTGAAGTCTCAGTTGAATGAGAAGCTGACTTGCAGCTGTTTGACAGAGCAGAACATTTTCAAACTTTGTCTCTCTCTCCCCCCCTCCCTCCCGGTTTTCTTCCAGGTGTCCATCTGTGTTTTCTCTTTCTAAGTACGCCCATTTTGCATGCTCTGTAGTCCTGAGCTGTATTTACAATAAAAGCCTGGAAAAATAAACCCCACTTTGACCTGTCACACTGTCATCAGCCATCAGAAGGCTAAGCTTTTCCACTTCTACCTGCAAGAGCTCATGTACAGTACACACCTGGATATACCCAGAAGTATATACACACCAAAACCGCAAGCAACCGTACTGTACACAGATAATCCTCCATACACACGCACACACACACACACACACACACACACACACGGTTTTCAGGGGCACACAGACACACACGCACACACACACAGATCACACTTTGTTTCCTTTCTTTCTTTCTTTCTATTTTTTTTTCTAATTCTCATTGTGCCATGGTCTGTTTGTTTCAGGGGCATGGTGTCAGGAAGATAAGAACAACAATTCATGAGGGAACACAAGTGGCAGAGAACAGTTTACGAGAGCGTTTTTGTGAAATGTGCATGCCATATTTCGATAAGGGACAATATAAACTATTTGGACTGTTCTCAATAAACATGCGCTCATGCAACGATTTCAACTGATGGCAGCTGTGCTTGGCTTACAAAGGAGCATACTGCGTCTTTAAAGAATTATGTGACAAAGACTTTTTTTGGTGTGTGTATGCGCAGTAAGCCACTGGAAACCAATAATCAACTGGAACTTCCCGGCTGTTTGCTCAGTGACCTTCAATAGTAAGACATAGTGCTGCGGGCCTGCTCAAGGGTGGAGTTTTATGCTCAGATAAAATGTTCATTGAAAGATTTATCAACAAATGCAAGCAAACTCAGTTTTCTTCATCAATGCTAATGAATTAGAGCAAAAGTATGAATACTTCAGCACACCCTGCAAGAGAGCTCTGGGCAGCTGTGTTTGCCTGCAAGGAAATTCCTTGTATGTTTCTCCAAGCATGCATGTGAAATATTTTGGCCCGTGATGATAAGTCTTTAAAATTTGCTGGGTTCATTTTTCCACAGTAGACTGTCTACTAAGGCATACAGTCACAAGAAAAGGGGGAAAAAATGACATTCACATTACTCTAACTGCACTTTCCCCCCCTAGAAGTCACTTGTTGCTTTATCTCAGAGGAGTAATGCTTAACCTTTCTGTAAGTTAACTCTCACTTAAGTATTTATATTCACTGTGAATTTCTTAAAAACAGCAACAGCAAGATTTTTCCCATCTAATAAAAAAATTCTTCGTTTTGAAGGCTCCCTAACCCCCACCCCCATTGATCTTTGGCATGCCGTGGGTTTTTTTTCTCCCTCTCTCTCTGTCCTCCGCTCAAACTCCAGATCCAGACAATCACCAGGCGAGCTGTCATTCTTCCAGCCTCAGGAATGTCTGAAAACCTCCTCCTGATTTCACATATAAAAAGAAGACTGCAAAAAAAGGATGGTTTGTTTGTCCCATTTTGCATCAAACGAAGACACACCCGGATACATTAAAAAACATATCATCAACATTACTGTGACAAATTGTATATTTTAAAAAAGAAAAAAAACACATAAAATTGCACCAGCATACAGAAAGGTTACTTATCACTTTGACTTTGGCTGATTAAGGCCAGAGGCAGCTCTGTGGGGCTAGTGACGACGGTCTGCTGCCACACGCTCATTTGGGCTGCCACTGTTATTTTCTGCTTTGCCCTTGTGAGTCTAGGAAATTGAGCACACATGTCGCGAATCAATGCCAGGCAAAAACTGTGGATAACATCAACTGTAAGGCTTTTAATGTTTCACTTCCATCTTAAAAATGTTTATGTTATGGGCAAATATATGTGCTTTGTATTTATGTACAGTGTTGTGCAAAGGTCTTGAGCTCCATGCATTTCTTTATATTTTGCTTCAAAGGAGCCAGACTTTTTCTTGTATTTTTAACATGGTCTTCAACAACAGTTCAGAGCTCAACTGAGTGCTCAGTTAGAGTAAAAAAGCTCTATGCAATGACAAGTCTATTTATCATTTATAATATCTTTGCAAAGTGTGTGGTGTGTTCTTAGAAAACAGCATCTCAAAGTCATGTCGTTAAGAAGTAGGAATACATCCGGCAAAGACCTGATACAGGACCTGACAGATGCATCTGGAACTTCAGCTGATCCACCTACTGTTCACTGAAGCTTCATCAGAAATGGTTTCAGTAGAAGGGTTGATGTCAAGAAGCCATTCTTAATGAAAGAAAACAGGGAGAAAAGGCTGAGCTATACCAAATTAGACAAGAACTGGACTGAAAATCAGTGTCAACAGGTCTGATGGAGTGATGAATCTTTGCTTCAAACTGTTATCAATATGCATGGAGAAAGTCGGGGGAGATGTACAATAGTGAGTGTCTACAGCCATCTTTTTGTCTTTTATTTTGTTTTTTTAGCTTGTCATGTCTGGTAGCTCTTGCAATCAGAATCAGTATCTGAATGCACTGCTGAACAAAACGCGTTAGCCTTTCCAAGATGAGCTCTATAGATCTGCTATAGGCTCGGCTTGTTTGTGTTTTTATTTTGATTCTTTTATTTATTTACCCAGCAATTCATTTCTATTATTATTCATGAGTGCATGTGTAATATGACAATGCCAGAGATGACAGGCAGAAAGAAAATAGTAAAGAAAAGGGGGAGAAAACAGGTGAAAGCATAAGAATACAGTGATCTGTAAAACATGGTGGAGGCTCTGTCATGGTTTATACTACATTTCAGCAGGGATCATGTCAAAGTGACGGAATTGCAGAAAAGCACCGTCAGATTTTGATCCACTATAGACCACCATCTGGAAAACATCTGATTGGCAGCGCCTTCAGTTTTCAGCATGACAATGATCCAAACACACTGCCAATGTAGTAAAAGCATACATGAACAGAAAAGCGCACAGAGGAATGCTATCAGTCATACGAAGCCCAGACCTCCGAATTACTGAAGCAGTGTGCGATTATCTTGACAGAGAACAGAACAAAAGGCAGAAAACATCCAAAGAAGAGCTTTGGATGTCCTTCAAGAATCCTGGAGAACTACTCCTGAAGACTACTTAAAGAAATGACAAGAAAGCTGCCTAAGAGAGTGTTGAAAAATATAGGTAGTCTTACCACTGTATTTCCATGTATGTTTGCATGTTTCAATAAACCACTGCACCTATTTTCCTTTTTTCTAGGAAAGCATAAAGAAAGAGTAGCTCAAAACTCAATTTTAATATATAAACTCTGTTCGTCTTTTCTCATGCTGACTCTGAAAAGGGGTTAAGTCAAAACACATATAGCACTGTCCTTGCACTTGACTGAATTCCACATAAAAGAAAAACTCTGAACTTCACAAAATCCCTCAAGCTGTGTGCAGATTGCCAGTGCAGGACATGTTTGCGAGAATCAGATAAGAATGCTTTGAAACATGACTGCACATGCAGGCCAAGAGATAAGGAAAGTGTCCGTACTGTGCGGCATGTGTAGGACTATAACAAAGCAGGGACAAAGGAAAAGAGACTAAGGACTAACGAAAGTCCCCTGACACTGATCTGAGATCAATAAGATAGAAACACGACTGATGTCATTCCTATGTATGGCACACTGCAAGTTGGTGCAGGATGGCAAACGTAAAGTTGAAACTGTTATTGAAAGTAAAAAGTAAAAAGATTCAGACAGATAAAAAGTATTGTTTTATCTCTACTGGAAGTAGAGATCTCAAGATTTTATGTGTGTGGCTTTACCTTGTAAGCAGTGTGTGCAAATAAAACTGTAAATTATACTAAAACCAAATACAGTATATATTATTGTATTTTTCATGTTCTGTGATTGGCGAATAATGTTTATATCACAAATTGAAATGTCAGGACATTAAATCCAACGGGTCAGAAGAGGAGAGAGGAGAAAACATATTGATGCTACATAATGACTGCTGTGATATTCAATGATTTCTTTATTTTTATGCAAATATGTATTGCTTGGAGGTCTTTTGGACTTTTTCATCTTCATCTTTCAACCAGCTCTTGAATAAAAAGCCAACTGTTGCATAATTAAATGGCCTGGACATGCCTTGGATATCTCTAGAATTAAATCTACTAAGAAAACAAATATGGATGAATTAATTATTACATAAGTTATTACACATAATAAGTATATTGAGGTCTGTGGAGTTCCGATGAGATCATCTCTCTGGCTAAAAAAAAAGAAAAAGAAAAAACTCCCTGGGGCTGTTTTTAAGGAAATCTGCTCGTCTGTGGTGTTCATATATGAGCAGTGTGTCAGGTCTCAGCAACTCCACAAGGTTCAGCCCCTCAAGAGATACATTTCCCAGATCACTCGAGGAAACCTCTGCATACATAATTCTGACATGAAACTAGTGAAATATTTGTTTCTTGCAGCTGGAATATTTCAAGATAATTGAGCCAATACCTCAGTAGGTCCAGTCCGCTGCTGTAGACTGACATGTCATTCATTAAAGTGATCCAATCACGATTACATCTTCATGTTTTTTATTGGAGTTAGAGGAGACATCTTTCATCCTTTATAGGCAATCAGAAGAGAAATGTATTGCTCATTTGTCTCCAATAGAGTATACATCATTGTTTTAATAATGTTGCACTATGGCTTCAATTTCTGAGTGACGTGAGGTGAATTGGATTTAATTGACATTTGCCTTGCCCAGATGGCTGTGTGTGTGTGTGTGTGTGTGTGTGTGTGTGTGTGTGTGTGTGTGTGTGCATATGTGTGATTTTGTGTGTTTGAAAGGCCATGTGTTCCACTGTAAGATCCAGGGACTGTGTTTCTCCCACCAAATCACACTCTGGCCAATGTTACTTTTCTGCCTCAGGGGATGAATATCCCTGGGAACCAAGCCCCTGATGAGAAAAACCTCTACAGCCAAGCTCACACGTGTACCTTTATGGGTACTGGGAAAACAATAACACAAGAGAACCTGTGCAAAAACATACCTGGTACAAATCTATGCTTTGTGAGGTGTCTCCACTAGGTGATCTGTCAAATACGAAGCATTGGATGCAAAGTTGACTGCTCTGACTTTTAATCATCCTGTTCCTGCCAGCTCCACACACACAATTAGCAGCCACAGCATCATTTGTTGTCATCCAACTGGGGTTTACAGATTTTTTTTCCAACTTAAGCCCTCACAGGATCTGGAGATCACTTGGGACTTGAGAGAAAGGGGGAGGCTTAATTCACAGAGAGACAATTAGGGGCATATGCCATTTGCCAAACAAATGGCATCAAAGCATTGCCCATTAAAAAGGAAATTGCACAAAAATTGACCCCAAGTCAATTAGGCTCATTATATTTTCTTCAGTAGTGTGTCACAGGCAGTCAAAAGAGGAGGAGTTGGAGGGTTGGAGGGTTTAAAGGCTTGGTCTGAATACTGTACAAAGAGCTAGAAAACGGGCCAGTTTACAAGAAGGAAGCAACCTGTGTTTGTTGTGCACGGCATCCGTGTTGTGAATTAGAAAAAGAAAGCAACATGTTGACAGTTAAAGGCATTTGTGATTGTGATGGGAGATTTAGTGAGTGTTTGTTGCAAACCAGACCATAGCGACAACATCAGCTTCGATCTCAATGCGATAAGGCTCTGCTTAAAACATGTTGTGCATACCAAGCAGTCTGGGACCAGCGTTTTTCCCCCGCCATTCCAGGACTCCCGGTATTCCTGTCTCTGGCCCAAACTGTCGCAAATTGTCACAAACAATGCACAAACTGCCTTTTGTTCTCATGTTTTGCCACAATTTACTGGTCACCAAAGCTTACTGAGGACCTTTAACTGTCATTTTCAGCAAGCAGATATTATGTTGTGAGGGGGCGTAGTCCACCCTAAACCACAATCTTTCCCTAAACCTAACCACTTCTTTTAGGTGGATAAACCTAACCGAACAGCAAGTGAAAACTAAAATAAACAGAGAATGAAAACAATGCACAATACACAAAGCTATCATGAACTGCAGCTTCCAGGTCAACAAACTGGCGATTAAAGCCACTGCCACCCTTCCGACTTGGTCAGTCTTTCATACAGAACCGCTAGCTATGGGGGTCCAATATTACATGGAGGAGGCAGAGGTGTGTAATTCTAAAATATCATTAGCTCTTTTTATTAGAATGCATTGTTTCTGCATGCACTGTACTTTCTAGTGCTGTAGCAAATTATTTTCTTTCAAATACAAAGGATGGGGGGTTCAGTCTTGCCTCCTTGTGTGGAAAATGTCCATAGTGTACCGGAAGTCCTGCTCAACCATGGAATAGTTCAGCACCTAATCCACTATAAAAAAACAACAACAACAACAACAACAAAACAAAAAGAAAATCAGATGCTGCCACAACCCAGTTCCTACTAGAGAAACATATAGTCATAAAATACTGAACTACTGATTTAATCTCAACTAATTTTGCAATTTTGCACAGAATGGCACCACAGTGGTGTGCTAATTAACACTGTTGCCCCACAGCAAGAAGTGCCAGGGTTCAAATCCAGGCCGGAGAATTTACATGATCTCATCATGTCATTGTGGGTTCTCTCCAGATACCAAGGCAAGATGGATTCATGTTCAGCAGAAATTCTAAACCTTCCATCTTGATTCCCAAAAGTTGATTCTGTTCATCTGGACGTAGCGTTTTCACTGGGAGAAATGTTTCGTCACTCATTCAAGTGACTTCTTTAATCTCAGCTGACTGCAGGTTTCCCCAAACTTATAAACAGTATATTTGCATAATGACTGAATCTAGTACCACTGAAGGAACAAAGGGCTGGGAGGTCAGGTCCTTCATCATTAATATGCAAATTCTCATGACCATTGATCAACAACCACTGATCAAAGCTCACTGATCAAAGACCATGAGTACCATTCACAGAGAGTTGGGGAATGGCTGCAATCACAGCATTGGTGAAAGATGTACCCTTAGGCCCCCTCCTCGATTCAGAGATGGTCTTTCCTTTTTCACGTAAATGGCCTCCTTGACTCCCTGCTGAAACCAGAGTTCCTCCCTGTCCAGGATGTGTACATCCTCATCATTGAAAGAGTGTCCACTGGCCTGTAGGTGTGAATAGACTGCGGAGTCCTGGCCTGATGTGGTAGCTCTTCCGTGTTGTGCCATCCGCTTCGCCAGAGGTTGTTTGGTTTCCCCGATGTATAAATCCTGGCAATCCTTCTGGCACTTAACAGCATACACTACATTACTCGCTACACTACATTACGTAGTTTCAGTCATTATGCAAATGTACTGTTTATAAGATTGGGGAAACCTGCAGTCAGCTGAGACTGAAGAAGTCACTTGGATAAGTGACGAAACGTTTCTCCCAGTCAAAACGCTACGTCCAGATGAACAGAATCAACTTTTGGGGATTTACTTACCTGGATTACTGAGTATGCATCAAGACCTACCATCTTGAATTTTGCAGCAGAAATGTTTTGGTAAGCTCATGTGAAAACTGTAGCTATTCTGTCTCTAGCACCAACAACACAATGGTCCTGAGAGCTGTAACTTTCTGGAAATTCTCTCTTTTTTGGACCAATTTTTGCAATAAGAATTGAACATGTATACCTAATGGAGATGCCTGAGAGTGCATACAGTACTTAAAAATGTTGAATTTGAGAATATTCTTGAAGACAATGTAGGAAATATAATGCCTTATGCACTCAACTGACTTTCTGTAATTCTGTGATATCAGTCAGTGATCAGATAGACTTGGAATACTTGAAAAACAAACATAAGTGAATAGGAGTATATCCCATCTGGACAAAATCCAATATATTTCTAATGTATGAATTATTGGGTCCACATCAACAGTAAGTAACATCCTTGTCATGTCATGAGTCCTTTTCTGAAAAGAACAATAATTGTGGGGGTAATAAATGCAGAATATGCCTATATGTCCAAATCAATACACACAAAGAAATAGGCTTTTACCTCTTTTTCTTTTGAAAAGAGAGACAGGATTGAGGGCACTTTAGACTATTGAAAAGCTAGCTGCCGATCCCACAGTCTTCCTTAAGTGTAATGACAGAGTGTTATTCAGACAGCTTTCTCTGAAGACACCATACCATTAGACTGAGAGAAAGGCGGGGGCAAGCTGTGTCACACACAAAAGTAATTGAATCACTTCCTTTAAGCCAGATTCAATTACTGCCACTCATAAATGGTCAGGTTAGCTGTCCTATGGGTCCATTTATCAAGTCAAAGAGACAGTCAGGGGTTTCTTAAGGAGTAACACTAAGTATAATTTAGCAATGCGGTATTGTCGGCGAACAGTTATTGTCTAAACACAATGTCAAAGGGAATTTATATACAGTGTTGGGGAAGGGGTGGATTTGTCCTTGTCTGTGCAAGGACAATGAAGAAAAAGTGCTTTTTCAGCCAAATTGTTATTACTGCTAACTTTCGCACACCTGCTGCTCTCTGGTAATCTGACCTTGACATGAGTACAATGACAGCTGCACGCAAAAGAGTCCACTTTGAAATTATACCAGAAAGCTTCATGTATAACTCAAGTACCCAAGAGCACAAAGCAAATAGGAGGTTACACTTTTCAAGTTTGTTTGACATAGGTGACTTTTACGAGCTAGGATGCTTTTAAATGACCTGGTCACTCTTTAAGGAAATGGGGTTTGTCAGCAGTCATTAGTGTTACCCAGACTCTTGTGGGAAATACTATCACACAACTATCTGATTGTGTGTTGTGTGTTTGCTAAATCTGTCTCTGTGCTCTCACAATCATCTAATTCCCCAAATGATGTATGCAGCAACCCAGCTGGTCTCGTCCTGGGCTTGGATCAGAGAATACAGTAGGCCGCTTTTGAAGGGATCAAGGAAAAGACTCCTGCTGGTAAACAAACACAGTTCAAAACCTTGCTTGCTGGAAGTTTTTTTAAGGGTGCATTTGCAATAAAAGGGACTAATTTAAAGAACTGCAGTGGGTTTTATGGATCAGTGTTTACAGGAATAAGACAGACGCAGGGAGGGAGTGAATGTGTTGTTCTGTTAGGAACAGCACAACAGAAAAATAAGGAAAAATGTCACAATGTGCCCTTTTTACTTTGCTTTATTTTAAATCCAATAAAACTGGATGATCAAACTTTGTCCCCATTAGATGCTCAAATATTACAGAAAAGAATAGAGAGGATCATAAAAGGCTATTACAGGAACATTTCAAGAGTGCAGAGAGCAAAATTCAACACAAGGATGAGAAGAAAACACTAATGTCTGTTTGCCAGTGGCAGCTATAAAGATTCAGAACATGCAGGGTCAAAGCAGTCTCTTCTGTGTCTTAAGTGGGTTTTAAAGTGATAATTGTTTTTGACAGACTGTAAAGCCTGTGTAGTATTTCTGTACTCCAAATTATCTGTCAGTTTTCCTGGGGGCAGGTCATGGTAGAGGGAGGCTCTACTTTGTGGTACTTCTTAGAGGTCTGAGCTGTTTCACTGTCTCTTTCTTAGTGAAAGCTCTGCCATCGCATAGGAAAAAATAATGTCAACCTCCTCTTTCTCTCTATAGCTAAAGGAAAATGCTGAGTAAGACATTTTTTAAAATAACAATAAGTGGAAAAGATTACAGCATGTGATACTTTGTTACCTTTGTTAAGATGCAATAAAAAATGCAAAGAGCCTAAGGTAGCAAAATATATAGCACTACAGGTGAGGTAAAAACCAGGAAGGCGGGCTTTAGAAATGTCGCAGAGAACGAGAAAGGCACTAAAACAAAGTTACATTTTAAGAATTTAACCCTGAAATGCAAATTTTTTTTGAATTTTTCCTACTAGTCAGCTGGTCATGCCAGAGATTACAGCCTATGCTATTTGAGCTTTTTGGTTTGGGGCAGGGGTGTCAAACATAAGGCCCAGATGCCAGAAAGGGCCTCTGAGTAAAGTATCTGGTTCCAATGGACAGCTCTTGAAAACATGAAGAAAGACATAAATTTAGGACTTTTAAATCTATTTGCATAAAGATTTCCCACATTCATGCATTCATGCTACAACAATGTAATTAGGCAATAAATTACATTAAAAAACAATTAATAATGATAAGGTTGCTGTTTCTATCTATTATAGAAATGTCAGGGGTTTTTAGACCAGATACACAGCAAAAACTTTCTATTTTATAATTACGGGACACTAAAACTTTTTCTGTAATTTTACATTTTAGTTAGCACAAAGAGTTGTGCTAACAGATTCCTTTACTTTATTACTTTTCTTTATCATTTAGAAAAGAACTGACATGTCCAGGTAAAATTGCACTTCTTTTTCTTATATTAAGACATTTTTAGTGATGAAATTTGTAATGAAATGTATTTATGCTGACAGTATGGGTTTGACATGCCTGGTTTTGGGGATGTCAAATTCATTCTCTACATAGATTATGGGTCTGATCTTGAGCCAGATCAGCTAATCTTAATGTCAGTCCACATCAGCAGTCAGCTTAGCTCTTTGTAGCATCCAACTGCTAAATTTAGGATGGGACAAAGTATTTAAGCTGTAAACAGTACCTGTGCATCTGCAAGCTGCTTTGCAACCCAACCTCCACCCTGGATGCTGCTTTCATGTCACATCTTCCTTAACAGATCTAATTTCGGTTGTCACTGATGCCTGCTGTGTTTAAGTAATGGGGGCCTTGCTGCTGCTCTCTGCTGTCCCAAAGCAGACTCATACTGCCATATATATTTCTATTATATATTAATACTAACAATAATCTTTTGCCTATGGTGGTCCAGGCTGAGTTAGGTCTTATATTTTGCTGGATATATGCTCAAACACTACATAATTTACCCACATGCATTAATCCAGCCATCTTCCATTTATGCAACAGTTTTCAATAGTGAAGCCTAAATAATAGTAATAATAATAATAATAATAATAATAATAATAATAATAACAATAATAATAATAATGTTGGGCCACAGAACATGTGTGAAGAAGCAGCCGCTCTACAGCTCAATGAGCAGCAGCAAAGGAAGAGGAGGAGCTTACATCAGCCAATCAACGCAGGAATCGGGTAGCAGCATGTGACGCAAACCAGGAAGCCACCTGATGTGAGAGGGGTCAGATAAATGCAGCAGAACTGACGGTCACACGGGACAGGTGCTTCCTTAATGATACACATCACACTCATACACACACACTTGCATACTATATTAGGCCTGTTGCTCATCCCCTCCCTCAGCTGTGTCAGAGGCTTTCCCAGACATCCAGCTCACGCTCACACACACATTCACACACACACTCATGCATCTTCAGACAGGAGGGGCGGGGTGGGGAGGACAAGCAGGCCAAGGAGGACGGAGGACAGGGCACGCACACAGACAAACCTGACAACAGGCAGGAAACTCTAGAGAGCAGCCGAGGCTATTTTCTCTCCTCTTCCAATGGGTTCAATTTCCATTTCGGTCAAAACAGGTAGGCGAAAAAAAACACTTGCGGGGAGGGGGGTATTCAAAAATTCCCAAAAACATAAACAGGAGCACAATGAAAACGTCAAATAAACCTGTAAGAAAACACTAAAAGCACCAAATTAGAATCGTCTCCTGTTTTACGTATGAGAGGGATTTGGATGCCTCATCCTTCCTATCATGTTTCCTCCTCACAGTCTGCAGGAAAGCATAAGTCACATATAAAGTTTAGGACTTCCGCCAAGCTGTATCAACTCTACACATTGAGACAGAGAAGAATGTGTCGTTTGAGTTATCCATACGTGCAGATTGCATGGCGGAATAAAACAATGGGACCATCACGATGGGGTCGTGAGAGGGGACCGCTGGGGTTGGGGACAAGCCTGAGGGAGGGGGGATACTTTGATTCAGTGCCAGTTTGTGCACGTATGCAAGGCCGCGTCCCCTATTAAATATGCACACAAAGACGCACATTTGGAACCCTTTAAACTTCTGACCTCAGGAGGGATGCAAACATAGTGCAAGTGCTCATTCCATCTAAACTGGGCCAGACGCCTTCACCGTTCTGTGGAGACCCAAAAAAAAAGAAAAACCCAATGCTGCAATTTAGAAAATCATAGGAAGTAACAAATTTTATATGATAACAGAGGTGCATCCTTTTGTCATTGTGTCATCTCAGCAACTTTAATAGTACGTTTCTGTTTACAGGAATGGGGCTCTGTCATTTACTTCTGGGTCATGGTAATGTTTCTAAGATTGCAACCACTAGTTTGGCTATTCAGGAACCATTTATGGTGAAGTGGAGCAAAATGGGTTTGACCGCCAAAACATCTGAAGATGCTCAGGAAAACTTCATTTTAAAAAGCTCTCTTTCACACTCGTGTGTGAGCAAATTCCCCAGAACATTCAAATGAGATTATAGTTTTCCCCAAGGACCCATCTGAATATGTACGATCTTTATGAGCATGTGATGGAGAGGGGAGAAAAAAGAAATTAAAAGCTCATTGCTGAGGGAGCAGCGTGCACTTTTTTATGACAAGAATGTTTCATTGTTTTTACAACAAAACAGATTATAATGCCGAGGCGCAGGCAGGCGGGCTCACAGCCGGTTGCTCAAGCCCACTTACAGAGATATAATGTCAGCCTGCCGTTTGTTTCAGCGAGTGTCAGTTGGGCACAGTGGGATCTTTTTTTTCCCCCTTTGTTTGTTTTCAATGGCCCATAAACAGTCTGGATAAACCAACAGAAAAAGACTTCTCTCGCTCTTTCCTCTACTTTTTTTTCTCTTTACTCTTTCTCCCTCCACTTCTCTTTGCTCTGTGGCTTGCCTCTCCGAACCTCGTACCCACAAACACTCTGGGATTGTTTTGAGCTGTCTGGCGGAGGAAGGAAAGCAGTGTGAGAAAGTGGCTGTTTTTTTGGAGCGGACAGGAATTGGCCTAACGGCGCACGGTTCCTCTCCTCGCAGCGGGAACAATGCCGTGGCGTCACACCCCTAGGCTGACCCTCGCTGTTTCACATGGAAAAATGTTCCCAGAATTCCGCTCCCAGGCTTGGAGGTATAAGGCCGACAGTGGGAAGGGAGAGAGAAAGAAAAAAAGAGAGAGGGATGTCAGGAAAGGTAAGAGGGGAGAGGAAACCTATGCGACCAGGAGCATTTGTAGCCATGGTGACATAAGCTACGACTTCTGAATCTGATTAGTTAGATGGAGGGGTGGGGCGTGGCATTAAAATCACGCGTCCCAACAGCCACTCGTATCACTGAGCCGGGAGTACAAACAGAGCGCTGTTCACACAGGTGAACTGTAGTACACTACAAACTCAAGTCCTTGCATTGTCACACTGCTGCCCCTTCACTTCCCTGTTCATTATTATATTGTTGTGCCTTGACAGTGTTTGTATAAAAACTAATCAGACTTATCAGCTGTTGTAGGGGCAGATGTTGCAGTGATATTGGCACGCAAGGCTCAACTTCCTAGTGGCCTAATAAGGTCACCTCAGGGAAGTAAAGCTGAAGCAACCATTGTGCAGTGGTTAGTGGCTGATTATCGGGTGTGGATGCTGGGCTTTGGAAGCTTCCCACATCCGACACCAAACTAAGTAAGCATCTACTACTACTGCTACTGCAACATTATACCACTACTATTACCTTAAACTGTTGATACAAGGCAGGATTGAGCCATGATTTCTTGCTGTTTGCATAAAATCTTGACCCAACCATTTGAATATTGCAGAAGAAACTGAAAGTCATCAGATCAGGCAACATTTTTCTAGTCTTCTGTTGTGAACTGTAGCCTGAGTTTCCTGTTCTTAACTGACAGGAGTGGCACCCAGTGTGGTCTTCTGCTGCTGGTGCCCATCTGTTTCAAAGTTTGATGTTGTATATTCAGAGAGCTCTTTGCATACTTTGGTCGTGGCAAGTGGTTATTTCAGTAACTGTTACCTTAGCTCAGAGCAATCTGGCCATTCTCCTCTGACTTCTGACATCAACAAGGCATTTCCACACAGAGAACTGTTGCTCACTAGATATTTTCTCTAAAACCCAGGTGCGCCCATCTCACACCAACAGCTATGTCACATTCAAAGTCACTTAAATCATCTTTCTTTCCCATTTTGATGCTCACCTTGAACTTCAACAGGTCGTCTTGACCATGTCTACATCCCTAAATGCACTGAGTTATTGCCATGTGATTGGGCAATTAGATATTTGATTTAATAATCAGCTGACCACGTGTACCTATCAAAGGGCCATTGAGTATATATGCTAAAACAAATCAGCCAGCACCGCATTTCAGTCTAATGACAGATTTTCAAGTATTTCTGCCAACAACCAACAGCCAGGTGCTCAGGAGCAAATCTTTCAAATTTACATTTTCTGGAAATAAGGAGAGGAAAAACTACTCTTTTAGTCTGTCCAAAGCAATGCATTAAAGAGTTTTTGCAGAACAGTTTTTTAGGCAAATCAAGCAAAAAAATCCTCTCTTGTTTAAATCCCAATGCTCAGAGGGGATTTATATATCTTCGAACATGGCTGGAGGGAATCTTTAACTTTCTGTGTTTGAACATTCACAAGTCTTTGCTAAGGCTTTTAGGGATATGTTTACTCCTTCTCTCCCAGTGCATCATTTAATATTAAATCTAACACTAAAAAAAACCCCAGTGGACATCAAAATGCAGCTTTAGACCACAATTTACATACTGCAGGCACAGAAGTATGTTGTTGTGGAGCTTTATTAGCTCTACTAGTAACAATACACCCCGCGTGCAGCTGCGCAGTAACCATTTTATATGCCCTTGTGAGCTAACAGTGTTTGCATAAAGCCCCAGTAAAATCAGTGTTTATGTGTAAAAAGATCATAAAGCATGCACAGAAATCACACAACTGCTGCCAAATCTCCTTCTCAGGGAAGATCTGGCAGACTATTCTGTACAAGATACTCAAAGTGGCATACGTAGAACAAGGTTGTGTTTCTATTGTTTTGTACCACTGGGAGTTGAAATGAAATATGGTAAGTAAGTCTGTTATTTGCAGTAACACTTGTTAGCAATTTAATGCACACACTGCTTAAAAGAAAGCACATTGCTACTTTTATTATTCAGTGCTTGTTTAAGGACCTAAACAACAGCATCTGTGAGTTTGGCGCCCATCACTAGAAAGCTACACTTCAGAGGCAGACAACCAAACATGCTGATTGGGTTAATAACAGGGCTTGTGAAGCTGAAAGACTCAGTGATTGATTTGCTGAATACAGAGTCTTTAAATTCAAGGATGGCTGGCATTGAAAGGGCACTTTTGGTGATGTGATAAAACATATTGAGGTCATTGTTATGTGAAAATGTAACTGACATCTCTGCCGTCTGACGCACATACACTCACAAGACAAAACAAAACAATTAAGCAGCTAAGTCTGGATTTGTTGTTCTTCTTCTTGCATCGCACACATACCCCAGAGCCGATTTGGACGAGATCAGGACGGGGAAAGAGATGAAAAAGGAAGCTGGCAGGGAGTTTAGAGGAAACGGGGTGTGGAGTGAAAGCATTTGTGGAAGGAGAGGAGGAAAATAAGGGGACTGCCTGTGCCCCATTCCTCTGTTTTGTTTTAACAGAAGTTGGCAGCACAGTGCCCCGACCTGGTTGGCACTGAGGCATCAAACGGTCTCCACCCTGTGCCGTTACTCATTAAAGCCTCTGAATGTGAGCTGCACTGCCAAACTTTCTCTGTTTTATCCTTTGCATGCCATGCTCATCCTCTTTTTTTACAAACATAGCACAGAACTTTAAAGTGGAATACTTGCAGATTTTGCATTGGTTAATATGTTTCCAATACCAACTAGTTTTTCATTTTCTCCTAATTTTTTTAAATGTTATTTTTCCTAGTCAGATGAGAAGATCAGTGTTTCTGTCATGCCTGGACAATAAATATGAGGATGGCATCAGCTTAACTTTAATAGTGGACGCGGTGGAAACAGCTGTGTTGGCCTTCTGTCTAAAGGTACTGAAGGTATGCCTGTTTTTCTTCACATATTCACTGCAGCCCAGAGCTTCTATACATTCACTTGTATGTGAGAAAGCAAATGTCAGATTTAGACAGATTGGACATTAAATCCTGCCCACTCCCTAGTACAAAGTCTATGTGATTTCTTACTCAGCCCACATGAGAAAAGGTGAGGTAATTATGCTGTTTATTTATGGTAATGGAGCACCTTCAGCGCACTCTACCCAGTTGTCACCCCTGACCTAAACCAAAAGGAGTGTTTCCAGTAGCATGATTTGTCTTGTCTCTCCATCCATTTTAAGCACTTTCATCAATTCAGGAGGTGGTGGTGGGGGCAGCAGGGTCAGAGGGTGACAGACAAGCCAGTCGTCAGTCTATGGCAGGGCTAGCACAGAGAGACTGACAACCATTTACTGATATTGCCAATTTAGAATCACCAATGACTTTGAACTGTGGGAGGAAGCCGGGGTACCTGCAGATAGAGCATGAAGACACAGGGAGAACTTTCAAACTCCATGCAGAAGGGTCCCTGTCCACCATTGGATTCAAACCCAGACCCCTCACATTGAGGTGACAGTGCTAACCACTGGTGCACTGTGCCACTCCTATTGTGGACCATCTGTAACTGGCTGTTTGTTGGAAAAGGCAACTACCGGCCAGGTCGTAACCGTCGTAACTACCGGCTCTGTTACGACCCAATTCTTATGAAAGTCATGCAGGTCATCGCCCATAACTGTATGTCAGTTTATTCTGAGAAATGTTGCCACCTAACACCTTTAGCATCAGCTGCCTTTCTTTTCTAACAACATCATACTATGACAACTGTTACAAGCTCCTGAAGTACATAGAGCTGAGTTCAAATCTGCCATTTTTAAATTGCATTATTTTTTAAATGCAGAGGCTAGCAACATGAAATTTACACTCATCTATATAAATCATCTTTGTAAGTTTCAGATTTTGAACTATTGCCTTCGTTACAGTATGCCTCTAGTAAAAAGGTGTATAAGGACTCATTTGTGGCAAATGCAATCAGTACAATGAATAGTGAAATGCTTTGATGTATTTCTGTGATTTTATTTAATTTTTATTTATGTATATATATGAATGTGTGCTGATTATTGACAGTATTTTTATTACAAAATGATTTTTGTTAGTGGGGACAGGTTAACTGGAAACTCTAAATTGCCCAAAGGTGTGAATGTGGGAGTGAATGTGAGACCGAATGGTTGTCTGTGTCTATGTGTTAGCCCTGCGGCAGACTGGCAACCTGTCCATGGTGTACCCTGCCTCTCGCCATCCCGACAGCTGAGATAGGTTCCAGAACCCCCTCCCCCCCAACCCTGAAAAAAGGATAAGCAGAAGTGAATGGATGGATGGATTCATTAATGACTTGGTGAACCAAAGACAATTTTTCACTAATGTGGAAAGTAAAGTTATTCTGATTCCAATTCTAAAGGCCTTTACACAGCAGACGCATACAATTCGTGTGGATGTTTCACTTGTTACAAATATTTTTCTGATACACCGGCTTGGTTCACACTGGTTCACGCTGACCAAACTCAAATTTTCACATGTGATTAACAGATCTGACCAATCAGACCACTGCATTTGACAACAAATCCACTTGCAGCTCAAAATGCGCACTGGTACTGAAAATACAATGATATAGAAGTAAAATAACACTATTTTACCTCAGACACACAGATAGGTGCACTCCCTGCTGCTGCCTTTTCATGAGAATTGGATGAAACCAGAATCTCTGTTTCTTCCTTTTCTTACTTAATAATATCAGGCCCAGCTCATCATCACTTGATGTCTACTTTATTTGTATTCACAGTGTTTTTTTAAGGACACGTTTTTGGTGAAAACATTTTTGGTGTGTATATACATTACACAACTAGTTTGAGCTCCCAAAAAATTCAGAATTTCGTGCAATTTTTTAATAACACGGCCGGTGTGTAATGGCCTTAATTCTAATTCAAACTCTATGATCAACTTTGAGCATCCATATCATGCAACATAGCCTCATAGAATAAGGGTGTCCAGACTTTTTACTGTTAGTAGATGCTAAAGTTATCGTATTAAAAAATAATAATATTAATAATAATTCATGTGATTCTGAGGTATTAGGCTGTCACTGGTATTCCAGGGAATGACCCATGTGTAAAAATGGCTTAAGCTGGTTAACTAAATGGTAACATAAAACTCTTAGTACGTTTTCCAAAGTGACATTATTCATTAAAATAATACTTACAGTTGGGTATTCCATGCAAAGTCATTGTTTTTTGCAAGTGTAGAACATTTGAAAATGTATTATCAACTTATGCCATGACTCACAGTGGTGGTCATCTGTCCATAAACTGAAATGTGCTACAGAAATAATCTCATTGTTTATGAGAGATTCACGGATATCAGCCAAAGACTGTGTGTGAAGAGGATGTTGTTCTTGACATAAAATTTACTCCTGCTTCCCAAAAATTACATCACTTGGCTTCAAGTTGAAGAAAAGTGTGAATAATGGATGGAGCAAATTATTTTTTATCAGTAGTCAGTGATCCGAGGTCACTGTGGGGTACTTTTTTTAAAAACACACTGTGCACTGCCAAGCTCTGACATAAAAAATACTACAGTTGACTTTTATGAGGTCAGAGGTTTTGAGATGGCTACACACACTCAGTAAATATAGCTCACCTTGGTTCCCACATCGTAAACAACCTTGTGATGTCAGTGATGATCCCGAGGACAGGATAAAAGCAATAAACAGGAAGTGGCTCAGCAGCAAGCTGCATCCCATAATAATCACAGCAACAAAAAAAAAAAAAAAAACATACACTGACAAACAATCCCAAATCACCACAAGACACAAGTGACAGACAACACAGACAAACGACCCCAAAACCCAGCACAAACGTTCAACAGCCCCAAAAACAGCACGTGACAGAAACACAAACAGACCCCCTTCATGCAGAGATTTCCCGAAGAGAACATCAAATGCATCAATTTCCAAAATCAAAGGCTTCTAAACCTAAACAGTCCATGAATCAAAGAAAGGCGCATGCAGGAACGAGCAAAGATGCGTGCAGAGAATGGTACAAACAGGCATAAACAGAGGATAGTGTGACAAACACTGTAGGATCAACTGTGAGACAACTTCACATCTTCAAGAGTGATGCTCTAATGTATCATATTTCCTTGTGTAATATGCTACAGTGGGGCACCACATTTCCATTTTATTTGAAGCATGTAACAGAAAGAAGAGCCTTCATGCTTCATCTCAACAGCAAAACCTTCTTTATGGCCACCTGACCTGTGTCAGCGGCACATAAAACCATTTTGAACCTATCATACTGCCTATAAACAGACATAGGAATATGCTGTATAGATACCCTGACTTTCTCCGCCCGGTGAATGGTAGAAACCTGAGGGAAACCATCTGCATGCAGTTTCTCTGTGCTTTATATGGTCCCATCTCTTTAGCTACTCTTCATCTCTGAATATGCAACAGTGTAACAAGTTGGTGGATATACAGCTAACACATAAAACAGCTTTTTTACAAATCTGGAACCAATGGACAGTTGACTATGGAATCACAAACAAGCATTTTAAAGCCTTACTAATTGGCCTGCAATTAGCATTAATCTAAAAACCTGAACACCTTAATCAGCATAATTACTGCTACTATTAGTATCTTAATTACAGATTAGCATATTAACACACTGTTGTAGGATAGCAAACATGGTAGGCATTAAACATGTTAAACATCAGTACATGTTAGCATGCCATTTAGTTCAAAGCATTACGGTACAATTAAATATAGCCTCAGAGCGTCTCTTATACAGTTTTAGATTCTGTCATTTTTTTCAACATTTATGCCAGAAAAAACTTGATTTCAAGTTTAGTGATGGTACTTTTACAATTCTGATGAAATTAAACTTAATCATGTCTGATTAAATAAAAGATGCTGTTAAAAGTATGTGGTGTGAGGGAGGGGTTGTTGGACTGTTTTTCAAGAGTTGTATTGTTTTTAATGAGTGCTAATGGATCCCGATGGTAAAGCACGCCAACTACCACAAAAAACAAAAAAACCTAAATTCAAGTGAATCTACGACAATATTTTCTTTTACTGTGTGATGATTGGTTATACTCAGTTTTTATTTCCAGTTAAATGACATGCTGGACTCTTCCTCTAGCGGAAAAAATTCTGCGAGGGATCTCTGGTTATGATATTGCTCGCTGGATCAGACGCTTGTCTGGAGTGATTCAACGTCCTTCCTTCATCCACAGCCGGCAGACTCACCAAGTCCGTGCAGCTGTTAATCCTGCTCCCTCCCATCTCCGACTACTGACCGCTGCCACACAAGGAAGGAGAACTTGAAAGGCAACCTCGGTGACTGTACTTCACACCTTTTTCTCTGCCTTACACACAAGGGTGCTTGCGCACACACATCATCTGTCTCCTCGTTTTCATATACACACACACAGACAAACACACAGCTGCCTGGACGCTTAAGATAAGAAGCAGGAGCTGTAAGGAGCGGGGAGAGGGGGGGGTTGCTCTGATGAAGTATGCCTGTATGTGTTTGTGTCTGTTTGTGTCTGTGTGTTTTTCTTTTTTCTGAGGGGGGGGGCTACTCTACAGGACGTCCTGAGAATGGCGAGCTTTTCAAACAGGAGACAGGTTGCGCACCACGTCGAGCCATATACAGGGCAAACAGCTCAAAAACAAACAACTGATCGCTAAACCCCCTAATGGCTACAGGACAGCTGATGACAGACATTAAATATCAATAAGCTAATGACCGAGCAATTGTGATAGCCAGATCTGGCAGATATTCAAAAGGCAGCTCTTTTTGTTAATGAGCTGCAAATATATTAGAGCTCTAACTATGGCCACCGTTTGGAAAAAAAAAAAACACCAGCAGCAGCTGAACAGTGTCGTTAGCAGCAGGAGTCCACTGATGGCACTGCCTCTCCATTTCCCTAACGACTGCACCATAGGAAGAGAAGCAAGGTCTTCTCAGCACTGATTTTCCTCCTGGGTCCGTGTGTGTATGTGTGTGTGTGCATGTGTTGTCAAGTGTGAAGGTAGTAGCCTTCCTAATGGGATGTGTTGTATACAGGGGGGTCTGGGAAACAACAGTGTAACCAAAGGGAAGAGCAGAAGGAAAACAAGGACCCCTCCCTGTCCGAGTATGGGACAAACACATTCGACGCACACACGCACACATTAACACACATGCCTCCTCGCTCTCCTTTCAGGCTGATCTGGAGGGGGGCCAAGTTTCTCTTGGACACCTCTCTCTTACCGTGCTTGGTTGGCTTGCGTTTTGTATTTGAAGGATGTGTTTTGATGTCGGACCAGACGCTGCAGTGAAGCTCTACTTCATGCATCCCGAGCTCTAAGTTTAGGAAGAGGAGGGCAACACCTAACACTGTGTACGCTTTCTTTTCATCTTGTTTATTGGCCAACATGCCCTGTGGTCCCTGAGAGCTGCAAACCAATGACAAGCCGGGGATGAGAGCTGGCACCGTGCCCCGCTGGAGCAGGTGCAGCCAGAATAGGAGATAAGGAAAACGTGCTGACAGACCTGCCGATCAACTTAAAATCACTGATTGAGGGCGTTGATACTCGGAGGCTTTTTTTTTTCTTTGCTGAGGGGACACTGTTGTATTACCCATGTGGGTGTGGGTGGCCCTGTTTGTGTGGGATTAGAGCAGGGAGGGATGGGGAAGGGATAAAACAGTGCATATGTCTATGTATGTGTGTGTTCTCTAGTGCCAGAGCTCCTGCTCCTGCAACATCGTGGAAAATCCTCCTCAGCAGTTTCCTGTGGGTCTCCATTATCAGGCCTCGTTGATAGACCAGCTTTCCCCCCTACTTCCTGGCTCTCTTCCTCCCCTTCCACCCCACTTCCCCTCCCACACTCTTCTCAATCACATGAATCACCACTGCCATGTTGAGGGCGAGGGGCTGGCAGCAATTATAAACAACTCTCCCAAATCGCATATGGCCAAATTATGCAGTATAATATTTACTGTGCAATGAGCTAATGCCATCCCTTCGATGCCGCATGTTATTCGTAACATGATGTCATTACCGTGCTGCATTTACTGACATTCTGGTGCACACACTTAAGACAAATGTTGAGTCATTTGAACATGAGGTCATTCCTCCTTCCCCTGTGAGATGTGAAACCAAGATGCCAATCAGGACTGAGCTTGCCCTGACGATACCGTTCATCACGATCATCACGACCGTACAACCTCAAGACGAAGCGTGAGCCAGATCTCGAGGTTTCAGTTTCTCCTCTCTCCAGACTCTCCTGTGATAAGACAAACTGGTTTGAGATGTGGAGATTTTAAAACACCGTACTCTAATCCTTTTCAGCAACAGCTAAACGATTCTTGGTAACCCATGTTGTTACTAAGACAACTACAACAAACACAACCCTACCTGACAATGATGAGGGCTGAAAGGTGGTTACTGGTCAATAAACATACACGCCGAGTTGAAAGGAGAGTGAGCTTCAAATCTTTTCACCAAGTTACATTGCAGATTGCTAGAGGGATAGGAAAGCAAGGAAAAAAGGGCACCCATGAGTCACTGTAGGTGGAAATAAGCAAGAAAAGGTTTGAGAGTAAGAAGAACAAGGGTTGGAGGGATAAAACATGACTAATCTTGCTTGCATACATTTTTTTTTTCTCCAAGATTTCAATCAGTTCTGTAGACATGAAGAGGATTGATCTGTGGCTGGAATCATTGTGCCTTTCAGGGAAGGTAGGGCTGTTGTCCGCTACAGGACGTGACACAGAGCATGTGTGGGGGGCCTGATAGAGAAGCAGAGGCCGATGAGAAAAGGAAAGAAAATAAAGAGAGGGAGGAAAGGGAAGCACTTAGGTGTGCTTGATATCCTATCAGCACCCAATACCCATCTCGGGCATGGAAAAACACCACGTGTATCATGAATGGGAATCGTAATTTGGTTAAAAAGACAAAAATAAATAAATAAATAAAAAGCTTGAGAAGACCGAGCGGATTTTGGACTGTGGATGAGAGCGGAGATCAAATGTGGATGGATAAAAGGTGGGGAAACAATACCCAGATCCCCCGTGTGTCCGAGAGCCAAATTCGCAGCGGCAATATGAGTTCCTTTTTGTTCTTGAAAATGCTCCTCAGATGTTTGACGCAAGACTGAGAGTAGAGGAGGGGGAGGGAGACAAAACAAACAGCAATTAAGGTAGTTTGTGGATCCGTTTGAAAGGCCTTGTGATCCATCCTTTAGGAAACATCTGCCATATTGATGTATGAGTCCAGGAAAAGACAAATTCCTTCTATCCTTGTAAAACAAACCTAGCAAGGATGAGTTGCCTATTAATCCATTTCTAACCTGACGCTGGTCTTCATGCATACTTACATCGATGAATCACATGTAAACGCACTCAAACAAAGAGTGTGTTTTTTGGCTATACTCTAAACTATATTCTTCATAAACATTTGTAGTCTAAACACAGATAACACCAACCCTTATCATTTCACTCTCAGCTGGAAATTCCAGACAACCTTCTGATAGGGAAAGTGGATAAGAATATATTTTTTTGAAGCAAAAAAGTTCATGCTTGTCTAGGGAAGAAACATAATTCATAGTCTCAAGAAAATGCAACTGCGTTTATCGTCTGTCTACATATTGCTGGTATGAAAGAGTTCAAACGTCTCCGCTGTCGGTCAAAACAACCCTGAAAGTCCCCGAGAGGAAGCAGACTGAAAAAAAATCTCCGATTTACTGTGTGAGGCAGATGGAAAAAGATACAAACAATAGTTTACAAATTCACCATGCAGTTCCCTGAACACTAAATCATAGTAAAAGAACTTGGGAAACACCACTGTATAGTTTACGTCACTCGTCTTTGGGGAAATCATCCTCTTTGGATGCGTTAGAACGATTCATCATACAGTAAATCTGATAAATCAGACCACATAAAACACTGAAGTGCAGTTTGGAGGAATCAGAAGATAAATGACAGACTCTCACATAGTAATGCAAGCCTGACCTAGTGCTTTACACACCTCGAAAATGGGGGTTTTCTCTTTTTTCGTGTTTCTGTTTTTTTGGTTTTTCAGGGGGAAAAGTAATATGTCTGTATGTGACTGCTCATGTCAGTCCATTTATACTACACCTTCAGCAGTATAGCCTGGAATCCAAAAACTAGAGGCTGAGGAAAAATCCAATATGACAGTAGTTTAAGTGGTTTGTTGTACAATAAACAGACGATCAGGCTGCAGTGTGCCATTGTTTTTATGTCAACACTGAAATATTCATCCAAGGGACCACTCGCTTGCAAGGGCATGCACTCAAAATTGTGTCTCTCCACCTTGACTTATGCCAGCTTCTGTAAATGTAGTCGGCAGTGGTAGAAATCATTTTAAGGTAATTTGATTTGGCGCTGATTTTCTACGCTGGATGCCCTTCCTGATGCAACCCTCCCATTTATCTGGGCTTTGGACCAGCACTAGGCTGGTTTTGTGTTTCCTCCCATTTGCTAACCGGGGAAACCTTTTGTGTGTTAGGTGAATGTGCTAACTAATACACTCTACAAACACAAGCTTGTCTCCATCCTAACATAACAAAGAACTAAAGAACTTCTAATTAACCGAGACACACAATGGTTATAGAGTGCTTCAGGGGTACTGGTTGGACAAAATCAGGATGGTTATATGCACATGCTTTCTTCCTACTTGCTAAGCAAATTAAGTGGGAGTTGCCTAAAACAGTATAAAACATGAATGCAGTTTCCAGGTCTGAAAAAAGAAGCCAATGCAGAATTGCATTCAACTTTGTTTTTTATCTGAAGGTCATGGCTATAGATGTGGTTGCAAACAGAGGCTTTCTGACTTGACCTCTGTAAATGCTTTTCTGATGAGTTTATGGCTATAGTTAGTCATTTGGGGTCATCTTGAATTAGTCATTAGTTACATTGGTCATATTGTGTTTCAAAATGGAAGATTGTCTGTGGTAAGAAACTGCACACCCATTGGCTAACAATTAGCGATTGATACGTCGTTAGCCAGTGAGCATGCAGTTTTACAGTCATACATGTCTCACTCAGTTTTTTACAACCAAGACGGCAAAAACAAAAGCGTTAATCTAGAGGTTTCAAAACAAGGCTGCAGATATCAGTGGTTGATGTCATCTTTTCTATTTTGTATGGTTGCTCCAAGTAGATTCATATTTTAGCCCACAGACTTTTAAAAAGGCATCAATCTTTTCTCTTTAACTCTTAACAAATGGAAAACAGGAAAGATACAAATTAATTTTACTTTCAGGGCTATTATAGTAGTCTTCTACTTTAGGGCTCACAACACTGGATCATCTGCCACCATCTCATCCTATCCCTTGCATCTTCCTCTGTCTAACCAACCCTCTTCATGTCCTGCTTTATGACATCCATGAACCTCCTGTGTGGTTTTCCTCTTTCCCTCCTGCCTAGCAGGTCCATCTTCCAACATCCTTATTCTAATATATCAACTATCCCTCCTCTGCACATGTTATAGTATGGTAGTCTATACTAGAATCAGATTTTTGTTAACACAGGTAAGCATTCTTCCCTTACTGAAGTGATTAGTGTTGAAAACAGCTTAAGGTCAGGTCTAGACTCAACAGTTATTTGGAAAAGTGCAAAATACATGTTCCCAGGCATTAGCATCAAGACAGGGAGGAATGTGCACAGATAGAAATTAAAGCTAAATAGTTTATTCTGATTCATCATAAGCAGCATTTTCATTTTGTTTCATTCTGCTTGGGCTTTGAAAGCAATTACGGTCAGAAGGTAAAGCTCTATGAAAATCAACCCAATGAAATTCAGTCAATTAATTAAACAGAAATAGATCTGGAAGAACAATAGAAACCTTAAGTTTGGCATTCCCTTCTTTGTGAACCATTTTACTATTTTAACTGAACAATGATTTACAAAATGAAGATTAAATTGTACTGACACCAATTCAGTGTATTTATAAACAAAATGAAAATCTAGGTTAAAAGAAAAAAATCTGTCAATCAAATGAGAAGTATGGCCATGTTCTCATAGTCATCCCTGTACCGGCCATTGGAAATAATGTAATTTTAAGCCGCTTCCACATTAGCTCCATGTGTTAGTTCCACAAGCTTATATGCTGTTTTTTTTATGGACTTCTCCATTTTGTTTTTCAATCGCACTTGAGGTTTATTTAAACTTAACCACAAATTCAGCTGCACTTTGTCCTGCAAAATATGAGTCATGTATTACTGTGTCTGTGCTTTGCAAATGAGTAATAGATCACTCTTTGTTTACATAAAAAGCGAAAAGCGAAAGAAACACTGAGCTGATAATAAAGAGCCCAGAGACTCCCAACAGTTTTAAGCAAGAAATGTGTTTCTTTTCTTTTTTCAAGTGTTTACGATAACATCAAGCAATCGCCATCCAGGGTTACACAGCATTAGCTGGATGCAATATCACATTGAAATATGTAAACATTCCCCAAATGGATGATAATCAGAAAATAACATTTTTGGTTCTCTGACCTGCACAGATATTGTGACTTTCCCAAAACTGACTTTGTAAACTAGCAAAAGGGACTAAATGAAGATACCGGCAGATAGTCCATCCCTTGTCCCCAGGATGTCAAATAAAATGTTTTACTAAGATTAATGCTGTACCAACATGGTTGATTGCATAGCAACTAAAGGGGAGAAAACAAACTCACCATGTTGTTTATATGTGATGTTTATTGCTTGACATGCAACACTGAGAAATAACCGATGCTTCAGACACTTGATGTTTATCATATGTAACCATGTAGCACAAATGCAAACCTTGTATTTATAGGCATGAATCGTTTCCTCTGGGGTGTTTGTAGCTCTCTGTTTGTTCTGCTAAAAGTGGGTTAATTTGCAGGGAAAGATGCAGAGTAATTTGGCCTGCAGCAGGACCGTACAGTTAGATCAGAAGCCAGACTCAGACAACATTGGCCAAACCAAAGATCCATCTGTCTGTTCCTTGCTGAGAGGAGCTTGTAGGGCATAGAGTGCATACACACACACGCACGCACACACACACCTCCCATCGCCAGCTGGATTGGAGAAAGCAGCACTTGGGGAACAGTTGACATGCTGATCTCTTTAATGGTTACATCCTCCACACCCAACACCCGAGACGCTCAGACAAACACACACGCTTTCATTACTTTAAACTGACTGACAGAAAAAATACATATTGCAACATTCGCCAACCCCCCCAAATCAAGATTCGCAACACACACACACACACACACATATGCAGCTCCGTACTGGTCACACACACGTATAGACACACTATCCTGTTAACCACCCCCACTTCCATGCAATCAGAGGCTCAGAATAGGAAGGAGGGAGAGGAAGCGGCCCTGCATTCACAGGCTGGGAACAAGGAGAAGGAAAAACAGCCGGAACCTGGAATTTACGGAGGAAAAAACAGCAGCCATCCAAAAATACCCCACTACCATCTCTGCAGATAAACAGAAATATCATTACTCTCATCCTCCCGCTCAGGAGTTTTCCTTACATACTTCCTTTGACTCATCCTCAACCACTCAACGCCATTTCTGGCTACTCAATCAAGGAAACATTCATCGAAGCTGCAGAGATTTTTGTTATTCACTCAGAGTGGCTGATCCTCAGATCTTTCTGCCCAGCCTTCCTCGCTCACTCAGGCCAGGAAAGGCCCTGAGTTAATCACTGTTAAGTGGAGGTGTGGAATCCCTAAATAGCAGACCAGACACTCAGCCAGTAGTTTTCCCTGTTGGTAGGCGATGAGTCCAGCTTGTACCCACTCTCCTTCACAGCTTCAAATGAACTGGTGCAGTATGGTTTTGCATTGCATCATAGTCATATAAACCTGGAGAGGTAGAATTTGAAGTTTATTATAAATTGCATGAATGGCCCATATATAGTATATATAGAAAAGGGGTGATCTCTGCAATATAGCTCTTAATTTGTAAGGCTGAACCATCCAATACATGCAAAATGCAAGTGGATATAAGGTGCTGTGAAAATCAAATGTTGCTGAGCAACATTTGGGGTTTTCAAGTATGAACGGCTTGTTTTTAAGGCCATGCCAAAGCATCTCAATCATTATTTTCATTTTGGTTTTTGAGCCATTCTGAGGTGGACTTGCTGGTGATTTGGATCATTTCCCTGCTGCATAACACGTTTGTTTGAATTTCAGAGCAAGAACTGATAGCCAGACATTCTCCTTCAGGGATTTCTGGTAGAGAGCAGAATTTATGGTTCCATCAATTATAGAAGTAATCTACGTCATGAAGCAGCAAAGCAGCCCCATCGCACTACCACCACCATGTTTGACTTTTGGTATGATGTTCTTT
Source organism: Oreochromis niloticus (assembly GCF_001858045.2). Classification (NCBI taxonomy): domain Eukaryota; kingdom Metazoa; phylum Chordata; class Actinopteri; order Cichliformes; family Cichlidae; genus Oreochromis; species Oreochromis niloticus. Next base: position 5,764,548 of record NC_031980.2, read on the forward strand.
TTATGAAATGCTGTCTTAGTTTTAACCCAAATGTAACATGAGACAAACCTTCCACAGAATCCAACTTTTGTCTCATCAGTACAAGGAAAATTTTCCCAAAATATACATTTCACCTCTTCCATGAGGCAACTGTTGTTTTGGGTTTCTTTTGTGACCTTCTTGGGGTGATTTTGGTAGACCAGACACTCCTGGAAAGGTTCATCAGTGTTCCAAGTTTTCTCCATTTGTAGATAATGGCTTTGACAATGTTTCACTGGAGTCTTAGAGATGCCTTAGATATGTCAGTATTTTGTTTCTCCGATGTTTTTTGATTTAGATTGTGACATGATGTGTTGTTTTTTGAGATCTTTTAGCCTCCTTCGTTTTGGCAGACAGGTTCTACTTAAGGGATTTCTTGATTCAACAGGTCTGGGCTGGGTGTGGCTTCAGAAACTTATCTAAGCTTTCCAAAAAATGTGGTTAATCAGAGTTAATTCATGATTTAACAAGGGTGGCAATTACTTTTTCACAAAGAGCCAAGTGGGTTGGGATTTCTTTTTCCCCTTAACAAATGAAATCATCACTTCAAAACGGCATGTAGCATTTACTCAGACTATCTTTGTTTAATAGGAAAATGTGTTTGATCTGAAAGTGTTTAAGTGTTACAAATACGAAAAAAACTAAAAAAAAAAAAATTAAAAATCAAGAAGGAGGAAAATACTTTTTCACACGAGTGTAGAGAAAAGAAAAAAAAACAAGTTGTCAGTGGGTCCAGTAGACAGCTCACTGACAGAGGTCTTCCTGTGGATAAAAGGTGGGGTTAATTGACCCTGAGGCCATTTCCTCTGACCTCTTCTTCCTAATTGATTCAATTTCCAAGCCACTGGCCCTCTATTAGGATGTTCTAATAGACCCATGCTACATTTTCTAAGTCCCTTTCCTTTGTCACTAAAATAGGGCAAATTTCCATGCTGTCCACTTGGATGAACTCAATTCATGTTACTAAAATTTCTGCTTCTAGCCACATGTGATATCAGTTAAATGCATACTTCCCTCGCTATGTGCATAACCTTTAAATGACATAATTAACCTTTCAATGAAATAGCGATGTCATCTGTTGAACTCAAGTGGAATGCAGTAGATGTTGGACAGCAGAAAAAAAGATGTGGCAAATGGCTTATCTGCAGTTTGCCTGAGAAAGCTTAAACTATACAATTACATTCAAAACTATTTAGTGATACAATTTTGCCCAGTGCGCTGAGAAAATAGCAAAGATTGATATAAACAAATACAAATAACAAAAACAAAATTCACCTCTTGCACAGTATAAATAAATAAATACCATCCAATAATGGATTATAACAAAGATAAAGATTAAAACAGTCACAGGTTTAAACTGAGTTATATATGTATATACTTGTTTATATCTGGGATCAATTTTCCTGCTGTGTTTAATTTAACTTGTAACTTTAACTGTTGTTAATAATCAACTATAATTACAAACATACAGTATTTTATATACTACTGCATATATGATACTGTCTGTGTGTATGCATATCTACACAGGAGATAGGGTACCATATCATATACAATGATTATAGTATGATGCTATGATACATTATATTGTGATACACCATTCTAATCTGACATTCTATTCGTTTCTTAAATTACTCATCAAATCTACAAATATATACGACTGTGGGATTTGTATAAAATATTTCCATATGCTACATAGATGACTGGCCCCGGCAATGTTTGTGCAAAGTTTCATTAAGCTCGGTCCACTCATCTTGGAGGAGAAGAGGAACATATAAACAAACGTATGCTACATTCATTATCTTGGGATATAAGTATGTCTGACATTAAGAATGTCACTGCAGCATACATGAAAGTATTGATTATAAAATATCAGCATTTTTCGAGAATGTAAGAGATTTTTTCCACGTTTTCTTATGTAATCACATTACAGTAAATTTACATTTGCTGATTTGCTTACCAAAGCATGTGTCACAAATTGTCAGTCCAGTGACGGGCACCATGTGACCGCTATTTTGCCATCAGACGCTGCTTACACTAGGCTCCAGGCTGACTGCCCTACAGGGCAGGTCAGGGTAGAAAACAGTACCATACCATAAGGAGAATGTATGTAATTACCACGTTTTACTTTTATTCCATTAACAACATATGAAGTTTCTGACTGTAAAAATGTCATTATCACTGCTTCTCTTCCTTACGCACACCAAGAGGATCGTGAACATTAAACTGCTGCTGGTCCTACGATAGGTCAATTTCACCGTGTTAACATCCATAAACATTTCAGCCCATAAGTCAGACCCATTTCTGTGTAGATGTAAACACAGTGTGACATCAGGGTAATTAAACAACTCACGAGGACTCCAGACTGGTCTCCTTCGGGTTGTTTTTATGTCTGTTTATTCAATATTTTACTTTTTACGTGTTCGTTTATGTGACTACTGAGCGAAAACCTCTAATTAAGATAAAATATCACCACTGCAGTTGAAAAATTACAGGCAGCCCCAGACGAGATGTTTCATTTGAAGTCCATGAACCACGGGGGTAATTCATGTAGACTCAAAATTTTGCTCTAATACAACTGGATACAATATTAATCTTTGTCCTTTATTAAATATTAGTAAACATGGCTGATATATTTTTGTTTAATCTGATAAAAAGGAATAAGATAAACTGACACAGATACTTGTCCATGGAAATGTGCCACTTCAGCAAAACTAAGAACTCAGGACAGATAAACAACAATTGCTATTTGTTTGTTCTTTCCTTTTCTTACACTGTTGACACAAAGCATGAAGCAGGAAAATGACTTCTGTGGCAATTAAGGAATGTTTCATACAATGAAAAGCTTGTGTTTGCTTAGATATGCTGGATTTACAAACATTTCCAGGGCCTTTTGGAGTTTAGACCGAAAAATATCTGTGAATTCATGTAAGCCATGAGCAGTTGCTGATGCAGCAGTTTGTCTGATTTGCTAAGTGGTGTCTTCATCTGTAGCAGTTTCTGTTTATTAGTTTAAGTGTTTGACATTTTCCGAACGCAACGTCTTATTCAAACAAGCCTGCGCCGAGCACGCTGCTTTAATCACAAACTGCTCTTTTAGGATAAATACAACTGTCAGCCTGTCAGAGAAGCATTTCACAAAACTACGTCTGTGTTTGTTAGGCATGGCATTTCAGATGTGTGTGTGCACATGTTCAAAAAGTGTTTATGTGTGTGAGTGTGTGCGTGCATGTTAGCCCCACTGAGAGAGTTATTACAAAGAGCCAATAGGAGCGAAGGACCACACTCTAGCACATCCTGTTTGACTTGACCTCAGAGGATACTCTCCTTTCCCAAGCAAACAAACTGCGGCTTTTTGGATCGTACCAACGTCGGAGGGGAAGGGAGGAGACGGGAGGCAGGAGAAGTCTCTGGTGGGGAATCAGTGGGCTGAGCAGAGTTTTTGCAGCAAAGAGCAGCAAAATAGTTAATATATTGCCAAAGGGTGGGGGGAGGAACAGGTATAATCTCCGAAAATCTGTGTGTTAGCAGACTGTAGGCCAAAGTTGATACTTTTAGTCCTACAGTGATCCAATGATAATACACTGCTGTATATCTATATGGATATGGACTGGATGATGTGTTAGGAATGCCACATTGTTTGGTGGATATGAAAATGATCAACCTACAGAGGGCTGAATGCAAAGTGAAAAAGTGAAAGTAAAAATACAATAGAGCAGGATAGTCCATTTTGCCAAAATATCATTGCAGCAACTCAAAATGATACTCAGTAGTTTGTATGGCCCCCACATACTTGAATGCATGCTTGAAAATGTTGAAGCCTGCTCTTGATGAGACGATGGATGGTGTCCTGGGGGTTTGCCCCCAATTTTGGAGCATCACTGAGCTCCTGGTGTAACCTGGGAGCGTTGGATGGACTGAAACATAAGGTCCCAGAGGTGTTCTGTTGCATTTTGGTCAGGCAAGTGTGGGAGTCAGTGAGTGGCATCAATTCCTTTAACCTCCAGAAACTGCCTGCATACACTAGTCACATGAGGCCGGGCATTGTAGAGCATCAGGAGATACCCAGGTTCTATTGCACAAGTGTAGGGTTTGACAATGGGTCCAAGGATTTCATCCCAATACCTAATGGCAGTCAGGGGGCTGTTGCATAGCATGTAGAGGTCTGTGCATCCCTCCATGAATATGCCTCCTCAGACTATCACTGACCTGTTCCTTGAACAAAGAAAGTTCCTGGTCTTGTTGATAAGTTAAGGGCCTTCTACAGCCCTCTCCGACTCTCATAGAGTAACTGTCTGTCTCCATGGAATTTCCTCCATGCTTTTGAGACTGTGCCGGGAGATACAGCAAACCTTCTGGCAATGGCACATACTGATGTGCCATCCTTGAGGAATCAGACTACCTGAGCAATCTGTCACCTATCACCAGTAGTGACACTGAGCTTAGACAAATGAAAACTAGTGAAAAAAACATTCCTGTTTTAGTTGTTGCCCCTCAAGTGCACCTGTTGTTAATTTCATTAACACCAAAGAAGCTGAAACTGATTAGCAACCCTCCCTACCCAACTGACCAACATGACTAAGACCAGATCAATATCCCAGAAGTTGAATTTACTTAATGCTACAGTGGCTTGCAAAAGTATTCGGCCCCCTTGAACTTTTCCACATTTTGTCACATTACAGCCACAAACATGAATCACTTTTACTGGAATTCCACGTGAAAGACCAATACAAAGTGGTGTACATGTGAGAAGTGGAACAAAAATCATACATGATTCCAAACATTTTTTATAAATAAATAACTGAAAAGTGGGGCGTGCGTAATTATTCAGCCCCCTGAGTCAATACTTTGCTTTACACCTATACACCTTTTGCTGCAATTACAGCTGCCACTCTTTTAGGGTATGTCTCTACCAGCTTTGCACATCTACAGACTGAAATCCTTGCCCATTCTTCTTTGCAAAACAGCTCCAGCTCAGTCAGATTAGATGGACAGCGTTTGTGAACAGCAGTTTTCAGATCTTGCCACAGATTCTGGAAGGTGAACCTCCGCCCCAGTCTCAAGTCTTTTGCAGACTCCAAGAGGTTTTCTTCCAAGATTGCCCTGTATTTGGCTCCATCCATCTTCCCATCAACTCTGACCAGCTTCCCTGTCCCTGCTGAAGAGAAGCACCCCCAGAGCATGATGCTGCCAACACCATATTTGACAGTGGGGATGGTGTGTTCAGAGTGATGTGCAGTGTTAGTTTTCCGCCACACATAGCGTTTTGCATTTTGGCCAAAAAGTTCCATGTTGGTCTCATCTGACCAGAGCACCTTCTCCCACATGCTTGCTGTGTCCCCCACATGGCTTGTGGCAAACTGCAAAAGGGACTTCTTATGGTTTTCTTTTAACAATGGCTTTCTTCTTGCCACTCTTCCATAAAGGCCAACTTTGTGCAGTGCACGACTAATAGTTGTCCTATGGACAGATTCCCCCACCTGAGCTGTAGATCTCTGCAGCTCGTCCAGAGTCACCATGGGCCTCTTGGCTGCATTTCTGATCAGCACTCTCCTTGTTCGGCCTGTGAGTTTAGGTGGACGGCCTTGTCTTGGTAGGTTTACAGTTGTGCCATACTCCTTCCATTTCTGAATGATCGCTTGAACAGTGCTCCGTGGGATGTTCAAGGCTTGGGAAATCTTTTTGTAGCCTAAGCCTGCTTTAAATTTCTCAATAACTTTATCCCTGACCTGTCTGGTGTGTTCTTTGGACTTCATGGTGTTGTTGCTCCCAATATTCTCTTAGACAACCTCTGAGGCCGTCACAGAGCAGCTGTATTTGTACTGACATTAGATTACACACAGGTGCACTCTGTTTAGTCATTAGCACTCATCAGGCAAAGTCTATGGGCAACTGACTGCACTCAGACCAAAGGGGGCTGAATAATTACGCACACCCCACTTTTCAGTTATTTATTTGTAAAAAATGTTTGGAATCATGTATGATTTTCGTTCCACTTCTCACGTGTACACCACTTTGTATTGGTCTTTCACGTGGAATTCCAATAAAATTGATTCATGTTTGTGGCTGTAATGTGACAAAATGTGGAAAAGTTCAAGGGGGCCGAATACTTTTGCAAGCCACTGTATATTCTGATTAAAAAGCGGATCTTTATATTTTTAAAAAGGCAGTGTGTATGGCATAGCATTTACATATTTTACATAATATTTGAGTTGCATTCTCAATTCTCAGCAAAAAATATTTGTATAGTCAAAGCAAAGCGTCCCAATCAAGAACAATCACAAGTATATGGCACTGGGGCTCACAATTCTCAGTATTCAGTACTGATCATTTTTGTAGTTAATCAATTAATGTTTTTTAACCAATAAAAAAACCCATCCTCTTTTATGCTAGATGTGCTGTTATATATAACTGGCACACCTGTCTTATTTTAATTTTCCTGTGTTCAGTGGTGTTTTCAAACAAAATTCTGTCATGGAAACAAATTTCGGTGACCCTTAAGTTATGTCAATGGGAACGTCGATGAACACAACACATGAAACAAACACAAACGGGCAACCCCCACAACCCTGAATTGGATGGATGGCTACACAAATTTTTTGCGCTCGAGGAGCTTGAACTGTAAAAGCTTCTCGGATGAGAGGTGAAACGTTTTCAAGAAACTTAAAGTGCTTAAAGGAGTCCAGTCGCTTTTCTTTCCAAGCTCCTTAGTCAAAATAACATCACATTCACAGGGAAAATAATATATCCATCCATTCATTCGTTCTCTTCCACTTATCCTCATCAGGGTCGTGGGTGTTTGGGGCTGGAGTCTATCCCAGCTGCCACTGGGTGAGAGGCAGGGTACACCCTGGAGAGGTCGTCAATCTGACGCATGGCTAACACGAACATAATATATACAAAAATCAAAAGAATTTGGATTTATAAGAAACTTTTTTTTTTTTAAAATCCTTGTTTGTGCAAAGTTTTATTTAGAATGATCCACCCGTTGAGGATGAGATAGGGCACATACCCACATATATACATAAATAATCTATCGTCAATATAGTGAAACAGATTACAGTTCTTACAGGATTCATTCTGGCAGTCAGCATGCTGGTTGCCTGATCCTTGCTTCCCTGTTGCTGTCATGGCATTAGGGTTAGGGGGGTTAGGGTCTTGTAACAGATTATGAATCGCACCATGTGGACACGGCAACTTGGCTCTGCAAGACTACTCACAAGAAATAAGCTTGTAAGTAGTAATCCCTTTTTCACTACTCTTAATTGTTCTCTTGTAAGTATTTTCAATTGTGTAAAATTTGACTTGGCAACTTGTTGGGTTTCTGCTTTTCTAAAGCTTCTTAATATGATTTTAAACTTGATTTATAGGACTCACCTAGCGCAGCAGGTCCTTAAAATAAAAAAACGTGTATATCTATCCATTCGATTACCCAGTCGTAAGGGGCTATATTTAACAAATGCATTTTCTCGTTATAATTAGACTACCATCTGGAAACATCAGAGTTTTGTTCTATTTAGATGAAATTATCTACTGATACTTTTGTTTTTATGGTGGAGCTTTTTTTTCATTTGTGTAACTATGAATTACTGCTTGATTTTATTTTGTTGATATATCTGTCCCAAGTTATAGGTACTGAATTTACTGATTCAGTGAAAATTTCAGGCAGTTACCTTTAATAGCTGTTTAGATATGCTGGAAGTCGACGAAAAATCTATCTTAAATAGTATTTTATATATCATATTGTATTTGTACCAAATTTCTGGGTAAATCCGAGATTGTCAAATATAAAATGTTCTAAAAAATTTTGATGATTTGAGATGTAATAAGCCAATAAGCTCACGTTAGTCTAAAGATATTTGTTTTATTCTGTCACAAAACAATGAATCCAAATAGAGTTAATGATTAATAATGTGTCAGCTGTGCCATCTTATCATTGTAGGATAAACAAAACATATACTAACATACTAACACAGCAAGGCATACATACAATATAAATCTTGCGATATATGTAAGGCAATAATATCAGCAAACTGACTGTATAGGAAAAAAAATGGACAAGCCTGCATCACAGTGGTAAGTTTGTTTGTTTTGCTTTGCACATTATGTAGAAAGTCGTCTCCTCCTCTATCTGTAACTGATTAATCCATTATTTGGTTAAGTCGCTGCAGCCCACTCCCTTCAGCCTCCCACTGGTGTTTTTCTCAGTTAACGGTGGGCCAGCTTGATGCTGCTGCTGCTGCTGCTGGGAGACTATTGGGATTAATGCTGCCGACTGACACTAATCTCATTGTGGTTAAGGCTTTGGAGAGACTGCATAACCTACACCCACTTCACTCTCACTCCCAAACACGTATTTACGGCACCAATCCGCTGGGATATTCATGCCCAGGGAGGGATTTGTGTAGTGGATTCTTTCACTCACTGCTCATCTAATGGGTGGCTTGATTTGATTCCTAAATGACTGATTCTGAAGTCTTGAAAAACTAAACTTAAAAGATACAAATAAACACACAGAAATCACAAACCTATTGTGTGCTTTTATAATTAAACACTATGTCATGATTTTTACTCTTATTAATTATCACTACAGTAAAGCCTTGACGTTGAACTACATATCCAAAAATTCACCCGAGCGGTGAGTCCTTCCACTTATCTGAATAATTATTGAAAGCTCTTTGTTCATGATGAATGATATCTGCTGCTTTTATCAACTTCAGGAGCTGCTGTCACTATATTTAGCTTATATAGCCTGTGTTTCCATGGCTACTACAGTTAAACTGTGGTGGTTAAAGGCAGGAAACCTATACAATCCACATCCTCGTAAATCATGTCAGCAATCACAGCATTTGTATCAGAGTACTAAATCATTTCCACCTGAGTCCTGTAGTAAACATTAACAGAACTTAAAATCATTAAGTCCATAACACTGGCATTGCTCTGTTATATGAATTCATGTGCCCAATTTTTATGTTTGAAAAACTGTTTCAGTAAAAAAAAAGTGTTTTAGTTTGATTTTTCAGTTTCATCTTCACAAAAATTGTGCTGATTAAATTCTGCAAAGCTTGTCTTAAGTTAAGTTGGAGTAACCTGACATGCACTTCCCTAGAAATGTAACTACACATCGCATCAACCCAACCCTCAACAATTACCATCTCAATATAAGGAATAATAATCAAAGCATAATGACTCACAAATGTCTCACTCGAGGGACAAATATGGAAAATATACGTCCACACCAAAAAAAACAAAAAAAAAAAAATGACCAGAACAAAGAGCGTAGGAAAAAGTCCCCGCATTTTATTTGTTTGTATCGGCTGGCACTGCATATAAAACACCAGGACACGACCACAATGTAACTGAACACATAATACACCAGGTGAAGGTGCTGGTTTACACACCGAACAAACGTAAGAAACCTGATTCGATCCTGGGATCAATCCTTTTCGAGCTGTGCCAGGAAGAGTAACTGGTGTAGAAAATGAGTAAATAAATCTGCAAAATCAATCATGCAGCGCTACATGCAGTGACAACCCGTTGTGACTAAAGGAGGAACAGAAAGTACCTTTATGATACTTTCTGCTTTTATTCCCCTATATCGATGCAGTTATTGTGGTTTGTATTTCGAGCTATTCATTTTAAAGCTGTAGGTACTTTTTTTTGCAGAATTGCAATGTTAAAGAGCAAACTTTATACCCATCAATCAATCAGCTATTACAATTGAGTAATACTATGTGTATTCTGAAAAGTGACATTCCACACAATGAGTAATCTAAATATTTTTCATTATACAAAATATAACATAGCAGTTTAATTTATATAGCATATTTCATTATAATTAACCTTGGAGATTAAAAACATAAAAATCTGTGTAGATTTTACAACGCCTTAAGGCAGTGAAAAGCGTCAATTTAAAAAAAACACGCACACAGCTATTGACTGTAAGCCTGTGTGAACCAGACGGTTTTGAATCTGTTTTTGAATGTGAGCACAAATGCTTCTTCCAAAAAATCGGACCACAGTAACTGAAAGCACCCTCAGCATATTTGAATCTGATTCTAGGAACATTCAAAAGATCTGCACCTGATGACCTGAGAGGTCTGATTTGGTTATAAACAGTGAGCTAAATCACAGATCTCCTGGGAGGGCCAAACCACTGAGAGCTTTGTGACCTAATAGAAGGATTTTAAAGGTAATTCTATATTGCACTGGGAGCCAATGAAGAGAGTTTAATACTGTGGTAATATGGTCAAATTTCCACGTACCTTTAAGGACTCCATCTGCTGCATATTGAATGAGTTGAAGTCACCCTACTGATGCAAACAGAGCATTACAATAATCTAACCGGCTTGATATGGGACAAATTTCTCAGAGTCAGTGTGAGATAAGAATTTTCACATCTTTTAAGAGATTTCAAAAACATTATTTATCAAAACATTATGTTTAAATTCTTTATGCAGACTACTTATAACATAATGAATGTGTAAACACAGGACTGCACATGAGCCTGAAAAACGTGTTTTCTACTCCAGTTTTCCACAATGATTTTATTTCTGTTTAAATATTAATTTGTCTGGGTTCTCCATCCTGTGCTCTCGGTCTCCTCTGTCTCACCTTATTTTTAAAAAATCCTGGAAATACCCTTTGTTTTGAGTAGTTTCATGTCGGAAGTATTTCTTTTACGTAGTAAAACTTGATGTATGTTTATGGGGGTTTTCTTGATGTTTTTGTGCTTTTTATTGTTTTTGGTCCATTATAACCAACAGAAGGCAGACATCTCTATAGTTCATTTTTTACAAAGGGCAACTTGCACTGAAGGAATCTAGAAAATATCACATATGGGAGAAAAAAAATGTTTATTTGATTTTGTGTGACTTCTTCATTTAAATTATAAAACCCAAAGCTAACCTCAAACCTTAGCGCGTACTCCATTAGGATAAGGTAAAAGTGACCTCGACCCCCTCCTTGAGATCATGATGTTCTCAGACAAGGTGAGTTTTGATGACGGCACATTCTCTGTAGTCTGCGGCATGCTAAACAACTCCAGATGGTTCATGTTGCCACTGTAATCGTCAAAAGGCCAAGTCAGTGCTGGTACAGTGCTGTTTGTAGTAAACACCATGAAAGAAAAGACAGGTTCCAAAACAGAACATAAGGAAAGCATTGTTAAGCTAGAAAGATACGGGGCATTTTGCTCCAATGAAGTCCAAATTTCAAGAGTTGAATCAGACATCTGAATTTTCCTTTCAGACGTCTGAATTTTCCTTTCAGACGTAAACCAAATATCATGGATTATCTACACTATGTTTCACCTTCTTTAATTAAAATAACTGGACTTTTATTAAATTGGTTTGTAGGAAGAACTTCTTAAAATGTTAACCTATATATTCTTCAGGTTTCATTTAAGAAACACTTTTTTTATAGCTTGACCTCTCGAGGTCATTTCCTTCACCTGCAACTGAAGAAAATGGAAAATCCAGAGAGACTCGCATCTGCTGACGGATTTTTTCTGAATCACTTTTGTGTAGGTCACCCGTGACTTCCTTAAATGAGGTCTTTCAGGTGTGACTAAGAAGTATCCTCTATACAGCCAGGCAGTGAACCTGTACCTCTGAGGAGCAGGTCATAAATCTGCCGTCCTCTGGTGTAACTGTCGATGTCAATGTCAGTCTACTCCAACACACTGGCCTCCTTTCAATTAAATCAGGATTTATGATACATTTACAATAAAGCCCAGGTGGACTTCAAATATAAGCTTCATTGAGTAGTAGATATGGTCCGGCCCTCCTGATCATCATCCAACTAAACAGGATCAGACAAATATGACTGACTACACATACACATGTCGTATATAAGGACTGAGTCATAGTATACAAAATGTGAAGTCCAAACCATTTCACCTAATGTACTCCCAGTTCTGTTACTTCTCTGCCTACAAGACAGGCTTGGTGTAGTGAAATGTAAAACTGTCAAGGCTTCAAATTACAGCATGTGTTACCTTAGACTATTAGTGGCTTCCTTTTCCTTCCTTCACTCTCTGTGGTCTAAAACAGTAAAAGTGGACACTTGATGACTTTACATCATAGAAGTTTAACCTGGAAATGAAAATCGGATTTTTCCGTTAAGAAAAAAGAAAGAAGCAGAAGAGATTTCTGATGCCACTTCGTTATCCAAACTATTGTACTTCAAAGATAACTCCAAAAATGTACAACCAGAGTTAAAATTGCTGTTATGGTCTGGTTGAACAAAGAAGCAGATTCTTGTCATAGAAAAGTTATATTATGTCAATTTAGTTGAGTCTATGTGCCCTGTTAAGTGGAAACAACCTTTCTCAGACTGTCCCTGTTCACATATTTTTTTTAGATTAGCACCCACTGAAGTTTAAACCAACTTCATCTACCCACAAAAAGTTTAAAATATAAATAGTTTCAAGGTAGTACAAATGGTAGTGTGCATACTCATAACTCCCTTGTAAGAGATCTGTGGCCCTAAAAACTTTGATAGCCTTCTGTATGTTAAGCCATGTGTGGCAAATAAAACTGTATAAATAAATGTGACAAAGAGTGACAAAGGAGCAGCATATTAAAAAAATATCTGTCTCCTCCTATTTCCAAGTTTCAAGTATCATTACAGATGCACCTATACTGTAGCGCTTGCCCTTCGTTTTCAGATTACTCATGTGATAAATGGAGAGGCTGACATCATCTTGCTTGCTCCATTAATACAGCATTCTTCACATTCCACTGACAACAATAGATATTTTCTTGGCCGCTCTCTGACCGATCAACCTGTTTACACTTCCTTGTCAGATCACGGTTTATTCATGAGAATTGTCCAGAATGGTGAGAACAGGAAACGCGGCTTTCTCCGCGGCGTTCCTCAAATCCACAAACAGCCAGGAAAGCATCGCGGAACGATCTGAAGCGCACCAGCAAAACCCACGAGGGGGGTTTGCTCGCTATGGAGTAGAGGGACGCAAGAGGAAGCAGAGGAGACATGAGCTTGTATGCTTTCTTCAGCTTCCACGACACCCACATACAAGCTCGTAGACACAGACACACACACATGCAAACATCAAAGCGCTCGGATGAAGGCTACAGCATGAACTGAAGCCTGGTCAGTCAGATCCTGCTGTGTTGCTGGAAAGCAGAGAGCTTTGATGCAACATCTTAATAAATGCAGGGTCCCAGCTTGTGGTTTAGAGAATGGGCCCAAATAGCTTAAGAATGAGCCGCACCAAAGCAGTTGGCTTGTTGTGGGCTCCAGTTGCTGCCTGGCATTGCATAAGAGCTCAAGAATACAATGGTTTTTCAGCAAGGCATGTTATAAATAAAACCACAGAGAGCATTTGATGACAGCGGCTTAACTCTACCTCAGATCCTCTACTGGAAATGTTTCTGACTGCAGACATCGTGCGACGTGTTTCGATTTTTGCCTACCATGCTTTACAGCTTCAGTGCTTTTCCTTTAAAGAGTTTTCAACTTTTGCCAAATATAATCAGTAAGTAAGCATGAATAGGCCATCTGCAGGTATATAAAAGTGTAATATCTGCTATCTTGTGCAAGCACTATAATAAAAGAAAGGGTCTGATATTGCCGACATTAACAGTGTTATATAAAAAAAGCAAAGCTGTTTGGTTTATTTCAGCTTTATGAAAAAAAAACAAAGCCCATATGGCATTGTCTTCATAGTAAAGACAGTTTTGTGTTATCAGCTGCACTCCCCTGTTAAACTGCAACTGTCACACTTTTTATGGTGGTGACATTTTAGCTGGACTGGAGACATAGGGCCATAAAGCAGATAAGCGGGGAAATATTGAAGATGATTAGAAACCATTATTGGCAGAAAAACTGATGTGCTAATGTGGATCAGTAATCCTGAACCAACTCAAAATGCGTAAATTGAATAAATGGATGCAGCTCCTATAGAGCGCACACACAGATTCTGTTTAAAAACACCTCATTAAATCAGAAAGAGTCATCAACACTGGAGCATCAACAAGTTACAGAATTAGCATCCGAGAGTCAAAAAAAAGGGGGAAAAAAAGAGCTGCACGGCATATGGCTCAGTCAAGCCAATGCCATTGTGTCTCTGTGGACCCACTGGAGACACAACAGGTGTGTCAATATGACAAGCATTCAACCAATCCATCGTGTCTCCCTCATATAAACACTGAATAAATATAGATGCTCTCCATTTTCACTCTCAGCAGTGCACAGAAACAACAGATGAAATGCAAACACTTTGAGATCGTGCCAAGGTCAAGGGAAAATCACAGACTATTTAAGCGTGTCATCATCCGTTAAGTCATAAATATACACTTTTAAGAGGGGGGGAAAGCAGCTTTTGTTGCTTCTAGGTGACTAAGATTTTAAGATTAATCAGACTCTAGTCACATGTACTTGGACACATTTGTTCCCTTTTCATATGTATAGCATGCAAACGTACAAGAAAAAAAACGGGGAAAAAAATAACAGAGTTGATGGAGGAGTGCACAGTTCATATGCTCAGCTCTGACTACACTATTCAGTGTTTTGTCTTCAACAACCTGATTATCATATTTTCCAGAAGCCTCCTCCTCACGTGGGCAAATGGTGTTGCTACACAGCAACAAGTTTTGTCATATCCCCAGCGTTCACGTAGGAAGTCATTTTATTACACTATTACTGTAGTTTCCTCTTCACAAACGCTCAGATGATGCCAAACAGAATTTAGATGAACAGGTTGGAGAAAACTGGCTCGTGCCCTCCGCGAACAGACGATAGAAAAACGGTGCGTCGGACTGCCAGTCTCCCACCAGATGGTAAATGAGAGAGACACGGGCGATCGAACAACAAATACAACCGATGAGATTAATCAAAAAACAGCCAATGGATATGAGGGGGGAAGCTGAGGTAAAGAGTGGTTTCCAAAATATTAGTACTATTCAAATATGGAATTTTTTAGATTTCTTTTTCTTTTAAATATCCCCCGGAAGTCTTTTCAATGCAAATTCAATAAATGAAATGTATAAATTGTATGTGATTGACATTCTTTGTGCATTACACTGGCGTCTACATCATCCTTAGTGGGTAAACCTGAAGGTTATTTATTTATTCTTTGCGTCAAACGGATTTAAGATAAGACAAATTGTCAGTTTAATAGTTGGACGCATCACCGCTGCCAATTTCAGGCCATCAAATCAAATATTTTATCTCAAAAATGGGAGTCTCGGGACTCAGATTCCTATTAGATGTAAAAGGCCGCGTGGAGAATAAATCCGTTTTACGCACGCGGGTGAAACCGCGCGCAGTCTCTCTGCTTGTGTTTGTAGGGTATCACGGAGAGAGAGAGAGAGAGAGAGCTCATTTGCATACAGCTGAATAGTTATGTCCCCCCGTCCCGCACACCCGCATAAGGGCGAGAGAGGGACACGCGCCGCAACAATAGGAGGCACGCTGCCATTAACCGTAAAAATACTTGGGTGGGCATGAAGGGGCGCACGCGCTGCAACATTAAACACAACTAGAATAAGATGTTCAGAAGGGAGAAAAAACAGAATGGAAACATAATGCGTAATGTAAGTGTGTGAGCGTAAAAGAGAAATTTTATTGGAGCTGAGAAAAGGCCCTTTTTCTAAATTAAAGCAAGCGTGTGTTTTTAGTGGGATCATTTGGGTCTGGGAGTTGTAAGATATTGGCTCTTGTGCTTCTGGGTTTGGTCTGAAAAAAAAAAGTAACATTCTGAAAACTCAAAAACAACTCAAAAGATTGTTCCCCCTGTAATCGCATTTCTGTTTTCATTGTTTGTCTTACATCCCGAGGGAGGCGCACATGTGACCCCACAGAGAGTGGAGGGTCCTGGAAGGATAGCCCAAGTGTGCGAGGCTCCAGTGCTGCAGTAAGGGCTAATTAGGCGTGCAATTGAGTGGAACCGGGGGTAAGGAAGGTACAAGGAGAGTAAGACAGTAATTGAATTTCTGCTTTCCATTCTCGAAGTTTCGGCTCTCCTGCGCTGTCCCCTCTCATTGTGCAAAAAAAAAAAAAAAGAAAAAAAAAGTGTAAATGTGCGCCCCGCATATTGTGCGCTAAAAATAAGTCAGCAGATGTTGGGGGCTTGTTAATAATCGCCCGGTATCCATGGTGGTCAGTCATCTCTCTGCCAGTGGGTATTAAATCTGGATAATTGTTGGGGTGGAAAGAGAAGGGGGTTGAATATGTAAAGTGGGCGGTGCCAGCTGGGTGAGTGGCAGTTTATGTAATGAGCAGCGCAGTGGTAGTCTATATATCTGGGAGGAGACACACAAGGGTTCATTCAGTAGTAATAAGACGAGTGATGAACGTCCGTGGCGCACTGACGCACCGACTTGAGCACCAAAACAAGCTCTGAGCCGCGCGCACACAGAGGAGTTGACCATTGTGGAGTACAATATCATGCAAGGAGAGGACGCCTGCTGACGGAGTGAGACACAGCTGTGGATATTGGTCTTCCCTCACCTTTGGATAACTTGGAGATTGGAAACGCTTCCTCTGGACGCTTTTGACGCACGGCAACAAGGAGCTATTGAGGACTCCTCGGGAGTGGAGGATTTATAGCGTTTCGTGGAAGGGTTTTTTTAATACCCTATTTGTTTACCTCGGCGTCAATACTTCGGAATAAGAAGGTTTTGCTGCGTGAGTGGCTGGTGACGCGGCTGCCCTGGAGAAACAAGAAGGATGGCAGCCTGGTTCACCTTTACCATCGCATTTAGCACCACGTTAATATCACAGGTATGAAAGAGGATGTACATCTCCTTGGTGGTCCTGAGACCTCGGCGAAACCAGATGGAGAGCCGCCTGTTTAATTTTCCCCCCCTCTTTTTTTTATAACAGAATAAGCTTCATGTTGCTGCACGACGTTTTCTTAAATAATATTTCCTTCTCTTTTAGGTATTTGGATCCGGAGTTTTTGAGCTGGATCTCCACGAATTTAAAAATCACAAAGGTCTGCTTGCAAACGGAGACGCATGCAAGCCCAACTGCAGGACTTATTTTAGAATTTGCTTGAAGAACTATCAGGCTGTGGTCTCTCCAGGTGACTGCATCTTTGGAAGTACAATGACACCAGTGCTGGGGACAAACTCTTTCAGCGCCAAGGACAGTGGCACTTTACCTACACCGATTCAAATACCCTTCAACTTTGGCTGGCCGGTAAGGGCGTGGAGCAGCACATCCACTTTATTTGTTTCACTACAGCGATTGCTATTATGTTGTTTTCGGGGAACTGCTATGCATTTTGGGAGCGCACCGATTATTGGTCAGCTAGTCTAATCCATATCATTAGGTAATACTCTTTCGACTAACAGATTGGACTGCTGCCATGTCGTTCATTTCAAAATCCAGAAAGGCTCTCGTGATCACTGTGAGACATATTTCCTCGTGCAGTCTTAAGTCTGATTTGAATTTCTCTTCTCAATTAGCAGCAGCCCATGAAATACAAAAATAAGCAAGATATAGGCTCTCGTCTAAATTGCGAGAACTCTTTTTTTTAATGGCTATAATCTTTGTAGCATGTATTAACGGCATATGTTTTCTCTTTAGGGGTCCTTTTCATTAATAATTGAAGCCCGACATTCACCTTATGGAAACCTACCTGTAGGTAAGTGCAGCCTTTTTTACCACAGGAGGGAGCTCTGTGTGTAGGTTTAACACACTCCAGTCGGTTTACCATTTTTGCACACTTAACATGCATAAAAGCAGAAAAAAATTAGGCTGTTAAATGCAGTTTAGTCACTGAAGTGTTCCCCCTCTACCTCCTGTTAATTGTTCATCATTTCAGACAATTTTCACGCCTATTCATGCCTTTGTTATGAACTTCAGAACACCTTTTTCATTCTTATACCCAATACAATTGAACTTCCTCTAGTTTATTTTTGGCGTGGGAAAGAGCTGTGGGCTTTGGTGAGAATACTCAGTGCCTGCCAAAAGCCCCTGACTACATCTTCCTGTATTTTACACCTTACTCTGTTCTGCCCTTTGGAAGAGGGGACTGGGCCTGGGAATGTTTTTGCTGACGGAAAGAAAGAGGAAATTTCAACCTGAGTTTATCTTTCATCTAAGCTGTATGGGATTTGATAAGGGATGCAGCTTGGCACTGGGCAGATTATTAAAGCAAAAGTGGATGACTTTTGACCTCGCAAGCCATTTATGATGCATAAGTGACATAAAACCATAATCAATCCAGGACATGGGCAGGTTTAAACTCTAAACTTCCTCCATTAATTCTGACTTCCTCTTCCTTCTCCTCTTTTTTCTTCTTCTTCATCTTCTTTCAGAAACCAACAACCAAGACGCTTTGATTAGCCTCTTTACCATCCAAAGACAACTTGGTGTAGGAACTGACTGGTCTCAGGACACACTGGCCGATGTGCAGACAGAGCTGAAGTATTCGTACCGATTCATCTGCAATGAAAGTTACTACGGAGAAAGTTGTTCCAAAAAGTGCACGCCCAGGGATGACCGATTCGGCCACTATACCTGCACCCGTGATGGACAGCTATCCTGTCTGCCCGGCTGGAAGGGGAAATACTGCGAAGAACGTAAGCAACCAGCTAAATAATCTTTATGTTTTACAACTGTCTGGCTCACTTGCTATCAGTAGTCTGTTCTTGGTGGTCACAGTCTCTGTAGTTGCTTTAATTCAATCTGATTGTAATGAGTTTTTGGATAGTGTTCTGCAGGATTTGGTGGACAGGCCTTACCTTAAAGCTGTTAACTGTCCAAGACTCTGATGAATCTGTTCCCACTCTGTACATCGCCCTTTGCTCTTCATAATCATTATAATGGTTTTCTGCCTATAGAGAGAAATGCATAAGTTTGATATCAGCTGTTGCTAGTATGTGAGTTGTGTAACCCATAGGTCATCATCCTGAAGGCCACAGGATGTTTGAGTGCTATAACTAGACATGACCTCATGATATCTGGCAAGTCTGATAGGCAATTTTGGTGTGGAATGCATTTTTCATAGCTGTTTGCTTCATATAATTTGTAATCATATAATTCTGACGTGCAATTGGTGGGTTTGTGGGTTCTCATTGAATATGGGTTTTCTTGGCGGGGGGAGGCTTAGCACGACAACAGGCACATTATACTTGTGCAAACCCACTTGGCCGGATCGTGCACCAACACTCCCAAGATTTGGAAAGTTCTGAATGAGCCTATGAGGAGGCTCAATGCCATTTGGCTCCACAATACCAAGGGCCCCCTTTCACCAAAACAAATTAATCAAAGAGTAGATTGGAAGGAGGCACCGTGAGAGTAATAGTTACCATGTGCTGGATATGTGACCACACGGGTGACAGCGGATCTGTCATCCATGTCACTTGGCGGTGAAAGAGAAATTGGCATGTGCTATTTTGACTGTGGCGCCAAATTCTAACCAGATGGGCTCACGTGTTGCAATTACACACACATCAATCGCCACTGACTACAGAAAATATACATGAGAAAGACAGATTGGGCATCTTTCAGAGGCCATAATTTGCCTTCTCGCTCACATGCTCCCATACATACATTTTAACAAGCCCGGCCGTTCGGGGCCATAGTGTAGTTTGAAGGAGCTTAGTAGCAAACACATTAATGCAGAAACACACACTGTGGACACTTGCGCACAGTGGTAGTAGTAGTAATCACGTGACACAAATGGCTAGCTAACTCAAGCTAAGTCTACGCGTATTAGCGAGCATTTACCTGCCGTTTCTGTCCAGGTAAATTAAAGGGAGAGCTGTTAATTTGTGTTTACTACTGTACCTTCAGAAAGCGCGTGCCCGGTAACTTAATCTGCGGGCGCGAGGGGGTGTGCGCGCGGGCATTGATAGAAGGAGCCCAGGCGACTGCACGCGCCAAGGTTAATCGCAGCATTATTATCCGCCACGCGCCACCGATGTTTAGTCCCCTTCCATTGTTGGGCGCGCGGTAGTGGCAGCTGCAAATATGGTTCTGGCAGACCACAAACAACAATAGTGACAGCTGTCTGCTATTGAGAGCGAGCATCTGTTCTGGACTAAACCGGCCGCTTACTGTCAGTCGCCTGATATGTTGCCCCGGCGAATCAGTGTCATGACCGGTACACTTAAAACAGGACAAACAAACTCTCACCCCCACCCACACACACACACAAACGACCCACCCAGTGGCAGCTGTGGGTGTGGCGGACAGGTTTAGATCAAATGGAGGCTTCTGAGGAAAGTTGAGCCTCACCAAGGCCCCGTGCACTTTAATATACAGAGCTTACAGTTGGCTATTTCAAGGAAAGCCTCGGTTGTTGTGTGCCTAATGGCAGTGCGAGGGGCTTGTGTGACATTTTAGCTTATGGTTTATTTTTAACAGTATGGAAAATGTGAAATTGTCACGCCTGATGTATTGTGTCAGGAGGAACAGGTGGACAACAGGCAAAGAACAGTAAAAGAGCAGCAGCCTTACTGTAAGTTTCATTTTTTTTCTTTCTTCTTTCTGCTTGTAGCTATCTGTCTGGAGGGTTGCAGCGAGAGGAATGGAAACTGCACCAAACCTGGCGAGTGTGTGTAAGTATTAATAATTGCAAGTGTTGAAATATGTGTTGGCTGTTAGGAAAGGAGCACATATGGGCACAGCGTCAGCTCCTTTCATGTGGAAGGCCTGGGTTGTTTTTCACTCAACTTCTTCACTCAGCTGCCTCCCAGTTTATGTGCAACAAAAGCACTTTTATCATCCGAGGATCCACATGAGCTGAAATATTTCCATATGATTCATTAAGTGAGGCTGAAGTTCACGTCAGCGTTTCGGTCCGCGCCCTCTCTTCACAGCATCACTCACTGACTTCTCTGCTTCCCATGTTCCCTCCTTGTCACTGCCCTGTCTCACTCACCAGCGTGGATAATTCACACACACACTCACCCACTCGCTGTGAGAAATTCCTCCTGATTTTTATTTTTGCCCTCTTTTTAGGCACAAATCCACCATTCCCACCACTAAAACCATCCCAGATTGAGGTTAAATCCTTTAGATACCAGTAAAGCTGCTCCCATGTCTCTGCGCACTAAGTAACAGAAAAATGTTTTAACCTTTAAAAGAGCATCTTAAGTCCCACGATCCTAGGAAACTTTAGGAAGCATCTTAATCTTTAAAAAAATATTTTTGCTTGGGTATTATTATATTATAATTAGTCTTAGCATTTACTTCTACACATGCTTTACATACATTGTACAACCTACCTGTACAAATGAAGTGCACTTTCACTGAGTGATGAGCGATAAACTAACTAGGTTTTACTAATGCAAGATCTCACTTTTAGCCAAGTGAAAGTTTGGGTTTTTTTCAGATTTCTGTGATGCATTAAGTAATCATATAATGATTGTGTCCAACTGTGGTATGACGCAGTTACTGATGTTAACCGATTTCTTAATATTAACATCCAGTTAATCTGTTACAGCGATATTTAATCTGAGTTATTTGATGGTTTAATATGAACTTCAATCGCAACACTTTTAGCATAAGAAAAAAACAAAGACTAATGTTTTAAATTTCTTTCGTTCTTGTTTTAATTTTTCAGATGCAGAGATGGCTGGCAGGGCACGTTCTGTGACGAGTGCAGGAAGTACCCGGCCTGCAAGCACGGTACCTGCCAGCTGCCATGGCAGTGTAACTGTCAGGAGGGCTGGGGAGGCCTATTATGTGACCAAGGTACGGCAGACAACTTGGCTCACTGCTGCTATTCCTTTTTAAAAAGATCCTCTCATATTACTTGCACCCTGTTTTCATTTGAATTAACTTGAAAGCATTAGTAAATTAGGTTTCCTCTGAAGTGTTCTATTCATAGCTTTCTACACATCCGGGGGTAGATAGGTTGTGTGTGTGTGTGTCCTGCAGACACCCTGTAAACAAACACTCTTCTCCTCTCTTCCCCAATCCAGACCTGAACTTCTGCACCCATCACCATCCCTGCGTGAATGGCGCCACTTGCATGAACACTGGCCAGGGAAGCTATACGTGTACATGCTTGCCAGGCTTCACGGGGGTCAACTGTGAGCTGGAGATGAAGGAGTGTGACAGCAACCCCTGCAGGAATGGGGGGACATGCACAGTAAGTAGGAAACTAAGCGGTGCATGCCCATCTTTAGGTTTCAAGATACGCTGCTGATCTTACTTACTCACTGACTTTTTTATATTTCCGTTTCCCAAGAATCTGGAGAGCGGCTACATGTGCACCTGTCCCCAGGGCTTCGAGGGTTCCCACTGTGAGCACAGCCTGCTGACCTGTGCTGACTCTCCCTGCTTCCACAAGGGGAAATGTAAGGAGAAGGACAACGGGCGCAGCTACATGTGCGAGTGTCCCCGAGGCTACACCGGGCTCAACTGCGAGAAGAAAGTGGACAAGTGCACGTCGCTTCCCTGCGCTAATGGTACGGTCTTCCTTTCCTCTTTGCCACCCCCCCCTTTTTTTCTGAACTTCCCCTTCCCCCCCCACTCCAATTCCTGCCACTGGAACAACAGGAATTGGTGGGAACTTGGTGTCTATTGTCCTCCATGTAAACACTCGGCAGCTTCGAGCAGCAGCTTGTAAATGTCACCACAGCTTGCTGTGGTTGTTGATGAAAGGGGACAAATATCCAGCGCAGTTCAATTTCTGTCCTCATGTAAACACAGAGGGCTCTGGGATTGTTCTGCGCTGGGAGAACAATATGCAGCGCTGCGGTCATACTGTGGATTCAGTGGAAATGTGTGAACTCAAGCGGCCTCGCGGGAGGGATTATGGAGATTGTGTTCTCTGTCTTTGATTATGAAATGCCTCAGTGTCGAAACGTCTCTCACTCTGTTTGCTAATGGTAGCTTTTGAGTTTCCTCCGAACCTGTATTCGTTGATGCTTATGATCTACATCCGCTTTCTCTTTTTTTCATAGGAGGTCTGTGTCAGCTCCACGGTGGCAACCGTGTGTGCAGCTGCCGCGCAGGGTTTACCGGCCAGCGCTGCGAAACCAA
This sequence comes from Oreochromis niloticus, assembly GCF_001858045.2. Lineage (NCBI taxonomy): Eukaryota > Metazoa > Chordata > Actinopteri > Cichliformes > Cichlidae > Oreochromis > Oreochromis niloticus. Next base: position 5,787,537 of record NC_031980.2, read on the forward strand.
CATCAACGAGTGTAATGGAAACCCCTGCCTTAACGGAGGCACCTGCCAGGATCGAATCAACGACTACACCTGCATCTGTCCTGCAGGCTATGGAGGGCGAAACTGCGACCGGATCCTGAACGAGTGTTCCCTTCGGGCCTGCCTCAATGGGGGTACTTGCAGTGGAGGAGGTGGTCCGGGCAAGTCTCCAGCAACTTGCACCTGTCCCGCTGGCTTCACTGGACCCCAATGCGAATATTTCGCTGTCACCTCTCCTGTGACCACCGGAGAGAACAAAGATGGTTTCCAGTGGGCGGCGGTTTCTCTGGCTGTTGGGCTGGTGGCACTACTGGTGGTGCTGTGCATGGTGGTCTTGGCCTTGAGGCACATCCACAGGCAAGCCCAGAGGCAGCGAAGAGAATCAGAGACTATGAACAACTTGTCCAGCAGTCAGAGGGATAACCTGATCCCAGTGTCCCAGCTCAAAAACACCAACCAGAAAATCAGCCTGGAAGTAGACTGTGACTCAGAGAAATCAAACTTTATTCATAAAAATTATCACTTGGACCCTTACAACTCGAAATCAAAGGAGTTCAAGGACGAAAAGTCACAAGAGGATAAAAGTCTTATTTATGACAAGTGTTTAGATGATAAAACGCCTTTGAGTAGAGTGTACAGGTAAGAGAAAACATCTTTGCATGTCTTTATACTCTCGTCTTGGCTGCGATAATGTCTGTTAAAGAACTATTTATTCCACTCACATAGATAGTTTGTATATATACAGGGCTCTGCTGAGTAGAAATGACTGTTATGTATGAGAAGCCTCTCTCGTGTAATCCTCATTTGCACCCAACAGTGGGCCCCCCAACCATACATTGCTCTTCATCCACAGAGTTTATATTGAACAATTGCTTAGCTATGCACCGCACACTCTTCTTTGATGCTTCGCCGCATGTGTATACACCTAACGCATAGTTCTGCCATGTGTTTCTAGTTTGCATTAACACAAAGTGTGATTTGTGTTTTGCAGCGAAAAGCCAGAGTGTAGAATATCTACGATATGCTCCTCGAGAGACTCCATGTACCAGTCGGTATTTGTTATAGCAGAAGAGAGGAGGGAATGCGTCATAGCGACTGAGGTAAGGCAAATAAATAAATAAATAAATGAAATAAAATCACGTCTTCATCAGCGTTGCCTTAGATCCTCTATTTGACATCCATTAGGTTGTCCCAAGTGCACGATTCCTCACTAGTACACCAACATTCATAGGAGAAGATGAGACTTGCTGTTTTTCCTTGTTTTTTTGGTATTCTGACCTAAGCTGGGGGGGGAACGCAATCACATGCATTATTGGTTTCTATAAATTATGCTGGCTACACTTTATCTTGGCCATATGATGACCTAAAGTGAGAACCTATAATGATTTCTCGCACATGTTTGGCTCTGCTCGGTCTCAAAGGTGCTATGTTTTAGTGCTGTGGCTTTTAGTGGAATTTTTAGGATGTTTACCTCCAAGCAAAATATAAAAGTGATACCGGAGCATTTGAGCTAAAGGAGAAACTGTTTTTAATTTGCTGTTTTTATGTTGTTCAAATTATTTGGTCTAACTCCATTTTTTTTCTCTCTTTTATCCCACAGGTATAAACTGTGAGTGTCAGAAGGCAAGGGAACGGGGGGGGGGAAGACACAATCAAGGCAGAATGTAATATTCTGGATTGTTTACAAATGCTGAGAAGAGACTGGAGATCATTTTAGATGTTCACTGCTGCTCTGGAACACTTGAGAACTGGAGAGGGCAGAAAAGTCTGCTCTGCAAAAAGGAAAGAAAAACAAAAACAACAAAAAAAGGACAGAAATGAAAAACTTTGACCGAGTGTTTGTATGCAACACATGTACAGTGAAGGACCTCTCTCAGTCGCGACAATGGTTAAATGGACTGGCAAAAAAATAGACTGACTGCACGAGGTGTGACGACAGCATCGGTGAAATTATTAAACTTCTAACCTTGGCCATCCTGGACAGTAAAAAAAAAAAAAAGAGAGATAAAGGGTGGATTGTTGCCCTTTGTATCTGACCTGGCCTTGTGTGATAATCATGATGACTTTGACAGCCAACCAATCAGTAAAAAAGAAAAGGTGCCTAAAGATTTGATCACTCCAAATCCACCCCCCCGCCACCTTTCCCCTTCTTTCCTGCCAGCTTCGCCTGCTATGCAAGACTCAGGGTCCAGACGAGTGAACTCACCCCGTGTCACAATCCAACCTCACCACCACTGAGTTCTGAATGTCTGAAACTAATCTTCAGCCGTCAATCACGTGGAAAAAAGAAAAAAAGAAATGGGGGGGGCGCTGGTTGGACACGTCATGCGCAAGGGTGAAGATCGTATGCAGCCCAAATTCACTAGAAGCCTTAAAAAAACGGGGTTTGAATGCTCAGTTGTGTGCCCTTGTCTGTCCTTGGATCGATTTGCACTACCAAAATAAATAAATAAAAACAATGGGGGAAAAAATACTTTGAAAATCAACAGGGATTTGAAAAGAAAACCACAGGAGCGCAACAGTCAGTGCAGTGCCAGCAAGATCCAAGAGAAAGGGAAAAGTTTGCGCATAGAAAAAAGGTGTTGGGGTTTTTTTGTTTGTTCTTTTTAATGTAACTGAAAACAAGAGACTCAAAACGAGAAGAAAAAGACTGTCACACCACTGCCTGCCTATAATGAATTTCAAAAGTACAGAACCAATAATGTAATTTTTTTTAAATGAGTATTTCCAGAGTTTTAATTTAAATATGACACACTGCTCTTTATATGTTTTATAATGTTATTTTGTATATAATGCATATTTATAAGGACCAAACTTCTGAAGAATAAAAAATTCCGTGAAAATTTCTGGAAAGAAATTATTTTTGGTCTTTTTTTTTTCTTTTACATTATTAACCGTGTGTGTCTAGAACTTATTTATATGTTTAGCTTCATTTCAGCCAACAGCATCGGTTTAATCAGTGCTAACTGCTCTCCTGCAGTAACACAACATCACGTATAATGTTTTGGACATTTGGTAAATGAAGGTCCTTGAATGTAGTATGTCTACCTCGAGTAATTCCTGGAAATGCTGTTGGCTCTGGCCCCACTCACTCAGCCACCCACCCACCCCCTTGTTTCTCTCTCTCCAGCCCTAAATTGGCTTGAAATTCAAATCCGTTTCCACGGATACCACCCCCTCAAGCTGGAAATGGTGAAACAAAGCCCGGCGCGGGGCAAAAGGGGGAATGCCTCCCCACCACCACTACTCTTCTCTCTCTCACCCCTCCCTCGCCATAAAGCTCGTGCGCGCATCCGTGCGCACACGCGCAGCCGTCCAAGCAGATGCCGTGGGGGAGCGCGGTGTGAGTCTGCAGTGCCATAAAAACAGCAGCATATGCCAAGCCTCTCAGCCTGTGCGCACGACCCACAGAGACCTCCTCCCATAAAAAATACACTCAGGCACTTGCATGCTCCCCAACTGCTCTGCCTCCCCTTCAGGGTTAAGAGCAATATTTCAATGCCCGGTTCCGTACCACCCACTCCTCTGCAAACAAAGCTGGAGAGAGGACCTGGCACCAGCAGAGGGGAGGGTGAAACCAGATGGAAGCCAGCGGATCTGCGAGGATTCCACATAAATAAATAAGTCAACTTTTCTAAAATAGAGATCTTTATCAGAGTACTCTTCTTCGTCTTACTACCCTTTACCGTCCTCATCTATTTGCAAAATAGCCACTGTTCCATACAGTTTGGAAGATCGCTTAAGGATCAGTGTTTTTAATTATTATTTTTTTTATTTTGTCTTTTTTCTTTTCTCTCTCTCTCTCTCTCTCTCTCTCTCTCTCTCTCTCTGTGTGTGTGTGTGTGTGTGTGTGTGTGTGTGTCATCCGCATTATCAGAATCTCTCCTGACTCCAATTAACACAAATGCTGCAACAGTCAACACCCCCTAATCAGCAGCAATCAACACTCAGCAGAGAATCTGGATGGTTTTTCCCTCACACACACACACACACACACACACACACACATCCTGTCAGCCCGTTGACCTAGGCATCCTCATCTTCAGCTAGTGTGTGTTCGTTAAAAAAAAAAAGAAAGAAAGGAGTTTGGAAAGGGGAGCTTCCGCACAGGCTCGGAAAAAACATACTTGCTATCACAGTGATGAATCACCCAGTTAAAGGCCTCTCGCGCTGTGGTCATCTGTTACCTGACCCAGCCTGATAGCGCTTCCCACCGTCCCCACACTCACACCTACGAGCAGGAGCGCTCTCTCATCCACACTCCATCGCACATGCTAAGGCTCTGCTCTTTGGCCTCTCGGTGTCCATAACACAGCCAGGCATTTTCATTGTGTTATAATCACAGCATCCTGTTTGTGACCCGGTGACATCAGTTCCTGTTTCCTCCCTGATTAAAAAAAAAAAAAAAGCAGAACATGCCACTGCATGCTGACTGCTTTTCTCACGCATCGTTTTCATTTCGTTCTGTACTCGCACACATGACTCGGGCTCTCAGGAAACATCCTCAAAACAAGCCAGGGCCCAGACAAACACACTAATCAGTGCTATTTATTCCCAATCTAGGAAAAGGGAAGAAAATAAAATGTATAAATTGATGTGTGAGCGAAGCAGATGTTGAAAGTGCCAATCAGGAGTTGAAAGCTGCAGGTTGTCTTTCTTTTTATAGCTGGAGCTCTTGTGGTTTGTTAAAATCCTCAACTGGCTTCAAACAGCATGAGTGTGTTGTTGTTGGCCTGTGTGTCCTTGCCCTGCCCTGTTAAGGTGAGCCTGATCCAAATATTGATAGTACCGATACCAACCCTGGTATCGCTATTTGTATCGGATCAATACTAGCACAACAGGATTGATACTTTGTTGCACTATGAAAAATGTCTAAATCTTTTTCTGTTCAAACATCACGTTTATTGTAGTTATAGCCTACAGCACATTTAAACACCAGAAGCTGAAACAAAGTGCTTTAGAGACAGACATATTTACATTCAGGGTCTCCAAAAACAGTTTCAAAATACACGAAAAGCTGAAAGATGTGTTTTACTGTGTTAACTGAGTACTATGGAAAGTAAAAATCACCACAGTGATTTAGTAGTTATTAAAATGTGTTAAGAAGTTAACAAATTGATGATGATTCAGCTCATAAATAGTGACACACTGACACACACCCTCCCCTACATAAGCTGCCTTTCTAGGTTACACTTATCAGCATCTGTATCTGTACTGGTACTGGTATCTGCAGTGCTGGCCCTGTATTTACTTAGCATCAGATCTATAGTAAAATTTGCAGTATGGAGCAGCACTACTGCCCTTGCCCTGCTCTTATAGCTGTCTCGTTAATTAACAGTAGGTGTCAGTAAGAATCCCCCCCCCCCCCCCCCCCCACACACACACACACACACACAGGAAACAGGGGATCAGTACATGCCAACATAAAACCTGCAGGAACCCTTATGTTTAACTTAAATGCCACACTTCTAGAGCAATAAGCAGATCTGCTTTTACTTGCACTGCAGCGAACCTTAATCAAAACGTGAACCATTCAAACACACTGTACAGTTTATTAACACACACCCTCATCTAAGATAAACATGCATTGACCATAATGCCTTCCTAGTTACTTTTAGATCCAAATGACCTGTCCTAATTACCCCCTAACCTTTTATCTAACATTTGTAAAAGAATGCATACCCTGTGTCACTGCATATATGTGTGGGAAAAAATAGGGGTCAGGAGGTTTTACTAGGATATCAGGACTAATTAAACATGTATGAGACTATCAGCATGGGGCTTGACTGATGATCTTAGATTGGTTGATGGCAAAGACAAATGAATGTATGATAAACGGACGTGTGCAAACATCGGAGAAGTGGGTGCCACTGAAGTCCTTGGCAGGCTGTGGTGAGAGCAACACAAGATAATGTAGCAGAGAGCTTGAGAAGCGGATGGACATGAAGGCACAATGGGCTGGAAGCTCGTGCATGCAGTACAGGGTCGCTCAAAGGGCTGGATGGGGTGTAGCTTTAGATTTATGAAGAGCTGATACAGTGGCCTGGCCTCTTATCAAGACAGATAATGCCAGCTATTTATAGATAATCTATGTATTGAGCACAGATGAGCCTCTGCTATAACTGTATATCAGATCTAACAGGAGTGGTGGGCACTTTTGTGTGTTTGATCAGATCTGAGGCTGGATCTTTCTGTGCATCCCATCTCTTTTATTTTGTCTTAACTGAGTTCCATGTTTTAGCTGTGTTGGCACTTTGCCATTTTCTTTCTTATTTTTTTTTTTAACAGGGTTTCAAATGCATTTTAAATCTTACATGAAGTAGAGACCCATACATGCTATTATTTTGCAGGAAATCCAAAGAAAATACGCTTGATTATTACAATATATATGAGGGAACCTGTGTTGAAAAAGCTGGAATAATTCAGAAAGAGTGTGCTTCCTGATTATAACTTCAAGAAAAGCATTGAATCTGGTTAAGGTTTTGGAGTTTAAGCTAGTAGGCTTTTTGGTGATTGTCACCTACAATCACCTGCTGTAGCTACACAGACAGAAAGAGGATCAAAGCTCAAATTAAATGTTATGGTGTCGTAATGGGTCCCAATTAGATACATAATGCATGCAAAGACTGACTTGAAAAGATGGACGTAGCCACAGTAAAGTTATCCAATGAATGGCCCACTTCCTTTTTGAAGGCTCGACTTGGGCTAAAGCCTATCTAGGGTGAAATACACCCTAGATACACCCTGGACAGGTTGCCAGTCCACTGCAGTGCTAACACAGAGAGACAGACAACGTTTTAGGCATACATACACACCTACAGCAAAATTTGGAACCTAACATGCATATTTTCGGACTGTAATAGGAAGTTGGAGTAGAACCCACACAAGCAGAAAGAGAACATGCAAACTCCACACAGAAAAGAAAGCTAGTTGGTAGATTTGAACCCAGGAACACAGAAGAATAAGTTGGTAAGTAAGTAAATAAGTAAATCCTATTAATTAATATATATATATATATATATATATATATTTATAAACATTTTTCTTTATTTTAATTTTAGGCACCATCGGTTCACCACACAGTGCCACACTGCTTATGTATTATCAAAAATTGAAAAAAAAGAAAAGAATAAAAGAAAAAGAAAAGACTAATACATACCTAGTTTACATAAAATAACCTGTGTGCTTTTTGTAAACATTGAATTAATGAACACTTGAAAGTAACTGTGATCATTTAATCAATATCATAGTGATACTAATAATTGGTTCATTTGAAGCTTAAGTGACTGTATTTTTCCAGGATGCCATAAAGTGAAGTCAGGAACCCTGACTTTTTGAGTAGTGGGAATAAATAATATGCTTTCTCTCTTACACATGTACATCCATATAAGGTCCTGTGTAACTCCCTGCTATACCAGATGTGGTTTCCATCTCTCCTGTGTAAAGTCATATCTTTCAAATTAGAATACTTTATTTGTGCTTTGTATCAAAGTGAAGCAGTTGTGTATGTGTTCTTTTTATGTGGTGAAATAAAATGTGTGGATCCTATAGGGAATCTCCCATAAGAACATCTGATGCAATGCCTTGGTATGTTGCTTGGTTCCTGCTGAGGCCCTGAAACGCTTCGGGAAGTTGCATCAGCCGTATGAATCGCTAAAGCTTGTGAAGAGAGTGACAACGCATTGGACCAATCACAGATTTATTTGTTTTGAGTGACAGTTCATCGAGCAATCACATTAAAAGATGGCAATGCCGGTCAAGTCATTTTTAACCAATAGTGTAAGGAAATTTTTTTCTAATCCCGCCCTATTTGGCGCACCGAAATCTGTTTGGGCAAACGGGATTATTTGGTAACGCCCCTTTAAATATAATTGGTGTTAAACGGTAGGAGAGGACCCGCCTACGTCCTGCGGACTCTATAAAAGTAAGATCCCTGCTTCGCCATGTTATCGAGGAAACGCGTCAGACTAGAGGTACATCTTGGTGGGTATATTAATACCATCTGGGCGTTAAAAGCGGTAACATCTGTGAATCCTCGATCCTTTAATTCGTTTTTTTGTTTTAAACCAACCATCACCAGCCGGCAAGCAGCTGGCAAAAGCGGGTTTTGTCTTTTTTCGACATTGAGCTAAGGGCCAAAGCGGCTGCCATGGATTTTTAAGGCATAATGCGGCACCTCTAATGCAATGGCAATGCACAGTGCAAGGCAAAACAAACAGCGAAATTCCATCTTCGCAACTGCCAAGCAGTTGGGCTCAAATACCGTCCGCGGTATACCTGCGAGCCAACCGGTACCTCTGCTCCTGGACCGACGGAAGCTAACGCTAGCTAGCTAGTCATCTTAGCTGGTTTAAAACAAATTAGTCAGAAAAAAAGATCCATTCATTCATTTGAACGTCGTCAAAACTAACGATCCAAAAACAATGAAGCCTCAAGATATCATCGCCGGGAAGACCAGCCTGTGGATCTTCGGGTACGGGTCACTGGTGTGGAAGCCTGACTTCAAATATAAGAGGAGCAAGGTCGGTTACATTCAAGGCTACAAGAGACGCTTCTGGCACGGAGACAACTTCCATCGTGGGAACGATGAGTTGGTAAGATGGGGCAAATGTTTTCTTGTTAACGGGAACATCATTAGATTGCTTAGGGTGGCATGATATGTGGAACAGCTGGGCTCACACTGCATCAGGCGTTGTCCGTGACGTGATTTATTTATTTTTTTTCCTCCTTCTCTGCAGCCCGGAAGAGTGGTGACGCTGATCGAAGATGATGACGTAAGTGGAATTTTCTGCTTCCTATTGGTTTACAGTAGAAACTGCAGTGGAGTTTCCAGTCTACATCAGTTAATTGAATGGTGACTTAATTTGCTTTCCTCTTCTTCCACAGGAGACCACTTGGGGTGTGGCGTTTGAGGTGGCAGGCTCACAGTTGGAGGAGTCCCTGAAGTACCTCAATGTGCGAGAGACTGTCTGCGGTGGCTACATGACCAAAATGGTGGATTTCTTCCCTGAGGGGGAGGAACAGCCTTCGGTTCAGGCGCTGGTTTACATCGCCACCTCCGACAACCCTCTCTACCTGGGCCCGGCCACCTCGGAGGAGATCGGCGCCCAGATCGCAATGTCCAGAGGGAAGACGGGCCACAACCTGGAGTACCTGTTCCGGCTTGCGGAGTTCATGAGGAGGAGTTGCCCACATGTGGAGGACCATCACCTGTTCTCCATCGAGGCCGCAGCATTGACCATGGTGTCTTACCTGTTAGCAGCACAGTAGCTCGTACCCTTTGTTTCACTAGCATGTAATGGAAAGAATACACTACACATGAGGCTTTGTTCTGCCATGTTCTACCTGTTTTACATTCTGTAGCTTGGCATCCCCATCACCATCCATTGTACTTAAAAATGTGGAAAAAAGAAGGGTAGCTTAATACAATCCCTACAATGTTCACTGTAAACACTTGTTTTTCTTCACTAACGGTTTTGATTTGTACGGTGCAACTTCCGTCCAATTCAGAAGGTACTGCTGTCACTCATAGTTGAGTGCGTTGATGTGTCAAAGAATAAATCTGACTCTGAAAAGTTGCTTGTGACAACTGAGTGTCAAGTTAAATAAATACCAATTTAAAAAAGTGGAAAATGACTGTTGTGTGTTATTGCTGCAACAGAAAATGTGTTCTCTATAACTGTAGCTTTTTTTTTTTTGTTTTGTTTTTTTTTATATAAAGTGTTCTGTTCTTGGTCAGGAAAACCTACAGGTATTAAAAGTGGCAGTTTAATGTGTGCGCAGCAAAGGGATGTATAACCAGAAGTCCTAAAATAAAGGGCACTAGAGGAGAAAATGTTTATCTACTGCATTTTCCTGAGGGGTATGGAAATTCCCCCCCCTTGGGTTTAAATCAAAAACACTAAGCTAAGCACTCAGTGTGAAGATTGTAATTGAACCAGCTGACAGAACTTTTTCACACCAGCTAATAACCTGCGGCGAGGGAGGCTTTCAAGGTGTGTCTGTGTACATGTCATAAGAACACAGACCATGAGGGGCTTCTCGTGCCAAGAAGCAGCTTTTCTGACATGCTCTTGGAATAAAAAAACATCAGACGTGCTGGTTTCACATCTGGGTTGCAGATTGTAACTCAACAGCAGCCTTCTAAGAAGTCAAAGCTTTTTTTCTTTTTTTTTTTGAACAGGTCTCCTGAGTGCACATATACAAGCATACGTCGGACACACCCAAACATTGGCCAGAGCAGCTTGTACCCTGGATGTGATTCAAGTCAAAGAGTCTATCTAGGTGAAAAGGCTTATATAACTGCTGACCGGGAACAAGCCCAGACCTGGAAGTCCTGTGTTTACAAGTCTGCCCCGTGGTCGTGTCAAGAGTGCGCCAGGAAGAACATACTGCAGATGCACTCACTGAGATGAAATCTCAGCAGGGTGACATGGATCTCAGGTGCATCTTTGTCAAATGGGTTGTTTTTCTGTCATTTCCTTACGTCAAGGCTAAGTTCTTCCAAATGATTTTTCATAAACAGACCTTACAGATAGTTTCTATTTTAAATGCCAGAGGTTTTGAATATCTTACCTCTGAGATACACGTTTCCCTCCCAGTGCAACGAAGCTCAAAAGCTGCCTGTAGCACGAAAAAAACCCTACATTTGGCAATCTTTTTACAGTCTACTTCTTTAATAGTTACTCCAACAAAACCTGCCCATGGCGAGGTCTGCATGTTATTCTGAGCAACAGAGATCTAATTTCTTGGAAGGACTACAGTAGAATAGATTAAATGTAATTTTAAGATTGCTGTAAGGACCACCAATTAAATTAGGGTTGAATGTGACCCTTGGCTGTATATGGATGTCTTACTAATGAGATTACAGGTATCAGGTTTAGTTTTTCTCTGTAGAGTTGTTAATCGTACCTTTATCTTTTTTTTAAATCAAAAACATGGGAATTTTGGTTTCTTAAATAAACGATCTATCAAGTCCCAGTTTCTGGGTGTTTTGGTGAGTTTAAGAATCCATGATTGTGGGATTGTCAGGAAATGCTGTAAAATCACTTTCTGGCTAAAGGAAGAGTACGGAGAGCCTTACAAGGGTAAGCAAGCAGACATAACAAGAAGGGTGCCAAACAAAATGGTTTTAAGAAAAAGCCACAGGTGAGCAAACATTTGTGTGATAACAGAAACTGCTGTTTCTGAGCTTCAGATGTTCTATTTAAATAAAGGGCTGAAATGAATATTGTTTGTATCTATAGCCATGGGGGGAATAAAGCGTGTAACTACTGAGAAACTGACTTGAAGATGTCAGTGTTCTATCACTGTTGTGCTGCACACAGATGTTTTAGTTTTATGAGAGATGGCAAGGCATGTTTCTCAGCTGGCAAAGTGATGTTTCCACTTGGCAGTAGTCTACTGATATGTGACCACCCATTTGTGGAAGACATTAACTGAGTAATATGAAGCTTTTATGAAATTTGTGGCCTTCCAAATCTCATTTAGGCCCCGTTTCTGCTGTACTTTTTAAACCTAGTACTTCTACAAGCAGAATTATTACATTCTTCGCCCTTTATTCCATTTCTTTTCTTTGCCAGTGCAGATTCCTTCCACTGTTGCAGACCTGGAGTCCACAACAGCCGTCACAGATTGAAAGGCAGGGTACACTCTGGAGAGGTCACATGGCTAACACAGAGAAAAGGCATCCTTTTACGATCACATTCACAGTTAAGAGTCAATTTAGAATTGCCAATTAATGTAACATGGAAGTCTTCAGATTGTTGGAGGAAGCCAGTGTACCTGGAGAGAACATGCAAACTCCAAACAGAAAAGCCACAGCTGGCTGGTGGGTTTGAAGCAAGAAAGTAAGCGAGCAACTAATCTTACATATGGAAAATAAAAATAAAAAAGAAGAAAGAAAAACAACAGCCTAATAAATACTTTTTACATAAGAGTGTACTTTTTTATAAAGTTTCACTTGGTAACCACTTTAATGTAACTGTGATAATTAATATCAATTAATATCGATAGTTATCATTTTTTTTTAACTTACAGCCTATTTATATTTTTCCAGGATAACATAAAGTGAGTTAACCCTCGTGAAGTTGGATTTCTGAGCAGTGGGTTCAAACTCACGACAGTGCTAATTTAAAAACCAACAAACAAACAAGCAGCAGAATCAAATTGCTCAGATTTCGCCATCTTTTATTTTCAGTTGACTCCTGTTAGTAAAATGACAGATGCATTTCTTCATATGTACACATGACTTATAAAAATAGTCAGGCAAATGAGAGAAAAAGCCAGAGGAAATGTCGCTTTCATTCATCATTATGTACAATCGATATAGAACATTGCATTTTAATCACGCTATAAACACAAAAACAAACCTATTAGAACAGATGTAGTGCTCAACTCAGGACACTGATGCACACCATTTTTTCCTGTTTTTTGTTTCTGAAACATTAATGACATCAAAGAGAACCACAGATTTCTCATCACAGAAAACAATTTTGGAAAAATTAAGAAAAAAAATGGCTCTAGAATTTGCAATTTACAGTTTTACAGGTGAAGATTTTTCCGCAATTTTCATGAATCGCCTGTTTTTAACTTAAATAACTTAAGACAACCAAAATAAATGTGAATCGATTCATAAGTTTAACATTAGCAGCATTGCTGTATCAATCAGTACCCCTCATTTTAGTAGACCTTTTCTTTTTTTTTTGTTTTTACATTATTTTCCCCATCGGACACAAAAAATAATCAGAAATTTTCCATTTCCACCTATACATGAACACATTTTATGGACACAATTTTAACTGCCTGCCTGTTGGTTTCAGTACATCTTTCATTACAAAAATAGGAGCTTTAGTACAAAAGCTGTTTGGTACGGTGTGGATTCACATTAAGCTCTGTAAAATGCAGACTTGTCCACCAGCTTTGCGCTGAACATATCTACAGAACAATTAAATAACCAAATGTGCATGTAGGAGAATCAGTAACACAGAAAAAAAAATAAAAATAAAATAACAATTAAAAATAAAAAATAAAATAAGGGAAGACGTGGCTCAGTGCATTTGACAGGAACCCCTTTTTCTCGCTACCTGGACAAACACAAGGATCTGAAAAGCCCTTTGAGCTACACGTGCTGCTACACGCCTTTGGGTTTCCCGTCATCAATAGTAGAATACAGCTTGTCTTCTCAAAAAAGCACTTAGAAATACTTCTGTCAAAATTAAAATTAAAATGCTCAAGGCAGTGTTTTTGTCCACTGGTCTGGACAAACAAACAAAAAAATTAAATAAAACTAAATGAATATAAATGAACAAATGCAGAAGCTGGTTGAGGCTGTACCTTTAAATTGTTGTGGTTACTTCTGTTTAGTTGCTGAGCCAGCAGGGAGAGCGTGGTCCTCCAGGTAGTGAGCCTCAGTTACTATAAATACTCTTGTTTATTAGTTTAGGTGGGCGGGGGGCATCTCTGGGAATCACAGTGAAGAGCAGGTCAGTTATCTGTCAGGGCATATTAATATGAATACGCGTACGCATGTATCATCGAGCCCCAGGACCGCCAGGACCCTTTCCTTTCCTCACTGCTCCGTGGCTGCTGTGGTGGTGGCTGTGGGCCAGCTGTTTGTGGGGGCTCGGGGTGGAGGTGCCTCCTTTGGTCTGGGGGGAGGAGCTTCTGCTGAGGCTAAAGGCAGGACTGGTACCAGACCGGCCCAGGGAGGTCTGCAGAGGGCTGGATGCAGCGAGGCCCGCTGAAATGGACAGAAAAGGATAAAGTTAATTATCATGTTCAAACAGACAGTTCAGTAGGACATAACTGGCTTGTGTTTGTTTTTTTGCAGTGATACCACAACAAAATACATCGGCCTCAAAAAAAACAAAACAAAACAAAAAATCTCGATTAGACATCTCTGGGTGAACTCTACAAGAGTAGAAGTTCATAACAGTGTCAACTGTGTGGCAGAATGATTATGGACTCTAAAAATCTTCTCCTTTGTTACTTTCTCCTGGCTTACTGTATCCATAACAGGAACCAGTATGGTATTCATTCAGTGCATTCATTGTGGCTTGAAAAGAGATGCCAATCAGGTCAGCACTCTGGCTTGAAACATTGGTGAAGGTGTAACTTTGTGCATGGGTAGCAGATGTTTAGCTTGCAGGGAAAAGGACAGATTTTAAAACAATATTTTTTTTAAAACTGAGTTATTCTTGAGTTAAGAGTGCTCATTTGAAAATATGGATGTATGAACATGAGAAACAGGACAAGCATGTTTGTTGTGACATCAACAGTCCTTAGGAACATTTGTCCAAGAAATGCATTGACAAGTAAACAAAGCACACATAACACACATATTCTTTTTTGATTTCTGGACAGCCAGTGCCTGTGCATATGGATCCGTACAATATTTACATACCTTTCGAAACACTGTAGCCATAAGCAGCATAAGCTGCTGCCGAAGCAGCTGCTGCGCCTGCCATCGCTCCTGCCATTGCTGCTGCACTACCTGCAGTTGACTTACGCCCGCGACCTTTCCCTCCAGTCTTGGCACCGGCTCCAGAGCCTTTAGGCCGCCCACGACTCCGCCCGGACCTGCCTCTGCCTGGACTGATTGTGTCCGAGGCTGAAACACCTGAACACCACAGGCAATGAAAGGAAAAAATAGTAAAAAACTCTTCAGTATTTTACAGTCAGGCAACAGAGGAATAAAGTCAGGCAGGAATCGACATCACTGTCAGAGACACTCAGTTTGGTTTGGCCTTGACCCAGTCTTTCAGAGTCTACTGTGGTAATTTCTCTGCAACATTTAAGCGCAATTGCACATTAATCACGGCTCATCATTACTGTAAGTGCTGGCTCAAGCAAAAACAGTCTTCTCATTTTCCATACTGTTTGCACAATCAGAGCCAAAGTGATGATGTACCTAATCCTCCGGTACCTTGTCTTCTCCCTCTCTGACTCCCCACATCCCACCACTGGTCTGCATTTCCTCTACATGTTTCACTCCAAATACTCTAGATTACAACCTCCCTATGTGGGGAAAAAGGCCCTAATCTATCACTAACACCAAAGCACACACGAAAACCTTTCATAAAATTCCCCACGCTTCCCCCAACCTTCAGGTCTAAATTTCACTCTTCTTTCCCATTTACCCACGTTCACCAGTTGATTCTTGATTCTTTGCTTTCCATCTCATCTTCCAAACCTTTCATTAAAACATCATCTACATCTCTGAAGGAACCAACTTTCTCCTAGCTTGCTGGCTCTGGTTATCAATGCACATCAATAATCTTGCTGGCAAGCACCTCTTAGCATGACAGCAAAAATCCCCAACAGGTTTTAATGAAGAAGTATGGATTTAGGAGAGATTATCTTGCTGCAAAAATTCTAAAGTGAAGATAAAAAGAAAAAAATTCACCATATATCTGGATTTCTGAGTGCGGCCGAGCCAAAATAAAACTGTTATAAATGTAAAACAAGCAAGAAACGAGCTGCACACAGCTTATGAGGTAAAAAGCCACTTGTCTCAATGGACCCCAGCCTATTAAAACACAAGGCGAGATAGCAGAGAGAACATAACAAGCCAGCCTTCTACGTGCAGCGATGACTTTCATGTAAGTCACACTAATTTGCTATTCTAGCAACAGTAGAACAAGATAATAGTCTCATGGAAAGGACAGATTAGGTTTTATTTGGCAACTCCACACTTGGAAGAGATTATATGTACTTAGATTATTTTTAGTTAGGACAAACCATGAGGTTTCTGATAGTGTGTGAGATACGTGGCTGGGTGGGCTGGCTGTTTAACACTGCCAAAAATGCATTGGCTAAACAACCAGAGAGCAAGAGGGACCTCTAAAGCCTTTATATAGGAAGAACACAACGTTTAGTACCATTTACATACTTTGGGGTTAAGTGACTGTCTTTGATGCTACATATTTATTTGGAAACTTTGAACTTTAGCTGCTGATATCACTCACTATACAAACTGATATGTCCTAAATTCAGAGGTGGGGAGTATCAGTAACAAGTCAAATCTGGTCTTGATCTAAAGCAAATTTTCCAGGGACACCAACTGCAGAGCAAGTCTATGCAAAGTGCAGAAAAACATAAACTGGTCTACTCGCTCCATGAACGATGGCTAGACTAAAATTGTTTTCTCACCATTCATGTTGTCAGAGACTGATCCAGACACAGAGGCGGGTGAGTTGGTGGCACGAGACTGAGGCGCGGAAGAAAGTGGATCATCCACGATGACGAGCATGTCGCTGCTGCTCTCATCCGCGTCGGCATCAGGAGGTAATGAGCCGGGCTGGAGCTCGCTACTTAAGGAGATCTGTCCATGCACAGGAGTACAAAGAGACATACATACAGGCTGCGGGTCAGCACCACAAGGGGACGAGGAACCGGGTAAGTACAGTAAAGGGCAACAAGAGGAACAGTCCAAGGAACAGAGAAGAAAGGCAAGGCAAGGCAAGGCAAGGCAAGGCAAGGCAAGGCAAGGCAAGGCAAGGCAAGGAAAGGTTCAATGTGCAGGGTATAAAAGTGACAAATGGTTGGGAAAAGGTAAGAAGGACAGAAGAATGGATCAAAAGAAGAGGAAAGTAGGTGAAGAGAATAAAGGAACAATCAATAACCCAAAAGAAACAAAAGATAAGAAAAGAAATAGGGAGGAGGATTAATAGCACAGCATGCAAAGTAAGATAGTGAGTTTGTGGATGCAGGCCAAAGAAGCCTAATGGAGCAGCCACAAGTCATCACATTTAACATAAATCTCATCCATTTCCCGCCTCATCTATGACCTACACTTTCACAAAAGCATTTCTCTCTCTTTATCGCACACATGCACACACCATCCATCTCTTCTGTTTTTCCTCTGGATTCCCTCACCTCGCTGAAAGGACTGGGCATGGCCGAGTCCATCTCGACGCTGATGAATGAGTCGTCTCCATCTGCCGACAGGTTAGAGTTGTCTGCTGAGGGGGCGTGGGAAATGACCAGGTTCACTTCCTTTTTCCTCTTGTTCTCCAGTTCCTCGTTCTTCTTCTGAAAGTTAGAAACAGAAACGGGGAACAGGAGAGGGTATTGATGAAATCCAGTCTGCTGAAGTGGGGGTGTGACATTTTTTCCCTAAAACAGAATTAAAAGTCAACCTAACTAGTATATATTAAATCAGTGGTTTAAGCCACTTATTGTTAGAAGGCATTGCTATGCAGATGATACCCAGCTATATCTATCAATGAAGCCAGATGATACAAAATAACTACTTAAACTACAAGAATGTCTTAAAGAATTAGAAAAGAAAGAAAGAAGAATAAAGGCCTGAATGATCTCTAAATTCAGATAAAACATGTTATTGTACTCGCCCCCCCCCCAAAAAAAACCAAAGAAATATGGTGTCTAACCAGGTACTTATTCTGGATGGCATTACATTGGCCTCATGCATTTATTACTTCTAGGGTGGACTACTGTAATTCATTAATAGTGGGTTGCTCTAAAAAAAAAAAAAAACACACAAAAAAAACAATCCCTGAAAAGCCTTCAGTTGACGCAAAATGCAAAATGCATGCACAAAGCAGGTCTTGAACAATCAGGCCATAGTCTTAAAGGCCTTATAGTAACATATCACCCCAAATACAGCACTTCACTCTCAGGCTGCTGGCTTATTTGTGGTTTCTAGGATGTGTGAACGTAATATGGGAAGCAGAGCCTTCAGCTTTCAAGTCACTCTTCTCTAGAACCAGCTCCCAGTTTGGATTTGAGAGACAGACACCTTCTCTACTTTTAAAATAAGGCATAAAACTTTCCTTTTCATATAGTTTATTGTTTGCCTGGATTAGGCGACCCTGAACCCTTCTTTAGTTATCCTTCAATAGGCCTGGGCTGCTGGAGGCTTCCCATTAGGTACTGAGTGTTTCTTCTTCTTTACCCACCTTGTTTAATTGTTTTTATCTATCACTTACCATTTAATTATTAATTATTATTAATCTCTGACTCTCTTCCACAGTGGGTCTTTTGTCTTGTCCTATCCCTCCCCTTATCCCGGACATGTCACAGCGGATGGCTGCCCCTTCCTGAGCTTGGTTTTCCTTCCTGGTTTCTTCCTGTTAAAAGGCAGTTTACCTTCCCACTGTAAAGCACCGTGAGATGACTGTTGTTGTGATTTGGCGCTATATAAATAAACCTGAATGAGATGAACTGAATGTGCTGACAGTCAGTTGCATGGCATATACATTTTCTGTTCAGCTCTTGAGTTCAGAGCAAGACAAAACTCAACAGCCACTGACCAGATTGCCATGAAATCCAGTATGGATATGATCCCCAGAGGAAGATATTTAATGATTTTAGATGAACCTCTGACCTTCCATCTGACCCTACTTTAGTCACTGACGATCTCAAACTAGTGACCTGATTTCTGTCAGATTCACCAGCTATGTACTACATAACGTCTCAAAGGAATAAGTCATAATGTTTTCAATGTCCCCTCGACCCTTCCTGCAGCTTCACTATCAGGTCAATGTTATAATTATGTTAGACAGAAAAGAGTCTATCGTCTAACAGACAGACTGCAGTTTACACTCTTGAGCTGAACACCAAACTTTCTATACAAGTTTCTTCCAGGACTCTTCTCAGTGTCTCCTTATCTTCCTTCCTTACAATTTCTTCCATTCCAACTTTCTCTCTAACATTTCACATGTGTTTCTACTCGAGGTATTCTACATATTCCACTCCACATCCAGGCAGCCACCAACTCAGTTAATCAGTTCCATACCTTCTCAGCATACTTTTCCCTCTTCCTCTTGCGCTCCTTCACCTTGCTGCTCTCCTCTTGCTGTCTCTTCTCCTCTTGCCTTTGGCGCACTACAGAAAGAGACACAATGTTTGTTTTTATATTTTCCTTCCCCTCACAGTGAAACTGTAACATCTGCCCAATCAAAACACTCACATTTCTTCTCCAGCTCGTCATCGTCCAAAAGCAGGCTGACCACCTCTTTGGGTTTGAGTGTGTCTGGCTTGAAGTTGCCTCCAGAGATCACCACCCTTTGGATCTTATTACAGAAGACCATTAAAGCATTAATCACCTCTGTTATTAATATGACCATTATGCACTTGTGTTATTTTGTTGTTGTTGATTTAAAAAGAATAGAGGATATTTTTGACACACCTCGCTCTTTTCCTTGGCCCGCTGCAGTATCCTCTCCTCGATGGTGCCCTGACAGATGAGGCGATAGACGGTTACCTGTTTGGTCTGACCCAGCCTGTGAGCCCTGTCCATGGCCTGTTGGTCCACTGTGGGGTTCCAGTCACTGTCATAGAAGATAACCTGCACAGGATTTAAAAAAATAAAAAATAAAAATAAATAAATATTAAAAAAAAAAATTGTATATATACATATATATATAAAAAAAAATCATAATATTTTTCTCTAAAATTAAGATATCCATGTTTACCACATTGTCTAATTTTTTTGGGGGGGGAAGAAAGTCTGAGCGTGAAACAGACATTCCCTTCTCTGCAATTTCGGAGACTAATAACAATGACGTGTTTTCCCAAGTGAACTGCCTTTTAACGTGACAGATGTCCTGTGTTAACAATCGCTTCACGCTCATTGTCATGAAAGCTAATTTCACTCGAACAGGGCTACAGGGAGTTTATACCGAGACATGTTAATAAACACTGACATTATCATTTTCAGAGGCGTGTTTACCCCTATTGATTACATACACATTCATGCTCCTTAGTCATTATCCAAACACATTTATTTATGCTGAAACTGTGTTTCAAGATGGAGAATGTGTGTTGCCCTGGATATAGACCTTTAGCAAATGTTAGTGCTATTTAAACTATGATATGGTATCAATAAGGGGCTCACAGTGTCAGCAGCAGTCAGGTTAATGCCAAGCCCTCCGGCCCGTGTGCTCAGCAGAAAGACAAAGATATCCGTTCTGTGGAGGTCAGTGAGAGAGGAGTGGGGGTGGAGGGAATACAGGAGGGGGACAAAATCAGAAGATATCATTTCCAACTGCAGCTACAGCACAAATATCCACATATCATGCCATTAAATGAAGTTACAATGTAAGTTAAGAATAAAAATGTCAAGCTTAAGACCTGTATAGGATGTGAAATGTGCACCAGTAGTGAAAGTCCTGCACCGTAAAGCAACTTCAGTAAACTCCAATAAACTTCAAACTCTCTTGTCCTCCAAAAAGAGTAATGCTGGCGCCTGAGAGCTATGTACTAATGCAAACCAGAGAATGTGGACTAAACACACACACACACCCATATATATTTCGATGTATGGGTGACGTATTATTTCATGCATGCACAACCACTTGCACTCTAAGTCGTATTTTATCTTTACCCACCGACTCTGGAAGTCAGCCACCATGTCCCTGCGCTCAGAAATCTTGGAGGATCCATCGAGGCGCATGTAGGTGTGCTTGCGATAAACCATGTACTCCTGCAAAGATGGGACAAAGACAGTAAAGAAAATAATTACTAATAAATAAAGACCATTTATTCTGGTCTTTCACAGAACAGAAGGTTGGCTTACTTCCAGTATGGAGGAATATGTAGATATACAATAACTGATTCTCATTTTCACAACATCTTTTGTTTTATTTTCACACAACTTATAACTAGAATAACTAGATCTGCATCTAGTTAATAAAAAAAACCCCTCTGAACTCTAGGATTAGCCAATATTTGGCATTCATAGATCGTCCTCACCACAGATTTCGAAACCAGCAAACCAAACTTATCCAAACTTCAAATCCAAAATTCAAATCTCAAACTGTTCTTCAACCTCTGCTCTGGGGATCGCAAGCAGCAACTACACACTGAATTTAATAAGCTCTCAAATATGAAATTCTATTCTTTCTCTGAGGAGTGGATAAAGCCTGCAGCCCTACTTGTTAAATTTCAAGGGTCAAGAAATATTCATCTGTGCTGTAAGAATTTCTTTCTGACAGCAATTTTGTGTCCAAAATCCCAAAATCCCACATTTCTTATGTGCATTTGCTGGAGTTGAAACCTCAATCCGAGCCCGGGGAGGCATTGAGAAATCAAGAGATTGATATTCTATCCCCCCAAAGTCTGCTAAGCTGCGCTGTGTGCGTCTGTGTGTGTGGGTTTGATGGGAGGAGCTCTGAAGTCAGAGCAACAGCAGTGATGAGGTGACTCGCTGAGCTTCCTTTGAGCGTTGCCCTGAACTCGCGACCTCCTCGGTGAAACATGTCAGTCCCCCCTGAACCAGTCACAATAAATGGCCACAGATAACAACTCCCCTCACACAGCCATTATCAATGATAACGATGATTTGAAGCTATGTTTTCTATGACCCCCTCCAAATCCCCTTTCACGACACCCGGGGCCCTCAGTCCCGGCAGGGCCTGCCCCCTCATCGCCCTGAGTGTCTGGCTCTGTTCCCAACAGCCCCATCTGCTCTAACTGAACACTACATTAGGGACCATTAGGGCAGCGCTCGCCAAAATGCTGCTAACCTTGTTGAATTGGGCTTTGGTATCTTGCCAGCACAACGCTGCCGTCTTTCTAATCTCCATCTAAATCAGCAGAATCAAAGTTTTAGAAAAGTTACACCTGAGAGATCAAATTCCTCTGCAGCCTTTTTGTGGTTTAAACTTGGAGTCCTGGTTAGTTGCAGCATGCTTTGGATTTCTTCCAAGATTACTGCCACACTGAAATATAAATCCCAACAGCTGGCAATTTTCTACAATATTCTGATCCAGTTTGTTCTAACTGTAGGTGAAGTGTGATATTTCTGCAGTTTTTCACTCATTTTCTAATGTATTTCTTTACAAATCTTATAAATCAAGCACTATGTCCCGGTCGGCCTGACTGGACAAAATGTTTACTTTTTTCATGCAACTGTCATCGGCCCATTATGAACCACATTTCAGAAAAAAAGAAAGAAAAAAAAACGGAAAAAAAACAAAACAAAAAAACAACCATAAAATCCCCAAACCCCTACATTTCCAGAAGTTCACGACGCATGGGAAAACGCAAATTTGTTTTAAGACTGCCTGAAACTTTTGTATCCACTCCAATTACAATTTTGCTTTTTCTTTCAAAGTGGCTCTGGGAACACACAGGCTGTTCCCAACTTCCCGTTAAAAATGAGTCCCCACAGTCAAGCAAACGCTGTTAGATTAGTGTGCGTGGTCACAGACTGTTCTTAACCCAACAGCTGTAATAACTGAAAAGAACGTGCTGTGGCACGATAATAAAACAGAGTCCACTTCAGAACTGAGCTGCGCTTAAGACTGTTATGTCTGCTGTCAGTGACATGGTACATACAACACCTGCCCAAGACCACAGGAGCAGCAGAACTTCACTGACCTTTAACTATTAAACAGTGTGTGAAAAAAACACTTTGTAAAACATCCTATGGTGTAGTCTATGCACATTTCTTTTTGCATGTATGGCTGAATCATTCTGCAATTACAAAAATGCTATCTGGCATTGGCTCCTATGACAGTCTGTCGAGTTTCTCTGTGTTCTGTTTCTCATGGTGACTGCAAAAGCAGATCATGTTGGATTTTTTTCACTTAATAAATGTTTAGCCACAGTTATTTAGCATTAAATTAATGCAACGCTGAAGAGAGAGTCTATACGTGGATTGAAATAGCAAAGAAAATGAGAATTGCTAAATATAATAAATGACCACATTTTGTTTCACTGAAGCAAAGCATATTGCCACTGAGCGGACAAATCAGTGTGTGTGTGCGTGTCGTTAAATGTCTGGGGAGGGTGTGTGTAGCAGGCTTCTGCAAGCTATATGAAAACTACATCATATCTTTGACATGTATTAACACAGCAGTATAAATCACACCTTAGCAGAAAGCTCGCTGGACCCTTCTATCCCCCTCTAGTACAGCATACTCAACTCTCAGAGTAAGAAGTGAGCGACCAAGCTGCATTGAGGGGAATGAAATGCAGGAAAAATGCAATCTCTGGTTCACTACAACAGTTCAGATCATTTTGGCTTCAAAAATAGTTCCACAGTATTACAGGAGCCAAATGACTGCAGAAACCTTCAAAATGTCAGCAAGCAAGAACATGAACTTTGATTAGCTACTGCTAAAAAGTCGCATGTATAAACAGAAAGCCAGTTCAGACAAGGACAAGGTGATGAAACCTGCAAAACTATCCATTCATCAAAACCAGTGTTAACAAACACGGTAACTTAAACTCCACTCTCTGGCTTTTCCTTCTGTGTTACAGGCTGTAGAGTTTCTATATTTGCAATCATAGTGTGCAGAAACGTACAAACAAACAGTCATAGTGTGTTCCACAAAATAATATAGGCAGAAGCCGTGCTTTTCATTGAATAATGGGTCACTGTGTCTCACTCCAACACTCCAAGACAATTTTCCCGAACCCAAACTAGTGATGGCAGCTGGTCGCCCCTCCCTGAGACTGGTTCCTATTAAAAGGAAATTTTTCCTTCCCACTGTCGCCAAGTGCTTGCTCATAGGGGGTCATTTGATTGTTGGAGGTTCTCTGTATTATTGTAGGGTCCCTGCTTAACAATATCAAGTGCCTTGATGTGATTGCTGTTGTGATTTGGCACTATATAAATAAAATTAACCTGAATTGAATTGAATAATGAACAAGGCACACCTGAAAGGCAAATTGCATTACTTCATTTACAGACAAAATTCTATTCTGGTTTGGCAGCAGTTCCAAGAGACTGTGGGCATTTCCCCTCATTCCTGCATTTTAAGCTTTGCAGAATTGGAGTGCAGTAAAATGATGTCTAAGCAGCCCCAAAAACTCAGCTTAAATAGGAAGGCAGTGACTCTGTGGTCCCGTTACACTATCAGCTGCTGCCAAAGAAAGCAAACAGTGTTATTTTTCTTCAGGCCACCCGAATCTTAATGATCCATCAACTGACAGCGTGATGTCACCAAAAGAACCGGCAGCCGAGTGGTGAGGAAAACAATGATGCTAATGACACAGATCAGCATCAGCTTCTCCCGCACTCTCTTAGTCAGAGACTCGCTTTCAGAAAATGAACTCCATCTGCAGATTTTTTTTAATTTTTTTTTAGCTCTGACCAATGACAAACATGGAGGAGGAAAAAAAACTGAAGCCAAATTGGGTGAATGTATGATTTCATTCGTGGTTGCCTTGAGCCCATTAGCAGAGGAGATGCTGTCACATACAACCTCCCCCTCAACCAACGCCCACCTCCCATTGCATTATGAGGTCATTTATACACAATGACTTCTGTGATACACAGGGCGCTGTAATGTTGTCTCATTAAATCAGGAAATCATAGCTAGAGGGAACAACTATAGGTGGGGAAATCAGTGAGAAGAACACTAAAGCAGAATGACTAGCCAGCATTATCGAAGCCATCTTGAGCTTTCTCATCACTGCTGTTTTCCTATGACCTTTAACACGAGGCATTCTTGCTGTTTTCCAGACACACAGGAAGACGGTCCTTAGCCACCTGGGCCAGGTCCATCTACCATCAAAGGATTTGGCTGTGGAACCGGCTCTGCACTGTGTGAATAGGGACAGAATTCCCAATGACATCATGCGAGAGGCTTTTGGCTCCATAGTGATGTTTGCAACAAATATGGAGGCAACAATAGAGTAGTGCACCGAGGCTGTCGACACATAATCACTGTCAGGGCTGGGTTTCAGCATTATATTCCTGTAGAGAGAGAGCAGTAATGCACTTCGATCTTCATCTTGGCTTCCAAACTGACAGCCTCTGACCTCCCAATAAGATTATAACTAACTAAGAAGCTGAAAAGAAAAACATGCATGTGGGTAAAAGTAATACAGGTTCATTTACCAAGCTCAACCCGGGAAAAACTGATTTTGTGATCATTTATTTGTTCCCACCTTTTCCTCATCCATCTACCTTTGTCTCGGTTTTCATACGTTATTTACTTCTCCTCTAACCCCAAAGACCCTGCCACTCCCATCACCCCTTTCCCCTCCACTTCCCCGCTTTCCTTGCTGCACCCAGTTATCCCTCCCATCTGGCTGCCTCCCCTGCAGATGAGACCCCTCTAATTAGTCCTCACCTGTTAATTAGCAGGCTAATGAGTGCACCAACGAGGGACAGGCGGGTTGATTAGAGGTGTTGCAGCGCCACACCCCAACGGTTACACTGCTTGGGTGAGGAGCTTAAACAACTTACTTGGAAACTTGGAATTTATATATGCGGTTATCTAAAAGACTTAACTCACCTTCAGGTTACATATTACTGAATGGAATTCAGGACATGACTTTTTCTACACTTAGCAACAGTGTGAGGGTAACTTATAAAAAGAATAGATATGAATAGAACAAGCAGGGCTGTAAAGGGGCAAAGGTAATGAAAATTAGGAACAAACTGTCCTGTTTATAGATGTATGTTGTGTATGTGTGCTTTTATACCTCAAGCAGGTCTATCATGCGAGTCATCTGAGAGTAGATGAGGACTCTGTGTCCCTGAGCCTTTAGTCGACTCAACAGGATATCCAAGGTGTGGAGCTTTCCACTTTCTGTAATCAGGCTTTCCTTATCTGAAAGAGGGAAAAAAGTTTTACCACACAAACCACCCAGGTGGCAACAGAGCAACTTTTCCATGTCGATCCTCCTAAATCTGGCCCTAATTTAGTGACCGTTTAAATAAAGCCTGTGCCCTGATTGACTGTGCTGTTGATGAGAGCTGAGAGAATTAAGGATAGAATGAGTAAGAGACAAAGTGAAACTGTGAGGAAAAAGTGATTTACACTCCATTTTAGACAAAAGCACAAAAGGTGAACAAACAGGCCTGGCAGTTGGTCATGTTTCTGTTGATACCACATCAGGTATTCGCTGCCCTTCAAATGATTTACCGACAAGAGCAATGGAAAGGAGGGGGGTGTTCTGACCCTGGGTCTACTGCTGAAGTGGTTTCCTCGATGTCCAGCTGATGAGGAATTAACGTCATCTGACACAATGGTAGAATAAGGAAAAAGCTGTGCCTGCATTTGACCCTGTGACAGGCACACGATGGTGTTTGACCAAGAGGTCGTGGCCCTGAGTGGGAAGAACCTAAGGCCAGGTCCAGGGTCAGGGGACAGGGTCAGGCCAGGATTACAAGGGAGTCCCAATGGGAGAGTGAGTCTTACACAAGAGGTGGACTCTTGTCTCCCAAGCCCTTTTGTGCACTGCAAACCTGGGCTTATAAATATTTCCCAGTGTTATTTCTTCACTTTGCTTCGGCCATTAATTCAAAACACATTCCCCAAAAAGCAAAAAACAGAGACCGGGATACCTTCAAAAATAATAGCCTCCTGGAACATATTTGAAACATGCAAAAAAAAATTGAAATGTACACCTGTGTTAAAATGTATAAGACCCACAAACTCAAATAGATCTTTTTTAAGGGGACCTTTCTATGCTAATTTGTACTTGGACTGAACCCTGACCTGTGACCTTTTAGTATAACCTTCTGAAAAAAGGTCAGGCCTGGCAGAGGTGTTAAAGAGGAACTAATAGAACAGATGAATAGGTGAAATGCTCTGGGGAAGTATTGGAGAGCTCACCTACAGGTCACTGTGGAGTGGTGTCAGCCTGTCAAATACATCCAGCCCTGCTCTCACTCACACTCACAACCTACAGCTGCTGGGAATACGCTGACAAAATTTGTTTTGGATTAAATTCATACATGTCTTTAATTCGCTTGTTTTATTTTTCTTCTGGACAGCTGAAAAGCTGAAAAAGGTTCAAGTTTTCTGAAGTGCGTAGCTTTTTTGTCAAGTAGCCTGTATTTTTGTCCATTTGCAGAAAAGAGGATTATGCAAAGGTTTGTGTGTTGACCGGTCAAAAAGTTGGCTTGAACATGAAAGAGTGAGACCACAGTGGAGTTCACCACGTAGAGGAAGAAGTGCAAAATATCAAATATCAAAGAATCACGTAGGAGAAACACAGACAATGGCTGCAGTGAATAGTTTTGTTTTAAACGGTTTCACTCCACTGTTAAGAATTTCATTGTATAACATGACTACCGTCTCCTCTGCAGCAAGAGCAAGCTTAAAGACGATCAACAGCACTTGCATAAATAAGAGTAGCCCACATTACTGGTTTTTCCATGTATGGCGTAGATAGCAACATGTAAATGTGGGTCTGCAAAGCTCTACGTAGCACCTACGCACTACTAACCCAGTATCACGCAAGTACTTTATGCCATTACAATAAACAATGAAGTTCACCAACAACACCTGGAACCAGCTCAACTGAAAGGAAGGTCTTATAAAGAGACATTTTAAAGAAGGAGACATGAAAACAAATCTATAGGAGATTTCTCTAACAGTCAAACTGGGAAGCATGTGAGCCAACTGTGCTTTTGCTACACCCACAGCTTCAGCTTTGTAGAGAGCGCATCTAGTCATTATAGAAGAAAAGATGTATGTGTACTGCATGTTTTCACAGCTTATCATACAGGCTGAATTAGAATGGTACTTGTTTAGTACTCTGGTAGAAAGAAAGCTGATAGTTACAGCACTGCTGGCTGAACTGTTAAAGAAGCTGTAATGTTATAATGCTTTGCACATGCATGGTGTGTGTAATGGGTTTAACTGAACATTTTAAATATACAACTGTTATGTCCTGATATTAGGTACGCTCTCTCCTTATTCAGACAAAGGCTTCGAAATACCCAAATAGCTGCTTGGGGGCATTACCAGGATGGTTGCCAAAGGGCAAGGCTTGCTAGAAAGATTTGGTTAGCAGGATGAGCGTTTTATCTCCTGTTATTATGCAAAATTAAAGCTTTGACAGGGATCTACATTTAGTAAATGATATATGCTCTTCCAGATTATTGTCTTTTCTTGTTATATTGTAAACACAAAAGAGAAAACATCTACAATGAATTGAGGTAACTCACAAAATATAGAAAAATTGTGAAATGACATAGGAAATGCTTTAAGGAGGATAATGAATGGCTTAAATAATACACCTATAGCTAAAGGCATTAAAGTACAACTGAAGCAGATTCAATGTGACACTTGATTTACTGTAAAATAGGCAGTTATGCATTGCTGTGGTTTCATTCGGTGTGTACAAAGAGCCCAGTGCACCACAAACCATGAGATACACAATGTGCCCTTCCGTGAAAGGCCTGTAATTGGCCTTGGCGTCAAGAAAGTGAATGGATTGAGAAAGTAAAAGACAAGAGAGGCAGGCATGCAGCAGATTAGACATGCAGAACAGAAAAAAAAAAGGTCCAGACAGAGAGGGACAGACGGAGAGGAAAGGGGGTCTGTGGTGGCTCCGGCTACAGCGAGGCTGGATTAGCCTGGTGGTGGCGGCGGTGATGTTGTGGCTGAGATCAGACAGGGCCTCCTGGCCGCAGGTGCCAGTCTAACCAGGGCCGCTGCTCAGTCAAGGGCACCGACTAACACTTGCGGGCCACGCTGCCAACCACCCAGGCGCAAAACCACCACTTGGCAGAGACACAAATACTCATATAAGGCAACACTACTAAACCCCTGCTACTGATCTGTTTCTGTTTAGCAGATTATATTTAAGCCTCCAGACTCCAGTGTCATGTTTTAAGACAGGTTAAAAGCCCCTATCTGAGGATTTTTGTGGCCAAAGAGGACTAAATGTTGCATGTACTTAAACTAAGTCTTGAATGGCATTAACAGGCAATGAGAAAATCCCATATTAAACAGTTGGATACTATTATTCTTGTATATAGAGACGTGTCAGTCACAATAATCCTTTTGTTTATGACTGGATTATGAGGGAGACCATTAATAGGGAAGCTGCTCTGCTCCTTAAGAAAGCAACCTTCTGGTGTTTGACGACACCGGTGACCATGATACAGCATTTGTGAGTTGCTTATCGGCATCACTTGATCACCACCATATTGAATTCTGAGTTGCATTCATACACAGAGAAATTATTAACACAAAGACAATAAAAAAAGGAAAGAAAGAAAGGCAAGCAAGAAAACAGGCAGAAAGAAATCGTCCCACAGCAATGTGGCTTATAGAGAGGTTGCAGAGTTCAAAGCATTTAGTACTGCATTGAGAAAACCCCAGTTTCATATTGCTGCTATGCTCTTTAAAAGGGAAGCCAAGAAAATGAATAATTACAATTTGGGAGGACTTTGGTGGTCTGTCTCATTCCAATGTAACACTTACGCTTACATTATAAGCTACATGTGGTGGCAATGAAATGCAGGACCACTGCCCTTAAGCGTGAGCAAACTGGATATAGTAACTACGCATGTACCATGAATTATGGACGGTTTGGAGGAATTTAAATGAAAAGGTCGATACAGCTAAAAAAGCCAGTGTGTTGGCTTGAAAGAGTCACTAAAATTCATTGACATAGCAACAGCAATATTATGTAGCTGATTGCAAAACAAAGAGATCATGTCCAAATATGCTGTGGTGTGTAAATCAAATTGTGGAGTAAAACTGAAAACAAAAAGGGGGGGGGCACAAAACAACTTTAAAATCATGGCCTGACAGGGATGAGGACTGCGATAAGACCACACCCCAAAACATGAGCAAATCCCATGTGGTGTCACACCACTCTGCCGTTGCTATGGATACACATATCAAGCTTCACCACCTGCCCTGCCCCCCTTTCACAGCACCCCCCTCCTCGCCACCACCACCCGCTTCAATCCAATCCAGTCTAACAGAGGTATTCACCCAGCCAGGCCCTCCCCATCTCCTTCATGCTTACCGCCTGCTGGCAGATTAAGCTGCACTCCCTTGTCCCTCCTCACACCCCCATTCTACTACATCCACTGTAGCACCCTCCAGCAGCCTCTCCATCCTTCCCTCCTCCACTTCTACAAACTCACCCTCCCACTCCATGATACACACCCTCTCTCGCTCGCCCCTTCCCTCCCCCTGCTGTCTGTCCCCCGACATTGTAATCCAATCCCTGCAGGGCCAGAGCCAGGGGTCTGACATGGTCCTGACCCAATTAGAGGCCTGCTGCCAGCTAATTAACCCCGGCCCAGCCCTGGTGCCTGGCGCCTGATACTCCCAAACCAACTATGGCGCTAATTTCATTAATACGCCACTACAATCTTCTATGCTGTCCTCTGTTTCCTTCCCCTCTGCTGCTGTTGCCTGCCAAAGTCAAGCGGGGAGCTGCCCTGAACATGGAGGGAAGTGAGCCAGATGTGATGAAGAACAGCGATTTTGCAGAGCATGAGTTAGTAAAGGAAGATGGATGGATGGTTATGTGAGAAAGAGAGACAGATGGGAGGCCACAGAACAGGTCGAATCAACGATCGAACCAAGCACCAGCCCCTCACTGTACAATGATACATTACACTGGGCAATCAATAAGTCAATGAGCAACACTTGTTCAGCACCGCTGATGATGGAAATATTAGCCTGACACTACTTTGCTGCTTCTGCATATATTGACAAAAATCAGAGTGAAACTTAATTTTCTTACAGCGACAGCATCAGTACAGCTAAGAGCCAGATGCCAGTGGGAGGATTTGAAAGCTAGGAAGTGAGAAGCCCGACAGAAAACAGGAGAATTTAGTGAAGATTTAACCCCCCCCCCACCCAACAAAGTCTGTCTGCATCCAGAAAACAGCATCTCTGCTCTGAAGCCCTGAAAGAGAGTCATTAAAAAAAAGAAAAAAAGAACACGAATTCCCTTAAGAGAAAAAAATATGCTTGCACAACTAAGTGTGGCAGAAACTGAGCGATGGAGGGAGCATATATGGAACATGTTCACACATATACCACTGCCTCCCCTCAAACATGCGAGAGGAACGCTTCTTTTGGTTCTCTAGGAGTCGTTAAAGCAGCGGAAGAGACAGACAGTCTGATGAAGACTCCCAAGTTTCGCTGGGGAACCTCACCGCACCACACCACAGCGGCCCACTCTGAACTCTGTCATTAAGACAGATTACTGCTAGTTACCCTTGGCTGGCATCGACTCAGAACTTACCACAGATCAAAGCACAAAGATTACTTGGCTTCCATGTTTAAAGATCCCAGCATAGCAAAATAATGTGGCTAATGTCTCCCCCTTCAGTCTACACTGGATTTTTTTTTTTTTTTTAATTTGCTCTTTCTTGTGGACACATTTATAGCCATAAATTGGACTAGGAAATCACAATCCCTTTACACACTTGGCTGTATGTTTTGTTTTTCATTGCTAGCCAAAAAAACAAAAAGCTGAATTCCACAGACGGACACCGGTGCCAGCTTAATGCAGATTAAAAGGGGCAGAGTCAGACGGTGATGTGGTGAGGCTGGCAGTCTGTGTTGTTTTGTGCCTGTCTATCAGAGGGCCGGGGAAGCTTCCTGCCATTTTGGTGGAGAGCAGAATTTCTTTGAAGGGACAGGAAGGCAGAACTGCATTTCCCACAGCCTAATGTGAACGGCAGGGCTAGAACTTTACTGATGGATATGGAAGCACACGCACACAGACTCCTGTGTGCTTTCTAATGCAGCTAAAAAAACCCCCCAAAAAACAACAACAACAACAACCAAAAAACAGCTGCACAAGCTGCCAACCATCTCCTTCAGAGATTCCTTCACGGCAGCAACAGTCGTTTAACAGTTCACAATAAAGCTAGAAAAAGAGTTAAAGAGTCGGTGCTATAGTGAGAAGCCCGTTATTTTGTGGAGTGGCTGCTTCTAATTAATGTGAGGGAGACAGAGGCCACACAGACAGCAAGGAAAGCTATTTCTGTGGAACTGAAAGTTTCTTTTAAACTTTAAATCTGTCTCCATTTGAATATATATTTTTAATTGAGTGGCTGCAAGGAGTAGAATTTTCACAAAGCAAACTAAACTAATTTGGCAAGAAAACAAGCCCAGAATTTCTCTGTAACTACAACCCAATCTTCTTTTTCTGCCATGTCTCCATGGAGAAGACTGTGGCTGCATGGGCTTCATTTTTTAGCGGATAATACATGTTGGTTTCTTTCAGAGACGTACAGAAGCATCGTGTCATCATCGGTGTTAACATTTTTAACATGTAGTTAATTCTCTCTCTTTTTTCCTTCAAGGAAATGATACAATTACAATGACATCAAAACAAATAAACAAACAAACAAAAAATAATCTACGGTCCAAAATGTTACAGCCCATTGTTTTTTCCTCCTCTATGGCCTGATTCCTAATAAGTCCTCTGATTAGATTCCTCCATCGATATCAGTGGGCAGCTGTACTCACGCCATGGCGCTCAAAACAAACAGTTATTCAGCTCTGCCATTTGTTCTAAAGGTGTGGGGCTGGGAGTGCGGAGGAGACGGAGGGTGGGAAACTTCAGCTGAGCTACTGTACATATCTGAGCCTTGATGTGGCAACAATGTGTTCAGCGGAGGACGGGTGCCTGAGTGTTGGGTCACTTCCTTCCTACTGAGGCTGAGAAAGAAGTGGGAGACCAGACGGACTGAGAACCCGTGGCCAGATACTGATTTCAGCCCAGCGCACCGTCCTGTCTGTTAGTGAAGGAGAGACAGAGGTAAAAGCTTGTCCCCCTGAGCGTGGGAGAGTGTGTGTGGAGGGCTGAGAGACACCTCGGTCCCCGTGTGAGCACCGCACACGTCCCTGAATGGGCTCGACTGTACATAAACAACACACATATACACACACACACACTCACTCGCACACAGGCAGACCATCTATTAGTGTTACCTAACTGAGCACTTGAACAATGACCAGTAGCTAAACTTCCTCGCTTTGTCTGCCTCCGTATAACTTCACAAGAGCTTTCAGGCTGTTCTCACACAGACACACAAATACTTGTTTTGTTTCTCACTTTTACACAGAAACGCTCTCACAAGCACATGTATACACAGGAGCTTAAAAAAAGGACTAAGCTTTATTATTATTTATCTGACAGGATCTAAAGGACTTATTATGATTTTTAGAGAAGCTGTTGTTTTACAGTGCACCTCAGAAAGTACTAAAGGTCGTTAAATGAGCGCACTGCAGGCTTATCAAACAAGGTATCCAGTGTCCGCTGCACTGGGACAATTTGACAAAACAGTCATCATAATCCATAACAGAGTTTATCAGAGACCCCTTCATTAGGTCACTGAGAACGGATGTGCTTTCTGTAAGAAGGTAGCGGCCTCTCTCACCTTAGACATCCATCAGTCATCTGAAGCCTGGTGGTGAATCACCTTCCAGTGTGCTGCAGCTAACCCTTTGTTCAACAAGCCAATCTTTTCTGATAAAGGCCTGCTAAGCCATAAATTCACTCGGACAAAAAAACCCCCCAAAACAAAACACAATCTTTCCATTGAATCGCATAATTCAATGGAAATTGCTGGTATGTGTTTATAAGAGTGAACCTCTGCAGAAGCCCTTTATCTCAGCAGTTCCCTGGGAAGTCACTGTGTGACCTACAGGTAGAGATAGTGGAGGGTGATGTTGCTTGCCCTGCCCTCCTGACCCAGCACTAAGATCTATGGATTCTCCCACGGGCCTCTATTACTCACTATTCTATAAAAGAGGATATCCACTATTTACTGTTATTGGTCACCTCTCCTTGGAGCTAACCTTATTTACCCCATTTATTGCCCTAAACAAGCTCAGTATCTCTCTCCAAATAAGCAAACTTTCTTCAGATTAGCTGCCCCTTGAACAGCCAGTGCTGTTACATGCTACATCTAACACATCTATTTATTAGACTGCAAATTTTGGGACATTTACTTATGGGATTTGATAGCCTAGTGTGAAAAGCTGTGCATGAGACCACGGGAACTCATTTGAATGTTCAGTAGTAACACTCCAAAGGAAAGGAGAAATGGCCCCTCTCACACACACACACACACACACACACACACACACACACACACACACTGACAGGACTTACCAGGTATCCGTATAAAGGACCATCCATGGCGAGGATAAAGGGCCATCACACCCCCAGGGCATTGTGGGTGAAAGGCATTAGCCCTCACACGCCATTCTGATGCCAGTTCAGGAGAGCCGTACAGGAAACACTGTTTAAAGATCGTGCCTCCTCCGCTGCGTGTCAGCTGCCACTCGTATTCAGCACTGCGGTCGTTACAATAACGTTCCATGGGTACTGCTGTCACCTTGGAAACAAAAGATAGCATTGCATGATGGATAGAAACAACATTTTACGATGGCAAAGCACAAATACTGTACGCTGACACAGGCTCGGTTTTTAAGACTTCTTTTTTTTTTAAACAAACTGATAACTTTGCTCCAGAGAGATTCAGCTGTAGATGGAGAGATGTCGATGCATGCAGTCCTGGTTTCACTGAATCAGCAACTTCTGCATCTGCGCATGTTTGTGTGTGTAGGGGGAGGAGGAGGTGAGGGGGGGGCAAGAGGAAGCTGAACAACTACTGAATAACCTGAGCAAGAAGCCCTTTTTTAGAGACTCAGTTTGTTTTAAGTGCAGCTGGGAGTCACAGTGTTGACCTCCTGTACCCCAACCACACACAGTCATACAAACATTTCACAGATAAGAGCTTCTCATTGTTAAAAAGCCACAAAAGCATTGTTCACAGTGCTTCCCTCTTCCATTTCCACGACCACCCAAATGCTTAGCTGTTTTAAGCGCGCCAGCACACAACCCCGACTGTCATCACATACAGACAGGCAGGACTTGCAAGTGTGTCTTCCTCAGTCTGTTTGTTGTTCTTATACACATACCCTGGGTGTGGCGGCTAGCAGGAACTTAGGTGGCAGCGTGGGCTGGCAGGATCGGATTGTAGAGGTGCCCGATTTTCTGCAGTGGACCTTTACGTCTGTGTGCCCCACCACGCCGGGCCTGGAGGCCGTGAACACCAAATCCTGAAAAACACATACAGAAATCAACACAATGAATCAATGATTTTGTTTAAGCAGAAAAGAGAGGAACTGCAAACAGAAGTAAACAAAGTAGGATCATAAAAAGCTCACTGAGTTCAGTGCTCATCGTTTTATAAGCTGTTCTCACATTATATTTAAGTTTATCTGGCTTTTATCCAAAGACGTTACATAACATTTCAACTTAAGGCTTAAATTGCTATGTAAAATGTAAGATTACTGCAGCCTATATAGTTTAAACTGCACATGTCACAGCATGTGGACATCGGGATAAAATGCAGTGGTAAACATAAACATTCATTTGGAACAAAGTATAATAGAGTATAACAGAATGGTAGGTTTAAAAGGAATATGGTGATGTCTGCTTTTGTGTGATGTGTGTGAGATTATGGTTACGCAGCGCCATCTAATGGCAGACAAAAAAAATAAATAAATCAACTATCAGTGTCAGACCAACTCAGGCAGTGCTTAGCAACTACAATTTTTTCTTCAATTTCTTTGTTGAAGGCCATAATGCTTTGTGTGTGTGCTGCACAAAAGCAATGCACCACGGAAGATTTTAGTTTTTCAAACCAGCAAGAACAGATTTTTTTCACATGAAGCACTGAAAGCTTCATCCTCTTTGAACATACAGGAGGATGCTAGGATTGTTAGCAGATTGCAATTCAGACAAAAAAAAAAATACAGTTTGAAAATGCACTGACAATATGCAAAAATCATATCAGCACATCTTTATGGTTGTGGAACATAATTATGATGTCAGAAACAAACAAAAGCAGAGCTTCATAAGGTAGACATGGATGACATTAAGAGAAAGACAACATGCTGTTTGTATATTACGACTGTTTCAGCACTGAGATGGAACAGAGATGGAGTGAGAGTGAAACAGAGGGACAGACAGCCAATCCAATGCTCCCCCACAGCTTTCTGGGTATAATTGTGCGCGTCTTGGTTCTCTCGGTTTTCTCAATTCCTTGATAGAAGCAACAGGAAAGCTGAAAGCAATACTGGCCACGCTGTCAAGTACACAGCCAGAGAGAGATGAGCCAAGCAGAAAGAAGTGCCACTGTGTGCCAGCTCCATGCAGTTTTAAAAGAAAAACGAGGAGTTAAAAGAAGTTGGCAAGAACTGCGGGAGTGAGTCATTTCTACAAGTAGGAGTTTGGGGTCAGCGTGGTCATAAAGCACACATACACTAAAAACTCTCCAGGTGTCTGCAAGTTTCTATTCCTTGCTCATATTTGAAGTTGCATCTAATATTCTTATTCTCGTATGTTGAGAAGCTCCAGGGGGGAACCTAAGATGCTAGACAGCTGCCTAACCCAGCATGATGAGGCCGGGAAAGGAAGAGGAGGATGGAATTACCCCCGGCAGCATTTACTCCTGAGTATTTTCCACCCAACAAGTTAAGCTAGAATTGGTGGAAGGGTGGAAATGTGATACAGAAAGTATCTGCCAATGGCTAGCAGTTTGCCGAGTGAAATTTTGACGATTTTTTGATGATTTTTTGATGCTTTTCAGTTAAGCAGATAAGTGAAGGAGCAGGAATTTTAAGTAGCGACAGTGTAGAGCTTTTATTTTTTTTACTATTCTTTGTATTTGAACTGGCATTGTACCACCACTTCTGTACTAACAATAAGATTTCCATATTGCCAAATAATACAAAGAAAAAAACATTTTGGAGCAATAATGTGCTGTCTCAGCAGTACCCATGAAACTATTTGCGTGTAGAGAAAAGGCTTTGCTGTATGTATTACATGTATCATCTTTACTGATGAACATTACACATCACTAATCATATTTTGCCATAAAGCACCAGCAACACACTGGCCATGTATACTAATCCACACAGACAGACCTCACAACCAGCTAAAAGTCTGTACTGAAAGCAGATCAATTTGTTTTAATTATTAATACAAAACTTTGTATATATATTTTTGAAATGGTGTTCAATGATTTGAGGAGATTTCCTCTACACATCTGATATAAGAGTGAAGCTAGATGGTGTGCTGCGAGGTCGTAGAAACATATACCAGGAGGGAAATCGACATTAATGGGTCACAGGGCTACAAAGGGATTAGGTTCCACATTGCGTCCCTGCGGACGGAGAGGAAGCTTGGGGCAGAGAGCATGATGTGTGGCCAAACACCGGCTGATGCTCTGGAGAGAATTTCAGCACTGTCAGCAGGACATGGATCCTTTACTGGCGTTTCTCATTTCTACCACACATTAATGTGTACTGCAGATGGCTACTCAGAAATTTTTTGCGTACAGCTTGCCATCAGCATGCCAGCACCTTGATGTTTCTTACCTGCAAAACAGGACTGTTGTGCATATTGGGGAAGGAAATGGGTCTGTTCAGCCACAGAATCAGGTCCTTGCGAGACAGACACTTAATCCCTGGCTGTAACTTTCCTCTGCAAGCCTCCCCGTCTCCAGCTTCCTCCTGGCCCTGTTCTTCAAGGTCGAACAGGCGCTGATGATGGAGCCGGTATGCAGCTTTCAGAGACAGAAAAAGGGCTAACCATCTGTAAAGGCAGGAAATAAAGACTCAAGTTACAAATGAAAAAACAAACAAACTGTAGAAACGTGATACATAAACTCAGCGTCAATTAACGTGGATTTGCAACTCTTCAACATTTAAAATTGGACTACAGTAATTTTGCTTACCCCCTTTGGCTTTAAGGCAACCCACTGTTTAAGCCAACTTACTTCCCAAATCTTCACAGACAAAAGGATGACCATATAAGGTCACATAAGGTCATATATATCCACTCTCACTGACATCTTACTTAGCTAATAGTAAAAATATCTGCCTGAAACAGAGCATTTAGAGCAGTCTAAAGCCTATTTGATGCCTACCTTACTAAGGTGCCTTGGAGGATAAGATTGGACATTTCAGCTGGTGACATGTCAATGAAACGCAAGAAGGAGAAACAGCTTCCTTTGTCATCACCTGAAAATGGAAAAAAAAATATTAAAACATTTGAAACATGACACTAAAAAAAAATCAAAAAAGAAGAAAATGTTAAGCATGGATTAATGGAAGTCAGGGATTAACCACTTTTGACTGATGGAGGCAGACACAGGTACTTAAAATGCCCCCTGTGCCCATTTTTCTGACAATACTTCTTATTAAAAATAACTGAACTGTGTTTCAGGTCTTCACCACGCTGACTGAACATGTAGCCAACACCAAACTGGTGTAACAACAAGTAATCATCAACCACTGCCAACATAAGTATCATTTTATTATCAGTGGACCCCTAATGGAAACATCAAATTAAGACAGAAACTGAGGTTTGGATGTCAGGTCACGTCACAGGAGAAAACCAACTCCTGGTTTGAGCAAGAACTGTCTGTATTCTAGCTGAGAGCTTGACATGTGCTCACCTTTCCTGTGAAAGAGAGACTGCTGTATGTGATTCGGGGAGAAGGGAGACAGCAGCACTTGAAGTAATCTGAGGACGACGTGGAGAGAAAGACCAGGTTACACCAATGTTAAAAAAAAGAAAAAAAAAAGAAGGAGGGATAGCAGACCTGAACCTAAATTTGACATGATCATCTGATCTCAGTCCAACCCACACAAATTCTTATTTTCCTATCTATAATTGGGATAATAACCATTTGTGAGCCCCAAGTCAGCTTATGTCCACAAGGCTGAATATTTGTTGAAGAAAGAAAACAGACAGTTTTCAAAGTGTTTACACAGTAATTTCAAATGTAAACGTAACCCTAAAACACTGTTAACAGAAACTCTGACAGACCGTCTATTATTGGATTAAGTGAATATTAGCGAAGATTACGTGATCCTGTGAATGTCTCTGTGTGTAAGAACTCACTTTTTCCTGGTCTGATTGTGCGTGTGAATGAGGCCATGACGGTAGAGGAACTTGCACATGACGTAGGGCTTGAGGGACATGTGGAAAGGTGAGCGGGTCTCCTGACGCTCAAACAAGTCAGGGTGGTTGCAGACCTACACACAAACATATGCACAGTTGGAGTTCGGGACTCAGCATGCTTGTTTGTTCTGTGCAGCCAAGTCACTGTTCGGATCAGACTAACATTCTCAACAAATGGTAAATGGACTGGTTCTTATATAGCACTTCTACTCTACTTGAGCACTTAAACCACTTTATACAACATATATCTTTCACCAATTTCACACATTCACACAAACACATGTTTAAGAGCTTCCTACCCAATAGTCACACATTCACACTCCGCAGAACGCATCAGCAGTTCACTATTTTGCCCAAGGACACTTTGGCATGCAGGTTGGAGCAGCCAGCCACCTTCTGATTAGCAGATGACCTGCTCTACCTCCTGAGCCACAGCCACCCAAAATATAAGAATTAAGATTAATTTGTTTTTTAAACCCACTATACCTTAATAATAACTAAATAGGTTATGTTTACATCAGTGCTTGTCTGTTTTAGTGCCAAAAAGTAACAGGCCAGCAGCATTACGGTGCTGATTTAACAATTATTTTAACAATCCTGTCACGAGCACATACGCCAGGGAACTGCTTGGGGTCCAAGGCTTTTAGAGAGCCCCTAAAGAACAGTTTGTGATGGCATCTATGTGAAAATGGCCCCCTTTCTCTATGAATTATGCAATTTAGGTCATACTAAATAAAAGATTTGGTCCATTTTGTATATTTTGGTCATATCGGACAGAAAAGAAGATTACCTAGGGTATGCTCATTGCACAATGACTTTGTGATTGGCAATTCGTTAGCTGACGAGCATGCAGTTTCAGTCAGAACCATCCCTTGGACACCAAAATACCAAGAATGCAAAAATGTGTCTCCTGAAGCCTGAGTATGGGACTTCACAGTGGCAAAATCCATCTTGTAAACATGAAGTATTGTTATGTGCTGTGCGATGTAACCAATTTATTGTTCAAACATCTAAACATATGTGTATCCATTGTCTTATTTATCGTTCTTGAATATCTAATTATTTGCTGAGCGTATAGGTCTCTTCAAGTGCCCTTCTAGTTTTCATACATTTTTAGCATTTAATACCATAAAGACAATAAAATATGGATCAGAGTTCATACCTTTCTAAACTGCATGACCAGATTCATGAGGGAGGAGGTGGTGCTGTGAGCCTGCTGGGCCGTGCCCATCGAGGACTGCAGCAGATCCTCGATAGAGATCTTGTTTCTCAGAGCCTGGTAAAGCAACCTCTGCCGGGAGGTCAGCTGACAGTAGGTTAGGATCTCAATCTGAAGAAGGTAAGGGGAGTTCAAATATTTAAAAAAAAGAAATGTAAGTCACAGAACATTCATGCAGAATAATGCGTTATTAAAACAGTGCTGCACAATCATTGTTCTCAACAAAGGATGCTTCATCATGTGTAGTTCAAATTAACTTTACATTGTCCCCTCTCCTTTGGTCAGCCAAACAAAATGGTTTTGATTTTTCTGAGTCAGCATTACTATCCCATTAGAACACACACAGTGTTTTCATGTGAGCTTAGCCCAAACTGTTATGCGAGTATGGACTTCATGCCCATTGCCCAACAGTCTTTAAACAAATATTCAAATCTCTGGTTTTATCGTGTGCCACACTTTGATGAAAGCCGTGAAACCCAACGGTAACAATCCATAAAACCATACCGTGAACCACCAGTGAACTTTCCTGGTTAGTATTGGCTTTCAGTGTTCTGACAAAACAAAGAGGAACCAGCGGAGAGCGGAGAAGTGAGGGAAGTGGGCTGGCAGGACTACATGTGGGTGCAAAGGAAAGTGAAAAAGACAGATGTGGGGGAGTGGTGAACTCTGCCATTCCTCAAGACTCCCACAGAGCACGAGCGACTGAGTGTGTGAGTGTGTGACCTCGGGTCCAACATCTGTCAGGAGGATCTGCCAGCACAAGCATCACTCATACCCTTATTACAATACTTTCTCTGTCACTGAGGTGTACAGAGAGACAGATGGAGGAAGGCTCCATGTTTAACCAGGAGAGGTGAAAAGCATGGCTTCTTACTGACACAATATGGTCCTGCATTATAGCTGAGAACTGCTGTATAAAATGCAATTATATACAGATTTGTTTTTCCCCAGGAGGCCTGCATGCTCTAATCCTCTCTCTCTCTCTTGCTCTCTCTCTTTTCAATTCATGAACCATGTTTTTCATGAAAAAGTCCTCTATTAAAAAAACTGTGTTTTGCTTCCCTTGTTTATGAGACACATGACGAAAGTTTCAGATAATAAAGTATAAACTCTGCTAGCTGAACGTTAGGGTTCAAAAACTTCTTGCGTTTCAGTTACAGTGTTTTTTTTATTCTTGGCTCCACCCACCTGCGGTTCAAGCCTTCAGTTTGTGGGATGCAGCCAATCAGAAGAAAGATAGCTTGTTTCACATAGTGGATGAACTTGGGAGCAGCTCCAACAGCCAATATAAAGTAACTAAGTTTTGATTTAAGGTCTGAATCAAGCAAAGCTATTGTAGTGACCATACATGGCTTCTTGAAATTTTTAGGCAGGCAAAGATGTTAATCTGGGTGGTGAGAAGAAATGTGGAGGGACTGCACTAATGCACATCACTGAATACTGAACTGCCGGCTATTCGGATGAATCGATGCAACTCATCGAGGAAATTCATCATTGCTGTTTGAATCTAGGTTGAATCAATAAACTATTCCATCATCAGCTGGAGCAGAGGTGATTCAAATGGCTGTTGCTGTCACACTGTAATTTCCCAACATTTGGGATACAGTGGTCCCTTGCTATAACGCGGTTCACCTTTCGCAGCCTCGCTGTTTCACTGATTTTTTTGTGGCAATTTTGCATGCTTTTTTTTTTTTTTACAGCGCATTTTGTTCTGCGTCCTGATCGGCTGTAGACCATTGTCAATCAATCTCGTTCGTGCCGTGTCTCCTGTACAGTACAGAATGCGTTCAGCTTGTCAAATTTACATAAATCTTCGATCGCTAGCAGTGTGACTCTGAGTGCTGTACTGTATGTTTGTAACTTTTCTCCCCAACAAACAAAATGTTTGTCGACAAAACATTTTGCACTGTCAAAGGCACCTGCGGATGCCTTTGGTTTGATTCTGAACTTATTTTTCTACGAAGGTTTGAACTTTGAGAGTGTTTAGGATGAGTGTTTGAGAGTGTTTAAACAAGTGTGAAAATGTTCATGCCTGTCTGAGAAAAGTGTATAAAGTGTGTAGTGAGGGGTTTTGAAGCCTTAAAACATGTATAATAATGGTAAAAAATAAGTTGGCTACTTCATGGATTTCACCTATCGCGGGTTATTTTTAGAACGTAACTACCGCGATAAAGGAGGGACCACTGTAAATCAATTATTTCTTATATTATCTTAGCAGAGTAAACGGATTAAAATATGGAGGGGGGATGTGGCATAACAGGAAGGATGCCACTTGGGGGGGGGATCCATCTTTTTTTGCCCTTAGGAAAACTGAAAAATGACCCTTAATTGTTAATACACTCTTGGTTCTTCTACCTTGTCTGAGAGTTCATTTTCCACATCTTTCTTAATTCTGCGCAGCATAAAAGGCTTGAGGATCATATGCAATCTGGATAGTTGGTCTGAAAAACAAAAAAAATCATGTTTACTTACAAATCATATCACATGCAAATAGAGCCAGGATAGGTGTACCAACACTGTTCTTCTATTTTCAAATAGGCTAAAAAGCATACATATAAAATAGGGGGAAAAAAAATAGTAGCCTTTGCTGTACTCACTCTCATCGATGGCAGACTTGTTTTCAGCATGGCTCTCTATGTCCTTGGAGAACCACTCGTTAAACTCTTCATGGGAATCGAACAACGTAGGCATGATGAAATGCAGCAGGGCCCACAGCTGAGAGAAAAACATGTAGTCTCTTACAGTTCTGACCGGATGACCACACACTTGCCAACACACACACGCACACAGACGTCGCTCACCTCAGCCATTGTGTTCTGGATTGGCGTCCCGGTTAGCAGAAGTCTGTTCCGACACTGGAACTGCAGGAGGATTTTCCACCGAACGCTGAAAAAGCACAGAACCCAGGACCGTCACCTGCTGTGACAGCTACAGATGTTTATCATCTGCATTTAACACTTCATTTAATGTAATCACTGGATGTACTGAAATTTTTTGGATTATTGCTTGTATGTGGCTGTACGTTTGGCCAGTCTATTGATTTTGGCTGGTTTCCAATAGGAGCCGAGAAATGACACATACTAGTGTAACCGTAGAGAGCGGTTACTGTATTTTTCCAGACATTTTTGTTGATTTACCATATGAGAACAGTTTCCCTTGCTCTGCATATTTTAGCTGATTTATTACAAACTTTTTTCACTTACATTTCTCAAGACACTTATCCAAAACATTTAGGGCTTTATTTGTTCAGACAAAAAACAAGAAAACTTTCAAATGGCTACAGCATTCTGTGCAAGTTTGAACTGCTGGGACTAGAAAAAAGTCATTTATTTTACAGCACTTGTGTTTTGGCCAGAATGACATTATAATTGGTTAGTAAAGCTGTTAAAAGGTCGGTCTGCATTTAAAACACATCTTAATAATGTGTGTATGCTCAGGCTAGTTATTGAATTGACAAAGAAGGGTAAGATAAAATCTTCAAATACAAAGTCTGATAAATCAGATATCACGCATCGACAAATGAACCTGTGACCCTGTGATCAGAAATATCAATGCCACCATGATAACGCTTCACCTCGTGCTGCTTTTCAGTGCCTGGGCCTCATCTAGAACCATGTACTGCCACTTGACCCTCTGAAAGTACTTGACATCTTGGACCACCAGCTGGTAGCTCGTGATGACCACGTGGAACGGTGCATTTTGCGTGTAAAGAGTTTTCTGTG
Organism: Oreochromis niloticus; assembly: GCF_001858045.2. Classification (NCBI taxonomy): domain Eukaryota; kingdom Metazoa; phylum Chordata; class Actinopteri; order Cichliformes; family Cichlidae; genus Oreochromis; species Oreochromis niloticus. Next base: position 5,831,187 of record NC_031980.2, read on the forward strand.
CGACAAAACACAGTGTTAGGAGTTAAAAGGATAAAAAGTGCAGAATTTACTGGCTGCAAAATGTATGGTGATGTATCCTTCAATGTTTACCTGGCTCCAAAATTTCCGAATCACTTTCCGATCGTGAGGATTTCCCCAGTACGGTAACACCTACGGAACATATCAATAACGCTGCTCTGTCAGAAAACCTTCATAGATCAAAATAATCCCCATGTGAATGTGTTTAATGTAAAAAAAAAAAAAAAAGAAGCAAAAAACAAAACCCTACAGTTAAGACTGAGCAATGCTGGAAAAACAGAGCCACAGTGATGTTCTCAGAGGAAATGTCTAGGCATAACATCGCACATGAATCACTGCCCCACTTGTTGAGATATAGAATGCGATGTGAAAAGATTTACACATCATTACGTCGCTCAACGCAAGCCGCTTTCCCATTGTTTTCAGTCAGTCTTGCTTTGAATGTTCAGGAAGCTTATCTTCAAATTGTGTAATGGGGTCTTTTCACACCTCATTAGCAAAACAAACTGCAATTGATTTATTTCCAAACTGGCTGAGAAAATGGGCACAGCTGAATGTCGTACACAACAAAGAGTCATGTTTATCACTGACTGTGTGTGTGTGTGTGTGTGTGTGTGTGTGTGTGTGTGTGTGTGTGTGTGTGTGTGTGTGTGTGTGTGTGTGTGTGTATTCAAGCATAGCTGACATATTGATGCATTTGATAATATTTTGGCTACACACAGTCTTTCAAGAGCCAGTTATGGCATGCAAAATGATTTTTTTGAGAAGTACCACTCAACAAAAATAAAAACAGCCATGTAGTTATGTGTCAATGTGAGCAGTGCTACAATACTGCCCCCTAATGGACAGCTCTAGATAACATTTCATCTGGTAACTGGCGCTTGCTCTCAGAATCTCAAAACTAACAAAGTACTGCATTAAGAAGCGGAGAAAGAAATGCATTGGAGGAAGAACAACAGAAATGGCGACTCAGCGATTCCTTTGGACGTGCTTCTGCAGATGTATCAGCCTGTGTGCTTGCTCAGTACCGCGATGGGTTCTCACCTTGAATTTTGGCACAAAGCGGGTGAACTCCTGATGCCAGTTGTTGAGTGTAGATGCTGGAGAGATGATCAGGAATGGACCCCAGATGTTATCTCTCTGTTGCAGGAACAGAAAAGCAAATACAATGTCAACCACTGCAACAGGTGGTCTGCTGTGCTTGTGTGAGCAGCACCCAGAAAACAGGAAGTCCTGGAGGGCCTGTGAAGCCCACAGTATGCACCTTCCTGCTGGCGACAGTTGACTGAAAAGCTCGCATTTCCACCTTTTTTTTTTTTTGGCCTTTGGGGTTGTGAGACTAAAAAAATGTAAAGAGCTGGCAAATCAGCTCTTCAGAGGAGTGAAGTGTCATATGACTAATTCATTGAAATGTTCCAGCACCTGCAAAAAGCCAGAAACTGGGGACCCTTTAAAGGATGCAGGTGCAAAGAGGCTGCCTTTTAGATGTTTTATCGCAAGTCGAAAACAATGGTGGAGTCAACTGAATATTCCGCAAAGTGTTTTGGAAGAGTGTGGTGAATGAAACCTTTTGGCCCCCCGTCCTCTCTCTCACCTCTGCTAAGTGTGCCAACAAAGCGATACTCTGAACGGTCTTTCCCAATCCCATTTCATCTGCCAAGATTCCATTGATTCCCTGTGGAAATGAAGAGCAAACGAGAAAAGGGAAGAAGAATTAAATCACTCAGTGGGGAGGAAAAGTTTTTTTAGAAAACATCCTAAAACTGTACACATGTTGACCAAAAACAATGCTAACGAGCCCTGAATCATGTTAGTGCTGTTCCACTAGAGATTCAGAAATTTTCTTAACCAAAACATGAATAAAGATTTCTTTTATACTGTTGGCCATTAAAAACTGCCCATTTCAAAGTAATGAAAACAAACTAAAGGAATACTGAGAGTTTCAGAAAAGCTCAGCATAAGTCAGAAAAAACAATAAAATAAATAAATAAATAAATAAATAAATAACAGACATGTGTACCTGTTCATAAAGGTTAGCCAGCCAGTTCATGCCTTTGAGTTGGTAGCCCTTGAGTTTCCCGTTGAAGATGGTGGGCTGAGGAATGTCTTCATCTGCACGGATGGATGGGTTTGAAAGGCTGTAGCTTTCTCCAAACCCAGAGCTGGCTCCTGTGGACAAGCTGCCAGCTGCATGCAGGGACGCACTGCGACTGTCTTTAGCCTCTTCATCGAACATTCGCGTCTAAAGGAGGAGATTTGGACATTACCGCCAGTTGCGCTGTGTGAATTAGGGCATCTAATAAAGGATGTGCATGAATTACTCACTCTCTCCTGATGAATCTGGTAGGCCTCTTGGGCATTCCTCAAGGCCTGGGATTTGTAGTATTCGCTATCTGCAATCACATACCATCATCTTGTGCATAAATGTATTGCAAACCATTTAGATGTAATATTTCTTCTGATAGAGTATATAGTCAAAACAGCTAGTCTAAACTGAAATTCTTACTAATGTATTACCACAATTCTTTATACTTAATCAAATGAACTGCAAATTATCATCATTAGTAAACAGTATAATGACAACAATCATGATAAAAACAGAAAGTACACACTCTTTAAATTTTTTAAAGTTTTTACCTTAAAATCTTGCAAATGTACAAAACACGGCATGTTACACTGTCATTATCTATTTACCGAAGAAGCAAAATGCAGACGAATTGAGTAAATAAATAAGTACATACTTACTGCTTCCCCATGAATTAGCAGGAGAAGCAGCAGTCAGCTGCTGCTAAGCAAATGCACTTGTTTACCTGATCATCAGCACGTGTTCAACAGCAGACGTTTTGTGAGTTTGCTGGCCTGGAGCATTCATGTGTGTGTTAACACAATGTATTAATTCACCCCAACGCCAGACCCAAGACCTATATCTCAGGCTCTGCAGGCCTCAGCTAGTATGCCAAATGTTAATATCTGTGACAGTACAATTAGAAAAAGGCTCGTGCAACTGTGATGATTTGGGCTTGCTCTACAGTGACAGGACCTGGGCACCTTGCAGTCATTGAGTCAACCATGACTCAATGACTGCAAGCTGTATGCCAAAGTATTCTAGAGTCAAATATTAGGCCATCTGTCCAACAGCTAAAACCTGGCCCAAACTGAGTCACGCAACAGGACAATGATCACAAGCACAGTCGCAAATCTACAACGGAATGACTGAAAAAGAAAAGAATCGCGGTGTTGCAATAGCCGAGTCAAAGGACAGGCCTAACCCTGACCCAAATGCTGTGGTGGAATACCTACAAATCTAAATGATCCATAAAGAAGAGTGGACCAAAATTCTTCCACAGTGACGTGAGAGACTGATAAAGTCACTCACTGCTTCACTAAATTATTGCTGCTAGGGGCGGTTCTACAAGATCCTGAATCGAGGGTGTTCTTACTTTTCCACACAACGCTTTGCATCTTGACTTAGGTTTTGCTAAATACATAATGACACAGTGTAACACATCATGTGCTTTGGTTCATCTGAGGTTAATTTTAAGATCTACTGAGAACTAGATCATTTTTATCATGCTTGTGAATAGATGGAGAGTGTACTTTTGTTTTACCATTGCAGAGAAAGAAAAAAAAAATCTAATCTACAGCTAGAAAACTAGACAGGAAACAAACAGAAATGAGTTTCGTCCCATTTAATTTCACACTGTTATAGTTGATGAAGGGAGTCAATATATATATAAATTTCAGCCATCAACGATGACTACTAATTTCTTCTGTAATACATTAAACTCGATTGAGCCGTTCATACCATAGTCCTCTTGTCCCATGTTGACCATTACTCCTCCTCCAATGTCTATCTGTCTCTGGGCTGCAGTGTCTTCAAGTTTTCTCAGAATTTCCTCCTGTGCTGCATCTCCACCTGGAGCCCCCACGCTAGCTTTACCACTCATAAAATGAGCATACAGCTCCGTCTGGGTAATGAGAAAATTCAGTTTGCGCTGCTGACGCTTGGCCTGAGAGAGACAAAAAAAAAAAAAAAAAACCCAGGGAGAAAAATGTATCTATATTTAGGATTTTCAAAAAACCTGTAATGGCAAATTAAAAATGTCTCCATAATAACTTCCTTGTCACAGACCTCTCTCATTTCTTCATCAAGTTTACGTTGCTCCAGGGCTTCCTTCTCGGCTCTCTTTCTGTGCTCCTTTTCCACCTTGTCATATTTTTTCCAGTAGAGCATCATCTCCTTGGTAAGACGCCGGGCACGGGGTAATGTCTCTTTACAGTTCTTCTGAGCCTGAATAGCTGCACGCCGGACCTCTCGCATGCACTGGTGAGCCAGCTAAGACGAAATGAATCACACGTTGAAAGTTACTTTTGCAATATACAAGCTGACCACATGTGTGCAAACCATACAGTGCTGTGTACACTTTATTCACCTTTTTTGCATTGGTTAATACCAGATTCTTAGCGGAAGTCTTCTGCTTGAAGGACTGAAAAAAAGTAGAAATGGGACAGTTGGCATTACAAAATGTTGGAAAAATGGTACCACCAACATCAAAACAAAACTGACTTTTTGCTTAACTAACCTTGGGGATTTCTTTTTTGGCAATGGTGAGCCAGACTTTGCGTCGGCGAGCATTCAGCTGCTCGACAGTGAGATGTTTTTTCTTCACCATGGGCAGCGGAGCATCATGGGAAAACTTAGCAAATATTTTGGTGACGAAGGGACGCTCCTCATCCACAAATTCTCCCTCTCCCCGTTTCTTCTTCTTCTTTACTTTTTTCAGTTTGGCTACAAAAAAAAAGGAAAGACATTTAAATGAAAAGGTAGATCTTGTTAGCGGTTTTAAAATATGGTTTTTGTTTTTGTTTTCCTTAAAGGCATTGACACTGGGATGCCTTTTTTCTTCTTACCCTTAAATTTCTTTTCATCTTTGATTTTCTTTTTCTTTGGACCCAGCAGGTGGCGTTGTTGCTCATAGAAGGGATCATGAGTAGATAAGAGTCCTGTGCTGTAGTACTGATATTGGTGAAGCTGTAGCAAACACATACACACAGAGGAGCATGATACGTCTTAATTAATATGTCTGAAGAACTTTGTTGTAGATGATGAGGCTCTGAATTGGCTGATTTTCCTTTTTTTTAAAGTAAATGCCCATATGGAAAAGATATATATAAATCTTATAAAGTTTGTATCTGTCTTGTGTGTAACTTGTATGAAAAGCATACAAGAGTGAAAACAGATATAAGATCCCTTGAAAAATTATATAAATGAAACTTGTATGTTTTGGATACTTTCTAAAACAATATATGAAAGTAATGAGAAAGTGGCCACTTTCATGAGTAAATCATATAAGCCTTATATGATTCACTATATGAAGTAGGCCACATCTTATGCAAGTCTTTTACAAGTTTTTACTATTTCTTTTCCATATGGGTGTCTTGTCCTGTACTTCTTTATTTAGTGGGGTTCCCCAAGGTACTATTTTGAGTCCCCACTTATTTGCTTCTTATATATTATCCCTGGGGCAAATTGTGCATGGCCATGCCATTGATTTCACCCACTTATATATCACCATCTGTTCTGGCACCAGAGCTACATCCTGCATTATGTTCTGCCTCTCTGAGAGGGGATTTCCAACACATTTCGACAGCTAAATGACACTAAACCAGAAGAAATTATGACAAACCACTATGAATCAAGCACAAGCAGTGTTATTTGCTCTTTTTGTTTTGCAGCACTTATTGATTAAGAACTTAAATAAGAAGCTTATTATTACAATGACACTAAATTGACACAAAGTATTAGCAATTAGTGTTCTTTATTTGTGTGTGTATTTGTACCTCTCGGTCAGAGTAGAAGTTGCTCTGATGCTGCCTCGTGTAACGATGGAGCCTCAGCATGTCATGTAGTTCTTCCCGAGACATGCTGAAGTTAGCGTCATCCGAGTCTGTATCTGAGTCTGTGGTGTCATCACTCAACAAGATACTCTACATGAGAAAAAAGTAGGTACAGGCATGGTTAAAGGAAGCTGAGAGCATGTGACACACAAACGTATCCTATGAGAAAGGAGGTAGATACAAAACTAAAATTCTTCAAAGATGGAGGTCAGTATTAGCCAGTCTAAATACCTTCAGCCATTTCCTGTTCTTCTTCAGCTTAGAAAAATTGTAAAGGCTTGTTTTATTTGCCTTTTGGTCTGTGAAACAAACAGCAAAAAAGAAACAACAGATAAATATGCATCAAAAGATTCATTAAACCAATGAGAGTGTGGATGTGTAGCAACATATCACTAACACATTTCTCAATACATCTTACCTTTACCTTGCAGAAGTACTCCATTAAGCGGCTTGCCATCTGCCAACCCATCTCCTTGATCACACGACTCATTCTTTATTGTCAAAGCCGTATCATGAGTGGTGGCGTCCAGGGATATCTCTGGCCCCAGTCCACCCTCGCTGTCATCGCTATCATCACTACAAGAGAAATGTATGGCCGTAAGCTCAACATTTGCATCCTGTTTGTATATTATCTGTTCTCTTCTTAGACAGTGTAATGTAAAGCAGATGACAAGAGGTGCAGTCAGCCATGCAAACATCTAAATTTGTATGTATATATATGAACACAATATACAGTTTCATTTTGATAAGATGGGAAGGTTGCTGCAAAACACTTCAGTTTTTTATAGGTGGCCAAAACAAACCTTAGCCTGGAAGCAACAACTGAATGCCCACCATCAGCACCTCTTTTTCTGTACCTGGTTATGTCTCTGTTGAAGATAGCAGCAGTTTGACGCAAAAAACTGTCCAACTTCAGGGATCTTTCTAGGCGCTGCAGGTAGAGAGGTTTGGCTAGGCTGGAGGCCCCTGATACCCCAACCTCCAGCTGGCCACCCTGCCCTGACGCCATACACCACAGACCACCTCTGCCCAGCAGGGCAGGACCTTTTACTGAAGAGAGAAGTATGGAAGAAATAGATGTGCAAATGGCACAAGGTAAGAATGAGTAGTACAGGAAAGTTACAGCTATGTGAAGAAAAACATTTTAATATTATTCATCTAAAGTGTGGAGGGAAATAGAGTAAAATGGTCCAGACTAAAAGAAACTGTACACTGCTTCATTTTCTCAGCTAATCTGGTATAATGGGAGATAATCTCCTAGTATGTTTAAAGATTTCATAATTACTGCCTACATTTTTTTTGTCAAGGTCAGAAAAAAGGCACTTACACCAAAGACAAAATACTTGCCTCCAAATGCACAGATATGAAGTATGATACCATGACACTGTCCATTCTGCAAAATGTTTATTCTATTATTTTATTTTTTTTAATGGACATACCTTCTCAACAGTGGATGGCATTGATTTTCGATTCCAACACTAATGATCAAAGATGAAAAGCCTACAAAAAAGGAAATGCAGTCACACACTGACAATTAAATGGCAAAAACAAAAGCTTTTATTAGAAGCTCATTTTACAGTGCTGTACTAACAGTGTTTATGCACATGATTTCAAAAAGACAAAGGAAGAGTTAGTTTATTTGATCATCTCTTTTAAAGTATAAATAATTTGCTTCCATGTTTCAGTATAAATACGTCGTACAGTAAATTGTGCTTTGAACTCAATTTTGAGAGTTTATTTTAGTTTATTTTCAATAAAAAATAATAAGTTATGATCAGCCATATATTATGTTCGATAGTGTGTCTAAGTAATCTTGGTAATCATTTTCAGTCCTTTCAGTTTATTAAAAAATAAAATTAAACTTTAGGCATAGTGTAATTAATTAAGTGTTATTATGCATTATGAAGTGCCAGGTGGTTGTTTTGAGAGTTTCCATGCTAAACTTAACTCAGCTGTCCACAACAATACCCATAAACAACACTATGGTTCATATTCACTTGACTTTCTGTGAGTTCATTTCCTCAAATGTAGCAGGCTGTAAGGGACTAAAGTTTAAAAATAAATACTTTTTAAAATAGCATTGCTATCACGTCGTTACGTTGTGCTTTGGTGGATAGCAAAACCAAGCTAGTGTTAGCCAGGGCTTGCTAGCTAACCTTCAGCAATACTGTAGCTTCAAAGCTAACGACCGTTAGCTGTCAGCAAAAGCAGCATTGCCTCGGATCAGTGACAGTAAAGAGGCTCAATGTACTGCTACAGACGCTCACTGACGGCTTTGCCCACGCCAATTCAATTAGGTTGCACAGGTAGTTTTACTATAGCTAGCCTCTCCTTGCTATCTTTGTAACTTAGCGTATCATTAACGTTAGCTAGTTAGCTTATCAAATACTAAGGCGTTTTGACACCTTCGTCCTCTCACACCATTAATATGAAGTATTTAAATCGGCCCTGTCTCTTTAAGGCCACCACCTCCCTGCAAACAATGTATTAAGATATGAAATCGGTTTAATGACAACTCTTTAGCTTGCTTGCTGTCACTATGCAGCGACAGCTAGGGCCTCCGCCGCGCCTCTTGGACCCTCGTTTCGGATACGAGCCGCGGCTCGGTTGCCTGGCGCACGTATGATCCCCATCTTTTAATTCTTTCTCCCTCCCGGCCATCTTCCCCATTGCTCCTTCGCCATAACAACCACCGCGGAGTCTCTCACCTCGGCCCCGTGTCCGCCTTTCAGTCTCTCTCGTCGCTGCTGCCAACTCTCGGTTCTCTGACTCCAAAATGGCGGTTTGAGACGCCGAGCGAGTCTGTGAGCTTTGAGTCGGCAGCAACAGCGGAGAGGCGGCCACTTTCTGTTACTGAGAGAGCAGAGACACGACGCCATGGCGAGGGTACAGCAAGGAGCAGGCATTTTAATCAATCCCAGAGAGAATGACGCCAACCTATCCACGTCTCCTAGGACATGACCATGACAAAATTTTCACCTGTATCTTTCAATAATAACATACGAGACAGTGCTATCATGCCTTCGGGTTTGGAACATGTCTTTGCAACTAACGTAAATGTATCGATGAATTTCCGATGTTGATTGATAGTGTCTGCTGGCTGCGAAGATTACCGAGCTACGTCTTACGTCACTAGAAGGGAACTCCGTTTTAGGTAAAGTGGACACCGACACAACATTTTGAAAAATGTGAGTAAGTAATTGGCTTAAGATTCTCGTAGGACAACAAAAACAACGAAAAACATATTTTATAGTCTAACTTACCAGTTATAGTCTCTGATATATGTATGTATATTATATATATATATATATATATATATATATATATATATATATAATATGATACAGGCTCATGGAGCTGGTAGCAACGTTATTATAATTAAAACTAAGAATTAAAGTTACTTATAAACCAATTATTTCGGTAAACTGAAATAAAAATAAGAATTAGACTTCAGAGAAATTGAAACTAACAGAAACAATAATTGTTTTTTTGCAAAAATAACATTAAATATACAGGAAAATTCTTGCACATCTGTTTATTGAACATGGCAAGTCCACGACTGTAGGCACATTAGCTTCCTGTCATCTGTGTTTGGATTATACAACCAGTTGTCAGCCTCTCAAATCTTGACCCTGACAATTGTGACTTAAAAAAAACACTTCCAAAAACTGGCAGGCAGCGATCCCAACAATGACACATGTGTTCGCAATCACTTAAACTCAGATCTTCCTGTTAAACTGCAGTTTACACAAAATCACCAGTTGCATCTTTTTCACTTAAGCTGCTCTTTTCTCATCTTCCTTTAACTTACTGGGCTGTTAGTAGTCAACTGCAAGCTTGAGAAACTTTGATGAAGCACAGGGCTTTTCATTTTTCACAGTAAACATAAAATGATTTGTTAAATATTTTTTACATTTAAGCCAAGTCAAAAAAAAAATCTGTCATAACTGAGAAGCTGTACTGTGCCATAGCTGAACTCCAAAACAGCCTATATGTTATATAACGTTTAGATGAACACAGATGCATTAATTGGAGAGAACAAACCGAGCTTAGGACAGACAGATATTTTGTTAGTGCATTTTGTGTTTTCACTGAATCGAACAAATACATAACATAATGCAGTTAACAGCTAAAAATGAGTGTAAAGCAGTTGTATCCTTATATATAATCGGAGGTTTAGGCACATGTATGCAGCATACAACTCTAGCACAAGCATAGATCAGGTTGGTTTATGTCTTCTCTATGTTCTTCACTACATACTCCTAGTGCAAATGTTCAGTTTCAAATACTGACAACAAAACAAGTGCAGTTTCTAAAGGACAGAAGCTGATTAAGTGTTCAGCAGTAGGCACTACCAACAGGATATCGGCGAGTCTCCACTTAATGTGTCTGTCCTGTGGATGATCCACTTTCGCTGACAGATAGTGAGTTTGTAAAGAAGGGAAAAAAAGTCTTTGTTCACAGCCAGCTGGATTTCTCCTCCTCAAATTTCTGTGGATCGATGAAAGGCTTGTCGATGGATTTGATCATCAGTTCGCCGCAGTATACGCACTCGGATGCGACGATGTCATCAATGTCTGATTTTATCTGCTCACGGCTTGTGCCTGCAGTGGCCTTGCCCAAACTTGATGTGTCTCCCTCATCCTTTGGTGCTGGACGGTGGCGCGATTTGGATGATTGCGTGGTTGCTGCCAACTTTTTATGAAGATCCTCCAGGCGATTCTGCTTGAAGGCCGACAAATGAGGAGTCACCTCCTAAAAAAAACATTGAAGGAGAAAAAAAAAGGTCAGAGGACATATTCAGAGTCAATAATTTCCAGATTGATTACTGACTGAATTAAATAAAAAGTGAAATATTCCTGTGTGCAGCGAGTTACCTGCAACAGGCAGTCATTGTGGAACATGTGCCCACAGAGGAACAGATAAAAGGGCCTGTTGAGCAATGGGAAGTCACAAGCAGCACACTTTTCTTGGGAATCCACTACACCATACTTGTTCCTCATTTCCTGTATGTCTTCCCTAATACGTTTTGCGCTCTCTGTGGCCTCTTCCATTTCCTGCTTCAGCTCTTCAATGTGCTGGTTGTACTCCTCCAGGGAAAGGCAGATGGCCTCCTGAGAAACCATGATGAACAGAGCATTAAGAACCTTCATTTGAAATAGTACACTATTTTGTGTCTTTGTGAATGCAGATGCCAGCCAGTATCACCGAATCTGGATATTCATCACCTACCACAAATAGAAAGCAAAAAGTGCCTAAAACCTTGCCCACTGCTTAAAGATTCTACTTATGAATACATAGAATCTGATTACTGAGATCAGGTCTCACCCGACAGCTCAATTTACTGTAAAAACACACACACTGAGGGGAAAAAAAAGACAGGAAAGAACATCCTACTTATTACAGACCTTAAAGTGGTCGATGGTGACAAAGTCTGGAAAGAAAGGTAGGATGTCTTCAATTTTGAGCAGGTTGCAGCTGGACAGACAGTTCATGGCTTTCTTAACATCTTCCTCCTTCTGCACCACGTGCTTGGCGATTTTTAGCCAAAGCTTTTTCCTCAACTCCTCATCATCCTCTGGGAGGTTAGCACAGGACTTGGCCAAGTCCACGTCTACCTGCAAACAATTTTAAAAAACAAGACAAAACAGTGCAACAACTGAAATCGCCAACTGCTGTCTATAATTTTGATAATTTGGAAAAAAAGAAAAAAAGTGACACTACATTTCAATGATCTACATATGTTCACCACTTATTTACAAGCACCGCTGATCCATTAATAAACATTACTTACTTCTAAAGCAAGATCCACTGCCTCCTCATACAGTTCCATAATCCTATAAACCAGCACACAGGCCTGCCTGTAGCCATGCTCCGCACACAGCCTGAGAGCATACTTGAGGTCGTAGTGGATCTCTGAGGCGTGTGTGCCCGCCTGCTCCAGATACCATAGCAGAGAGTCTGGTTTGTACTTTGCATAAAGCGACAGCAAGTAGTTATGGATGGCCTCCTCTGTTACCATCAGCTCATAAACGCAGAACTCCATGTAGCGGATGGTCTCATTGATCTGCTGCGTGCTGCCCATCTGGCTGTAGTTCATCAGAGCTGGGATGAGCTTCTTTGGGTCCAGCCTCTTGCCCATCTGAATCCACGCGTCCACCACGTTTTTGGGAATGTGCTGCATGAGCACCGGGGAGAACTTGTAAAAAAGCTTTTCGTCACAGTGCTTGGAGAGCACATCCAGAGCAGCGCTGTACTCGTCGTGCTGGCAGTAGTGGGATATCACTCTTTCGTAGTCCTGCATGACGACTGAGAAGTAAACCATGTCGTCCACGTTGCCGTGGCTGGCCAGCAGGTCGTAGATGGTGGTGCGGTTGTTGTACAGGCAGTCTCTGTGCTTGGAGCTGCTAAGGAACTGACGAAACTCGTCACGGGTTTCTTTGAAAATGACGCTGTTGCCGTCACTCTCCAGCTGGCCGAGGCGATTCAAGTAGAGCTCGGCTAACCAGGTGACCAACAAGGTGATCTGCGTTCTCTCACTGGGTTTGAGATTGTTTAGCTTCTTCAGTAAGAACTCCTTTAAGGCCTCCTCTTGTTTGGCTTCTATGAACTTGAGAGCAATCTCTTCAAAATAGTTCTGTGTTTGTGCATAGCACATGGCGCTCTCCAGATAGCGTTTATTCTGGAAACAGTGCTCAGCCTCCTTTGCCAGCACCATGTCCATGCACTCAGGCCGATCGCGACAGTACTCCTTGGCCAGATCAAATTTATTCATGCTCATGTACATCTGCCAGACATCCCTCGACTCCCGCTGGATGTGATATCGAAAAACTGCCCGCTCAGTGTAGATCCACACCAACCCGCCAATTGGGTCTTTGATCATTTTCTTGAGGTTGCCAAATTTATCTGGAAACACGTCCTCGTAAACCACTTGCCCGTTCAGAGTGCAGATGGCCTTAACTCGGTCATGAAGCAGAAGCAGGAAGTGGAACTGTGTCAGCACAATGGAGATAGGCTTGTTGTGATTAAGGTCAATGTCCGGAGTGTATTCCCACACCTGTTTGTGAAAGAGGAGATGTGGAGATAGTATATGACACATAAAGACAGCAAGGATGAGATATTACTGAGAAAAATGTTAAAAAGTTTTCACACACACTGACTGACATTTACCTGCACATCACTCAGCAGGGAATCAGGCCTGACGTAGTCAAGCTGACCATAAAGAACTCCATTACCCATCATCCAGGCGAACGCCTTGGGGGACGTTCGCAGCTTGGGGGTGTAGAAGGTGATCTCGCTGTGTCCCATATTGGCTGGGAACTCCTGGAAACTGGGCAGCAAGTCCTGATTTTGATTGAAGATGGAACTGAAGCCTTGCTGCTCCGACCCCTCGGCTACCTTACCCACAAACTGGAACAGGCGTTTGCGTGTGGTAGCTATGATAAAGTACTTGTTCTCCAGGCCCCGCTCGACCTCCAAACAGCAGACTGGAGCAGGTTTGCCATCCTCCTCCACAGAGTGGACCTACATCAGGATGTTATCAGTTATATCAAGAGGAAGAAATGAACTACATCAGGATTTTCTTCTGTTTCCACAAGTGCATAAAATGTACATGCTTATAATACAGTTTGAACAGTTAAAACTTACAAAGCAGACGTGGCTATCATGTGCTAAATAGCAGACGTAATCACTTTCTCACCTGTCTAAAGTATTGATCTGGATTGGTGTTAAACAAGCTGCCCTCATTCGCAGAGATCTCTGCCTCAAAAATGATGCCTTGACTCGTGCCAACCAGGATGGGTCCTGTGCTGGTCTCGTTGCCCAGCAGCTTGTTCCAGCCCACACTCTCGATGAGGTGGCCTCTCCAGCGGGACAAACTGCGCACCTTCTGGGTGTTCCTGTTGAGGTACAGACACTCACTGGTGTTCAAGCTGATCAGCAGATGGGAGCCTGTAACGGGAAAATATGGAGGAGGATATAGCTGTTGTTAAGCAGTCATAACTGTGACATAGCATTTATAGTGCTATGAATTATGCAACAGCATTCGGTGTGCAGCTTGAGGGTTTCAGGCATCTGTGTTGATGCACTGCTAGACATTTTTGTCTAATTGTTTTATCATATGAAACTGTTGTCTTTATCCAAGTTCAGACTTGCTGTGCATTGAGGTGCACTTATGTATGAATGCTGAATTACCTCAAAATACACAACGACTAATCAAAATCAACTATGTCTCCAATTATACAACATTATATAATATCTGCAAAATCTGTAACAATGTAACATAGCACTGTCTTGCAGAATGTTTGATAGTAAATAGCAGTTTATTTATAAAACAATATTTTGAAAACTATTATAGTTTATCTCACCCGTTGGATCCAAGAACAGTCTGTGCACTTTACTGTCATCTTTCCTTCCTAATTCAGTCTGGTTGGGTTGATCTGGTTTTGCTAAGTCAATCCTACACAAAAGAACAATAAAATGTAAAACCTTAGTACGATATCTTTAGACAGATGCGCTGAATAATACAACTGTCTTAACAACAAAGTTAGAACGCTGTATAAAAATTTTAATAAAAACAGAATACAGCTAAACTAAAGCAAGCGTAAACACAACATGACAAACGTTTAAAACTAGGAAGATTGTGCCCATTGTGAATTTGAGGTCTGAAAAAAACAGAAATGCTCAATCCGTCTATTTTCTTCTGCATATCCAATTCAGAGTTGTGATCGGGCTGGGGCCTATTCTGGCTGTCACAGGGCAAATGATGGAGCACACTTTGGATAGGGGACCAGTCTATCTCTGGGCTGTTACAGAGAAACATTCAGTTTAGGGTCCAACATATTAACCATACAATATGTTCTAAACTTAGGCCTTACTTCTTTCAGGAAGACAACACCAAGCATGCCAAACGTCATTGTTCACATATTCCACGGGCATAGCTGTGTAGTGACAGTGTGTGGGTGCTTAAAAACATTTTTCAAACGAGAAGTCCGTGAACTGCTGTAAGCAGATGAAATTCAATGCCAAGCACAGATGGGAAAACATTTTGATTTCACAACAGCATCAGCTGCTCTCCCACACTGGCACAGCGTTGTTTAAATGAAAGGTAATGCAGCAGTGTGGTAAACACGTCCCTGATCAAACATTTTTGATTTACATTTTAAACTGCACCTCCGTGTTTTTACAAAATGGGTTAATCATGGTAAATAACAGCTCGCCTATCAAAACCTAACGAAACTAATCAAAGCCATACAAACAGCAGTGAGCGTTTGAACTGCATGTCATTGTGCTATTTGCCTTAGCAGGGTGTCCTTTCCCAGACTCATGCACAGCTGATTGTTGCAGACAGCCAGATGGTTTATCTTCTCAGGTGGGGTGAAATCAATCCTCTGCTTGTTGAATATCGGCTTCTCTTCTTCAAGCCTCGCGTTGACAAAGCCTAACGTTGAAAAAATAAATGTCTGTATCAGCCAAATATCTCCCACTGCATCCTAGCACGGAGTTTTAAAAAAAAGAAGAGGGCGACCTACCAGAATGGGTTATCCCGATGTTGGTGCTTGACAGGCGGCTGTGCTGCTGGGCACTTTGCCGGATGTTTTGAGAATCCTCGTACTCATCGAGAATTGAAGCCATGGTTAAACGTGCCTCAGCTCACTTATTGAATGGATTAACAATACAGGACAGGAGCCAACCCTAAAGCAACATGGGGTGGGAAAGAAAACCTGCTAGCAGCTAGCTAGCTAGCTAGCACAAATTTACCCGTTAAAGCTTCGGTAACGTATTTCCTTTCTCCGCGTGCGTCTGAGTTAAGAACAAAAAAGCACAACACACGCTTTTATTCTGCAGCATTAACACACGAAGAGATGAAATTTCAATCATTCGTTTTGTCACACCAGCTAACTTAGCTTCCGCGTACAGAACGGAGGGTAGACCGTGATAATCAGGTGACACATGGAATCATGTGACCACTTTGAATGCAATGCTATCTTGTAAACACGAGGGGGCGTAGTTCGTCCAAAAGTGATTGAATTTAGAAGCTTAGAAAAAATGTAAATAAATCCTGAGCGCTTTTGTCATATACATGTCTTCGAGTGACATGTTGTTCAAGTATCGGATACTTTTCATTTTTAACTTACAGCCGACAAATAATTTGTATATAATATTTTCTCCACAATTAATATCTAATATATATGGTCTTTATTAAAACAAGCCAATCTATATATCTATCTAATATAGAGAAAAGCTGAGAGAAAGCTGTTGTTATTCTTTTGTCAGTGGGCGTGTCTATGCAAATCACAACCTGTCTGAGCACAGTGGTTGCCCTAAATACGTCCCACCCCGCACATGTTGCTCCTCAGTCGTACTTCTACAGTCAGTCTGGTGGTATGTGTCAGAGGGAGAGGCAACCCACGGTATCTAGTGTCACTGCGACCGGGACGGAGAAGAGTTTGCATTCAGAGGTTTAATGTTCGGCTCGACATGCCACCTCACATGGATTACTTTTACCACGAGTCCCGAGTCCCATCCGCGTGCGGGCTGACCCGGGAGGATGAGCTCGATCCCGCCGTCATCAGCTGTATGCTGGTCGGAGACGGAGCCGTCGGGAAGACCAGCATGATCGTCAGCTACACCTCCAACGGATATCCGACAGAGTACAAGCAGACAGGCTTTGATGTCTTCTCCGGTGAGTTATGATTTTTAGTTTTTAATGACAGCACAGATTTACATTGAGTGGCAAGTTATGTTGGAAGTGGAATGGCATGACTTGCATGTTCTGATGTTTGAATTGGTTACTGTGTTAACTGTAAACTGACTGACTGATGTGTTTTTTAACAGGTCAGGTCCAAATAGACGGATCTCCTGTCAAAGTTCAGCTTGTGGACACTGCTGGCCAGGTATGAATGCCTTTACACTTGAATCAAGAGTTTCATTTAAGGCTGACACGAAATACCAAATTATCCACTGATGAGACACCCTTTTGAATTTAATGATATGAGCTATGAAAGTACAGACCGTCCCATCGTTGCTTAACCCACTGTGTGACTCACTGACAGGATTTCAAGCTGAATGTTAATGGCGTATCTTTATTTAGTGACTCAGACTTGGTACTCACTTTGATCGACATTAACCCTCTCTCTGTCTCCACACAGGAGGAGTTTGACGAATTCCGCGCTATGTCCTACGCCCACACGGATGTCTTCCTCCTGTGCTTCAGCATGGTCAACCCCACCTCGTTTCACAACATCACCAAGAAATGGGTACCAGAGATCCGTTCTAACAACCCGACTGCTCCCATCATTCTCGTAGGGACTCAGTCAGACCTGCTGCTAGACGTAAACGTCCTCATCAACCTGGACCGATCCAACGTCAAGCCCGTTCTGAGCTCCCGGGCCCGGAGCATGGCGGAGAAGATCAGAGCCACGGAGTACATAGAGTGCTCGTCGCTCACGCAGAAGAACTTAAAGGAGGCCTTCGACTCCGCCATCTTCGCTGCCATAAAGAACAAAACGCGTAAAACCAAGAAGAGGAGGTTTTCTGACAGGCGCACCAAAGCGTTCTCCAGGTGTAGCTGGAAGAAGTTCTTCTGCTTCATCTGAACTCTTTGTGATTGTCGACCCTGTGGGTTGTGGACAGAACCTTGTTATTTATTTGATTCTCCTACTTTCACTTCAATCACATTTTCAGTATGTGGCAGCGTAGCACTCTTTCCTTTTTTTAAAAAATGATTTGGCTTATTTTCAGTGGGATGCCAAATGGGGAAACAAAAGACACGATTGAGAGCACTGAGCAAACATCAGCAGTGACTGCAGAGAGGATTCTGGGTCGTTCTCACATTGACCCGGGACAACAGTATTGTTTACATTGCATTTACATGTTTGATTTGGTTCACGTAGCCCGCTTCCCCTTGAGAGGATAGGACGGTGTGAGCTGACACTTCAGTGTTGGGAGATGAAGAGATCAAGCTCGCGCAAGCCCAGGGAGAGAAAAGAGAAAAGGCCAGGGCTTCATGTAAAGCTGTGAATTTGCATGGTGCTCTGCCTTTTAATGCAGGCGTGAGAGAGATAGAGAGAGACAGAGAAACGGAAAGTGTCGGGACTGTGTTTGAGCAGATGGGCGTTAGCCACTTCGCTGCTGTGTTCCCACTGCCTGACTGCACCAGCGATTTATATGCAGCAGCTGTGAGTTCACCTCGCTGTGTGAGCTGCCGCATTCTTACCTGCATGCAAATCTCCCCAGGCTGGTTTTTCTGTTGCTATTTTCTGTCCTCCCCAATTAAGGTCAGCTGACACTTCTATCAAGCCGGTGTTTATTTCCTAATTCACAATTGATAAAGAAATCACAGTGGGAGGTTTTGTTCGTGACACATCAAGTCAGGCCGAGGAGCTGGTTTGTAAATCTCCTAATCTTGAGGTGAAAGGTTGCAAGAGACCAGCGACCTTTGGCTTTTTATTCCCCTCTCCTCATCAATCTGCATCTGTGAAAGCAAGCACTGCAGGGATCCCAACTTCCTACCACCAACCATCTTCATCCCGGCTTTCTTATTCGCCTCTTCTTTGTTTTGTTGGCTCAATACGCTGCTTATCTCCTCCTGTGTGTACAGTTAAGGGGTTGCTAAACAGCCTCAGTGTGAATGCAAGTGTAAGGTAAATACACTTAAAAAAAACAAGCTTGTACCTGTGACAAATGTGTAAGAATGAAAAAAACTTATATTTGCACTCCAGTGTTTTGTTATCTGGTGGGTGTAAACTTTTGTAATTTTGTTATGCTTCTCGTGGAAGTCAACTAAATGTTTAAACTGTTCTGTTTGTTAAAAACAGGTCCTATCATCATGTGTATGTTTATGAAATATCACAGGAGGCACGAGTTTTAACAGGATTAATGTACTCTACAGATTTGTTATATTTTGTATCATTACCAAATCATCATTAATCTTAACCACCTTCTGCTCTAAAGCTGTGTGTCCTTTACATGGAGTGATGTGATGCCAATAAATGAAGTGTAGCTCATCTATCTTCTGTGTTATGTATATTTTTTTAAAGTAGTCTGCATTTGCAACTCACAGTCGCTTATGTGGTGTGATGCGAAGGAAAACTTTGCAAAAAGCCGAAGCACTGCTCTCTGCAGGGTGCCCGAAAGGTCCCCAGGATCACACCAGGTAGTTTTCCTGAACCACCCTCAGCCCAAACATATGATAAACAACCTCTGGCCTCCAGCTGTGCGTCGGCTCGATCAGTTCCAATGCAATCCACATGACTGTTAATGGGTACTGGCAGTGCCATGCTGTGACTGATTGCCACGTCTTGATTGGGCCTTTTTCCAAAATGACACGGGAGAGTGACATTCGAGGGAGAGTGACTGAATCAAATGCACTGATTGAGAATAAACAGTAGCGGTGGAGCACAGAACATTGATTACAGACTTTAAAGCATGCTTTTGTCTGAAAAGAATCTCTCTTGTACTCCTTTTTAAGCCCGAGCTGCAGAAAAACAAACGTGGACGGAGTGTCGGCGAGCACACTGAGGGTGAACATGACAGAGGAAAGCATGAGAAGTGCCTTTGTTCAGAGCAGTGAGCGAGAGCATATGAAAACACGTGTTCACCCCAATACTTCAGAAATCTGTTTACCATTAGTCAGTGGGCAGTCCGTCATGTGGAAATCTGTCAGGGTTCTGTTTGAACGTCTGTTATTGATAGGGAAGCACGGGACATCTCACTCTTGGCCTACTGACCTCGTGCAGTGGAGAGGTCACAGAAGGGAGCTGGTGTTTTGCAATCTGACAGCGTGACAGCGCTTTCACGCATGAACTCTCAGTAACCAGCTGGTGTTAGGCATGACCACTGACAACAGTCACAGAGGTGCATAGAAAGCTTTAAGCTGCTCTTATAAATAGTTCCATATGAGCGATGGTTTAAATGATGATCTTATACTGTGTGGGTGCTTTTCAGTGACAAACACAAAGCTTTATCATCCAAATCAGTGTTCGCTATTTCCACCTCCCACAGTTTAATATTATGTATGGGACTAAAGACTCTAAAAGGTGACTGCATGCTACCTGCCCAGCTTCAAACAGCAGCTATGGGTAGCAGCTGCTGGAAAACATAGCAGAGCATTTATATTAGCATGGCGAGAGACACTGCCAGAAACTGGCACCTAATAAGAAGTGTGATCAAAACATTGGGAGAACTGGTCCATAAAACTCAAAAGCCTTACCTGATACAAGTGTGGCCAATCTCGCATTCAAGGTTCTTACAATCTCAGTCTTATTTTTTTACTACGATATATGGCTATCACTACTTCAGCCATGTTGTTTATTTATTTTAGACTGTATTGTTTGTTTTCTTTATTAAGCTGCTGTAACATGATCATTTCCCTTGTGGGACCAATAAAGTTTCTGCCTACCTATACCTATACTGCCAAACTACCTATTTATCTAAAAAAGGAGATCTATGATCTTGTGCACATCTTTACCATTTTCAGTATTTGTACTTGTGTGCTTCTGGGCTCTGAATCTTCTCCAGTGTGTCAAAACTGCAATCACTAAAACGTGATTTTCATTTTCAGGAAGTGGATTAAATTGCACAGAGGCAAATCTGTTGGTCAACAAAGATTGCGTTGATATGACTAACAAAAAAGGAAAAAAAGAAAAACCCAATACAAAATCCCTCCTGTGCTATTGCGATTGCAAGCTGACACAAACTACAGATATTATTATTAAATCCTTTATTTAAACAGCTGTTTTCATTGAGATCGAGATCTCTTTTTTGAGAGACATCTGTGTATAAAAGACATGCAAAAATGAATAAAACAGGCGTTACACATGATCACAGTTTAACAAAAACGTGCAAGAGATATAACCTTTTTAAAATCAGAGAATGTAGCTTTATAGCTTTTCATGGCCTGTTGCTTTTAGATGACATCATCATTTTCATATAAGCTGCAATGGTGAGTCAGAAACTAACAGCAAGAAACTATGAATGAGAATTTGTTTGTCTATACAAATCCAAATTTGGGTCTTAATTTTCTTGAGAAAGTGGTTTTTAGAAGTGAGTTCAGATGGTTTCCGGAATGTTCTCCCTCATGCACTTCAGGATGTTAATGTCAGACATTCGTGCTGACATCCTCACCCTGATGAATGTTGAAATACCGAGAAGTGAGCTCCCACTCGTGCTCCTCACCTGTTGGACTGCTTTGGAGCTCCTGCTGTCTTTGAATAAAAATTGGTTGTAACTGGACACCCAGCTCTCATGGCCAGGCGTTTACCCTTTCTTGTGAAGCTTCAGGTCAGTTTGAAGCAGATTTTGATACTGCCTCTGTCTTCAGACACTGCTTTGTGATCACACCTGGTGAACGAGAAATACATAAAGCCTTCTGAAATACATCATTATATACTGGCACTGTAATATCAAAGATCTGTGACACTTAACTTGTAGAATAGCTAATGGAAAGGAAATGTACTGATATGCAGTGGCCTAGATATTAATCAGTCCTCTTTGAGTCATCGAATCCATTAGTTAAATGACAGTATAATCTTTTTTTTAAGATTTACATATTCACAATTGTATTCTATATAGTAGTTAAAGTAAGAATTACTGCACAGTGATTATGATCCAAACAGAAAGACAGCAGGAAGAAGCAGAAGTTGCAAAGTGAATGGAAAGCCCAGAAAAGCCTGTTTGCAGTATGACTAATCTCACTATTGTGAGGGTTATCTTAATATCCACCAAGTTTTCTTTTCCTTCGTTTTGTCCAGTAGCAGATTTTGTCAAGTACAGCACGTTTTGAAATGATTTTATTCAGATGTCTGCAACACATCTCGCTGTTGCTCGTCGTTTCAAAGCTGCATGCTTTGCCTCATGTCGTTCAGTAATTGTTAATTATTTTATCCCTTAGATTATGATACGTCTGTGATATTTGTAAGACTGAGGAGCCCACAGAGTCGTCGCTGGAGAATCTGTGCTCTAATGCTTGCGTGTAATAATGAGAATTGTGTTATGCATTGAAGATGAGACACAAAAGGAAGGCATGAGACTGAATAGGAACATTAATTCAATTCAATTCAATTCAATTCAATTTTATTTATATAGCGCCAAATCACAACAAAAGTTGCCTCAAGGCGCTTTATATTGTACAGTAGATAGCACAATAATAAATACAGAGAAAAACCCAACAATCATATGACCCCCTATGAGCAAGCACTTTGGCGACAGTGGGAAGGAAAAACTCCCTTTTAACAGGAAGAAACCTCCGGCAGAACCAGGCTCAGGGAGGGGCGGCCATCTGCTGCGACCGGTTGGGGTGAAAGAAGGAAAACAGGATGAAAGACATGCTGTGGAAGAGAGACAGAGATTAATAACAGATATGATTCGATGCAGAGAGGTCTATTAGCACATAGTGAGTGAGAAAGGTGACTGGAAGGGAAAAACTCAATGCATCATGGGAATCCCCGGCAGCCTACGTCTATTGCAGCATAACTAAGGGAGGATTCAGGGTCACCTGGTCCAGCCCTAACTATATGCTTTAGCAAAAAGGAAAGTTTTAAGCCTAATCTTGAAAGTAGAGATAGTGTCTGTCTCCCGAATCCAAACTGGAAGTTGGTTCCACAGAAGAGGGGCCTGAAAACTGAAGGCTCTGCCTCCCATTCTACTTTTAAATACTCTAGGAACAACAAGTAGGCCTGCAGTGCAAGAGCGAAGTGCTCTAATAGGGTGATATGGTACTACAAGGTCATTAAGATAAGATGGGGCCTGATTATTTAAGACCTTGTATGTGAGGAGCAGGATTTTGAAATCAATTCTGGATTTAACAGGAAGCCAGTGAAGGGAAGCCAAAACAGAAGGCATTGTGATGGGAAGGGCCTGCTTTAACTGTCTTATCCATGCGCCTGCTCGATATGACGGTGCCAAAAGTCCAAATACTATATGTTTCTTTCAGGAGTTGGTGGAGACCTAAAGCTGGCCTTAAATTTGCCGAAAATGTCTACACGAGAGTTTAAAAGCAGTCATTTTCGAAAAAGACTGCTATTCTAAACTATTCATTGATCATAAAGTTGTATCCATGAGGTGTTGACTAGCTTACTAAGTGATCCGAGTGAAAAACACACGTAACTCATCATATATTTGAATAACCTCTTAGTTTATTTTCACCTCTACAGTTTTTGGTGTTCTCATTCTCCACTTCGTCTGCAGGAAAAGTTGTGTAGATAATCTTTTGAAACTCTGTATTCCTTCCACCGGCACACTTTGCTGCAGCACAGGTTTGTGTATTTCAGCAGTGTTGTCTTGTTTGAAGAGGAGGCAGAGGCACAGGGAGTGAAATATAATCACTCTAAAGTTGTTTGTTCCTTTGGCTTTACTTTGTCAGTGTGTGTGTGTGTGTGTGTGTGTGTGTGTGTGTGTGTGTGTGTGTGTGTGTGTGTGTGTGTGTAAGGGCAGCTGTAGGTCAGAAGCACTGTGGGTTTTAACATCTTGAAGGGTAGCAGACCTCAGTCGAGGCAGGCCATGAGACTCCTTATCTCATCCAGTGTTATTTATCACTCGTTCTTTCTTTCTTTTCTTCTTCAAAAAGCTATGATTGCTTTCCAGTCATTCATTAAAAGTGAAAAATGTTCTGCAAAGTCCTTCACTATAATACAAAAAACATGTCAGAAGTTTCATCTGCTCACCTATGATGCAAACAGAAACACTTAGAGGTTGTATTGGGAGTATTGAGCAATCGTCAAGGCCATGCCGGACAGGTTCCAGGTTCCCAGGAGATCATTGAACTGTACCCTTCTTCTCCTCCACCCTCTTCTCTCTTCTCATGGTTAGTCATCTTTTTTTCTTTTTTTTTTCTTCGTCCTGTCAGTGAGGGCTGGTCCGCCTCCCAGGATCCCCTGCTTTTAGCGATTGTGTCAAAAGTAGTCAACCAGCTCTTCCTCTGGCACTGAGCCAGTTTCACTCAGGTTGGTTTCACTGTAGTCAAAGCCTGGCAAGGAGGCCTGGGAATCAGCAGGTGCACCAACAGGTCTGCCTAGCTGGGGACAAAGCCTATTGGCTCACCGCTGCTCTTCCTCGGTCATCCAAATTGGCAGTTTGAACTTGGCAGCACTTGTAGTTTCTCTTTCACACAGACAGAAAACTGACTGTTGTGATTATAATTGTTTTCTTCTTTTTCTTTGCTCCTGTTATTGTAGCCTTTGGTCTAAATTTTGAGATGTGCATGACAGAGTTGCAGCGTTCTTAAACTCAACAAGCTATTAAATGCTTAAATTACTATGGTAATCATTGTTTTCCGTGCAGTTTCTATATTGGTGTGTTTTGTAGAGCAAAAACAACCTGTCAGTCACATTCAGTGTGCAGAACACTACATTGAAAAAAAAAAACTGCCAGTTTCGATGTCAAGCAAAGCCAATAAGGAAAGGTCCCAGTTCCTGACTCTGGCTGTGCCTGGAGGCAACAACGATAATTTCTGTCCCACAGTCAACAGCATAAGTTCCTCTCCATGCATATACATGTGCTGGGCTTAATATTCATGTTGGGTAGTTGAGTGATACATGGGTAATAATACATCACCCCCGACACGTGAGCATTGCTCCTTTTGCACTTTGTTGTCATTTCTATGGGCTGCAACGACACATAAGCCAGTCAGCTCGTTATCAAACGCAGCTCTTTCTTTCTGTTCATGCTGAGTTTTAACCTGCAAGTGAATCTCCAGCTATCAAGAGGGACAAAATGACTTTAGAGTGACCATCAACACATGATCAAAGGAGTGTGCAGATAAAGGTGCACGCTGCTTTCGAAATGAGATGATTAGCACTTCAAATGGGCCTCATTTCAAGGCTCATTATTACCACAGACGACCCTCAAACACCCAGACACTATCGCCCCTTCACAGCTCAGGACAACAACAGGACACTAAAGCTGTGACAAAGTATCAAAATAAGTATTTTTATTGTTTTTTTATGTAGCGTAAAAGAAGAAAGGCCAGCATGTAATGTGATGCTGTTTGTTCACTGCATCCACATCCATGTTGTGACATTTATTCTTTATCATTATTATGCAAAAGGGATTTTCTTGACTGATAGCAAATGTTCATAATAGAAACAAAAACTACAGCAGATAATATAAGGCTCCGAACTGCAGTGCTCACATGGAAACATGGCATGAAAATCAACTCGTAGATGAATAATTAATGCTACAATAAGCAGAGCACACTATGTGAAATTCTCAGTGCCAAGGTGCGCAAAGCTGAAGTTTGCACACAAATTTATGTGAGTCATCTTATGTGATACTACTATGCTGTTGAAATAGCACATCCTAATGTTACACCCTAATAAATGTTTTATATTTGTGTGTATATTAGAGATGCAAGAAAGAAATATCAGCAGTTCTGTATCAATCCAAAAAAAGGTGCCAAACTAAGTATTTTCATATAATACTCAATTACAAGCAACAACAGTCTGACCAAACTATGACTCACATACAGTACAAGTGTAGTTTTCATGAACAGAATGAGTAATCATTCACAGTATAAACTGAAAAAAAGCAGGGGAAGTCTAGTAACTTTCACAACCTCCTTCAGCAGGAACTGCCTTCATCTCAGGTTTTATGCCACTGCTTCCAATCTAGTCGCCACTTGGATGAAAACATTTTTTAAAATATTTTCTTTGCTTGTTTTCATGAACTTGTCGCAGAGGGCAACAGCCACCCTCCTCTAAGCTTCAGGTCATGGTGGGCTGTTCCGACACGCTTCTGTAAAATGTTTTGATAAAAATCAGAATTCAATTTTGTTCTCAGTGATTCCCAGGCACTCAAGGTAAAGCAGCCGCAAACCATGATGCTCCCATGCTGAACAGTTCACAGGAAATTTTCCTCAAAGTGCTGTTAAACACATTTGATTGGATAATATATTTCCTCAAAGAGCCATGTGAGAAACTGGGACTGTTATGGAGGACCACTCCAATAAGCTGAACTATATTCTGCTTATTAATACTACTACTACTAATAATAATGATTGGCAGCAGTTTGTTACATACTAAGAGAAGAGTGCAACAACCACACTAAATAATAATAATGAGAAGAAGTGAAATCAGCTAATTGGTGTGGACCTCCACAACAGTCCCAGTTTCTCATGTGGCCCTTTGGGAAAATCAAGTGTCCGTCCCAGAGTTAAGTTGCTTTTTGTTTATTTGTTTGTTTTTCCACACTTGAAATGTGCTGAAATGTGTTTTTGTCATTTTTCAAGAGAAGTATGTGCTTCTTTTATTCACACCATTTTTATTCAGTGCATTCAGTCTTTCATAGGACAGAGAATTAGACAAAGAGGAAGCTAGATGCAGAAAGACCCACCTCAGAGAAGCCACAGCCCTGTCCTTTTTGTGTTATGGACACACAAACATTCAGGTCTTGCTTTTGTAGGATATTCCATCTTGGAGCATCACTTTAATGCTTCTTTGAAGATCCTCTTTAAATTGCTGTGATTGAGGCATGGTTTGCATCAACACGTCTTTCTTGCAAAAGAAAACTTAATATACGAGAAAGTTCATGCTTTGTTTACAGGGAGGGCCAAGCTTCACAAAACACACTTCCTAAAAAAAGTAGTTTTTGGAAAAGTTGTTAACACAGGAGATCAGTTCTGGCTTGCAACCAAAGTGATCACTCAGTGTGAACAACCAACACATGAGAGGTTTGAGCACAAACCTTGTATGTTATTAGTTTAGTCACTCTGCCATTGTCTACACTTTGGACTTGCACAGATCTTAATCAGAAGTTAGAGGGGGGTGGAGGGCTGGAGGCGTCAGTGACACAAAGCGGGGAAAAAAAAAAAAATTCACTTTTTAAATGTATTGTTAATAAGTTCTTATTCTGTCTATGTATGGGTCTTATTTATGTCAATCAAAACAAGTATAATGAGTCTGTTACCTTTCCATGTTACTTTTGGGCTAGTAGAAACTAGCCCAAAAGTACTGGGACACGTTATCTAAATCTTCAGTGAAACCACACACTTTTCTTAAGGTGAAAGAAACTGTTCCCACGAACCCAGAGAAATATGAGTCAGTCAAGTTACATCAAAACTAAGCCAACTTAAATGAAAATTAAACCACATTTTATGAATAATAAATGGTGAAACCCTTGTAATTACAAATGGTTCACAAGGTGCTTCCCAGGTTGAGACACACTGAATATTGACAGCAGGAAGGCATCCTAATTTGTGAATTCTTAATAATTTTGTTATTTGTGCGTAAAGATGAGCTCATGTGTTGTATGTGAAACCAGTCTCCAGTGCCTAAACTTGTATCTGTGATGAAATACACATGCATTCAAAGTCTTCACTGAGTAATCATTTACTCAGTGCCACACTCCTCTGAATAGAGACTGACGATGAGTGATCTTAACGCCTGCTTTCCAATTTGAATTAAAAGAGTCTGTGGTTGTCTGTGAGACTGATCGTCTTGCTCAGCGACTGCGACTACAAGCATCATTATAAAGTGTGAATACACACTGGATGTGTATTAAACCAGCCACCAAAGTGTGTGAATAAATTTAATTTCCAAACTTTTGCAACATACAGAGTGATGGGAATGTGATGATCTTGCCAGCGTATTAAACAGTATTGAGTAATATAGTGTCAAATGAATTATAAGTAACTGATACTAACGCGAGTTTGTTTTTATCTTGTTTATCGAGTCGCATCTTAATCTGTAGCAAAGCTGGAGACGGAGCAGACGGATAAACAGAGGCAGGACTACATCAGTGTTTTAGATTCAAATCCTTAAAAAAGTGACAGTTAACTTTAGGAGGGAATATGATAGTCATTTGCATATGGGAAGTAGACAATTTGATTGGATGTGAGTCTGTGAATTGGGTGTGTGCGTGTCCTGGGAATCAAGGGGGTGAGGTGTTCTCACAGTGGCGTTGGGGGATGAGGAGAGGAGGGAGGGGGTGTTGTGACATCCACACATGATGGCAGTGAAGCAAGTGAGAGCGTGATGCAAGTCAACACAACCCTCATTGTCCCGAGCCCCCTCGTTGACAAGTATATTGATTCGCACAAACAGACACGCGTGTACAGCTACCACTATGTGCACATGTAGTGTTAATAGAAATGCAAGAATATAAACAAAAATATAGGTAAACCTACATGTAAACGCTCACAGTCCCCAGACTTGGAAGGACAGGTTTGACAAGATGTGATGTGGTCTGGAAGGTCAATGACAATAGATAAATAGCTAGACTGTGCGTTTCGGTCACTCTTTCTGTGAGAGCAATATGCTGTGTCTGGACTTGTTCAGTACAGAGTGACGGATTACTCACAGAAAGTAAATCGGCTTACTCAAGATGTTTTTGTGTCACCGCCATCACATGAGCGTGTCTACATGTTTAGGGTATCTTTACAATGAAGGTGAAGAAGAGATGTCAGAAAACAGTGTATCAGTTTCTTTCTGCCTAATTGGCTGCTGTAACCTCAAGTGTTTGCATATTTTTGGAGTAAAAGTGGTAATACTAGAAGTCAATTTTATACTGATTCCAACTTGAGACTTTTTGTTTTGTTTTTAACTAAATAATGTCTCTGTTATATATATATAGAATATTATTAATTTTTTTTGTCCTTCTACATGCCATGAGTGCTGCAAACTGCAGTTCCTAGAATGGCCACTTGAAGCTGCTTCCTAAAGCAAACAAGTAATGTTTATTTATGAAATCGCCTTTTGGTCACAAAGTACTGGACATAAAACAGAGTAAACTAAATAATAAAATGAAATGCCATAAAAACAAGTTTTAGATGCAAAATAATTAAATTAGTGCAAAAAGACTGTTTAAACAGAAAGATTTTTAACAAAAGAAATTTCGAATTTAAACTCTAAAAAAATGGTGAGGTCTCTGTGACTAGTTCACCACTTCTGTCTTTTAACTCGCTTGAAATGTTTTTTGCCTCAGTAGGGGCGTGGCTGCCTTCCGGGTGGGTGTGGTCACATTTTGCTGTAGTCAGCATGCTTCAGACCGACTAATTCAAATCACTGCGTAGGACCCATGTTCTTGCTTTTTGGGACAATTTTACTGCAGTGATCCAGTTGCACTCACATCTTTCCCAGTAGAATAGAATAGAATAGAATAGAATAGCCCTTTATTATCATTGTACATGCACAACGAAATTGTGGGTGCTCCACACCAACTGTGCAGAAATATAAATAGTAAGACTAACAAACGTGAGAGATATGTAGAAACAGCAGGAATATAAAAAAAAAAAAAAACCCCAAGAGGAATATATATAATATGCTACTAAGTTTCCTACTAAGTTTCTTTTTATCTATAATTATCTATCTGTTACTTACCTGGTCATTCTATTTATTTATTGTTGTTTTTATCTTAAGAGAAAATTAAACCAAGTTTCATTGTACCATGTATAATGACTATAAAAATCATTAATTTATAACAGTTCACAAACCAGTGGGTGATGTGATGGTAGCTTATCAATATAATCGAGACTGTACCACAGATAACAGACAACAGTGTGTTTTGTTTTTTTACTGTGGAAAACTGACTTTTATTACCACTAACTGCTACTGCTACACTGTAAATATGTTTCTTATTCCCTTGTTTTTGGATTTATTGCTCCCATTGTGTTCTTGTTGACTTTTATTTCACCTCATGTGTATACGTGTATGCATCTGTTGGAATGACAATAGAAATAATTGAATCCCTGAAAAGAGTAAATTTTTTGATCTTCCTAAAAACACTGAAAAAGAAAGCAATTCAATTAAAGTACAGTGACATGGACAAGTATTTGTCCACTTCTTGGGTTCTTTTTTAGAAATATTTGTCACACCCACATGATTCAGATCATTAATAAAATGTTAATATTAGTCAAAGCTAATTCAATTAAATTCAGTGCTGATTTTAAATGATGATTTCATCTATTAAGGGAAGAAAAACCTATCCAAACCTATCTGGGCCTGTGTGACAAACTAATTGTCCTAGTAACTGGTTTTTCTGCTAGGGAACAGCACCAGACCTCCACACTAACACCACCATGTTTGCCTGTTGGTATGATATTCTTCTTATGAAACGTGTTAGTTTTATGCCATGTGTAAAGAGACTGAAACCTTACAAAAAGTTTAGTTGTTGTCTCGTCAATCCACGGAATATTTTTCCAAAAGTCTTATTGATCATCAAGGTGTTTTTTTGGTAAATGTGAGACGAGCCTTTGGTTCCTTCATGGTCAGCAGTGGTTTTCACCACACTTGGACAACATAACAGGTTGAATAGTTTTTTTCGCCTTTGATGAATAAAATGAACATTTAAAAACTGCATTTTTGCATTTACTTTGGTTATCTCTGTCTAGTATTAGAATTTGATTGATGAGCTGACAAGTGTAAGTGTAAGAAATATGCAAAAAAGGAAGAAGAAAAAACCAAGAAGGGGCCAAATACTTTTCACAGCACTGTATGTACGGTCACGTACAGATGATGACGTTTGGAAACACAGTGCTAAATTATTCATGTCAACACAAGACTAGTTGTATAAAGCAGGTCTGTTGACAACAACTGTTTATGTCAAGAAAACAGGAGGAGGTGTAAGCTGTATTTTAACACTGACACAAAGACCCAGCAGAGCTAACCACAATGTCTCATCAGCTCCCTTAGCTGCTACGCTAACTGTGGTGGGGGTTGGTTTTATCATGCTTGAAGTCGTGAATCTCCTGCTAGCAAAGTTGTTTATATACAGACTCCAAGTCTCCCTTTTCAGATACACAAGTCTGTTGGGCCAGTGTGCATGTCATGTGTTCATGGTGACACAACAGAAATGTGCTGCGGGGCTTTCCAAGAACTGGCTCATGAGACAGCCTCTGGGATGAACATCTTCTTAGTGTGGTCTCCAGAGGATGAGTCTCACTTCAGCAACAACAAAAAACGTTTCAGGATCATTTTAATGGAATTTTGCTGTCTTGTTGTTAAACAAATATTAATCTTTCTATTTCTTTTGCTCAACAATATCTGAGCTGAGCTCCACTCAGAAATGTTCTACAATTTAAAAGCCAACGAGTTCATTCATTGTAACCTTAATAGCGTGGAAGTGAGTAAGAAATTCCGATATTTTGTTTGAGGAAACTTTCAGTAGCTTCCTTTCTTCCCCTTAACTCCTTGCTCGCTCATCCCTTCTGTGTCTCATGCCACTGTTATGTCACTTTGCATGCCACTGCAGTACGATCACCGTGCGGGTATTTTGGAAGAAATGACGGAGTGTCTTCATAATTCGCGTCTTTTTGCAGCAGCTGATTACAGAGCAAACATGCCTCTCAGCGATACACAGTGATGGGCAAAGTGACACGCATATGCGCATGCCTATCTGGAATCACACATGAGGGGAAGAGGCCTAGAGTGTCTTTTCATGCTGGGATGAGTCGCAGTTAAGACTGATACAAAAGTTAGGGATGGAAATTAACACCAGGCTTTCGGATGAACAATAAAATACGTACAACTTGGTAGGGTTGTTTGCGACCCGGTTTTTATTTGTTTTCAATTTATTGCTGTAATATTTTATACAAACCACAATAGCTGTGACTGAATGACTGGTCACAGACAGCTCGGCACCACTGAAAGTGAAGATACTCAGCAGCTGTCATCGTACAGCAATGGTATATGACAGATGTGGGAGTAATGGAATGAGGATGCATACGCAATAGAAGGACAATCAGATCACTTATTTCCAGACCACTAAAAGCACAAACCTACCCAGTGGATTTGAATACGGCAGTTTAGGCCTGCCTTCGTCCACACACACAGTATTACAGGCCTGTATGCACTCATAACAATGGTTGGCTCTTTTCAATAGACAGCGAAAGGAAGAAAAAAAGGATGTGTGTTTTACCAGGTAGCTCCCTGCTGTCAGCTCCCCCTGACAGACCTGTAGAGCAGGCTTGTCTTTCTTATCTGCTGCCAGCTGGTCTGACAAGAAGTTTGTCTCGCTTACCTCATGTACCAGGTGACTCTGCAAGGGTGTGGCCTGAGAAGAGCCTCTTGCTTCATTGCAGATTTTAAAACAATGATTTTTTTTCTTTCTTTCTTTTAAACTGAGTGAATGGCAGATTACAAAAGCTCAAAAGAAGGAAGGCTGTAACTGTGCCAAAAGGCTCAATCGTCAGCTCATCAAGAACTACAACTGCAGCAGTAGGCAGGCAGTTTGATTGAAGTGACAAAAGGCTTCAGTGAGTACACTTTGGCTGGCGCAGTGCTAGAGTGAGCCTGAGGAAAGAAAGAAGGCAACACCAGACTTTCCTGTTCAAGAGGGAAACTAATCTCTGTGTAAATAAGAACTGAAAAGAAAAGTAATGACCATGATGGAAGCTGTCCAAACCTCCACCGCTGTCACACCTTCGGTTGGACTGGTGGATTAAATGAATATCAGTGAACATGTATAAAATCCTAAGACAGTGTCCCCATCACTTCTAGGAGATCATCATATTATTGAGGATCTCACTATAATTTTTAGTTCAAAATATAAAGTGGCTTATATACATAAAACTGAGTTGAATTGAATGAATTAAAATTTAGAATAAAAAAAATATATTGGTAGGTTCTATTCAGTCAAAGTGGACAGAATGTTATTTTTAAATAAAAGATCATTTGCATAGTCATCATATATTTATTTTAATTTAGTTTTTGTTTCATAAAATCACAGCAGCAGTTGACTTAAGGGGCTTTATATTGTAAGGTAAAGACCTTCCAATAATACAGAGAAAATCCCATCAATCAGAGTACCCCCTATGAGCAAGCACATCAGCGACAGTGGAAAAGAAAAACTACCTTTTAACAGGAAGGACCTTCTGGCAGAACCAGGCACAGGGGCAACAATCTGTTGTCCTGCTTGATGGTAAGGGGAGGGAGACAGGAAAGCCAGAGATGAATAATAACTCATAATTAAATGCAGAGTGGTGTAAAAAAAAACTAGAAACCCATGTTTGGATTGCCTATCTATCTATCTATCTATCTATCTATCTATCTATCTATCTATCTATCTATCTATCTATCTATCTATCTATCTATCTATCTATCTATCTATCTATCTATCTGTCTGTCTGTCTATTCAAAACCATAAGGCAGTGGTGTTTTTCCAGTATTTATGCCAAGCTGTGTATTAACTATACAGCAATATAAACACACGATCTACTGATTATATATGTATGTATATATATATATATAAATATATATATATATATACATATATATATATATATGTATGTATAGTTTTTAAAGGATCTAA
Organism: Oreochromis niloticus; assembly: GCF_001858045.2. Taxonomy (NCBI): domain Eukaryota; kingdom Metazoa; phylum Chordata; class Actinopteri; order Cichliformes; family Cichlidae; genus Oreochromis; species Oreochromis niloticus. The sequence continues at coordinate 5,864,343 of NC_031980.2, forward strand.
CTTACATGTTGTTAAAAGTCAACACAATTAAATTCATTTGCTTTTCTTTCACTTCATGTTACCCCTAAGAAGGCAAGAAATTTCACAAATAAACCCTGATGGGCACACCTGTGAAGTGAAAACCATTTCAGGTGACTACATTATGAAGCTCATTGAGAGAAAGCCAAGGGTTTGCAGCGGTGTCAACAAAGCAAAGGGTGGCTACTTTAAGGAATCTAAAATATAAGACATATTTAGAGTCATTTAACAATTTATATATATATATCTTGCTTGATATATTTGATGCCTTCTGTATGTATCTACAACGTAGAAAGTAGTAAAAATAAAGAAAAACCATTAAATGAGAAGGTGTGTTTCTCTTTAGCCTGCCCTTGGCCCTTGGAAGCACACTATAAAGACAAAGGCTTGTTTTGAGTGGGGCTTGATCAGGCACATTTTTAGCATTGAACTGAAGAACAATGAGGCTCTGCAGCTGGAGTCCCGAGTGGAGCTCCAGTTCCAAGAAGTTTGAGGATTAGATCAAACTGACATGATAGATCACTTTGCTGCCTGTCCAGGATGTAAATGTTCCTCCGCTAACTTTAGTTTAAAAGAAAACTTTTTTTTTAAGCTTTCCGTGACAGGCAGATTAAAACTATCCGTGGAAAAAAACGCCCCCCCGAGGGAGACATGTAAATGCGAGTCCCACCGGAAAAATACACTTTCACACTTCTACCAAAGCACTGTAGGCAGTGTTCAACATGGAGGAGAGATAAGTGACCGGTAAAAGTCCCTGTGAGACGTTGCCAGTGAGGCGGGGAAGGCTTTTTTTCTTTTTTTTGAGATTCAAATCCAAACTGACATCATGTTGCTCCTGCCTGTTTGAACTGGTAGATAAAGAAGATAAACTGACACATTTTAAACAATACAATAACGTTTTCTTCCTGCACCTGTCAGCCAGGAACTAGTGCGCATACACACACAGCACAACAATACAAGGACAGAACATTAAAGTGAATAAAAAGAGTAGCTTATATGCAACAAATGAAAAACCGCAGCACACAATTAATTTCAGTGGACTGCCCTAACATGTGTGTTCTGTGCAGTTCATTCATTTTGATTTTTTAGCATAAAGTTCCGAACATTACATGTAAAACATGGAGTGTAAGTAAAGTGAATGAATTTGAGTGTGTTGACTTTTAACAACATGTACCTTGGATCCTTTATAAAAATGTATATATTATTATTAGATTACCGATCTTGGAAAGAGATGAGAATACCATCATGTTCATGTTTGTATAGTTAATACGTAGCTGGAGCTAGCCTTTTGTTGGCTTGGCATAAATACAAGAAATAAAGGTATAAGGAAAGGGCAACATCGCCTCAGGGCAAGAAGGTCCTGTTTTGGGTTCTTTCCAGGTACTCCAGTTTCTGCCCACAGTCCCACAGCACGTTAGGTTAATGGCTGACTTAACTGACCAGGTCCACCTTTCCACCAGGCCATCAGACTGCTGAACACGTCATAGACACCTCACCCTCACTACTGGAACTTCAACATTATGCACTCCATACTGTACATTAATGCCACTGTTTTGCACATGTCCGACTACCAACCTCTGTACATTTTATATATCTTATTTTATTGTTTACTCTATTTCATTTGTAAAATATGTATATACACACTCACACTCACACACACACGCACACACACACACACACACACACACACACACACACACACACACGTAGAAAATACACATCCAGTAATGCATATACTCTTATATATTGTACATATATTTATTACTTTCAGATTTAGCCATTCTTATATTTTTGCTTGTTTTACGTTATTGTATTTTTGCACAACTCTGTTGCTTGAGAAGCTCGCACACAAGAATTTCACTCGCATGTACTGTACCAGTGTACCTGCACATGTGACGTGACAATAAAAGTGATTTGATTTGATTTGATTTGACTATAGGTGTGAGTATGAATGGTTGTACCCAGCCTCCTGCTAGGATACGGGATAGGCTCATGCCCAACCATAGCCATGAGTTGGATAAGTGAAGCAAAATGGATGGGTGGTGGTATAAGGTACAGTCTAATGTGGATTTAACTTCCGGGTCTGAAGTCTAAAATTGACACGAACCTGCATTCTTTCTACTGACCAACTGGGGGCGACTCTTCTTGATGCAAAAAAGAGCCTAATCACGTACAACTCTATTAGTCCTTTTCCACTAGCACCTATTCAGGTCAGCTCAGCTCAACTCGACTAGATTTCACTAGCTGGGACCACATCCTTGGTAACGATGAGTGATGAGGGATGAGGAAGTATGAAGTGGTGCTGCGGTTTGGGGAAGGCCTCAAAGGGGACTGCCAACGGCTCCCAGGCCAGGCAGATCCCCATGTACTAACCAGAAATGAATGAAGGAAAGGAACAGAGGAGAAAAGGAGGAGAGGAGAGGAGAGGAGAGGAGAGGAGAAGGAGGAGAGGAGAGGAGAAGAGAAGAGAAGAGAAGAGAAGAGAAGAGAAGAGAAGAGAAGAGAAGAGAAGAGAAGAGAAGAGAGGGAAAATGGGGTGGAAGGGTGGGGGATGAAAATGAAAACAGCGGTGAAGGGGGGCATTTATAGCCTGAGGCCGGAGGGGGCGTGAAAGAGGAGTGGTCCCGCTCCTGGAATTCAGATGATATCTCCACTTTTGGGGATTTATCCTTAGGTGGTAGTAACTGGTAATGAGAACTGTTTTAGTACCTACTCCACTGTTTTTATTTTTTAAGGTATCTGAGATTATGCGGAAATGTGACATCAGCAGACTGCATGCCACCGACTGACTGGTCAGTGGCATCACTCGACGAGTTCTGAGACAACAATCACAAAAAGCAAAACTGCCACTTTTGAAACCTGAAAACTAAAAAATGGCTACAAAAAAACCAACACCGTGGTCCCCGAGTCTGACAACAGTCATAGTCAGCATGCGCTACCATCACCTCAATGTCCTCTATTGTTTTGTTGGTTTGTGTTGCATACAAATTGGGTCATGTGACTTTCAGCCATGATGATATAATGACATTAGGTGGTACTCGATTGTAATGGAAAACGTTGCAACCAAGTCGAGTGGAAGTCAAGCTGGTGATGTACTGGTGGAAAACGGCTACGAAAGAACCGTACATCTGATGTGATCCATTACCTCAGTCAACACTTTGCTGAAGAGTTTATGGTGTCAGTATAAGAGGGAGGGGTACCTCTTGATGGACATTGCTACTGTATGAGAATGTAGCAGCGTGCCTGGTGTAAAAACAGAACAAACAAACAAAGAACGTCAACATTCACGTTGGGCCATCTTTTATGTACAGGCTATTAGAATAGAAATAGAATATGTAGAATTAGAAAACAGAAAATAGAATTATGGGTGTTTTAAATGGAAACAAATGGACTTGGTCTATATTGCCTGAGTGATGACTGTTACTCAGACCATGGCTCATGTATAAAAGGCCCCAAAGCTCATAGGACAATTCTATTTGAGTTCTGAGGTGTGTATAAGTTTGTATAAGTTTATATACTGCTCATTTAATATTCAACCTTCTGTCTGTTTGAGCCGGCCCACTGTCTGGTGACATCATCCAGTTAGTAAGGTGGGCAGTTTAATGTCGGATGAGCAGTGTTGGCCCGGTGGGGGTGCACTGATTCCTGTGGGATGTTATGTGTGCGTGAATGATAAAAAGCCAAACACACACACCTGGGTTTACAGCCACAGGAATTGAGTTGTGAGAATAGAGTGTCTCAAACCAAACCTCAAACTCCTTCTTCTGTACTCTGGGACAATTTGGCCTTAAGTGGTGTTCTGGCCAACACACCGGGGTGACCGTAGTTTTTATATTCCTGGTTTAATCTGCTTTACACTGGCGTATTTACCTCAGTCTTTTATTGTCTGAAAGCAGTCAAGACTCAGAGTTTCTGTTTGTGCTTTAGTTTTGTGAGATTTGAACATGCCCCACCCCCACCCCCATCCCCAATAATAACATATAAATTTGTGTATTTTAGCAGTGCATTTAGGTAGGTGGAGTTATTATTTCAGAGTCCCCTGTCTTCTTCTCTGCTAAGTTAAGCTGCTGCTGATCAGCCTTAAGAGTGGTGCTCTCCCATGAAGAAAATTATTATGCCTATTGGGAAAAAGGTTGAATTATACCTCAAATCTACTTCAGAGTGTTCGGAAAGTGTGGGAATTCTGTTTTAATGTCTCAGAAAAAACCCCAAAAGAAATGTGTGCAGGTGTGTGGGTGTAAGTGTGTGTGTGTGTGCACTGCAGGAGGTAAAGGGGTTAACGCCCCTCCTCTCCCACTGAAGCACAAGATTCCCACACCCACACAACATTCAGCTGATCTTAAACATCTGCCATCTGCTTAGATAACAGAAATACAGTCTTTACATAAAATACACATTTGACTGAAATCATATATTACAATACACGAGTGCACAACATCCACAGAAGGGGAGGCACAATCGTCACAGCCCTACTGCTATCATGGGCAATTAACGGTTCACACCTCTAGCTCACAGGGTTTTTGCCGTTTCAAATCTTTCCCCTACTTAGGTGGAAAGGGGGGGTGGGGAGGTGGGGATGGGGGGTGTTCCTCCTGCTTTATGGGGCCTATTTAAAAGCCCCAAGGTGCCACTCCTGGTCACTCCCAGGTTTTCTTCTCGGACTGGCTCCTGGCTGTTTTACACCTCCAGGAGGGACTATTATCCTGCCAAGGGGCTACTTCTCACAGCAGTGCGATGCTTCACCCTGTGAAAATCACACCCTTCTGCTTTTTTTGTTTTTGTTTTTTTGGGGGGGGGGGGGTTTGGCTTGTAGCACATGGAGTTCACACACGGGTCTGACTTGAATTTGCAGAGACTTGCCATGAAAAGGCTCTACAAAAATAAGGCCTAAAAAGAGGAAACAGAAGTGAAAGGTGGCGATGAATTGTGAGTGGCCTAGACGTTAATCTGATAGGCAGTTAGACAATTATTGGTGTATTAACATTTATAATCTAACACTTTTTAAAAAATACACACTGTAATAGGTAGATTCTTTACTGATGCCACAAGGGTTATTATAGTAATTACAGTGTTACAGCTGCAGGATAAAAAAAAAAAAATACAATTACTGCAATAATAATAATATATTGATTGTCATTCAGTTGGTGAGGTAACCTTGAGGAACAGTTCTGAAAACAGGTCTGGTATGCCAACAGTGATATATCAGACTTCCGTGGTAAACGTGACCTACTGTTCCTAAGAGATGAAGGTGCATGTAGATATGAGGAAGTGAAAATACTTTTAGGAAAAGGGTGTAGATCTTTATTTTACACACACACACACACACACACACACACATACACACATACAGTGCATCTTATACACATATACAACTGTTGCCTTATAAAACTGTGCTGAGGCTTTTGTTTTATCACAGAGATTACATTCAAAAGCAATTCATGGAAATTAAACAATGAGCCAACAAAGAACAGGACATGGTGTACATTTGAATCACTTGTAAAAACTGATGCATGGACCCAAATGTTTGTGAGTAGTGCTGCCCCCTACTGGTAAAACTAAACAACTAAACAGAAACTTTTAAAGATGAGCAAATACTACCAATATCTATGTAATTAATGAATATTGGTTTGTTATATTCTATGAATTTTGGGGGGGGACAAAAACAAATACACAAAAGAGTGTGCTAATGGTGCCAAAATACACAAACTTGTATAATTTGTGGAATTCTAAGCATATAAAAAAAACTATAAGGTTAAATATTATTTTTATGATCTTACATTACAAGTTACATTGCAAGTTAAAGAATTTGGCTTTTTAGGTTTAAACAAGTAGTCAAGACCAGTGTTTTATTTATTTTAAATTAATCATGTAACACAGTACAACATTATGACACCATTATCCTTTAAAGCAAAACATTAAGAAATGCAATGTATATAAAATACACCTAAGACGTATCAACACAAACAAGGAAGAGGCTAAAAGAAAAACATGGTGAATGACCTCAGGTGTTCCTGTATGACATGCGCTTCATTGGCACTTTGAAAGAATCTCCTGACAGCTTTTATAGACTTTCACCAAGCAGTTCAGCCTTGGCTTTGAACTCTAAAGGGAAAAAAATAGAGTTAATTAAAAACAGGTTCCTATGAATGACACCACATCAACAGCCCTGCAGGTAATCAAGTAACTAAACAGGCTCTTGAGATATGCTCATCCTCACCTGAAACAATGGCACAACACTTGACACTGCATCGGGCTCTGAGGGGTCCTTCAACAGTACACAGAGGTAGTAGATGATCTGATGCTGAAATAAAAGCATTAGACATTAATCAAATCTTTCATGGCAAACTGTAGAATAACTGTATGAGAAAATGTCAAGTACAGAGGCACAGGTTCAACAACGCACCATGTAAATAGCTTCATTGATGACTATATCCTTGATCTTGCTCATCTCAATGAAAGTGGTTATCTCGCGGCCCGAGGCATAGCTGGAGGACACCTGGATGCCTAAGGAGCCAATGACAAGAAGGGACTCATGGTCTACCTTCACAAAGTGGATGTGAAGCATCATGCCAACAAGGGTGACAAGAATAGCGCCGGACAGAACGGCAGTGTTCTGCAAGAGAGGAAAAGTATTACATTAAAAATAATCATTGTAAGTTAAAATAGTATACAACCATCCAAAAGTACCTAATGCTATCAACAGAATGACATTATATACAGAACATCTACATACTGAGTTGAAGAGCTAAACAAAACTTTGAGCGCACATTTGCATGATGCCAATTTGCAGCACACTAATGGTGTGGCATCCAGTCCCGATTCCAACAGGAGAGGAAGAGGAAATGCTGATAGAGAGATATCCTAGTGAATGGATCAGCAAACAATGGCCGATGCACCTGAAAAGTGACTTTTATCACCCACTCCCGGAAAGAAACCACGCTCAGTTGGAAAGAACAGAAATGATATGAAACAAAACAACAGTAAACATCCAACTATCTTTTCAACACTGGAAAAGTGGAATAAATGATTACACTGGACGCTCACGTAACAAGCACGGCTTTGAACAGAAAGAACCCAGAGCCTTAAAAAAAATGCTGTAAAATTACTGCGCTAACTTAAAAAGTGCACCATCTGGATCTTAGACCGGGCGACTAGATTGAGACTTTCTTTTAAAATACTGCCCCCTCGTGGTGGGAAGTGGTGTTTCAATTTTACAACAAGTATTTTTAAGAAAGAAAGAAAGAAAGAAAGAAAGACAGAACTTTTCTAACTGTATTATGTCTTCTTTTTGCTGCTCCGTTTAGGGATCACCATAGCAGATCATCGATCTCCATCTCACCCTGTCCTGCCTCTGTCACACCAATCCTCTTCATGTAAATCCATTAATCTTCTCTATGGTCTTCCTCATTTCCTCGTGCCTGCCAGCTCCATATTCAACATCCTTTATCCGATATATATCTACCTAGTGGTGGTGGTGGTTAATTCCACCACCCTCCATCTGGAGGGGGCCTTACTGTGTGGAGTATGAATGTTCTCTCATATCAGCGCGGGTCCTCTCCGGGTACTCAGGCTTCCTCCCACAGTCCAAAAACATGCAATTAGTTGGGTTAGATTAATTGGTGATTCTAAATTGCTCAGAGGTGTGAATATGAGAGCGAATGGTTGTCTGTCTATCTGTCTGTGGTAGCCCTACGACAGACTGCGGACCTATCCAGCACCCCCTGCGGCACTGAATTGGAAAAGTGGAAGCGAATGAATGGATTGATTGATGGATGCATCCAGGTCATGGTAGTCAAGCTTGGAAATATCACCGTGTCTCTGTAAACATCAGTCTATGGACACTCTTGCCTGACCGTCATCATCGCAAACAAGACCGCGGTCAAACAAGAAGGGGCTCAGAGCAGATCCCTGATGCAATCCCACCCCACCTTGAAGCCATCTGCGGCTCCCACCGCACACGTCACCACTGTCTCGCTGTCCTCAGAAACTTTGCATCTCAACCCCACAGTGAGAAGGATTTGACAGTAAATCTGCATCACTTTGGTCTCGCCTTCATCATCTTACCTGGGTGAAGAAGAACACTGCATACGCCAGAAGCCACACGGAGCAGGTGTATACCATCACTTTGCCCATGGACACTTTTGGGGAGCTGATAATGAACTCCCTGCAAAAGCTGGAGTGACTCTGACAGTCCAGAGAGATTGGTTTACCGCTAATGTCAGTGAAGGCTTCGTCTTCCATGATGACTGAACAACAAAAAGAGGTGAATGAGCATAAAAGACGAGTGATGACCGGTGTATGTTGTCAACACGGTTATCCTGTTAAGTTAGCACCGAGCTAGCATTAGTTGTTAACTGCGAATAGACAGAGTCAGCAGCACATTAAGACAGGCGGTGATAAATTTATAATGATGACGAAAAAAGAAAACTGCTTAAAGTACTATGCTTTAATTGAATTAAAAGGAAAAAAATAGCTAAAGAGCTGAATTAAAGAGTCAACTACAACTGTCGTGTGCCACAATCCATCCCCACTCATGTGGCTGCACTGTTTTTTACACCGGGGTGTCCAGAAAGGGTGAGGGGGCTCTCGCGCACACAAGAGCAAAAGACCGCGGAAAAACTAGTTCATAAAACAACTAAATGTACTTTAATGCATAGAACAACTTGTAAGTTTGACATTTATATTCTTCGTTTGATATCAACGAGATAAGTGTCAGCTTCAGCTTCTGTCTCCGTCTCAGCTTGTGCCTACGGCACACGCTGGTATTGAATAAAAGCAGACCCTATAGCCGCTGGAAAAAGCAAAGCATTATGGGCAACGATTGATTTTTCGTCGATATCTCCGCGTCGTTTACTCAAGCTGGTCCACAGCTTTCGTCAAACAGTCTGTAAATGTCAAATGCGGGGTATACGTTGGTGTATGTGCCATAAACAGGTTACAAACAGCTCGTCTTTAGCGAGCGCTTTTCCATGTCACTTGTAAGTCCTTCGTTTCCCAAAATGCTTTGTGTTTCCGTGACTTTTGACCTCTGGATAAAAACAAGCCGATCAGCTGATGTAAAAGCAGCAACATCTACAGGGGTCTGACACAATAACAGCTAGCTAACTTTGCCCCCCCTCCAGCGTCAGCTCTCCGTGGCATTCGGCGGTATGGTGTTAGGTAGTGTACGTGTCCACTTTTAGACTGTGTCGAGCCAGCAGGTTATTTAACGAGTCAGCCGTCGGACTGGTAGCAACTGTTAGGTCAGTCGACTCAAAAGAAGGTTGTTTGTTTCAGGAGTGTCTCTTTGTGTGAATGCTGTTAGCTAATGACTCTTTACTACTGAGTTTCAAGGCCTGTTTTTAGGCATTTTAATGTATCAAACAGTGTGGGATACTCTCATGTAGAAAGTTAGCGTTACCAGAACAAGAAAACAGATGCCGGACAGCTATTGTTAGCTACAGAGCTGTTGTGGCAAAAGGTAAACAAACTAGTCCGAGTTTTGTGTGTTTAATTTTGCTGTTTCAATAAACTGAATATCCCCATTAAAAAGTAAGGAGAGAGAAAAGGGGCATAGGTTGCTATCGTTTTGTTGACAGTACTGCTCATGAGTGAATTTGTTTTTTGTTTTTTTTCAGTATTTCAACAAAACAGGTTATCTGACATCTGGTTATATAGATTCACAAAACGGTTCCATAACCTTGCGCCCTCTTCTGCAGTGCTTTTGCCGTCCCAATTACCCACAGTAATCCTTCATACTTGTTTTCACACCAGGGGTTTCCTGTCCTCACAGGTTTGAGATGAGTGGTCAAGGTCCAGCTGTAAACAAAGGAATGAACACCATCCTGGTCTGTCAGGAGAGCTATGCCTGTGGGGGCTCGGACGAGGCTGTGTTTGAATGCGATGAGTGTGGCAGCTTGCAGTGTGCTCGCTGTGAACTGGAGCTACATCGGCAGGAGCGCATGAGGAATCACGACCGGGTTCGGGTCGCCCCGGGCCACGTTCCTTTCTGTGACTCCTGCAAAGGGGATGGCAGCTGCTCTGGCAGACTCAGAGCGGTGGTCCGCTGCCAGGGCTGTAAGATCAACCTGTGTTTGGATTGCCAAAAACGCACCCATGGGGGAGTCAACAAGAGAAAGCACCCTCTGGTACCTTACCCACCTGCCAAAGCTCCTCAAGAGAACAGTGTCAGTGCTGGGGAGAGTGACATGGAAATCCTCAAATCCAAACTGGAGAAGGTGTGCAGCTTTCTGCTAGTGGATGAGAAGGAGGAAATGCAGGTAAGCACTTGTTGAGGTACCCAGCGTTTGATGGTGTTTTATTAATGATGCGTTACAACGATTGAGCTGATCTTATCTGCATTCTCAGGTGAAGGATGAGAAGGACTTTGTCAGCAGACTGGGTTGTAGTTCAGATGAGCTCCTCAAGGTGGTCTCCATTTTTGGGAACACTGGTGAGGGAAAATCCTACACCCTGAACCATACGTTCTTTCTTGGGAGAGAAGTGTTCAAGACGTCTCCCACTCAGGAGTCCTGCACTGTGGGTGTTTGGGCAGCTATGGACCCTCTGCATCGGGTTGTAGTCATCGATACAGAGGGACTGCTTGGAGCTGGTATGAAATTATTGATTTATTTAATATTATGAAACAAATGGGGGTAGAAGCAGGCACCCATTCATGATTCTTTTTTTCTTTTTTTTTTGATCAGGGGCTAATCAGGGTCAGAGAACTCGGCTGCTGCTCAAGGTCCTGGCTATCTCTGATGTGGTAATCTACCGGACACATGCTGACCGTCTCCATGACGATCTCTTCAAGTTCCTTGGTGATGCATCAGATGCCTACCTGAAACATTTCACTAGAGAATTAAAGGCAACTACCACTCGCTGTGGTCTTGATGTACCGTTGTCCACCCTGGGCCCCGCGGTGATCATCTTCCACGAGACTGTCCACACCAAGCTTCTAGGATCAGGTACATCAAAGAAGTCTGTCTCATCTCAGTGTTTTTCAAAGATAAGCACACAAACCACCGCCTCATTCCTTTGTCTCCATCTGTATGTGTACTCCAAATTTAGACACGCCCTCAGAATCTGCTGAGCGCCTTCTCCAGGAGCGTTTCAGGAAGCTGGGCTTATTTCCGGAAGCATTCAGCTCCATCCAGTACCGTGGGACTCGAACCTACAACCCTCCCACGGACTTCAGTGGTTTGCTCCGCAGCCTGGAGCAGCAGCTGGACAACAATACGACACGCTCACCACGATCTGCCAGTGTCATCTTCAAGGCCCTGCAGGTAGCTGTGCTTACATTTAACAAAGTATGTTTTGGCATAGCGAGTGCAAATGTGTTTATACCTTTCCCATCTCCACCTGGGGCCTTCTTTCAGGCCCTGAGTGAGCGCTTCAGTGGGGAGATTCCAGATGAACATATGAACAGTAACTCCTTCTTTCCAGATGAATACTTTACCTGTTCCAGCATCTGCCTCAGTTGTGGGTAAGTGTCCCTGCTTTGCTAAAAAAAATATCAAAAATACTTTAAGTCAGATTTCTACAGCATCATCACTGCCAGTACCTTTTACTTTTACTTATTTGTAAAACTTGCTGACTTGCTGGGCACCAACTTTCAGGTCAGGCTGTAAGAGGAGCATGAATCACCTAAAGGAAGGTCTTGACCATGAAGCCAAACATCGCTGCCGGTACTCTGCACAGTACGACAACCGCATCTACACATGCAAGGCAAGTACAAACATACATCTACGCCACGTTTGAAGTATACCTGCTTGACAAGGTTTTGAGCAACTGTGCTGAACTTCTCAGGCCTGCTACGAAAGGGGAAAGGAAGTCATAGTGGTTCCCAAAACGACGGCCTCGTCTGACTCACCGTGGTTTGGCTTGGCCATCTACGCTTGGTCAGGGTGAGTCCTGCGAGTATAGAATGATTTTTCATAAATATCCTCATACGTGCCTTTAAAGTTTTAAGAACAATTGAGCACAGTTGATATAAAAAGTGTATGGCACCTCTGGAATCTTTCCTCCCTGTGCTGAAACTGAGATGGTTTTGTCTTTTTACAGGTATGTCATTGAGTGTCCCAACTGTTCAGTGATCTACAGAAGCAGGCAGTACTGGTATGGAAACCAGGACCCAGTGGAAACAGTGGTCAGAACAGAAATCCAGCACATCTGGCCTGGGGTAAGGCCACGCTGAATTCACTTATACCATTGGAATCTAAAAGCTCACTTTTTGTTTGCTTTGAGTCATATGAATTTGGCCACTATGAGGCGAGTGGCTTATACTGTATGTAGATATCCAGAAAAGTAACGCAGCATGTTCTCCTGGAACATGTTGATCTAAGCATAATTAGTCACAAGTCTGAATATAGCAGTGCAAACGCCAGCTGGTAAGGCAGGCATTGTATTTCTGTCAGCACTGTTGTCAGTATTTAGTGATAATTGTGAGGGACGCTTGTATAAACACAACTTCTATGGCGTACTGTAATTATGTGTTTTTACACTGTTCTATGCAGTCAGATGGCTTTTTGAAAGACAACAACAACGCTGCTCAGAGGTTGTTGGACGGAGTCAAATACATTTCTCAGTCTGTGTCTGAACTCAGCGTCAAGCCTGCCAAAGCGGTCACTTCCTGGCTTACTGACCAGATTGCTCCTGCCTACTGGAAACCCAATTCCCTCATCCTGGTATGCAACCAATATTTAGCTAACTATATATAAGGAATCACAGGCCCAGAATGTGTAGTTGTAAATGAAACATCACTTGTGTAAGTAAAACATTTTCTTGGTGATAGCCCATCAAGACAATGTAGGTTGACATTTGACATGCTGCAGTGTTCCTGTTATGTTACTGTTATGCTGATAAATCGCATTACTTATTATTGTGCCGTAGAAATGTCATAAATGTGGGGAGGAGTTCCAGCCCAACGACACCAAGCACCACTGCCGTGCCTGTGGAGAGGGCTTCTGTGACGCCTGCTCCTCCAAAACCCGGCCGGTCCCTGAGAGGGGCTGGGGTCTTGCGCCTGTTAGGGTCTGCGACGCGTGTTTCCACAACAGAGGAATTCCAACTGGTACACAAATGAGTCTCTCTGTGGGAATTTAAGAGTGGGGTATTGTTTGCCGGGCTGGTTCAGATGGTTTTAGTGTTCACAACATGATATGATTTGATGTGTGCATGTTGTAGAGTTGCTGGACGCTGCGTTGGAGGAGGAGGGAGGCACTCTGATAGCGAGGAAGGTTGGAGAGGCTGTTCAGAACACTTTGGGGGCTGTAGTTGGTGCCATCGATATACCTCTTGGTAAGCATAGGATCTAAAAATAATGTCGTGAGCAAGAGAAACTACTTTACAAAAAAAAAAAAAAAAAAAGAGTGAGAGAAATAAAAACTTTTTTCCAGGCCTAGTGAAGGATGCAGCTCGGCCGGCCTACTGGGTGCCAGATCAGGACATCCACTCTTGCTGCGAGTGCCAAAGGGAGTTCTCACCACGTCTCTCTATCCACCATTGTCGCGCCTGCGGGCAGGGCGTGTGTGATGACTGCTCCCAGGAGCGGCGCCCCGTGCCGTCCCGTGGATGGGACCACCCCGTGAGGGTATGCAACGGCTGCAACCAGAAAGCAGGGGAACTCTAGCAGGACTCAATGGAGCGATTACAGATGTCACCATTTGTGGAAACTGGAATCTGTGACATCTTGAGTCTAACAGGTTTCACTGGGGGAATTTTTGTTTTTCTGGCTGCCTCTAGACTGTACAGGTGGGACTTGTTTATTATTTGTTAGTGCTGGCCTCATGTAACATCAGTCCATCGATCGCTTTTCTCTTTAATATGCCTATAATGTACACTGTGAAGACAGGCCAGAGCAAGACTTGAATATTATAAAGACAGGAGAGAAAACAGCAGAGAGATGATCAAAGTGAGTTTTGTAAACGCTTGCTTACAAATGACTTCAGGTAAATTTCCACATTGCTCTGTAGATCCGTTCAGATTTGTATTCTTGCACACTAATCCCTGCACACCCTCTATGTGATATGCTAGTACCATTAGCTCCTTTTGCCTGGTTTGGAGCTACATATTTAAACCTTTTAAAAAATACAAGTACTTTATTTTTTTTTTGTTAGGTTTTTTTTTCATAGCATTTCCAGGTAATCATGTCTTATTAGTTCTAAAATGGTTTGTGCAGGTGATCTGGATGTAATATTTAGGACCAGCTTTAGATAGAACACCTCAAAAATCATCAACCACATTGAATTCTGATCCCTTTTTTTGAACTACTGAGGTAGATTACCTCTAATTCACCCCTGCTAGAGCTACTTTTCTTTCTTTTTGGCTTCACAGGGACTATATTAGATCATTATATCGTAAGCCACTGATGTACTGTAGCAACAAGATGCATTCCAACATATATAATTCGTAATTACTACTTAAATAGTCCCATTGATTCTTTGTGGTTGTTTGTGAATTTGAATGGGCAGATTTAAAAAAACAAAACAAGAACAGCCTTAATAATGCTGTCCATGTTAACTGTTTGAATTCTACTTAGTATGCACAGCACATATATGGGGAAAAATGTTTACTTTAATAGGGAATTTTTTTTAATTGCCTCATTTTATTTTTAAATGTCAGAACTGCGTATCAGGACAAATCTGACTAAGGTGGGATTCAATGCAACAGAAACTGCTTTATAGAGTGGCTGGATCACAGTAGGGACTTAACACAGTTGAGGTTTCAAACCATGTTTGAGGCTGGCCCCTCAAAACAGAGATCATTAGTAAGAGTAGTCTTTTACTGTCAGCTCAGGCTGCGTGGCTCTTCTTTGTCAGCAACATTCAAGGTTGCTTGTATTTCAACAGGACTGTATAGAGTGTCTGACCTGATTACTATTAAATGAAGATGACACTTGATGCATTCAGGCTTTCTAATGAATATCTGGGTATTATGAGATTTGACTGTATAGGATTTTTTTTTGGTTTTTGTTAACCAACTGGAAGAGTTGGTTTGCTTGTGATGTCATCAAATAAGCTGAAATAACAGACCTTGACATGAATAATAGATTTATCCTGTCTCAAACAGAGATCAATGACTATAGATATCACATGGAACCAATCAATACCTTGTGTTTATGTATGCTCATACATATGTATTAAACAGTGGAATCTTAAGGTGTCTGTGTATGGGTTGAATACAATGCAGTGGGCTAATGTTTTTAATAAACTTTACTGGGAATCAACAAAGACTATAAAACATGTTGATTTAGTAAACAAACAGTATCATCATTTTCAAATTTCAATCCCAGCACCCTTATTTCCAGTAACAATCAAGGTTAGTTGTGTTTAAAATAAGTGCACTTCTTCTGTAAAAAGAACAGTAAGGAAAACCAAACTGTACCGATGTGCACATGTGAATGCAGCACTTCCATTTCCTTTTGGCACAAAAATGCAATCATGTGTATGATGAGGCAACTCCCATGAAATTTAAAAGTAGTTCTTTGAGGTCACCACTTCATTCTAAATTTAGTGTAACTGGTTGTCACACAGCATCTTTACCCAGCCACACTCTCTCAAATACACAGTGATACAGCTGGCCTCAGCACTCCTCATTCCTGGTAGTCAGTGTTGTATGGGAAGTAATAGAGGTCGTGTTTGACAGCCATGAGCAGCCCCGGGAGGCCCCTGCTGCCACCCAGGTTAGATGAAAACACAACACTTGGGATCAAGTCGTTTGCGGCCGGGTGGGGTGATGGGATGGTCCTCAATAGATGACCATCCTTAAGGCTCCATAACCTTGTGTAGCAATCCTGACCCACTGTGGAAAGAACGGTAAACAGTGAAATTGCATGGAAAAAAGGTTTATACCAGTGAGAGTATTGAGTGTTGAGAGTGTTTTATCCTCTCCTACCTGCTAGCAAAAGCCCTTCACACTCATTGACATGGATGGGAAGGTAGGCATGCTCATTATGATGACCTTTGTACTCCTGCACTGGCTTTGTGACTCGCACATCCCACAGCTTAATCTGCAAAGAAATTAGAAAACACACAAAGGCTCAACAGAACTATCCTTGAATTATTACCTAATTTCAAATCATTCCTTCCTGATATTTTCTACCACAGTTTGTCAGTATGGCCTGATGGTACTGTGTTTACCAAGTCTTTCCGCATGAGGCTAAGAAGAAAAAGAGTCAAGTCAAGAACCTGACCTGGCCCAGCATGTCAGCAGCCAGCAGGTAGTTCTCATCCTGCAGGACGCGTACAGAGGTGATGGCTGATTCTTGATGGAAGCGACTGGCCTTCCAGCTGTGATCTCTGCGGCCGCGCTGTCGGAGGTCGATGCTGAAGATCTCCCCCGATCTGCAACCGTTAAACAGGACAGGAACCTGTGGACGTAAAGATGTACTTTCTTTTGCTTGGTGTTCTTACAGAGTGCTTCAAAAACTTTAAAGTTACAAATGCCTCACCCTAAGGGCAAACTGCTGAGCCAGGACATCACTGCCGACGCTGTACGTCTGTGTTCTGCCTGTCTCTGCATCCTTCACAATCACTCTACGAGACAGGCCTGCCAACACACACATAAACATGATTATTTTAGATGTGTAATTTTCTCCTTTCTATAATGACAAAAATGTTTAGCTGCGGTACTAACCAGTGCTGAACGTCTTGTCAAACTGGGGGTTGAGGCACCAAGCACAAGACCAGGCTGAGGATATCTTAAAGCTGCACAGCATTCCAGGCTGATCTGAAGAAGGAGTACAAGAAGTAAGAAGAGAAGGGTGTTGAGGGTAATAGGGAGGTACACAACAACAGCAAAACTGCTTTCAAAACATATTTCAAAATAAAAGTCTTCTAGAATAATAATTCCAAGACTGAAGAAGCTTATTTGAAAAGTATGTTTTACCATACTGCTACCTGGGTCCTTCAGAAATGAACTACAAAAAGGCAATGTGACTGCTGCATATTGTGCAAGAACCCTGACAAACCTGGGTTGGAGTTGCTGAAGAGGGAAGCAGGAAGTAAACTCACGCAGCCAGGGGTGTCTGCTACTCCCACCAGACACAGTCTGATAGTTACTTCAGTCAAGGACATACAAGTTTCACCAAAACAGTGAAGAGATGTTGACACAGGTGTGCACTTTATAGAGCTAAAATGTTACCGTTTTGATGATAGTCACCAAGTGTAGTCTTTTGAAAACAACAGCAAAATGAATCCACAAATAATGCAAATGAAAAGGACAACTCATAAGTGATCTTTGTTGCCAGGTTAAGCCCTTCATTTGAAGGTTAAGTGAACTAGAGTTAGCGCTCTAATTAAACTGTGGAAGGATACAACACATGAGAATCGGGGTAATTTACTGAAGCCCAGCAGATGGAATTGACCTGAAACATGTTAGCCAGATCAGAGTGATTAATATTATTTAAACAGACCAAATGTTTGTAGAAACATCATAAAAACAGGCTCCAAGATAAATGTGAATTAATTCATTTTTATTTCCTGCAGTGTACTAAATAGAAACTAAAAAAATGCAAACATATTCTTTGTATTCAGAGAAGGTCTTTTATCTCCAAAGAAATGCTCCTACCTTCCGATTAGTGAAGTAGAGGTTATCGCACATTTCCACAGACAGAGACCCCTTGCTGCTGCTGCTGAAGTTCATGATGCCATACTTGCAGCCGCCATGAGAGACATCGTTGACTGTGAACACTCGCTCACACGCCGAATCCCCCTGAAAAAGAAACAGCAACAAAGAAACAAAGTGTATGCACACCATCAACTACAGATAGGAGCCATTTTTAAAGGTAACCTACTGTGTTCATTTCCAGCAATTAAGAAAAAAAAAGGACTCTAACGTCAACGTTTAACATTCAAAACAATCTTTTTTGTTGTTTTAAAAAAAAAAAATCATACACAGGGCCTTGGTGGACCCAAAATCATCCTCTGGATGAAGCAAACTGCTCTAACTCCCTCTCCCTCCCGTGAAACCAACTCTAACTAACATTTATTCCATTGAAACATGTGTTTTGCACTGTGTTTGTGTGTGTGTGTGAGTGTTCTCACCACTATGAGTCTGAAGTTGTCGGTGTTCGAGATGCTGTTGTCTGTGCTCTGGATCTCTAGTTTGTGGCGTCTCATTCCACTGACCTTCACCTCATGGACGAGTCTGGAGACCAAAAGTAACCATAGTAACAGACTAGCACTGTCTGCAGACAATCTACTAACCCAGGATAATTGATACACTTTCCTCTTAGCTTTCTGACAGTGTCTCTGTAGCAATTTATGTATTTATTTAGACAGTTTGCCTGTAGGATAAAAAGAACTAGAAACTTCCTCATATGCATTTCATTACTTTTTGTTTTTCCATTTATTCATATCATTCCCAGTGATGCAGAGTATTTTCTTTGACTGCATTTATGCATGTTTCTCCATCTTTTTATTACCATTTAGAATAACTTGTCTAAACAGATTAGCATCATTATTAGTGGCCAGCAAAGCTCAGAAGAAAAGTCACTCTACACATGCAGAACTGATTAGCGTTAAAGTTTCTCTTTGTTTCCCATAATCCGTTACAGCTGTGGCTAGGACATGGGAAAAACAGTGTTATGTTGAGTTTTGCGTGCCTGCAGCGCTGTGACACAGTACCTGCAATAGGAGTGCTCAGGTAATACGCCTAGATGTCGTTTCTGAAGTAGCAGCGAAGTGTTTAGTCCTCTTCTTGGTGCTTTCTGTAAACAACAAGGAAAATGTGTGTACATGTTTACAACCGAGGTTTCTTTCTTTACGACTTCTTAAACATTTATGTTCCGGATTGAAGAAGAGCATGTGCTTATGCTAAGATCAACTGTGATCTGTGAAGTGTTTTATTCCTACACAGATCACAGTTGTGCTCTAATGCTGTACTGTGATGATGTCATTACAGCTGCTGCCATAGCCATAATCCTTTAGTACACTGCACAAGGTTTATGGTAAGCTTTCATCTAGAGGGCATAACTTAAGCATATCAGATGACTGTGTCTGTCTACAGCAACAGGAAAAAGCTTAATGGAATCTTAAAAGAATAAATATGATAAAAATGCTAAAAGACAAAGAAGATTAAAAAGATTTGCCCACCACCCTCGACGACAGACTTACTTTTCTCGTTTTTTCATCTTCTGCCAACATCTTGTTCCTCTCCTTCTCTCTTTCTTTCTGTTGTAGCTGCTCTCTGGTTAGTGGGTTACAGTTGTTGTGCCCGGGCAATAGCCGGAAGTAACGGTTTTTCTCTGGGTCAAAATAGAAACCTGGCAGCTCTGGCAGGAGAAAAGGAGGTAGAAATTAGGCTTGTGCATCTTTCATTTGATTTTCCAAGTGTATCCTCTTTTTTTCAAGTGCTCCTGGACAAGACACTGGATGCAAAACTACTGTTTAAGTACATATGTATTTAATTTAAGTGTTGTGCTCTCGTTTGCCTTTAATAATAAGGGCTGGTGGCTCCAGAACGCAAACATGCACTTTCAATACTGTATGTTACTGACCTGGTGCAGCACTGCTGGCTTTAGAAGAAGACGAGGAAGACAAGGAAGAAGAGGAATGTGAGACAGGCTGGTTAGCATGCTGCCTCTGAGATGGTCTGTGTGAGGGCCCTGCATCATCACGTTCATACCTTTGAACAGGAAACACACACACACAACAATGATACTGACATACTGATCACTGTCATTACAAACGCTGTATTTTAGTATGGCACATCCTCCATACTTTAACGTGATATAAGTGTCATTTAACGTAGCTACCACTGCTGTCGGTTTCCTCGGTGCCATCCACGGCGCTGACCAGCACCTTGTCGCGTGTGCGGTCGCTGTCCTTCTCGCCAGTTCCACTTCCTCATTTCTTATGGTTCGGCGTAGAAGTAAAATGGTCCTGACTGCGTGTTGCTTTTCATTCACTTCTCTGTGTTTGGCAGTCCGGGTGTTTATAGGCAGATTACCATCAACACCGTTGGGCTAACGTTAGCTGCACATCTTTCTGCACACGTTTTGACACGTTTGCTGGACATTCACCATCGATTAAAGTAAACGACGTATTTATAGGTCGATAAACAAACGTTGAGTTGACACTGTACTGGGTTTATTTTCTTAATAACATGGCACTAACATGAAAGTAATTAAACCTCACTAGCTAGCTAACTCCCGTGTAGTAACGTCCAACCATGCCATCCCCGCCTCCACACGTCTTTCATTGGTCCATTGAGAACAATAATATCTGACGTTTTAGACAGTCATTGGTAAGTTTCTCCGCGAGCTCTCGGGATAACCGTGTAGAAAATTACTTTTATTTCACTGGATTCTCGGAAATAGCTGGATATTGTGATAAGTGACTGCTCGACATATATACGCCCTTAACACGATATATTTTAAAGCGGCAATGACTTTAAATTACAAAAAACAAAATTAATGTTTGATATGTAGTTGGATTTATTTTCCAGCCATTAAAACCTCAAAAAACATCAAACAAAAACATTAGAAGTGAGACTGTAATAGTATCCCATGCTACATAGCATTCATGTTGTGGTTTTCACTGTTAAGGCTAAATCAAGTTAATTTCATGGTGTTATTACAATCTGGGGTCTGGGGCATTAATTTTGACAGATTTATCTGAAGCCACGCCTAAAGTCCTGATGCTGGTGCTGTATTGGCAGGGAGCACAGCGCACAGGACCGCATTGGCTGTTTTTTTTTTTTTTTTTTTCTTTTTTTCATTAGGGTCCCAAACTACACCGAGATTTGGAATATTACGTTATAGTCCTACAGGAAGATGGCGACTGTCATTCATAATCCTTTGAAATCGTAAGTACATTTCTTTTTTGTTATTATTATTTTAATTACTGCATCGTGTAAGAGAAATGTAACGAGCTATTATGACTGTATGGGGATTGCACGCGCTTTTAAATAAGTCTAACATTTAATACCTTTAGCATACACTTGGGCAGTCTCCGTATCTTCAGGTACCGTTGCCTAGTTGCTGTATTGTGTAATACGAATATAAAAGCATGCACTTATGCACGGTGTACGGACGGAAAACATCACGTCCGCGCGCAAATGACTACATTCAGTTTCATTTATGCATAAAGTTGCGGACATTCTACTTTTAAAAATAAATAGAATAAAAACAAATCCGTCTGTCAGAAGTTTGCCTACGGTCCTTATGGGGGATATTTGCGTAGTTAATATAATGCAAGCACTGACACAAAGCTCCCATTGCGCGACTCGTGCTTGTCTGAGCCTGACAAGCACACGCACAGCAGGTTATTACATTAACTTTAATATGTGTGCGTGGAGGAATAAACTGCTTAAAGCCGATCTTGGCGGTTTGAAAATGCATTTGTGGAAAAATGTGTATATGAGCATGGGTTTAAAAAAAAGGTTAATGGGATGGGATCCTAAGTAGAGTAAAGATTTACGGGATAAAACCAACTTTCATTATATCACAGAATGCATGTTCCCCCTCCTGCTGCTGGCTGACGGCAGATGTTTACCACTGGCCATGTGGAATGCGCAGTGTTTGACAGTTTCTTGTGCAAGAGGCAAGTGTTTTAATAATTTGAACGGAATGCTGCTGCGGGTCCCTTAAAATAGATTCTGAAATGATGCTCTTATTTTGTAGAGCTCTTTTTTGTTGTTGTTGACAA
Organism: Oreochromis niloticus; assembly: GCF_001858045.2. Lineage (NCBI taxonomy): Eukaryota > Metazoa > Chordata > Actinopteri > Cichliformes > Cichlidae > Oreochromis > Oreochromis niloticus. Next base: position 5,885,990 of record NC_031980.2, read on the forward strand.
CCAGAAACATGTCATAAATGGTTACTGTGTGGAGGGGGGTGGACTTAATGCTGCTGTCTTTTACCGAAACAGATTAGGCTGTAGGGAATGAAGGTATATGTGTTTGCTTTTGTGTGCATGTAGAGCAGCAGATTAAAGAGCGTCCCAGTATTTCAGTGTTTCGCTGGGTCCATCTGTTAACAGAGAGGTACACGTAAAAAAAAAAAAAAAGACAGGCTGATGCTGGGGCAGAGGGAGGGAGGGAGTCCCATCTGCCCTTTGCATGCAGCAGGGCTTTCTCAGATAGACACCCCCCACCAATCTAATATCTGCAAAAAAGGGAAAGCAATATGCATATGGACACAGGACCCCACCTACCACAACAGACATACTAGTATAAGCTCAGAGCAAAATAATGAGAGGCAACTGTAATGAAAAGTGTATGTGAAGTGTAATGTGTTGGAATGTAAGACCCAGTATCAAGTAACATGTGAGTTACAACCTTGGGAAGTAAAGTCGCGGTCTACTTTTTAGACAGAGTCTACTGTGTTTGAAACAATAGGCCTTACTTCTGAGTCGTACTCAGGATGTGGCACGTTAATAATGCGCGCTCAGTGAGGACGTGGTAATAATCTAGCCTGCTCTCTTGCCAGTGCCCAGCTCTGACAGATGAGTTATAACCATAAGGAACATGGCAGTAAATATGTCTGGCTTTGTGGACTCGCTCACTCATGTTTAGCAATGCATATTTTCCTCGACCGACTCAAATTCTCATTTTCAAAAAGACTTTTGGTAATTGAATCCTGGGAGGCCGGGTGGGATAATGAGAAGCCGACATGAGAAGTATTCAAATAAGCGCCGCGATTCATATGCAGAGATGTGGATATCGCGCCTGTTACCTTCTTTCATTAGAGTTGGATTTGTAAATAAAAACCAAAGAGCTCAGGTGGGATGTGGTTTGGTTGTGTTTGCACAAGGATTGAGAGAACTTGAACTGAGATTAGAGGAAATGTAAGGGAGATGTAGGGTTGTCAGTGTGTTTGGGGTCGTGTGTTTTTATTGTGGGTTTTTTTTTTTTGCATGTATGCGTGGAAGTGCGCCCCTCCCCCAGTTCTTGTGAGAGGGAGCATGAGTGAGTGATGGAGGAGGGTGGAGGGGTGTCTGTCTGGCTGCATTTAGTCCTGCTGCATACATTTATACTACACTCTGAGCGCTGGGGTGAACCCTGGCCTTTGTCTATCCGAGCTCAGGGAATGGGAATGGAATGGTTTCCAGGCACAGACAATTAAATGGACAGGAACATTTTTTTTTTTTAAATGGAAACCTCCAAGCAGTGATCAATGCTTTTTCTTTTTTTTTCATGTTCTGCACATGGAAACATTTTTCTCTCTCTATGGGTATATGTGAGACTTTGGAGAGCTGAGAGATAAGCATGTGGTATCCTTTACAATATAAAATAGCATATTTTATGTTGGACAAACATTTTATTCTCCACATTTCCTCCAGTGATGCTCATGCTGAGTTGAAATGACTTATGGGTCAAGCCATGTCTACACCTTGCACTCCTTCACCTCTCCTGGCTTCTGGTGTCTCTGGTCCTCCACCCCATCCCTTAGCAAAACAACAGCAAGAGCATCTGAATCAGGGTTTCCCCCCTTCTGCAACACCCTTTCCTCTTCAGCTGTTTGCCCTGCCTCTCTCCTTCTTCCCTCCACCTCGGACTGCACTTTGCACCTTTCCCTTTTACTCCCTTTGTGTGTCTGTTTGCGTACAGGCAAGAGTGTGTGTGTGTGTGTGTGTGTGTGTGTGTGTGCATGAATGCGCTCGTGCGTACGCTCATTTGTGTGTTTGGGAGAAAAATGAGTGTGACAGGGTTTGAAAGGGAACACGTGTGCCCCAGGACATATCGAATCCCCACCCTGTACCCCGCCACCCCCTTTCCCTCCCATTCTGCCTCCTTGGCCCCTCCTCCTCCTCCGTCTCCCTTCTCTATGCTTCGCACTGCTCGACCTACAAAGTGCCGCACAAAGAAGCCGATCCGTACCCACATGCTGTTGCCCTGCTTCGCACATCCCCCTAGGGCTCCTACTTACTCCTATACTGGATTTCATCTCCTCTGACCATCTTTTGCTCAATATGCGGTTAACCTCCAGCATTCCCTAATGCTATTAACTTTCCTTCAAGATGCTGTGTATATGTTGTACTGTCCAGCACAGTCTATTAGAAAGATGTGTCTGTGTAATGTTACAGAGATCATCCTAATTGCTGTATTGTGAAAGCGTTGCCCATACAGCTTTCCATTACCTCTGACTTGGGGCCAGACAGGCACACAACATTTAAACAGTTCTGCATGTTTCAGGGCTCCACCTCTAAAATCTTTGACACAGTCTCTTTTGCAGGATTGTTCAGTTTTCCTGTAACTCAAGACTTTTGTCTATTGAACTGCAAATGCCACAACTGTAGTGTACTGCGGAGTGAAAAAAACATTTCAGAAAACTTGCCATACTGTTATAGTCCATGACATAAGTCATTATTTAATTAGCAGTCAGTGAATATACTGCTCCAATACAGTACAAAAGCTGCTAATTTAAACTATAATTAATAAAAAACAAAAATTGCATGCCATGTATTGATGAACCGCTTATACACCTATATGTGAATAACAGTACTGGGTCACCTGTACATGAAACCTATAGCACCTGCTTGACCATGGAAAGCCTGCCGTGACGCTTCCAGTGCACAGTTTTTGTGCTGATGTTAATGTTAGATGAGGTCTGAAACTCTGCATTTACTGAGTGAGCAGATTTTTGGTAACTTATGAGCCTCATCAGTCGATGACCCCACTCTGTACATGGTCTGCCACTTCATACTGTGGTTGAGTTTCTGTGTTCCTTAAAACTTCCACTTTGCAATGTTACATGCTACTACAGCATCACGCTCAGATTCAGTAAACTCTTTATTCTTTCAGTAATGTTTGTGGATAGGTGTGTGATTTTATACCTGTGGCAATGGGCATGATAATGCCAGAAATCAAAGATTAAGAGGTGTAGCCCAATACTTTTGTCCATATAGTGTGTACCAAAAACCTGGCCTTGATGGCCTTGATGACTGATATCAGCCTATCAGCACATAGCATTTACAAATTTAAGTGTAGCTTTTGTGTCACTCCAGTTTCATAAACTAGTGTGATAAAGAGCTGCCTACATATCAAAATCCCTAAATCTCTGCCTAAAATTTCACTGAAGTTAAAAAACCCCCCAAATGTTTCTTTCATGCAGTAGTTTACTTAAAATGATATCCTTTTAATAATTTTAAAATGCCAATAACTGTAGTGAAAGAGCAACAGTTTAATCTGCTACACATTCACACCTGCAAACATGCCTGCCCCCAGACACACAGACGCTCATCCAAAAGCAGGCTCAGTTTAATATGCTGTAATTAGGGTCGCATTTTGTGGTTAAGAATTGGAACAATATTAGTCGGTGCGTCCTGGAGTTCACCTACAAAAAGCATTTTTGCACGTTAGCAGATGTAAGAATATCTCATATTTGTGTTCAAAAGAAAATCGGCCCGTTAATTTTACCATCCATTTTCTTCCACCTGTCCAAAACAGCATTGCGGGAAGGGAGCCTATCCCAGCTGTCATAGGGCAAGAGGTGGGGTACACACTGGACAGACTGTCAGTCTATGGTACATGGCACTTTTCTTATTTTATGTGACCATTCATAATGGTGTTTTGTGAGTTTATTTGTTACAAAAAATTGCTAAACTAAGCACTAAAGTGCTTTTAACTTTTACAAGCCAGTATAACTCACCCTTGTTAAATTAATGTAACTTAACAATTAAGCTTAACGTTGAATCAGATGACCCTGAACCATCCTGTAGTTATGCTGCAGGGGTATAGGCCTAGGCTGTTGGGGGCTTCCCATGATGCACTGAGCACTTCTTCTTCACTCATCTGTTTTCACTCTCTGTGTGTTTATATACCACTACTGCATGTAATCATTAGTTATTATTAAACTCTGGCTCTATTTCTCATAGGGTGTCTTTTGTCCTGTGTCTCTGCTGTCTTCTCTTTCCCCTCACCACCAAGTGGTCGCGGCAGATGGTTGCCCATCCCTGAGCCTGGTTCCACCATGGGTTTCTTCCTGTTAAAAGGGAGTTTTTCCTTCCCACTGTCACCAAGTGCTTCCTCATAGGTGGTCGTGTGATTGTTGAGGGTTCTTTCTAATATTGTAGGGTCTTTACCTTACAATATAAAGTGCCTTGAGGTGATTATTGTTGTGAATTGGCACCATATAAATAAAATAGAATAGAATTTATTTTTTCAAGGCAACAGGTTTGGATAATAAGTAAAGGCAATTTATCACACATGGGAACAAAAGTGTTAAATCTTCACATTTGAGAACACAGGTCTAAATTTTTGGGGCCTTTTCTTTTTGTGTTAAAAATGATTGAAATGATTGCAAAGACTGTTAAAAAACAAAGCAAATAATCAGCTGTGAGATATAGTAGCACGTTATAGCAAACTGAGATGGGATCAAAACAGCAAGAAAACAGAGTCTTGAGAGATTAACGCAAATGTGAAGAGATGGATGACAGTGATTTATTTTGCTGTTGATGAGTTCTTTCAGTGGCTAAATATTCAATTCACCGAGGAGGAAGAGAAAGTGACAGATACGAGTAAGACTGATGAAGAGAAATGACAGCAGATATCCAAACACAAAGGCTGATTAATGGAGCCTCCACTCCCCTTGGCTAAGGACTGAGTACCACATTAAATATTCATAACGTTCATTAGCCCTTTTTGGGACTTCCTTCTCTGGCATGTGTGCGTGTGAGACCCTGTTTGTTCACCTTGAGTTGAATGCAAATGAAATTAGCCCCTCAACTGTTCAATGATGTCTCCCTTTAACTGTGATACATCATTAATGGGTACCTGTGAGGGCAATAGCCCCTGATATCCAAACACAGAACAAAGGATGCGATTGAAATGTTCTTTACCTCTGTAAGCTTTTACCGATAGACCTACCTGTGCCTATAGGTATAGAATTAGCCTTAGCTGATGAAATAGTGATCCAAGACGGATGAAACCTATACTGACTGTTACATACACAGCTCTTTTGTGCCAGCATGGAGCGAGCTGAAACAGTCGTAGTGGTGCACACAGACACAAAAACACACTTAACAACTGCAGATTCCATCAGTATCCAGGAAGCTGGTGTCCAAGAGGAATGCGTTCCCTGACATGCAAAACTCGCCTTACATAAGCTCCATCACTGCGCTCAGCCATACAGTTAACTCACGGTTGGAGAACAGAGCAATTGAGGATAGTCAAATCAAGTTTGGGTAGGAATGTCTCAGGACACGCAAGCTGCAGACAGAAGTCTTGGAGGCATCCTCATACACTATTTACTCTCACATAATGAATACAACACACAGACAAATGCACAGCAGGCAAACGAGCTGTGCACGAACACTCACTTACGTAAGAGTTTATGAAGCCGCCCGGGGAGGTTATGCAGACGCTTTGTTGTCGGAAACGGGACAGAAACGTACAGGCAATATGGGATGACACGGGGAGGGAAAAAAATGAGGGAGGAAGGATGAGGAGAAATACCCGTAGGTCCACATACACACACACACACACAATTCAATCCAGCCAACTGATAGTGACAGCAGAGATAACACTTTACCTCTGGGAACGTGAGTTATGTGACAGGAAGTCTCTTCTGGAGATTTGGATTTGAGTGGATCACTGTGACTGCTGGTCTCATACTGTAAAAACACGTGTCACAAAAAGCACCAGCTGCATCCCTCATTTCTGGAGGTCTCTGCACAAAAACTTTAGTCAACATGAAGAGAATTATTCCTGATATAAATGAATTCCAGTCCACAGTCACCAGCAGATTTGAGTTAGAGAAATCTATAACACAAACAGCAGTTTGACTTATATTTGTGGACTTATGGGGATCACTTGTTGGACTGTTTATTGCCTGGTAGCAATCTTGGAGTCTCTTCTGGCTGCCTGTTTCTGAAAGGAGTTGCTTCTCTCTGACATTAATTCAAAGTCATTTTTGTAGCACTGTGGATTAGATTAAATACCTCTTTTGATAACAATTCACAGACAAGACAGTGAGCTTTGATAGGATTTAAGTGGTATTTCTGCAATTATCATTCCTTAATAAGACGAATAGCTAGAGTTAAATGTGATGATTTATCCAAAGTGCATGTGCTGTGCATCCAGATATGGGACACAACAGTCCTTTGTATGTTTCCAGACGTGATATGTTTTCCACTAGGACTTTTTGCCTCCCATAAAAAGCCATTTCTGTTACTGCATTTACAAAACTATACCCTCTAAAGCTAATTGTTGGACTTGAAGATAAGGCCAAATTTTGAGAGCCAAAAAGGTCACCAAGCAATAAAAGGTACAGATTTGCACGATTCCTTCTACATTTTGACGTGTGGTCAAACCCAGTAAAGAGGGTTCTGGGTTTAGACGAGCCTTTGTTCTCCCTGCAGATGCAACATGTGGGGAGTAAAACTAGGAAAACATCCTTGTCCAGATGCACCAGTATAGCCAAAGTCGAGGATCACATTTAACAAATTTGAAAAACATGCAGCTGCCATTTGTTCTACACATGTCCGATTGTTCAGTTTTCTCTCTCCCTATTCCTATTTATGTCCTCTTTGTTCTTACAAAGTAGGCACCCCCATCTTACTTCTTATGTGACACTCACCCCCTCTTTTCCTTCATCTTATGCATGCACTACCTGGTTCACGCTCCACTGCTAGTCACTCCACTTCTTACCCTTCTCCCTCTCCGCTATCCATCCCTCCTTCCTCCACCCTCTGCACCCTCCATCTCCAAACACTGCACATCTTTGTGAGATTCAGTGTGACCAGAGAGCTGGTCTTTGTCCAGCTTGGCATTCTTTACATATCTGTGCGCAGTATCCACAGACCGCCCGTCTTAGCTTGGCCAGTCAGAGAGACGGGTGATAGGCAGCCAGATAGACTTGTATGTAAATAAACAGAAAAGCTGACGCTGTTCTGCTGCTTTCGATATGTTCCAGCCAAGCAACAGAAAGTCCTAGTGGCATTATGGAAAACAACCTCCTTGACACTAATTATGCTGCATTGGATTAAATGATCAGGGATTTCATGCTAAACAGAAAAGTCTCTTTTACATGTGTCTAATTTAAGAAAGACTTAATCATTAAGGGAAGCAAATAAATCTTGGTTTGTTCTCTCTGGCTCTAATGATCTTAGCTGCAGAAATCCTGCTGTGAGACTGGGACTGTATAGGTTATTGATGTTTCACATCCTGATTTGTATCCTCTTATCAGTCGATGCACATCTGTTTATAGCACATCTGTTGTGTGGACTTCATTGTGGCACACTTAGTCATCTATAAATTTGACAGCATGAAACATTTCATCTTTTCTAATGGTTCCTAATCATTTCCTGTTATTTTTGTCCTCGCTGTTCTAATGCCGATTGCTTTCAGTTCAGCTGCCTTTACGCTGTAAAGCCAGAAAAGGTTTTTGTATTATACTAACACCCAGTTGATATCCAATTTATACTAGTGGCATTAACAATCCACAAATGTTAGCATTTAGTTAATAAGATATAAACAGCAGGAATTTGTTGTGAGTGACTCAGTAGCCACATATAATACATTTAATTCAGATGTTAAATGAATGGGGCAGTTGATGTAGAAGTAAATGCTAACAAACCTGATGGATTACATTGGAATCAAAGCTGCGTGTGCCTGTTTTCCTAACATGTTCTTCGTGTTTCTCTGTGGACAGGCTTGGCGACCAGTTCTATAAGGAGGCCATCGAACACTGTAGGAACTACAATGCCCGACTCTGTGCAGAGCGCAGCGTGCGCATGCCCTTCTTGGACTCACAAACTGGTGTGGCACAGAACAACTGTTACATCTGGATGGAAAAGCACCAACGTCAGCCAGGTGAGAAACACTGCAAAGGTTGAAAAATGTAGCAAAATTTATTCATTCATTAAGTCTGCATTTAGGAATATCTGCATTTTTTTGCTTCAGGGAGACGATTGACGTCACTCTCGTTTAAAAATTCAATGTAAGGCTACAGCTACTGGCTGCAGCACTGAATGCAAACAGTAGTAAAAATGTAAACTTCTAATCTGTACTGCCACTAGTGTGGATTTTTTTACTCACTAAATATGTCATATGTAAAGCACTGATCAGGCTCTATTCATGAATGTGTTCATAAAAAAAATAAAAATCATTCTTGAGTAGGTGTACCATTTAACTCACTGGGTTAAACAAATGACCCATATGCCATGAGGCTAACGCAGCAGCCCAGATTTGAAACCGCCTCAGGCCATTTTTTGCATGTCTTCCTCTTACTAAAATAAATCAACTAAAAAAAAATCTTGAATAAAGTACCTGGGCTATGGTTATAACTCTATAGCTACATGTTGGCAGATATTAGAGCCCAACCAATTTATCAATGGGGCAATATTTTCAGCTGATATTATCCTTGGTCTGATCTATCAGTACTGACATTTTTACCATCTGATAAATAAATACTTCAAAAAACAGCTTTTATATTGCATAGTTTGTCCAGAGGGCGCTCTGCAACATCCCTATCAGGCTCTCAGCAGACTGGGCAGAGTCACATTTCCCTAACAAATGTTAGGGAAATCTGTTCATGTTTTGTGTGTCTGAAAGAAAAAAATATCGACCAACATATCAGATAATTGAACTTTTAAATCACTAAATATCAGCATCAGTATTCGTCTTTAAAATCCTGTATCATCAGTGTCTAGGAGATATTATATATCAACTAACTGAACTTCATCAAATCTTGTGAGTGTAGTTTATGTTTTGTGTAACATGGCACACTATGTTTATAATAAATCTTTTTTTGGCCAACAAAGCTACAGTAACTCTTTATGGAGCTGAAAGAATTTAAACTAAAAAAAAAAAACCTTTAAAAAGAACCACATTATTTGTTTGCTTTTGGCATCTGAATTATGATTTTGGCCCGAAAATAGTTTCTCAGATTTAAGAAAAGAAGGAAGAACAGCTCCCCTCCTCCGTTCAAATGTAATAGAATATACAAACAGTCAGTCTACAACTCACTCATTGATACAGTATATCTGCTAACAAAAGCCAAAAGTCTGAATTACTGCTGGATTAATTTTTTGGCCAGAAATAATCACTCCTCAGGGAATATTGAAATGAGCCTGCCAGGAAACCAGTGCAGACTCCAGGAAATGACTGTGAAATATAGCATGTTAATTTGCGAGCTTTACAAGTTCTGGTAGGTGAATTTAGAGCTGGGCTAGCTATCAGCTTTTGCCTTCCAGTTTTTACGCTAAGCTAAGATGAACAGCCTCATGCTGGAGCTTCATCTTCACTGCACAGGCATGAGAGTGGTATCAATCTTCTCGCCCAACTTGCTGCAGGAAAGTTAATAAACATATATCAGAAAACACTGATAAATGTGAATTCATGTATTTCCTCCATCAGTAAAAAAAAGTCTGCCAGCTCATCTTTTGTATATTCCCCGAGTTACTGTTTGCTGATTTATCCTTAAGCACTTAGAATGCATTATGCACATCTGGTTCTTCTGTAAAGCCAAAGGGAACAATCTGCTATTTACTGGGAGCTGGACACAAATAGCCTGCTCTCCATCTTGTATGCAAAGCCCTTCAGGCCACACCCTATACTTTGTGGCAGACCTAAGTCACATTATATGCATTTATTCTAGGTTTATCCCTCCCCCTCCATCTCTTGATTTTTATTCACCGCTCATGCAGACTTAAAACCCCTGTTTTTCATCTCTCCCTCCTACGTGGCTATTGGTGGAATACGATTAAGGTTTGAGAGCAAACAGCATTTGACTGGAAAAAGTAAAACTGTATCTTCTCAACATTAGCATACTGATGTATCTTTTGGTACTTCTTAGATAAATGTAATTAAAAATCTTCAAAGAGCTGCAATTTTAGCTTGCGAGTGATAAATAGTCTCTAGAGTTTGATCACAAGAGCTGGACCCCTCTGAATATGTGGGGTAGTGCCTGAGCACTACTGAAATTATATTACAACATATTAAGTGTCAGGAAAGAGCAGGCCTCTGTGTGCATTACTGTGTTTGTGTGTTGCAGAGCTCAATGCAAGGTTTGTTAAAATGGTATGCTTGCCAGTGGTTGTTAAAATTCTTCCTGTGTGCCTGTGTGCCTCTCTGTGTGTACATATATATGGATACAAATGTGTGTGTGTATGTGTGTGTGTTTCCAGGCCAGGCAGCAGGACAGATGTATACCTACCCCGCTCGTTGCTGGAGAAAGAAGAGGCGACTCCACCCTCCCCTGGATCCCCAGCTCCGCCTGTGTGAGCTTCGACTAGGTGAGACAAACACAGCCCAGCCATGGAGTGAAGTCAAGACCCACAGTTACACAACGGAGCCTACTTTAATGCATTTTATTTTATTTATTCATGCCACCACATAAATACATCTGTTTTATTTGTGGCCTCTGTGCTGCTGGGTATCTGCATGGAGCTATTGCGCACGCTTGCTGTCTGGCCATCTGGCTCGGGTTAGCCCGTCTCTCCTACCAGGTCTCCAGGTTCATTTTCTCCCTCGAATCAATGCCTCCTCTCTCTCTGTTCTGTGGCTATAGGGTACGTATGCATAGGCACACAAACACCCCCCCCCCCACAAACACACACACACACACACACACATGACTCTTGCTCCCCGTTGCACCACAGAAGCACCCTAACTGGGCCTCTATAATCATTTGTCCATGAGGCATAACAATGTAAGTGAGTCCTATGAGGTGGAAGTGTGTTCTCTCTTATGAGTGTGTGCATCCATGCATGCATACAGAATGTGTGTTATAACGGATGGGGTGGGATTTTAGCAAAGGAATGCCCCCAGGAACCTGTGAAGGAGGGGAATGAAGGCAAGTCTTTGTTTCTGCTTTTCTACTCTATTGTTTCCCCCTCGCTGTCTTCCAGATGCAATCTAATACTCTGGAGCTTTCCGCTAAGAATGACTTGCTTTGCTTTTAAGACGAGGACAGAGAGTCCTTCTGATGAGGAAAAAAACAACAACAAAAAAAGCCCAAAAGCTACAGCTAACCAGCTCATCAACCAACAAGCTTGCATGAAAACAGAAGAAATTAGAGAAGGCGACACTGTAGTTAATGAGGCCTGCAAAACTTTTGGATGCCGAGAAGTGCAGAAATCTTGACTTTTGTTTTTGAGATATCCTATTGTGTAGTTTGGCCCAGATGTCTATCATAACAAAACAGAAGAATGTGAATTCTCCCCTTGTGGGGTTTTGCAAAATGCTTTATGTTTATTTAATGCTTCCTGAGCAGAGAGGTTTGTCTCTCTGAGTGAATACACAGAAGCCATGCCACATATGAATTCCTTGTTTTTGTAGAGTTTCGCTTTTTCTTTTTCACGTCCCAGCTCATGTTAGGGTTTCAGGAACCATTTTTCTGTCCTCTCAACTAGTCTTGTATATAGCAGGTTAAAACAAAACACATAAGATCTGTGTAGGAGCAGCAGAAGCCAAGAAATCCTGACTGTGAAGTCACTCTCAAAATCTCACAAAGCAACTCAGTGGCATCGTTCATCGTGCCCACTTCTTTCAAACATCCAAAAACCTCTTTCTGTCACCTCTTTTGCTCCTCTAGAGGGAAAGAAGGTGTTGTGCAACTGCTTTCACAGGCTGAAGATGAGTAAACTGGACTTTACATGTGAAATTATTGATGCACACCTAAGAATTTAAATCCAGGCAATTTGTGCATGCATGTATTAAATGAGGCAATGGGTTCTTTAGCCAAAAAAAGAAGGTAAAGACACGAATGAAGGACAATCTAGAGGAGGAAAGTGGGTTTCATGTACAGGAAGGAGGCTGTCAAAAGAGACCAAAGTAAAGGACAATGTGTGTGTGCTGGGGAGGGGAGGCAGAGCGGTGATTGAATGAAGAAAACACAGAGGCAGTGCAAGCACAAAGTCATAGCATACAAAAAGACAAATGAGAGGAGGAGGAAGAGGAGGAGAAGGGAAGACGCAGAGGTACAGAAGCTCTGTATTCAATAAGTGTCTTACATCCTCAGCAGCTGTGCTCGCTCCCTGCTTTTCTTATCACAGCCTTAGTTTCATTCGGCTCTCATCCTGGTATTAGAGATGAAAGGAGAGGACAAAGAGGCAGGGCTGCTGCAGCAAGTTCGTCTCTGTAGAAATGAACAGAGCAAAAGCAGGAACGATGAAGGAGATTAGATAGGGGGAGAAATAAAGAAGAATGAGAGATATGAGAAATATTTCAGGCTTAAAAGCAGTGAGTGTTTTTTTAAAATATATGTATTTGGCTAATTTCCTTCCCATAGCACACTTGTCTTATCTTTTATTGATGTTGGATCTGGTAGCCTGCTTTTCATTATTCCCAATGCTCCCACTTTCCTCATAAAACCTCGTCCACCCCGATGATAATCATTAAACTCTGTCGCCTACCATCTGTGCTAAATTACCACAACTGCACCTCACATAATAAAAGGATAAATAAAATAAATCGACTAGACGACCTGTTAACGAATGACTTTGAGGCATTTAGGCAAAATGTAACTAAATACACGTGTAAGTAACCACAGCGCTGAGCTTTCTTCTTCCTCTGTATTTATAGGAAGATATATTTACTTTTAAATGCCGTCACTCTATTTTCCTTTAATATCATCATCCTATCATCATTTTATCATGCCAGCGGCAGCCTGGAGAGCATAGGCCGACATGAGCTGCATGGCTCACAGGCGACTTCTTATGGTGGAATATATGTTTTCAGTTTAGTAGCTTAATCTAGCATACTGCAATAAAAAAATGTTTTTAAATTTTTTACAGATGGATTTGAGCATCACTGTGGTTCTGTCAGGAGATTTATACTGTAAAGTTGTACTTGTAAGTGTCGAGAAGCATGAGGTGCAGTGTGAAAGGATGCATTCACATAAGCGCTTTACTTATAGCAGCCTTATACCCCAAGTGCTCCTTCTGCCTGACCACAGGTTAAACAGCGTTTAGCCACTTTGGTACGAAATGCCGGGATGAAAAAGTGGGATTAAAACACACAGGTTGATGCACACTTGCCTTGCTATACACAAACACATACACATGCCACCTCAAGTGGTCCTTGTTTCCTTTTTGTCATTCCCTCCTTCACCTTCTCTCTTCAGAAGCAGAACTGGCCCCAAAGCGTGAGGGGGCACCGGGGGAGGCCACAGCCCTGGAGGCCCTACTAAGGGGGGACAACCTGCTGGAGAAAAAAAACAACCTCAGTAAGGAAGAGGAGACATTGCTAGAAATACAGGTATGGTAACTCATTTGACATCTTATTTGGTCAAGGTCCAGCTGTACCCAGTGTAAAGACATGGATTTTTTTTTTTAAATAAATCACATCAGCATCTCAAGTTTTGTTTCTCCACCAACTTTACTGAAAATTGACCATGTAGATTTGATGTCTTCCTGCAACAAATGACAATGAAAGCCGATAAATAAATCAAACATTAACCAGGAGAATTGTAAATATGTCTGCATCTACATATTTCCAGCTTCCTCAGACCCAATGCTACCTCTGTCTAACCCCCATCTTTCTGTTTGCGTTTGCACTCTGCAGAGAGTACTTGAGGCAGAGGAAAATGGGGACGGCTTCCATGATGATGAAGACTTTGAACTCGATACTCCGAAGAGAAAGAACAGAAACAGAGGCAAAGTGAGTGTCAAAAACAAAAACAGGATTTATATATGACGGTGTGTGTTTTGAATTGTAATGCAATACAGAATAATACTGAAAAATTTAAACATTCATACAAAATCCAAATAGGTTAAGGCTCAACACCCCCATCAACCTGAAAGTAGAATACTTTACCAGCATTATAGGATACAGTATGCTTTTTTTTAACTTATGTTGGAGGAAATAAATGGATGATCACATGTGTCTTGTGTATCCTTTCAGAACCGAGGCTCGAGCCGCAGAAGGGCAGAACCCGTTAACATCGAGGACCAGGATAAACCTTATGTCTGTGACAGTAAGGGCAAAGAAAACTTCTTTCTTTGTACATGTACCATCCTGCGATCAGTGCGATTACAGACACTGTGTTTTCTCAGAGCAGAGATACTGTGTTCTCCTGAGATCTGGCTGTTAAGAGAAAAAACACGTGTATATTTATATATATTTTTTTTTAAAGCCCTCTCTCTGTTGCTAAGAGCAGTCCTCTGCAGCATGAAGAAAGAGTTTGCTGTTAATCCAGACCTGACCAGCATGCCACTTTCGTACTTGGACAGAATTCCTCAGTAATGGATTGCCGTGGGAATTGTGGCTAGAGATGCTGACTGAGCCTCAGACAAATGAATTTCATCCTCGTTTTTGTGTCTTGTTCTGTCTTTCCGATATTGTTTGCTTTTGTGTCTTCTCTGTTCCAGATAGATACAAACAAAAGTATAACTCAAAAAAGGCTGAAGAAGGTATCTCAACCTGTCTCCATCTTGTCTTTCTAGGAGCTTCTTGAGTTGTCTTTATGATTGGCCTTTTTGCTAGTGGGCATTTGGCGTCCTTGACTGACTGAATGCTAATGCTCTGAATATGTGCAATGCTTTAATTGCTTTAAAGTAGTCTAGGCATCCCTGTGCAAGCACTGCATGACGCTAACACTAAACCTAATGCCTCAATGCTTGCTTGTTGCAAAGCATGCGCCAACTGATGCTTAAACACCAGCTCAGCTAAGGGATGCATGCTTAATAGGTTTCTCTATAGCTGTGTGTGTTTCTTAGATTAGTGTTTGCACTGGTTGATTTATTGGTCTATTTCTATATATTTGAAAATATAATTGATTGTTTGATTATTATTTAGGCTGAAATAGCTGGATCAATGATGCAATAGAGAGCTGTGTAATGAGAAATGTCTATAATGGCTAAAAGTCCAATGTACCCATGTAAAAATCCTAAATGCACATTAAAATATCATAACAAGTCTTGGTCAGTGTTAAAAGTTTCACTTAAACTTGCTTATAAAATACCTATAAATATATATAGAAATATAAATAAATAAGATGATTTTTCTTTTAAGTCTTTGTCTTTCTTTTAACTCTGCTATAGTTCCACTTATTTACCTTAGGAAACATTCTCTTAGCAACAAATAGTTGTAGTTATTTCGGAGATAGAGGTTCTGCCTTACTGTCTTTCACGGACTCTCTACTTCTTCACAGCGACTAACTTAGACCAGTGTCATACACTGATGTTTTCATCTGACAGTGTGCACAGTTTTGCATGGTTTTAACTTTCCTGTGATTTTTAAAAAATCTGTAGTGTGTGGAAAGCGCTACAAGAACCGGCCTGGCCTGAGCTACCATTACACACACACTCACCTGGCAGAGGAGGAGGGAGAAGAGGAGAAGGAACCAGAGATGGCGCCGTCTTCTCCTCAGAGTTCAGACAACCATAAACGTATGCTGCTGGCTGGTATTTAATCAAACCGATTTAATCACAGAAACTTGCATTTAGCATAAAATTGCTTAAATCACAGATTACGATAACTCAGACTGGATGGCAGCTCATGGACCATTCCCCTTTTTTCTCCTGCTAACAGCTCAAAAGGGCCCCGATGGTGCTGTTATCCCCAACGACTACTGTGACTTCTGCCTGGGAGACCAGGACTCCAACAGGAAAACAGGACAAGCAGAGGAGCTGGTGTCCTGCTCCGACTGCGGACGTTCTGGTGAGTCCTCACTTACTGCAGCATAGATGGTTTACATGAAAACCTGAGGTTTTGTATTTGCCTAAGCACTAATCGATACCACAAGTGGAGCAATAGTTATATAATCCCTCCAGAAGACTTAGTGAAAAAAAGTGAATGCCGTATGAGTGCTTTCAGTAGGACAGCAAGAAGGCTTACTAAGAATGTGCCCATTCACTTTTCTGCCAAGAGTGACATGAAAGTATTGATACAACTCATGTGTCTGGATAGTTCATATACAGTTTGCACCATCTAAGCTTAACACTAAGTTAATGGGGACCAGTTGTGCTCATTTCCAGCTGTAAATTTTTATTCATTGTCTGTGCTAAAGTAGCTTTGCATCATTCGTATTTCAGAACAAAAATATTTATCATAAAATGGGCCTTTATGCCACCTCTTAGTTCATCCTCTGCCTGAAACAAGCCACATTATTCCTTTTACGACCACCGTTCCTTTAAGCCAACTTTTTTCCAGTTGGCTTGTGTTTTGTAAAATGAAGGTTTCAGCAACATGTGGGAATGGCTACTGTGCTCACAGCCAGATTTGTGTGCCTGCTAATAAAGTTTCTAACTAATGTACACAACTGTAAGAAAACTCTGTACGTATGTGACAACAGCAGCTCTGTAACTGGAGTTTAACAGGCTTTCCTAGTTGTTTTCCAACTTCGTTCCCACTGACTTAAGTGGAAAGACAATAAAATTTCTCAAGTGGAAACTATTTTTTTATTAGTTAAGCGTAAATACTGAAGTATGAGATTTGAAACCATGCATAAGGTTAGGTTTTATGTATCTATTACATGGTGTCCCTGGTGGGTGATGAGCACTTGCTTCACCCCCTGAAAGTCTCATCTGTTCCAGCTTTGCCATTACTGTCCTCCACCTGGTGGTCTTAGGCCTGCCCCCCTCTCCATAACCTTAGGCTGGCCATGTGCTGTTACCTTGCCATGGTGGGTAGGCTTGAGCACTTGAAGCTATATTGTTGGGAGGGTTTAACCCTGGCAAGGCATGGCAAAAACAGCACATGGCCCTTCGTTTTTGGGGCTAGGCATCGGGCTAACACCTCCATCTCGTAAAAACCCCAGCAAGTTACAGAAACTTTGATGAGAACACAGTACACTTAGGTTAGCTTAGTCCAATTTAAAGGGAACAGTTAGCCTGGTTTGGTTCAGAGGTAACAAAAGCTCCTTTTTAGTTTTTAAACACATTTTTTTTTAAAGTGAGCTTTAGATGAGCTTGTAAGATATTGTTACCTCATGAAACAGCCTGTAACTCCACCCCTCCTGCCCGTTCTACGTTTTTATGCTAAGCTAAACTAAGCTAATTGCCCTCCAGCTGTGTGTGAGTTGTATCAATCACTTCATAGATCTCTCTCTGCAGGTAAGAATGACAGTGGAGATTTTTCTGAAATGTTTTGTCTGCTAGACTCATACTTTACTTTATGTCTTACTACACATCTCATTTTTGTTTCTCTTTACTTCCTTTTTGTCCACAATCTTGTTCATGTGTATCTCTCGCTTTCTTGCGATGTTAATCTTTGCTACACGGATTTAAATTGTGTTTTTCTATCGGCCACAGATGTGATGCAGTTTAAAAGTTTGCATCAAATATAAAGGAATTACTTACACACATATATTTAGGAGGGAGATGAGGGGAGGTACATGTTGTTACCAAGTTTAATGTAGTCCTTCTATATTTCAGAACAAGTTTCCCAAAAATTCAAACAAATCTTTACCTTCAGGTGATAATGTAGATTTCTTTAGATGCTTTTGGTGTGCAATAAAAGCTTTCAAGTGTCTCTTCAATGGGGTTGTCAATGAGCCTTTCAGATCATAAGAACTGAGAGCCAACCACAGGAAAGAACCATACGAATTTGCAGAATCCGCCGCTTGCTTCCATCCTGCATGCTTCTCCATGTCAGCCTCGTCCATCAGTAAAGACCTCTGCCTTTAGACAACATGCTTTCACTCTTTTGTTGCTCAGTTTTCATGCATTATCCTTTGGCACATGTGGCTGCATTTTTTCCCCTTTTTTCCCCCCCCGTTTTGTTTCCCACACTAGCCGAAAACGGCATCTGCTGGATATCTCAGCAAAAAACCTTTGGTCGAATCATTTCAGCAAGCGAGATGTTGTCTTACTACGGTAGAGTGTGCTAGAACAACTGGGAGACTGTGTGGCCTTGTCTGTGTTGCTCTGATGCTGATGTTTTCATGGTAGCTGGAAGAGGAGGAGCGAAGAAGGATGGGAGGAAGCGGAGCACTCTCGAAGAATTGTTCGGCAGCGCGTCAGACAGCGAGGCCTCCACGTTTCATGGCTTTGAAGATGCAGAGCTGGAAGATATTTCGTTCTCAGACAGCGACGCAGTTGCTGACAGCTAATAATGGGACAACTTGACTAGCTGAGCCTTCTCCCATTAAAGTTTTAATTGAGGGAACAATGAAAGACTCGTGAGGCACATAATGGACTGCAGAAAACCACGGTGAAGACACTTCTGGAAAGTGTCTTGGAAAGGATGTAGGATATATATTCACATATGCTTCTGCTTGGGAATTTGTTTCTCATGGACACACTAATATATATTTTTTTACCATCCTCAACAGTTGAGCCATTTTCCATTTTTCATAAACAAAAAATAAATAAATAAAAATGCCCTTACATTTGACTTTGCTTGCATCAGATAGTCAACATAACAAACTATACATCTTTGCTACATGCCACTTAAATCTGGATCAAAAACGTTGATAGCGCTGTGGACTACGGAATAAGGAATTAAAAACATGACTTTTCCATGGTAAAATAAACATGTGACATGGGGGAGGGAGGCACTTGGACTCTCAAGTCACTCCACTAGCTAAAGAGGACAGTGAGCAGCGAGGTAAGAGCCAGTCACCACTCCATTATCCATTAAAGCCAACAGGATGTCTGTTAAAAGTGCCTCAGCGGATTTCTTCTCAACTGCAATTCCTTAGAGTAATTTGTGAGGACGGCAGTAACTCAAATATCTACACAGGTCACATTCCTTGTTATTTTACCCATGAAGCTTAGAGGGATCAGTGCGATCAGTGTTTTGGGCTTCTTTCCCAGTCCAGATATATGTCAGTTCACCCTTGAATATGGCTCATTGATACCCCATTGACACCAGTGTACTCATGACTGTCCTCTCATAACTGTGATGATGTGGGCAGGCTACAAAAGACAATGTTATTAAGGCAGGCAACAAGAGGACCACTTTACATATTTCTTTTTGTGTTGTCACAGTTGTAGTTTTACCAGAACAGGATAAAATATGTCTCGGCTGTGTTTAACTGTGCACACATGACTGCATGTGTTTTGTTTTCCTGTCATATAATCACTTGGAGCAGCCAGGGACCAAACCATAAAAACCTCCAATTAGTGGATGACTTGCTCTACCTGCTGAGCTACAGCCACTCCATTAACGTAGACAACACAACCAGCTAAAGTTCAGGAAGAAAGGGGATTAAAGTGACTTGAATGCACCATGTTTGCCAAACATGGTGCATGGTGGGTATTTCAGAAAGTGCTGATCCACTGGGATTTTCCCACATAGCCATCCTAGCCGTCACACAAAGCATCAAACCATGAAACAGACAGATTACAACAGCAGAAGACCACACCAGGTGTTACTTCTGTCAGCTAAGAACAGAAGAGTTAGAGTACAATTTACATGGCTTTACCAAAATTGGAAAACAAAACCATTGAAAGAAACGCTGCCTGGTCTGATGAGTTGAATTCTGCTTGGACATTCAGATGGGATACTTTGGTCCCCTTAGTACAGTTGCCATATTATTGCCAAACATGTTCATGCTTTTAAGACCACAGTGTACCCATCTACTGATCCAGAAGGATAATGTGCTGTCACAAATTGCTAATCAGTGATCAGAGTTTGTTTGAACATGACAATGAACTCACTGGCCTTCACAGTCACCAGACAGATGGCCAGTGTTAAAATTAATTCAAAACACGTAACTGTAACTGGGAAAAGCTGCTAGGGGAGTCACAAAATAAGAGAAAAAAATATAAAGCTAGAAATCAGTTTAACAGATCCACTTTAAAATCACTCCAAAACAGTTTGTAAACTTTTATTTTTGGCAATCCACCTCTCCTGCCCCTGCTTCCCTTTGTGTTTGTCTCACCGTCCCAACACAGGTCATCCTACATGTCTGCAGTTCACTGAGAACATGATGCAGGCTGTCAGGACATACCAGTGGCAGTGCATCGAGTGCAAGTCCTGCAGCCTCTGTGGCACCTCGGAAAATGATGTATGTATCACAGAGAAAAACCTTGTACCAACCTTTGTGTCTCCAGAAATGATGGCTCTCACTTTGAATCAGCTGTGAAGCTATGGAATGACATTTCACCAGCTTGTGTGCAGCCTATCAGAGAAATAATACATATTAAATTAAACTGAAAGGGAACTACACTATACACTGCTGCTGATCTGTGTAGATATAGAATTATATGGAGCCAAGTACGCAAAAAAATTTGAAAGTCTGTAAAGATTAATTAAGAGTTTAATTTTATATGCAATGTGCAACCAGCAAGTCCCTGTTTTATAATGTATTGTATAAAATAATGACAATGACTGTGTGTTCATGCAGGACCAGCTGCTGTTCTGCGATGACTGTGACAGAGGATACCACATGTACTGCCTGAAGCCACCGATGACCCAGCCTCCTGAAGGTACCGCAGCCGAAAGCCACTCTGACAGCTTTTAGTGTACATCAGTGGTGCTATATTATATGTTTGAAAGCTGCTACAGGCAACGTCTATATATGGAAAAGAGCAGAAAGATTTCAACCTTTCCCTCTCTCCTCTCTTTACAGGAAGCTGGAGCTGTCACTTGTGTTTGGACTTGTTAAAAGACAAGGCCTCAGCCTATGGTGAAGCATAAAGGACACCCTGGACATTTTTAAAGCACATGTAAACACAATCTATATATATTTGTACAGATGCACTTACTGTTTGACATATACTTTCTCCCAGATACAACCCAACACACACACAATACCCACATATACACAGATACACACTCCGGTGCATTAGCAGGCTCAGGGCAGTTTCCCATGTGAGGCTCAGAGATCCTCTACCTCTCATAAAGCCAAGCAACACTCACAGATGCAAATGTCATACGCCATCTTAAGCGTAAGTCAGCTAACAGCAGATCTGCTGTTCCCTCGTTTCTCTACCTCACCTCTCAGCAGACAGCAAAAAGCCAAAGCAAGATTGATAATGGCCAATACAGCATAGAACATGTGCATGTGAAGTACATGTTTATTTTAACTGTATTTCTGCATGTTTCCCCCCTGATTTGGATTTATTTGAGTATGATTTGGAAGGTGTTTCTCCTTGAGTATTTGCTGAAGCTGCATCACTTCCTTCCCTTGTAGCTTAAGTTCTCCAGTGGGGGAACCTTGAGTGAGTTTGACTAATGTTTGTTTAGATTTCTCCTTCCAGCTCTACTCCTCTGCTATGTTTAGACTTTACAGTGACATTCCCACTTTACATCTGGACAGACTCAGTATTAGTTATGCCATCTTTCACAGGTTTTGTCAAGCTTGGTGAAATTTATATCCTGCACTAAGAGGAAATGGGGCGATAAAACAGCCTCCACTATCATTCCCTTTGGAGCATAGTGACTTTATATCCACGTCTGTTTTTCTGTATTCGTTCAGTTACCAGGATACTGTGGTGCTCAGTAGGACACCTTACTAATGGTGTAATACTTTTAAAAGTAGAATAAAAAAATTATTCATCTAAATGTCATCTGTAAATCAGTGGTTCCCAAACCTTTTCTTGAAACAAGTTCCTTTAGCTTACTGAAATATTGCCCTTTAGCTGATTCTGTCTTATTTTAAGTGTAATGAGATAATTTTGACTAGAAATAAGACAAATACTCTTGGTAAGATTTTGAGTTTTTGCAGTGTATCTCCTACTTCCCAGCCAAGTTATAGACTGATTGCATTTTATTAAATAAATACCTGAAATTTCTCATTAAAAATACAACTTTATGTCTTCAGTGAACTAAGAATGCAACTTCATACTTTATTTGACTGACATGTCAATGAGCCAGAGCTACAGGTTTTCTTCTCAGTAAATTTTGACAATAACCTGACTATCGTTAGCCTTGCTAGCATCACAGCCCACTTTTGTTCTTTAAACAATTCCTTATTGATCCTTCTGTTTTTATAGTGAATTTGAAGTGAACGCTTGCAGTGGTAGATTCACATATCACAGTTTAAACAATTTGTTTTCCTACACTTTGACTGAATTTGGTTTTTGTCTGAAAAAATAACTTCATTAGCAGCTGTTGCTAGCCAGCTATTTCATGCTAACTCCATGAGTTGATTGAACTTTTTAAGCTATTCAGCTCACTCATTTTAAAGGAAAAAACACCATAAAAGGGGTTTAATCAATACCATCATGCCTACAAAGCCACAACTAAAACACTGAAGCTAAGCTATAAATTTTTGTGGGCAGGTTTTGATGATAATGGCTCAGACACAGTAAAATCTTAGCTTCGACTTTTTTTTACAGCATCCATTTTGACATAGAAGGTAAATGGATATGTTACTAATGACAATAATGAACATCTTCTATTTAGGAGCAAGGCTTAATTAATGTAATTCGTAAACCTGTGTTAGCCTACTGCTTCATGTCAAAATTACTTCTGCTAAACAGGTCCAAAAACTAGCATTGTGATTTTAGCCTCTAACCATACATATCTTGCTAATTAGAGATTGAACATAACTCTTCATCAGACAGCAATCCAATCCAATCCAGTCCATTTCTTATTATACTCAAGTCTTTCAGTGTTGCCTGTCCAGTTAAGTGTTTAGAAGTCCAATGCTGTGGACTGGTCACCTGCAAGTACTTGCTTTTTCTATGCTTTGATTGAACAGACAATAATTTTTGAAAAATGTTCAGCTTTTATTGTTTCGCTCTACTCTATCCATACATACACAGGTATTTTGATAAACATAGCCTTTTCTATGCGTTTTGACCTTTCGTCCAATGTAAACTGCACTTTGAGACACTGAAAATGGGAGCTTCTTCCAGGGTGAAGATTTTCAAAAAGTCAAGTTTCTTAGTTTCTTTCCAGATTTTGTCTTCCAGTGGCAAAGTTGTACACCCTTATCTTCTTTTTTGACATCAGACTGTGCTTTGTGCTAATGTTTTTAGGCTCCATACATATTGCCTAACATTTCTATAAGGTCAGGTTTATACCGTCACCTGTTGCTTTGGCAGCATGCTCTTTCATTTGGGTGAAGTTCAAAATGAACATCATTATAGAAGGTCTATCCAACAGTTTGGGAACCACTCGTGTAAATTTTCCACTGCAACATGTTTATTATGAAACCTTCATACATTATTATCTCTCAAGGAAGCAGCATATACTGTTGTGTCCTGTGTTTTGTATGCAGTTAAAAACAGAATATATTCTGGGAGTGCTGCATTTGTACAGCCGTGTGAATAAGGTTAATGTTTACTTGGTTCCATGTTAGACTGAGCACTAAAATCTGTGAAAATTGTTTATATTATGAAAAAAAGTTGACTCTCAAAAGTCGAAACACCTCAAGAGAAGAAATTAGAAAAAGAGAAAATGATCCTCAAAGTACACATAGTGTGCTTCTCCTGACAGGATATCACATTTTGCATTTGTGTTTTGTTATTATGTGTTTGTATTTGATAACGCATTTCCACTGACAATCATGAGGTAGCATAGACACATTATTAACACACTGAGGGTTTCACTGTGCTTTTCTCTGGCGAATTTTCAATGTCATTTGCGTCTTCCTTACACAAATGTCATATGTCGTGTTTTTGGGGGGAGGGGGGGGATGGGTGCCATCAACTACAGTGATCCAAATGTGTGATGTTTTGTTAAAATAAATGTTACATTATTGTGTTAAAATAAAGACCTTGATTCTTGTTTGCTTGTATGTTAAGCGTATAATGAAAATATCCCAGTCAGTCGCCGACCTGTTTCCAAATTTTCCTGTGGGAATACTCTCTCATCCCAGTGAACTGTTTTACATAAACTGACAATTAGAGATTGAAGTACTAGCCAAGATGACTGTGTCTAATATGAACATGTCTTCCTCATCACATATTACTGCTTTCCTGTCTCTCACCCTCTGTGTGTGAATAAACTGCAGTGGGCAGTGACAGAAGAATAAACTCATTTTCCAGTAGTATCAAATGAATGTTCACCTTATGAAAGCACTTTCCACTCTCATCAATGATTATATTATATTATATAGATCAGTATTATTTCAAATATCCGTATAGTCATTGCTAGAAATCTTACTTGGTAGTATGTACATTTTTTTACCACTAGGTACCAGTATTGGTCTGGAGTTGAACTGCAGTAGACTACTCATTGTTGAATTCATGAAAAACTTATTTCATTAAATTCAGGCATAGGTCAAAATCATTGACAATTTGTTTTAATTTGTTTTTGTGAGATCATGCCCTAGCTAAACTATAAACCCATCTAGCACAGTTTTTTTTAAATCATATCCTTAATTAAGTAGTAGAAGTAGCTGTACTACAGTGGAAACATACTGCTAAAAAATGATTATTTGTGGAAAAAAACTTTTTAAAAAAATCTGTGAGACACATTTTAGAACACTAGTTGAACTGGAGCCAAGAAATTACTTTATTGTACTGCCAAGTATACACCACTGATAAGTGCAACAAGTTGACCTTAAAAACCAGTGACAAAACTTACTTGAACAACTTTGTTTAATGGACAAAAATGTCATTTTTCAGGAGAAAAAATGAATACCGTGATGTATTTATCTTATGTGTTTGACTCAGCAGCTGGTAGTCATCTCAGTGATGATGGACAGGAAAGTGCTTGTAGCAAAGCTGGGATTCAGGAGGAGCTGCTCCAGCACCTGCGCACCTTTTTGCCTTGTGTTTACTGAACACATGGCACCTTTCCACAGACGCAGCAATGTCCCACCTGGTAAATCATCATCATGAGCATAACTTAAAATAAAAGCTTAGCAATAATATTTTGTGTTTGCTTGTGTGTGTGTGTGTGTGTGTGTGTGTCCTACCAAGCAGACTGTCGATAGTCTTCATCCAGCTGAAGATATACAGTGTGTGGTTCTCCTCCGCAGTCAGACCAACAATGTTAGGTGCGCTGTCGCCCTCCTAAAATGATAAGACAGAATGGAGAGTGGATAAAAGCCTTCTCTCACTTTGTGTGTTTCAGAAAACAAGAAGTGATGTGTAAAATAAACAGATGGAAAAGGTTGAAGGTATGTACCTGTAAAATCCGACTTGGCAGAGGGGATAGGAAAAGCAGTGCTTTTTCCATGTTGGCCTGGAATCGAGCTGCTGCTACATATTCTGCTGAGTTCAGCCAGCTCTGAGCAAATGACACTTCTACAGAGGAATAGTGGCTCTGCCTATAGGAGAAGCAAGAGCACAGAAGCTGAGATTAAGAGAGCTGAAATTTGAGATAAATGTTTGGCTTTTTTGACCACTTGCAGGGAAAAACAGCAAGGCCTCGTCCTTGGTAGTTTTGGTGTGCAATGAACTACCAAAAACATTTCAGTGGACAAAAACAATTGTATTTATAAACATTTATAAATAATAAGGATATTAATCATTTTTGCTTTAATACTTTTTCCAGCTTCATTAGTATTGGCAATAAGGGCATTGATGTTAAAATTTGTGCAGGAAAGAGTACTGACACTGCTAAAACTAACAAGACTGCCAGAAAAAAAAGATGAAGTAGATTTAGTCAATGTCATTGTCATGTATGAATGCGTGTGTACACGATTTGTAATATGTTAAAACAGGATGGGTGACTGGGGAGGAGGGTATGTGTAAATGTTTTAGTAATGAAATGCATTAAAATTATAGATTTTATGATAGATAAAAATAGATACTTTATTGATCTAACAAGGGTTATTGTGTTACAGCAGTAGAATAAAAAATGAAAATGACATAGTCTACAATTAATAAGTAACATGGTTACAGTGAAAGTAAAAGAAATTACCTGGCATTACATGCTGCAGAGGCATAGGTTGAAGCCATTTGGGCGTCCCAATAGACACCGAGGATAGTGTCTTTCTTCACATCATCAGGCAGAAGAGATTCACTAGTAGTCTTCAGACCCTTAAAACAATATGAACAATTAAAGGAGTACACCTATTTCAGCAATGTAGCTTTGTTGTTTCATAAAGCTGGTGCATTCAGGGAACACAGACCTGTTTTGAACTATTTTACTTTATTTTACTACTTTTTAAAATGTAATTTTTTCTGCTAAGGACAAAATAATACAAGTTCAGTTCCCCTTTAAAATTGCGGGATAATTTTATGTGAATAGAAACCGTGTGTATATGTACCAGTGTATATCTGTGTTTCAATACCTGAAAAAAAGCATCCCACTTAGACATGGCATCAGGGTATTTAGCTTTACAGTCAGCATAAGTTGTACAATAGTCCTGTACTCCTGCAGGCACCTGCATCTGGACCTGGTAATGTAATAACATACATGATAATATGCACTATATAACATACATTATAAATAATACAAAATGGTCATATTCATTATTATTTAAATTGCAAATATTTGTGTGATGGCATAAAAAAAGTGTACTCTTCTTCGTCTTCTTCTTCTTCTTCTTATTATTATTATTATTGTTGTTGTTGTTGTTGTTGTTTTATTTTCTAAGTGTTCATTTTCAGTTTAAGACAGTACCTGAGCTCCTGCTCCCATGAAGCCCTGTTGTGCGGCAGACAGAAAGGGAAGTACAGATGCAAAATAGTTCACACCTGGAGAAACATAAAGAGGTCATTTGTATTCCCCCTGTGTTTGTTTTTTATGCATTTGTTCCTTGTACTTACAGGCCCACCAACTCTGGGTAGAAATGCACAAAGGCTCTGCTTCCAGGCCACAAGTTGTTGCACCTGTTGGATCAGCGAGACGCCCTGTAGAAACAACAGATCATTAGCTGTGGTCTTGTTTCTTTGTTAGTTGCATTATTAGGAGGCTCTTTATTCAGTTTTGTACTACAAAGTTTGTTAAATTGTGATGAAAGGATTATTATTGATTTTAAAAAAAATAATAAAATTATATTTTGACTTCACCTGAAGTTAACATCCATCCGAGCTGCAGTGGCAGTCCCCACAGCGGACTGTCAGTAGCATTTGTCCCCATGGATCCCATGAAGGGGTCTGTAGCAGCTATCATCAGCCGGTATAAACTCATGCGGTGAAGGTAGTTCCAGGGGTCTGGAAGCAGAATCCCATCATGCATTGGCAACTCAGTCACTTGGCTGGCCGTTTGTGCCCAAAGGATGGGAGCGCCATTTTCTAGAATTACTGCAGAGCTGCTGAGAGACACTGCACATGCCAGGACGAGGCCAAGGACCAGCAAACGCAGCATGACTGTGGTGTTGGGTCTGCAGAGAAGGACAGAGTCAAGAGCAGCTACTCTGGACTGAGAGTTTTCCTTTACATACAGCGTTTATATAACTTCTCTGAATCCCAAAGTCAGTGCATGCAAATCTGCACCCAATCACATTAGTCCATGTGACATATGGCTCACTGGACCCTGACTAACAGATAAGAGAATTTAAGTACATACAGCTGAGTATTGCCCAAACACTCAGAGAATACTGAGTTCAGTGCAAAGTACATCTGTTCATCCTTCGAGCTGATTTGTTTACATGAACCCAAATCCACAACTTTTATAGTGATACCATCAGTAAATTGAATCTGGAAACACAAACCCCCAAATAACTTCTAAGAATTCTTGGAAAAAGTATGCAGATTTTTACCCCCTTAAGTAGCCAAAGATAACACTTTTTATCTGGAAAAACTCATCAAATTTACTTTCACATACACTCACTGAAGACTTCATTAGTTACACCTTGCTCACACTAAGTTGGGCCCCCTTTTTTCATCAGAACTGCCTTAATTATTTGTGTCACAGACTCAACAAGGTGCTGACCATAGCTTTAGTTTTATGTTCTTGGTTGATAGGAGTGGCATCCAGTGTGCTGCTGGAGCCCATCTGCTTCAAGGTTCAGTGGTTATTTGAATTACTGTTGCCTTACTATAATCTTGAAACAGTCTTTTTTCTCTTTTTTGGACCTTTCTTTGTAAACACTAGAGATGGCTGAGTGGGGAAATTCCTAAAAGAGCCAGACCAGCCCATCTGGCACCAACAACCAACACGTTCAAAGCCACTATAACCTTTCATCCCCATTCTGATCCTTGGTTTGAACTTCATTAGTTCATCTTGGCCTTGGCTATCTGCCTGTACATTTAGATATGGACTACATGTCTATGCATGTAGTTGCTGCCATGAGATTGGCTGATTAGAGAATTACCTTAATAATCAGTCAAACCATTGCACTTAACAAAGTGCAGTACAGTCCAGTGAGTCTGTACTGGATACAGAAGTTAAGAGTGTTATTGATTTGGTTAATCTGAGTGAACTTTGATGTGCTAATGCTGTCTGGTAAACAGAACATGTCTCGTAGCTTTATGTAACATCATAATGTGTTTTGTAAATGACCGCACTTTGCATGGACAATACAGCAAGGACGAAATTATAACTACAATTTTAAAAAGTTGAGGTGGTGTTAGGAAGTGAACTGTTAGGTAATACTATTTTAATCCAGATTCTGCATTATTCTGAAAGCAAAGCCCATTTTATATGTAAAGAAGGGTAGCAAATTAAAAAGAAATGTCTTTCAGCAATATGGTGGCATGTAAGTCTAAAGTAGCATATTATTAAAAAAATGTCCAGTACAAGCTTAAAGGAAACAATTTAACAAATGCACATATCAGCAAAACATTAAAACCAGTTGTTGCTATAAGTCGCCTTTGTGCTGCCCTTTAACTGCACACAAATGCTGTGTTGTAACCTCAAGCTGAGTGTTTTGTCATCTTGCTGTGGATGTGACATGTAAGGGATTGATCCAACTGAGGGACACTCACAGTATTGTGGTGATTTCTCAGACAAGGTAGGCCTACCTAGTAGGATATTCTATGTTGTTGTTCTTTTTGACTTTTGACATTTTGACTCTTTTTGGGAACTATTAGATAATATCATTACCAATGCGACTATTGGTATCGAATTGATACTAGCATGATAGAATCAATACTGTTCTATTATCTGAGTTCAGTATGCAGCTCACTGCCAATTTTTTAAATAGCCTATAGCACATTTAAACCACAGAAGGTGACCCAAAGCGCTTTAGAGACAGACACATTTACGTTACATCCATCATTTGTACACAGTTCATTTCTGGGCTATTAATGCATGAACATGGGTCCTTTGGTCTTGTGGGTGTGTCCACTGTGGATCTGGTCTATTCTGGCTCATTCGTGGATGTTCAGATTGAGATCTGAGGAGTTTGATTTATGCAAATTAGCTGTTCTTAGCAGTTTTTTGGGGTGGCAAGATGCACTGTCCTGCAATAGGAGGATGCTGCCATTGGAGGGTGCTAGAGAATTGTTTGGTGGATAGACACCTGTAAAAGTAACATTCACAAGGTTTTCCATGAAAACTCTGCATTGCGAAGAGATAATGAATGTATTCATTTCATCTGTCAGTTGTTTTATTGTTGTGGTTAATCAGTTATGACCCATGTTAGCTGCAGAACCCCCCCCCCCACCAAAGAGTTAATTAGGTCTCTCCGGGTCCCTCAACACCACATTCACTGGTGAGAAGGCCCAGCAGTCCATCTATTTTCTGTGGAAGGTGAGAAAAGTCCATCCATCCATCCTAACGACAATACAGGGTTGACTATTAAGAGTATCCCAAGCAGCTGCATAACTATCTGACATGGGAACGGTACAGTATCAGATCACAAAATCCTTGCAGTGAATAGTGAAAAGTGAAAACAGCTGAAAGAATCACCAGTTTCTTTCCCCACCTTCAAGGTCATATCCCACAAACTCTGTATTCACAAAGCCACCATCATTGTGTATGATCCCACACACACCTGACGCAAACCTTTTACTCTCCTGCCACCTCACAAGAGGTACCAGAACATCTAGGCCCTCAGTTCCAGTCAGTGCAACGGTTTCTTCCATTAGGCCTCAGAAAGCTCAGTACTCAGGGTCTGGACTGGAAACTCATGCACATAGAAGTGAACACCCTATGAATCAACTAGACTAGTAACATACATACACACTGAAGCAAATGGACACACTTTACACAATCATACTTAAATTGTTGTGTACATTTCTGCACACATAGTGCAATTAAATTTTACTTAATGCCAAATCAAAAGTAGCTTTATATTTTAAGGTAAAGAACCTACAATAACAGAGAGAAAACTGCTACAATCAAATGACCCTCTATGAGCAAGCAATTGGTGACAGTGGGAATAAAAAACTCCCATTTAACAGGAAGAAACCTCTGGCAGAACCAGGCTCAACAAGGGGAGGCCATCTGCAGTGACTAGCTGGGCATGATGGGAGGGAGACAGGCCAAAAGACACACTGTGGAAACCAACCAGCCAACTTTACCATGTAGAAAAACGGCATAGGTGTGATGTTGAAATTGCACTAATTGTTTCTTATATTAAAGGGGAATAAATGTGCTATTAAACGTCTTTACGTTCAGAGAAAGGGGGTTTTGTAAAGTTGGCTGTATGTGGCCCACGATGTAAAAGGAATGTATTCAATTCAATTTGAATTCAATTTATGAGGCCGATTCTGGGCCCCGAGCCTCATGTTTGACACCCAAGACCTAAACAGAATTATAATCCCTTTTACTTTTATGGCTCTTACACTAACTAGAAGCATTGATGTTGTCCAGTGTAAACTAGCATTTTTAAAACTGATTTGGACCCCTCACCTGCCCAGGAACCAGCATCTCACCTGGTAGCCTACAGTCGAAAAGTAACCAAGAATGAAAGATCATGAAATACCTAACCTGTACTGCGTCGTTGCTCTATTTTTAAGAAAAGGACAGTTTTTGTTTCCATACTTTTCTGGGCTCCATTATGTTACCGTTTGACACTTTTTATTAACAGCTGCGATCTCGCTGTGAGTGCAGCAGACATCATGTGATGGAGGAGTGGCCAACGGAAAAAATCAGGAAGCACATCGACGCAAGAAACAAGTCACGAGAAAGGTAAAGTTCAAACTTTTACGCAACTCAAGTAAACTTTTAGTCATTCTTGACAATTTCACTGACGTTTTAGACGACCAACGCATTTTTACGAGGCTGTTTCGTATTTTTAAGTTTGTTTGTTTTTTTGCAACGAAAAGCGACAAACATCTTCATACTGACTTCTCTTGTAACTTCATGACTCTTAAACCCGCTAATGTTAAAATGAAGAGCAGTGTACAGGTAACATTAGAACAGCGTTAACCCCAACAAACACAAGTAGGTCATAACTAAGTATTTGCACTTCATCCGTTCATGTTGATGGCATAAAAAAAAATACTCTGCTGATTTCCGCATTTTTTCCTTGTTGGCAAGGAGACAGAATCAGCCTCAGAACATGCACGTTAGTTTCATTAACCCTAATCACACTTTAATTTTTCATTAAAGCAAACGAGAAATATCCCGTCACTGTGACAGTTTCTTAGCAGGTGGTTATTTGCATACTAGGTTTCAGTCTTTTTTGAGTCAGGAAGTCTTATGAGGAGCTTGTTCTAAATATTCCTGACCCAACCCTCCTTCACTTCAGGTTGTACAGTATGATATGAGCAAATATCCCATAAGGAAATGCATTACGCACCGACACACCTTTATCAGACTGTGGGCCTGCGCTTTTGGCCTTGATAGATGGGTTTTTTTTTAAGGTTAAAATGTGAAAATCTTTGAATTCTGCAGCATATTTATTATATTTTATTTCACAGCATCGATATCAAATCAATTTTAGCTGTAATGATCATTTGTGTGACTCCCTCAATAAGGTAAGTGTATTAGTTTCACAGTGTTTTGAGTGGATAAGTACCAGCATAAAACCTGTTATTGTTACAGTATTTTTTTATTGTTTCAGGTTGATCATGTTTACAGTATCACATTCCAAAGAAGCTAAAGCTCTCAACCAGTTCTAGGTCATTAGTTATATTATAAAGTGATTTATTTAAACAACTCCTTCACTTTACTATTTCAGTATCCGTCCTTGCTCCTCGCAGCTTGAAGCTTAAGTTTGCTGTGACTACACACACTATACTCAATGTTTGGAGGGGTCATTGTACTTTTAATAAGAGAGTATTCCTGCTTAAAGGAAATAAACTGGCCTCCTCAGAGCTCTGAAATCAAATTTATTAAACACTGTGAGCAATGAGAACACCAGCCGTGTGGCAGGCTTTACTGTGTTGTGTGAGAATAAAACCCCCGACTGAGTTGAGGTCATGAGTATTAAGGAGCACCCAGTCACCCCGCGGTATTGTGAAAAATAATAGTGAGCTTCTCAACAGATATTTCTGGAGCTTTGCTGTCAAGATGAAAACCTGTAGAAAGAAGGTGAAATGTCAGGGCGTGTCACAAACGTTGCATCATTTTTGGGGAGAGGAGATCACAGAAATCACTCTGTTTTATCTTGTATTTAATGCTGTACCTAATGTCAAAGATGCCATAAATAGAAGCACAGCTGCAACATCCATTCTTGGAAATTTGCAAGATACAATGATTATACTATATCTACACAAATGCTTTCACCCCGAAAGCCTCATTTTTTTTTTTCTACACATGACAGTCACGAGAACAGTGAGCTGACTCCAGACACTAATTAGATCTCACTGTTAACTCATGAGCGAGTCGAGTGAAGCCTGTGGTCTTGTGTGTCCTCGTAGCTTTCATCATGGCCTACCAGGCTGGGAATCCAGAGGAGCCCAGTGTTTTGGTTAACCAGATCAGCTCCAACATCCAGAAGATCACACTGCTGAGTAAGAAATGCACACATAAAAAGGCATTATTGTCAGCCAGCACGTGGACACACTTCAATACAAATAAACAATGTGCTTCTCTGTGTCTTTCTTGCCAGACTCCGAGCTGCAAAGGGCAATCTCTGTGCTGGGAACTGAACAGGACAGCAGCTGGCTACTACAGACGATGTGAGTTACTAGGGCTTGGTTGGATTTACATACCTGGGCTGTTATCAGAAGTATCTTAGTGAAAGTGTAAATGTGCAAGCGTAGAAAATGTTAGACTATTACAGCCATGTTTAATGCAGATTCCATTCACAGCTAATTTTCTCTATACTCTAAATTACTTCTGATTTCTTTTAAACCTGTGCACAGTATTATCCCTGCCACCTTTTGTCTTTGTGAGGTCTGAGTACTATTCCCTACTTTAACAAATTAATGCTTTAATGTCATCAGTCAACAGAAGCAGCAACAAGGCAACCACTTGGCAAAGGAGACTGACCGACTGATGAAAGCATTTACTGCACTTCCGGTTGGTCCTGATCAGGTAATGAATTT
Organism: Oreochromis niloticus; assembly: GCF_001858045.2. Taxonomy (NCBI): domain Eukaryota; kingdom Metazoa; phylum Chordata; class Actinopteri; order Cichliformes; family Cichlidae; genus Oreochromis; species Oreochromis niloticus. The sequence continues at coordinate 5,919,197 of NC_031980.2, forward strand.
CTAAAGTCTTCCTCATCTAAAAGGTTTGTCACAGTTAAGCAACCCACAAAGAGCAACCTCCTGGTCTGAAAAATAAACTCACAGGCCCAAAAGCTGCAGTTCCTCACGTCCTTGGAGCCTGGCTACAAAATCAAATCAGTCTCTATAGACTTCCATGTTAAAATGCCCAACTTCACAGCTTCACTGCAGAAATAAATGTGTTGACAGATTGATACAAAAAAATGCTTATGACTTCTTCTTAGCTTGAATTGTTATTTATATATGACATCATAGCGCTTCAGCCTTTCATTCAAAGTGGTTACTTGTAGTTCCAAAGAAAGCATGGCAACATCTAAATGCTCAAAATAGCAGTCCACTGACCAATGAGCATTGTAATCAATCTTTTCTGTAGAATCTGTGGTACCATACCAGACTGATTAAGTACAGACCATAGCTCTGACAAGTCCATTTGTTCATCTGGTTACAATATTTTTGTGTTTCTTTTAGCGTCAGAGAAAGATACAGAAAGAGCGCCTGCTGAACGACTTCTCCGCTGCTCTGAACAGCTTTCAAAAGTCGCAGCGAGATGCCGCCAGCAAAGAGAAGGAGTTTGTGGCCAGAGTCAGAGCCAGCTCCAGACTGTCTGTAAGTAACTTCCTGTCATCAGATCACCAGGTTGGTGGGTAGAGCATTAAAAGACAGTAATAAAATAAGTACTGTATGGGAGTATGAGAGCGGGGTAAAGCCACTGCTGTAATTGTGAACACATATATTACATCATTGCGTAGATTTAGACGGAATTCAGGTCTTTTGACACGTGTGTGAAGTGCTGTTTAAGAAGTGTTGTGTTTTTCCACTTAGCCATAAACTGGATGACCCATACAGGCGATTTTTGTCAGCACAAGTTGTTGTGATGGATAGCAGAGTAGAATATGTTTGGTATCTTATTGAAAACCTGCAGAAGAGAAGAGACTTGACAATTAGACATTCTTGAAACCATAGAAAATAAAATTAAAAAAATGGTTTTAAGCACTGTTTTTTAGTAGCTTGTTTAGGGTTCATTCAAGCTTTGCACTAACAATCCAGCAAAACAAGTAGGTGCTGTACGTCAAGGCTCGCTGGCTTTTTACTTTCAGCAGCAGATTTCACTAGTTTTTGTTGCCACTTTCATGTTTCTTTCTGTTTTCACTCTCTGCTTCCCCTCTCCCCAGCCTGCCGAGGCAGATGGTCACCCTCGCTGAGCGTAGTTCTGGTGCATGTTAAGGGGGTTATCTTTCTCTCCCCACTCTCACAGAGTGCTCGTTCACAAACCTTGTTGGGTTTCTCTCTCCAGTATGTTGGCTTCTGTTGAGAAATTTCTACATTTTTAGAATTCTTATTTTTACAAAAATCCACATAAAATTGTTATTGCGCTGTATTCCACCACATTGCATGCTTGAAATAGTCGTAGCTGGTTTCAGTTTCACTCCTGTCTTAAAATTGTTGCAACCACAGGCGTCAGTTCAGAAGTAGAGTTTTACATGAAGCTGTCACATGATTGTGAACCAAAAAGTATCTTTAATTGTGATTGTTGTAGTCACAGATTCCCATGATTGGACCCACTCACAGCTGTGTTCCCTTATCTCACTCTTGCTTATCTCACTTCACTCAGTTTTTTTTTATCTGCTGTGCTGCTGATAAGTAGGAACAGCGTTTTACTGCTGCTATGTTTAATAATTTATTTTTGCACAGTAAATAAAGCTGCAAGGTGAATTTATTCAACTTGGCCATACATATATTTTAACAATGAAGTGTTCTGCAAATACTGAATAATTCTTTTTTTTTGTACTTATATATTGCAGCAAAGCACATTCTGTACTTACTGAATCATTTCTATACCCATAATCAGGAATAGAAAGACCTCTGCAGATTTGCAACATGAAGATTTAAATGTGTTCAATTGCCTTCTAGCAGGGTGGTCAGCCTGAAGACAGCTTTCGAAATGTTCCTCCTATACCGAGGTAAACCCACTGTTTCTGAACAGTATTATTATTTCTGCTTTTTATTATTATAGTAAATAATGTTTTAACTACTCTCGTTGCATCTGCATGCAGTGATTCCCAGATACAGATTCAGGAAGACGCTGTCACTGAAGAAGATCTGAGACTGATCCAGGAGAGAGAATCAGCTATAAGGCAGCTGGAGGTAGGGATCAAAATCGAATGTATCGAATAGCTGTGCAAAAAAAATCCACAAACACAAAGTCACAAACATACTGTAAGTGCCTCTTGTATATGGACTGGCTCTCTTGATTTTTAGTCTGACATCGTAGACATAAATGACATCTTCAAGGACCTGGGCATGATGGTCCACGAGCAAGGAGACATGATAGGTAAGAATAAGTTAATGCTGACAGGTGAAACGCCTTCACATTGACAGTTTACAGCTCGGTGCAGGATTGTGTGGTTTCTACTCTTACTGCAAGTAAATTATGTATTTTGTTTTGTTTCCTGCAGACAGCATAGAAGCCAACGTGGAGAATACCGAGACCAATATCCAGAAAGGGATGCACCAGCTGGCACGAGCTGCAGACTACCAGGTAATGTGACAGAGATATCATAATATATGATATGACAGAAGTAGTGAGGAACAGGAGTATGAAAAGACAGATGAGCTGTGATAAATGCTAGAAAAATGAGATTTTAACTTGGATCAGTAAAGCTACACTGGTTGTTAGAGCCTGTTTCTGTAAAGCAGAATGTGTGCATGACTCTACATCATTTAATCAACTTATTAGTTAGATCATAAAGGAAAAAAATCCAAAAACATTAAATTACTTTCTGCTTATTTTCCTTCTAGCAAAGCTCCCGGAAGAAGATTTGCATTATAGTCATAGTGTTGGTTGTCGTTGCTGTTGTAGTAGGACTAATCATCTGGGGCTCCTTGAAAGCCTGAGGGCTTTCTCCTCCTCCTCCTCCTTCTCCTGTGTTTATCACCATGGACCAAGGATGAAATTTCATTCTTAATCTTTTTCTTCTTCAAAAACTGACAGAGGGGGGGGAAAAAAGATTGAAACGCCATCTGTCTTCTCCTCTGTCTTTTTTTTGAAGCTTTTTAAAAAAAATCAATTATGTTTTTAAGATATTGTAGTTCTCACTGTCAGGACTACAACCTTGTTCGCTGTAAAGCAAATCTAGCTCTGGTAGCTTTATTGTCATGATCAGTGTCTGATTTAGGCATGGTTTACTTTAAAATGAAAGACTTTATTGTTCATCAGCTTGTCAGATGAAGGAGGCGAGTATTCGTGTTTAGCAGCAGTCATTGTTGCTGAGTACGTCCTGCCCTAACAATGTCGAGTCGCTCCAATAAGTTGAATGTACACAGTACACACAACGCTTTTGGGTGCAATAAAGCAGCATGTTGGTAGGGGATGTTGCTGCAGCTGCCTGTTTTTGTCTGGTTACATATGCAAATACTATAAGTTTCTCAGCAATAAAACAATTAAGTGAAGTATGTAAATTAAGTGGAAATGAACAAGCGGTAGGCATAGGTTGCAGTAAAATGTAGCCAAACTACATTCAGAATATTTAAAAACATTCCTCTGAGGGGCAACAGTGTTTTTATCTGTTGTTTCCAATATTTTAAATTAAAATTATTTGTTGATTTTTATTCAGTCTTATGTATAACAAAAAATAAAAGCAAGTGCAACTTTGATCTTGCTGTTAAGACGTTAGACTACACTCCAAATAACAAGGGGAACGGTTTGTTATTATGAGACCAATTCTGAAAAAATTGCAGCGCTGTGTAAAATGTAAGTAAAAGCAGAATGCAGTGAACACAGAAAATGTAGCCAACCATGAAAAAATGTTTTACCCAGCGTCCCCATTTTTTTTTTCAATAATCAGGTTTGTACATTCAGTACGGGACTTATTTCTTTTAGCTTGTCAGGGAAATCCTTTTCATGGAATTTCACTGCCTGTAACACAAAGGATTGAAGTAAAATATTTACAGTAAATAGTGGCAAGTCAAGTAATACACAGTGAGAGCATTTGTAGGTTATTTGGCATTCACCGGTGGTTCTCAGGAAAAGGCATCTAATTGAGCAAATTACGTAAGAGCTGAAGGAAAGTTGTCACTATTTTCTGTGAGAACTCTCTTATCCCTTGTTTTTAAAAACAAATAATTAGAAGACCAATTTTAAAGCAAAATATACTAATGCAAAGTATCCTAAGTTACCTTGTATTAGTAAACACTAACACTGTTGTCATGCTTCTGTATTTGAACCTGATGGAAAATTCTGAGCATGTGTATATTTTTTTGTGTGTGTGTGTGTGTGTGAACTGTCTTTTATTTGCTGAATAAAAATTCTGAATCTGAAGTGTGAAGAGTGATTTTTAACCAAAATTGTAGGATACTTTAAACTAGATTATGCACTTTCTGAGACTGTTGTTCTGCAGACCTCACTCCGTTGCTTACTGCTACCAAGTTGGAGGTAGAAAAGCTGAAGTTAGATAGCAAATTGTTTTTAAATATATTTTTTTAAACTTTATTTTGATTCACTTTCCTTTTCAGTAACATACAGAAGAAGGAGGCGAAAATGAGCAGGGGAAAAAAGCTAGGTGGTGGTGGTGGGGTAACCTCAACCCATGAACAGTTTCGTTTGCTTTGTCTTTTTCATCGTCCTCTTGATCTTATGACCCCTTTGTGATTTGCCTCCCGTCATACTCGAGCTGAGACAGATTCAGTGTGGTTTATATTAAAAGGTGAAATTTTCCCAATAAGGACTGTGAGGAGCTCTCCTCTTCACTTCCATCTCACTGTAGTGCCACCGGCAGTCCTTGCAAATTGATTCTTTTGTGAAACTAAGTAAATTAATAATCTCCCTGAATTAACTACAATCTTTTATTTTGAAAATCTAAGCACTTTGTTAATTCTCTGAACTGAATTGAAATTTAAAATTTCACAAAATAAAAAAAATTCTTGGTGGGAAAAAGAGATTTCGCAGCCTCCTTTTCAGTTCCTGTAACTGTCCCAGGGCAGTTTTGAAAGAGTTCAGTGTTGTACAACAATGTTGTTGTCAGCTGAAAAAAAAATCCACAAAATTTAGAGCAGTTTTTTTGAATGTATCTATTAACATTATTATTATTATTATCATTATTATATACCTCTGGTTAGTACTGTTAGTGTCTGGTGCTGTTCTGCATCAGGATGTGTACGAGAGAAAGAGGCAGACAAGAAAATGATGATAGTTATTACTTAAGTCTGCGATGATTTGCATTTAAACTATAGTATGACCTGAAAAATTAATATAGATTTGTGTTTACTGTATGCCAATACTCAAAATCATTGACATACAGATGAATTTGATAGTGAGAGAGAGAGAGGAAATTTAAATCTATCAATTACTCAACTTCAAATTAGTCATCACCAACTGCCCCATATGCCTCCACATATGTCAGTAGTTACCATGGTGATAGCGTTTTGTGTAACAGGCTGCAACCAACTGTTGACTTTCTCCGAAATGGGCTTGGCATTCCTCTTGCACAATGCCTAATAAAAATCAAAACTGTAATTCATATCAAAGCGTTTTAAAATCCATGAGCTTCCCAAGAAGTTGCTTTGCAGATTCATGTTTTTGTGTGTCATGGAAGCAAGATGGAAAAGAAAGCAGTCAAGAACCAGTTAAACGTTGGTTCTTCTGGTACTATTGTAAATATTTGCAATTATTTTTGTAGAAGCTTTAGATTTAGAGTACAAAGTGGTCATCGTCTCATTTCTAGGGAATCTAGTATTGGAAATTTATCTGATCAAGATCTGGGTCTTGCTACCTGTATGTACCCAGGGTTGAGTGTAAACTTTGAGTTTCATTTGAGAACTGATTCCTATTTCTTGGTAAAAGTACTGAGTCAGCATTTTTCCCAGATAAGGGTGGCCTGTATTCTGAACCTTGTAAAAAGGTTAGCCAAGTAACTGTTTCATTAAAGGCTGGGGCTATGCCAGCCCCAGTGTTGTTTACATAAAAGTGAAAGTCTCTGATTTCACACAAATGGCATTTAAATATCAATAGTGAATTGAAAAAAAAAGAAAAAAAAGAAAAGAGGACTAGTAATAGATCCTTGTGGTACACCTCATGGGAATTTTAATGAAAAACATCTTCAAGTGTACCTTGAAAATAGTTAAAAACCACGTTGTACGCTAGGTTATATGATATTCTTGTTTAATGTAAACAGGAGGAAATAGCATTCAACAGAGGATGAGATCAGGGAGCAGTTGAGGTAGCTAGAATATGTCAGGACAGACAGTGTTGGAGTTGGACTCGGATGTGGAAGTAACAGATTGCTGTGACGCAGAAAGCAAAAGTTTCCATGGCAGAGCGAGTGATGAGGAATACTGGACACTGTTGCAAATTCATCACTGAGGCACAGAAAGAGTTGAACTGAGCGTCAGTAGGACAGGGAATATTTTGAGCTGCTTACACACACAGAAAGTAGCAGGTTGCTGCAAATAGCTGAGCAGGATTTTCCTTCCCAACAGAAACCTCCCAGCTGTGGAGGATGAGGAAAGTTTGACCGGGTACAAAGTTACCACATGAGAAGCTGGAGTGTTTTAGGTTTTGGAGGACAAATTAAGGGACTTGTTATTTTTAAAATGATTTAACTTTTTGGTGGAAGTAATGTGTTAATGCATGTCATTTTATAATAATATAATGTGTCTAGAAAACCACAAATCATCACATAAGTACAGCTAACAGGAGCAATAGTATATGGAAACTACACTCTTTCGCTCAGAAGTTAAAAGTGGAGATAATAACCTCATCTGGAATGGACAATGACCTCACTGAAGGGAGATTTGTTAGTGCGTCATTGGAAGATGGACCAGAGGAAATAACAAGTTGCTATTAGTTTTCCTTTTCTTTCTTTCTGAAAGAAGCTGTTTGAAAAAATGTAACTGGAAGAGAAGGTGGCATTTCTTGTGTCAACCTCTTTTTTTTTTTCAGAGACAGAAGAAGAGATTTTGATCATAGTAACTCAAATTCTGAATTATTAGATAATTATTAGAGGACACTTCAGAAATTTAGAAAATTTTGACATGCAGACTGTTGGAGCCAAAGATCAAACCACCAACCTTTCAACTGGTCCTGAGTCACGGCCAAACCAAAGTAATAAATATTAGACTTCCAACAGATCGAGGGACATAAAAGAGAACATTGTTAGAAACATGGAACTTAAAATTGAAGCCAACAAGAAGTGGCAGAAATGGCAGTTCCTCTAATGGCCTTTTGAATGTTTAGCTCCAAAAGCAGCTTGGGAGTTTGAGGGTTATGTACAGTACCAATCTGAAATACTATGACTTGTGAAGTCTCTCCAAGAGGCCGGTATTTCTGTTTTAGGGCGTGAAATGACAGTGTTTATAAATCTAGTAGCAGTCCCTTATTAGCAGGTAACATGTACATTGATTTAAATTGCTTAGTTCAGAAAGCAGTGGCTGAGGTCACAGTGGATGTGTCCATCATTTATATCCAGTTTATAGTCCCTAAAAGCTCCAAAAACACTGGAACCTACATTTCCCAGAATTCACTTGATCCAATCTTTTGTCAGATTTACCTGGTTTGCTTTACACAGACGCTTTTAGACTCATTAAATCTAGGTTTCATTGCATTTTCCCAGACACAGAAGACAAAACTGTTTTCACGAAATGAAGTCATTTGAAATGATAACACCTTTCTTTATGTGTAAATTTAGCCGCTCACCACATTCAAAGCACTTTTCACAGCAGGTACCTTTTAATGTACATTACCTTAATGATAATGGGTACGTTTGGTAAAAAGCCAATTTCTGAATTAGAAAGTAGGTAATAATTGCTGCCAGCAGGGGGCAGTGTTGTATTGGCTGCTATAAAGCTCATAATGTACCACAGTGCAATGACCTTACTTTTTATTTTTCAGAGGCATTCTAATGATGTTATTAGAGTGGTATGTTAATGTGCTTATGAAACACTTTTTTCCAGAACAGAACAGCTACATATACACTTCTGCTGCCTGCTGTTTTATAGTAGTGCTCATATGCAGACAAATCATTATTTAGTGACAAAATGAAATCAGGCTTTTTTTTAAGTCCTTCAGATCTTTATTACAACCAAACAGGACTCTGATCTTTCCTTAAATTAGATCATTTGGGTATGATCCATGTTAATTCACTTGAATCAAAGCCCAGACTGTCCTCTAAAGAAACTGCAATTTCAAGCCCTTCAGTAGGCATGCAGTGCATTGAGAGTCCTTGAGATGGACAAAGTGTCCCCTCCTGATGTAGGGTGCAAATCTACTAATAAGTACTATTATCCAATGGAGAAATGGAGCAGTATCTTATTTGTTTTTTCGGCTGAAATCTTGTTAGCAGCAGACTTGTTCCCATCATAATTGAATGTTATTTTTATCCATTTATTTTAACCTCCTTTTGTCCTATCCTGTTGTTATGGCTCATGCTACCTCTTGTCCATTCTACTTTGTTATTAAATGCATCAGTCAGTCACAGCATTAAAACTACTGATGGGTTAGGTGAATACGAGCGATCGTCTTGTTACGATGCACTGTTCTGCTAGGAAACACTGGGTCTAGCACCCTTGTTAATGTTACCTTGACATTTACCACTCAACCTGAACATTGTTAAAGAAGTGCACCCCACTCTGAGGGTTCGGAGCTATTGTGGCAGGAATATGGAGACCTCCACAATGTTAGATAAGTCGTACATAACGTTATTCATTATTTTTGGTTTCATGAGGATCCAGTCTCTATTTTGAAGGTAGTCAAGGTTACTGACAGTATTTTCATTGCTATTAAATCTCATGGATTGCTAAAGTTCATAACTCATAACCAGAAATTAATTTCAAATCATCTAAAGTTCAGTAAACAAAAGATTAGATAAGTCAGCTCAATTACTTTCTTGTCCTTTTTCTGGATTTAGTCTGTCTCAGTGTCTTCACTCTCTTTCTGCAATCCCAGGTTGTCTCTGAGATGTTGAGATAAGGACTTTGGACTTTCTAAATAAAGTTTGTGTTGCATAACCTCTCCTTAAGCATCCCAGTCTCCATCCACTTGTAATCCTCAAGGGGGTCCAGAGCTGCAGAGGGCAGCATTCCTCCCAATATCCCAGGAATGTAAACTTTACTTTGGAGTCTAGCAGAAGGAATGCAGAATGTTTGCTGTCAAAATGTCCTCTCTGTGGTGTATGAATATTAGAAGAAAAAAGGTCATAAATAAAGATGAGGTACAGCTCTCACTGGTGGGATGACAACTGGCACTAGAACAGAAAAGCCTGCTGTGGGTTAGGGGGAAGGGTTGGATTTAGAGGCTTCTGTGTATTCCAGTAAATATTGATGTTTTTTTTCCTGAGGAGGAAGTAGCTCTCAGTTATGTGACAGGATGTTCCACGCTGAGGTGAAACCGCTGCACTCACCTGCTGTTTCAAAGCTAAAACTCGAATGTCACACATGCCAAAGAGTGCACCTGTGAAAAACTGTGTACCTCCCTGTGCTGAAAAAAACAACAAAGAAATGACACTGAGACAAAGTAAATACTGTGTTTTTGAAGTCTAACGGCTTCTCATAAAAAGGCCACGAGGAGCTTGTGGTAAATGCTTAAAAAACTTCAATAACCAATTGGTAAACACCAAACCGGGCTGATATTTACCAACAGGGATCAAAGAGGCAGAAATGTAAAGGACTTCCCTTTTTAGTGTCCAGGTTAGTAAGAATAAGGGACTGGCATCGTCTGGCTCAGATGTAGGGCTAAGATGACATTTACCAAGCTGTATTTAGTGTTTTTTTCATTTTAACTGACCTACTTTGTTTTTGTTTTGTCTTTGAAACTTGAGTTAATTAAAAACATAGTACTATTAGCAGTATTTTTACTTAAGTACAGCTTTACACTTATCCTTTTCAGGGTCGCGGGGAGCGCTGGAGCCTATCCCAGCTGTCATAGGGCGAGAGGCGGGGTACACCCTGGACAGGTCGCCAGTCTGTCGCAGGGCTAACACACAGGGACAGACAACCATTCACACCTAGTGACAATTTGGATTATCCAATTAACCTATCCCCACAAGCTGCATGTCTTTGGACGGTGGGAGGAAGCCGGAGTGAACCCATGCAAACACGGGGAGAACATGCAAACTCCACACAGAAAGACCCCGGCCTGATGGTGGAATTGAACTCAGGACCTTCTTGCTGTGCGGCAACAGTGCTAACCACCGTGCTGCCTTCTTTCAGCTTATTTTTTATTTTACACTGCACTAATTTGCAGTTTTGTTTTAGTCTCACTTGACTTCTGTAATTTATTCTGTCTGCAGCAGACAGTGAGAAATTTTCTAGAAAGTTGCAAACCTCAATTGTGCCTTTGCACATTTTGAGCAGGTTCTGTACTAGTTATTATACAAGGCTTAAGTGTGAGTTAATGAAGGGGAAAGCTTAGCTTAAAAGAGAGAGAATATTTAGAATATTTAGCTTACCTTACATTATGAAGAAATAAGCTACCGCAGACGTACTCATTTATAAAATGAGGGAATGTATGTGTTAGTTAACACACAGGGCTGTGTTCCTTGGGCCTAACAGGAACATTACGCTGATAGTGATTGGTTCCAGTGTGACCAGTTACACTTATCTGCTAAGTTGGTTGTTACAATCACCAGATTCTTTATTAAGTATGTCTGTTCAACTGACATGCACAAATCTAATCTGCCAATCGCATGGCAGCAACTCAAAGCACTTTGGCAGAATGGGGAAGAAAGGGGATTTACGTGACTTTGAACATGGCATGGTTGTTGGTGTCAAATGGGCTGTTCAAATTATTTTTAGAAACTGCTGATCTACTCAGATTTTCACACATGGCCATCTCTAAAATGGTCTAAATAAAGAGGAAAATATCCAGTGAGCTGCAGTTCTCTGGGAGAAAATGCCTTGTTGATGCCAGAGATCAGAGCAGAATGACCAGAATGCTCTGAGCTCATAGGAAGGCAACAGTAGCTCGAATAGGTAAAGAAAATAAATAAAGGAAACTCATTACACTGATTACAAATAAGGTATACAGAAGAGCATCTCTGAATGCACACACATCAAACTTTGAAGCAGATGGGCTGCAGCAGCAGAAGACCACACTGATTAGCACTCCAGTCAATTAAGAACTGGAAACTGAGACTAAAGTTCACGCAGACTCAACAAAATTAGACAATAGATGCTTGGAAAACAGTTACCTGGTCTGTTGAGTCTCTATTTCTGCTGTAGTTGGTAGGGTCATAATTAGGCATAAACAACATGAAAACATGGATTCACCCTGGCTTAGATCAACAGTTTAGGCTAATCATGGTATAAAGGTGTGGAGGATAGTTCTCAGCACACTGTGGGCACCTAAATACCAACTGTGCATTGTTTAAACACCAAATTCTACCTTAGTATTGTTACTGTCCATCCCTTTATGACCACACTGTGTCCATGTTACAAAGCTCAAATCATCTCAAACTGGTCTCTCGAACATGTCAAGGAGTTCATTGCACTCAAAAGGCCTCCACAGATCCACCAGATCTCAATCCAGTAGAGCACCACTGGGATAAGGTGAAACCAGAGATTCACATTATGGATGTGCAGCCAACAAATCTGCAACAACTGTGTGGTGCTATCATGCCAATATGGACCAATATCCCTGAGGAATGTTTTCAGGAATTTACTGACTCTATGTCACGAAAACTTACAGCAGCTCTAAGGTAAAAGAGAGTCCAACCTGGTACTAGCGAGGTGCGCCTAATAAATTGGTTGGTAAGTGCGTATAATTCATCTTCCAAAGCCAGGAGCATGATCAACTTCTTGAGTCCTGCTTAGCCTGCAGACATACTTGATTTAGTGGATATAGCTGTCAAATGGGCAGGACGTTCATTTATTTACTCGTTAAAAAACAAGGAGCAAAGTAAAGAAGGATTTCTTCAACCTCCCCTTCAAATGTCTTGCGTGAACAAGTTAAATACCATCCTGGTTTGCTCAGCTCAAATCACCTCCTATATATTTAGGAGGCTGTTTGAACAGAGGAATGTCACCACGAGGAAAAAATGCTGGAAGACAAACTATGGCGAATTCGTGTTACACAACAGACGTCATAGCCTCCAGCCGCCTCGCTGTTGGAGGGAATGAAGGATGAATGATGAGGGAATGGATGGAAGAAGGCAGGGAGGTAATTGAGGAATGAATGTGTGTCTCCTAGGTGGCCATGTTGTTGCCCTGGAAGGATGTGGGCACCAGTCAGACCACACACACACACACACACACACACACACACACACACACACACACACACACAAACACATGTACACACACTAGCAGCATGGCCTCGCCAGAATCCAGCTCTTGTTATTGTTATGTAGTGGTAAGACTTAACTTCATGGTGGACCATTGGAATTAGAGTCTGGATCCTGGTAGGTATTTGATTCTTGGTTTCCATAATGGCGGGTAATAAATTGTGGGTGTATGTCACGGTGGGAGTGTAGGAATTTGGCTCTAGTTTCTAGTTCCTGTTGAACCACAGTTACACTTAAAATATTGAGATGGAGCAGGAAAACCTTACCAATAGAGTGGGGTATACAGTCTTCCATGCTAACTGCATGGTTTTAGGCGGTCGGGGAAACAAATCCACACCATTTTCTGTTTCCTCTCATTCCATGGTAGCTCAGTGGAGGGCTAAGAGCAAACCAGAAAATATAATTGTAATGGAAAGGAAAACAATGAGGTAACCTGTACACTGCACACAGCCTTATAGAGAGTCCTCAAGAATCTGCGTGGTCATTAGAGTTACTGGCATTAAGTCTTTACATGTGCATAATGAAACACCTCTTTCTCTCTCCTCCCCAACCATTTTGAGAGACTGAAAAAGTTGTTAAAAAACATACAGTTTTAAATCTCTCTCTGTGTACCCGACTGGCTGGACAACGTCTCATGAGTAAGAATGTGCTTCCATATTTGTGGATCCTATAGTCTTGAGTCCCAAGTGAGACATACCTGTTAATCAGCTGCACTGACAGGCGTTTTGACGTCAGAGACGGACAGAGCTAAGAGAGGAAGAGGTGTGAACAATGTGTGCACGATCGTGTTTGAGGAGGCAGGTGGAGCGGACGGGGTCAAGGGTTAAAAGGGTTCGATGGGTGGAGCGTTGGTGGAGATCTAATGAATGGTGCTCCGCAAACACAGCTTGCTGTCACAAGCATGCTGGAGATGTGTGGACATCCACGAAACCGTGAGAGAGGAATAAGTGGATGAGTGTGTGAGAAAGGAAGAGGAAGGAAGAGAAGGTAGATGGAGTGCTTACGAGAGGGAAAGAGTGAAGGAGGGAGGCCCTCAGTTTACTCACAGTGTTGTGATAGATTCGTCATGTTTCCACAGCAGGGGGATTCTCAGACTGTTTGTTTCCATTTTACCGTCTGGCATTTCCCTTTAACTGTAAAAATGTAGCTGTGTTTTAAAGATCAGGTCTATGAGAATAACTGAGACAAGATGTCAAACGAATTGTGTACATTAAGGAAAAATACTTGTTTGACCATGTGATGAGAAGTGATATAACAGCGCTGTGAAATAAGTTCTTGCCCTCTTGCTAATTTTTTGCATATATTTTTTGCATATTTGTCATACTTACATGTCTTCAGATCATCAAACTCATTTTAATATTAGACAAAAATTACCCGAGTTTTTAAATGATGCTTTTGTTTATTAGGTGAAAAAAACCTATCCTGACCTTCCTGTGTGAAAAAGTTAACAGTGAGATGAAATTTACATCATACATGAAATCAGATGTAAATACATGTCACAAGATGTGCTCAATCACACTGAAAAGGTAAAACGAAGATAAAAGGAGAAGAGGTGACATTCACTGGCAAAATTAAAAAAAATGTATGAGATACACAGTACTGTGCAAAAGTCTTGTGCCACCCCAAATTTATTTATAGTTATCTAGGTAAATTGGAAATAGGAGGTAAATGGAAATGCAGAACATTAACCAAAAATAAAGTTTGTACAATTCTAATCAGCTTCAAAGTCCATATTTGGTATGAGCGCCTTTATTCTTCAACACAACTCTCTTAGACTTGTTGTAGCCTTCAGGAATAGTTCTCCAGGTGTCCTGAAGAAGCTTGCACACAAGAATTTCACTCGCATGTACTGTACCAGTGTACCTGCACATGTGACGTGACAATAAAGGTGATTTGATTTGATTTGATTTGATTTGATTTGAAGGACATTTAAAGCTCTCCTTTGGATGTTGGCTGTTTTGTTTCACTATATGTCAAGATGATCCCACACTGCTTCAATAATGTTGAGATCTGGGTTCCGAGGAGGTCAGTCCGTGACTCATAGTGTTTAATTGTGTGCTTTTCTATCCAGGTATGCTTTTACTGCATTGGCAGTGTGTTTGGGATCATTTTTATGTTGAAAATGAAGCTGTTGGCAATCAGATGCTTTCCAGATGGTATTGCATGATGTCTGTTTATGATGATAATTTTATGTGTTCATAATTCCATCAGTTTTGACAAGATGCCCAACACCACTGGCTGAAATGCAGTCCCAAACTATGAAAGAGCCTCCACCATGTTTTACAGATGGTTGCAGACCCTCACTGTTGTACCTCTCTCTAACCTCCTCCATATATGAACAGAACCCAGATAACTCTAACTAAAACAGCCTGAGGAAATAAACATAAAGAAACCAAGCTCCAAAAATGAAAACTGGCTAAATTGTAACAAACTAATCATATAAGAGAAACACTGAAAAACAGAAAAGAAAGTCCCAAACCCACAGGGCTCGGTAAAAAACCCGGGATCATGACAAGGAGTTTATATTTTTGCAAAGCTTATACCTTTTCACATTTTTTTTGTCGGTGGCTTCAAGCGGCAGTTTAATAAACCAGTGAGACACAACAAGCCAAAAAGAATCAATGTCAGACTTCAGCTAAATTCATCCCCATGTTTCTGCACTGACTGGTTCAATCCGACCATCAAAGGCACAAATCTGCCACCACATCAAGAATTTCTTTTTTTGGTTCTCAGTATAGACTTTTGCTTTTGCCTTAATTTATCCTGGGAATATTTGCCAAGAACACACAGTCTCTTTCATCAACACCCTTCTTCACACGTACAAAGTTACACACATTCATACCTGGCAGCTGCCCAGTGCAACCACAGTCTTCTACTGTTCGTCCAGTGAGCAGCTCCATCAGAGCAATTTGGAGCTCAGAAAATTGCTCAAGGGCATTTCTATGGTATTAGTTAAAAAAGAAAGAATCAGGTCACATTCACTTCCCAGAGCTGCATTTTTCTTGGCAAATCCAAGACCTATCTCAATTTTCACATCAGCTTTCTTGTTTAAAGTTAAGACTGGCACATATTGGAACTAGTCCCTTTGTATAATGAGACATATTAAAAAGAAAAAAACTTAGTGAAACTCATCCAATCAAGAGTAACTTTTAAGCCTCAGCTAATGAAAAATATTTTATTAATTGCGAGAGCCAAATTTTATATCAGCAGATTTAGAACATATTGCTAAACTTGGCAGTGAAAATCTGTAATCATCCTGATACACATTTTAGGCCTAACTTCTGTTGATTGCATTCCGTAAGAAGACTGCTATATGCTAATTTAAGCATGATTATGACACAGACTGTATGTAAAAGATGGACATAGCCAAGAGCTTTGACTACATTTGTTGCATATAAATTTGTATCAGGTTGATAAGGTATATTGGCTATGACGTTAATAATTAGCTGACAAACTAATACTAGTGTCAGGGTTCCTGGGTCGTTGACCCAGTGATTTCAGTTTGTTCATGTTCAGTTTATTTTGCCACATCAATGTTGTTCTCACTTCCTGTTTCTCCCGTATCAGCTCGTCTCTCATGTCGTTAGCCAGATTATGTTCAGCTGTGTACTCACCGGTCTCTCATTATCATCCGCATCAGTCTGTGTATTTAAGTCCTCAATTTCCTCCAGTTCTTTGTCGTGTCATTGATGTTGATGTTGATGTCGTCTTTCTGCATGTATGTTCAGTTCAGTCAATCAGCCAGCCAGCCGGTCCAGTCCAGTCCAGTCCAGTCCAGTCACCCAGTCAGTCGTTTCAGTTCACGTTCTGTTCATCCATCCTACCTACAATAAAACATCATTATCCTGCACCGTGAGTCCAGCGTTTGGGTCCTCCTTCTCTCATCCACGACACAAATCCTGACAACTAGCTGTAAGCAAAATATTTTATTTAATACAAATAAATAATAAATAAAATAAAGACTAGAATTTGACTAGAGAACTAACTAAAAACATTGTTGTGTGCTTGAAAAACTAAATAAAATAATAAAAAAAAAAACAGGAAATGTCTTTAGTTCTACTTTTACTTTTTACTATTTATTGTTTATTCAAAATGGTCAACAAAAGCAGCATGGGGATTCTTTTATGCGTGTTTAATAAGATCTGACTGTCTAAATGGCTGTGAGTGAATTACCTTCACAAAGTGTTGCGTCCTATTGTTACCATCATTCTGGATTTAAATCATATTTCTATCAATTTGCTCAATTTGTGTTTGATCGATGTAATTGTTACAATGTAACAATGGTTCTTGGCAATAAATTTTACTGTTGGAAAGCCTGTTTATGTCCCTTTAAATGGTGTCACATTTGTAAGGAAAATGCATCTGAGGGTTGAGCAGCAGAGTTGAGTATGCACTGACTCTTTGAGCGAGCTTGCGGTACCCCGGGTTGATTGTCAGTGCTGCTCAGCGGCGAGTCCTAATTCTGCCTATGGCAATTAGATTATAGGGAACGCTGTGCTGATTGCTACACCAATACAGTAGCAGCTTTTGATAATTTGGTGCAGCATCTCCATCACTGGAAAAAGAAGGCCATTACTGGAAGCAATCTCTTTTTTTTCTTTTTTTCTCTCTTTTTTCTTTTTTTTTCTTTTTCTTTCTCTGGAAGCAATCTCAATGGACAGAGATATGAACATGAGATTCTGCAACCAGTGGCACTCCCACATCTCCATACTTGAACCCTGTACTCAAAGATTATGGCACTCGCCTCCACAGAGTGGGGCTTATCAGAGACTACCTCCAGAATTTGGGAGTAGAGAAGATGGAACGACCTGCCTGCAGTCCTGATCTTAATTCCACTGAACTTGTTGGATCAGCTTGGACATGCTGTTTGTGCGAGAGTGGCCAACTCAACCACGCTGCCTGAGTTGTGCAAAATGCTGGTTGAAGAAGAGGATGCCATCTCACGGCAGTGTGTGACAAAACTGGTGACCAGCATGATGAGGAGGTGCCAGGCTGATGTGGCTGTGTATGGATCTTCCACAAGCTACTGAGGCCCATGTTTTATAAATTCTTAAATATGTCTTGTTTAATCTAATCCAATAAAAGACACCAATCATGAGTCAGTAGCTAAATAACCTGTTTGGCACTGGCAGAGAAGATATGGCAAGTTTCAACAGTCGCATCCCATTAAATCCACATACTCAACTCTGTTGCTCAACCTTCAAATGTATTTTGCTTACAAATGTGGCACCATTTAAGGTGAAATAAACAGGCTTTCCAGTGGCAACCTAAAAGTGACACTTGGATGTTCATTCTCAGTGAGCAAACTGTTCAGTGCTCATCTTTTCATAAGAGCCATCCTTTCACGCAGTATGTTGCTCTGCTCAGACCAGTCTGAACTGCCCGTTGCTAGGACAGAGCCACTTCAGCATCAAACGATATTTTTAATCAAGTGGTCAAACGCTATTGCACAAACATTCTAAAGTAGCTTAGGTCAACAGCATCCCAGAGCCTGTTCTGTTAGCTGGAATGCTCCCGTATGCAGTGAACAGGCCTCTCTTTGTGTTTCAGTCCAGCAGCCTCACGCCACACCGCACCGCTCTGGAATCCTGTTTGTTTTCTTTCAAATTTCTCAACCTAGTTCCCTCTGCTGTAGAGGCGCAGTGTACTTTGTGTATGTTCTTACTCTGTTTTAAGATGCATCTGTGTTTGAACCAGCGTAGCAACAGTATGGCTCATTGAGCGTGCGCTCATTTTAAACTGGTGCCAGAGTTCATATGCTTTAAAGTGGAATATGCTGGAAAGTGAGAATATTATGGGGTTTTATGCCTGTGTAAATCCAGTCATCCCCAGCGCTGGTTGTTAATGTGAAGGATAGCAGATAGATGTGTACTGGATTAAACTCAGCTTTCTGTGGCCAGCAGGCCTGGTTTCTAATTTGCTCTGGTAGTTTCCTCCCTCTGATCGAAGTACCAGGGTTCATGAAGACTTGACAAAGTTCTACCTTAAAAAGACACTTTCAAAATAAAATTCAGTTTGTTGTTTTGCATTTCTGTACTCCCACACATTTCTAGTCAATCCACTTATCTAACCAGTAATCTGCAATTATCCACAATACAGAGGACTTGCTAACACCCTCCATGCTGACTGGACAATCACCTCAGGCCTCCTCTCTCCCTCTTTAAGTCCTTCTCCCCCCTTTATCCTAGATTTTTTACTGTTGGCTGACCAAAACCCGAGGAATTCATTATCCAGGAAACTTTGCAGAACAGTGTCAGCCAAGCAGGGCAAGGCTATTCTTCTCTCTCATGCTTCCTGACAATGAAACCATGGCAAACAATTGCCCGGTCAGTACTTCTACACAGGATGACCACTGTTATCTTATCATCCTGCTTCAAATACTGACAACACTGTTTAACGTTTAGAAAAGATGACACTGTGAAAGTGCCTTTTAATTTTCAATTTGAGCAAAGATAATCTTCTGAGGTTACACTTCAGCTGAATTTACAGCAAAAAGGTTGATTTATTTCAAGAGCTGATCAACTCAGTCTTAACTGGATAAAGATTTCTACAAAAGAATCAGAAGACTTATCTCGACAAGTCTTCTTAGGTCTTATCTTAGGTCTGGAAACCTCCCTCTTTGAAAGGGGTAGATTACAACCTGGACACTTCACCAGTCTGCCAAACAGAAAGAAAACCATTCAGAGTCACACCTACAGGCAATTTAGAGGTGGCAATTTATGCAACCTGCAAATCTGGCACACACATCAGATAAACATATGCACTGAATAGACAGTACAAACAGCAGTTTGGTCCAAAGGTTTCAAAAGACAGAAGTTTTACATTTGCTTCTAAAGCTGCTGCATCTGGTGCATCTGGATATTTTACAGTCTCTTAGCAACAAAGCATTGCATGTTTTTTCCTGTGATATCAAGCAAGCCCTTTAAACTAGCTTCCTTGATTATGATTTGCTTAACTCAAAGAGAATGGCAGTGTTTTTTTGCTCAAAAAACACACACTAACACACACTTGTTCAGAAAATAAGGTGGCTTATGTAACGCGTGCTCAGCATTCTTCTTTTCGATGATCTTGTTGTCTCACATTGTGTATGGGAACATCAATCTTTCTGCTGTCATTAGAGCATTTCTCACTATGATGTGTTTGACTCCGTTTCAAGCTTTTTAAGACTCCATTTCCAGTAAGCCGAGGAAATGCCTTTTCTGGGCTGTCCCACTTAAATGCCACATATAGGCGGCCCCTTCTAATACTGCGGGGTAAGCTGCTCTGAAAAGCACCTCCAAAATACTCTGCAGGGCGGTGTGTCCTGAACGTCCCGCACCTGCATAAACACATCGAGCCAGGAGAGCTGCCTGCCGCCCTGCCAGGCACGCTAAACCACATGTCCAAAAGGCAGGAGAATAACATACCTGGGAACAGTTACCGTGAGAAGCGAAGGTATTGTAGCATATAGTTAACCGCAGAAGGTCGCACTCAAAAGACAGGAAAGGCACAACCTTCAGTTTATACAGTACATGCTTAATGAAAGTCGGCCGGCCAAGTTTGGTTTAAGTGTTTGAAGTACAGACAAAAAATACCCGGTAACAAAATACAGAGGCCTATATACAATATGTCACAGAGTGTAAAATGAGTGGAAAAAACAGATGGGTGGAGGAGGCAAACAAATGGGAAAGTGTTAAAATTGATAACATACTCAGAAACATTGGGGATAATTCAGCATAGTGAATGTATAAAGGTTATAAAGGAAATGTGTTGGGAACAGTAAGTGTACCTGAGACAGGCTACGTATTCATGCTGCGACAGAACACCTTCCTGTCAGATGTGCTCTGTAAAAACTCTGCTCATCAGGACAAGGCTTCATAGTCACATAGCATCACATGACACGTTGTAATCACCTAACTATCAAACCCTTCAGTCATTGTACTTGTAAGTGAGCCCTCACAAGGGACCCTGGTCCTACAAGCCACCAGGCTTTTAGATTTGAAGAAATGCTATTACGAGGTTATTTAGTCTAATGTTTAGTCTTGTTTGCTGAGTTTATAAACATTAACTGGGAATAGCGAATGGGAGGTGACCCCTTTCTTTTCCCTACCTACAGAGTACCCAGACAGACTGTAAACATGACAGTGATCTCAGAGAGAAAAAAAGAAGCTGAAAATAGTAATTTTAAACACTGAATTCTGTTTAATAAATTAGTATAAATATGCAATTATAAATTGTGATTGGACTGTCTGCAGTCATGTCTACAAAATGCATTAGAACAGCTGCAAAAAATCCAGGTTCGCTGCCACTGATTAAACAGATAGAGTGATAGTTCCTTCCTGCGTCATTGCCTTCATGTTTGCTGGTGATGACTGAATACAGCTGTAGAAATAGCAGTGAGCTCACAGTTGATGATTCATTGAAAGTATTTGGGGAGTAGAAGATAACAATGATGCTTTTAGGTGGATTAAGACTTGTACAAGAAATCATCCTTAAAAGAAAAGAATGCTGCAGTATGAACAAGTCCGAAATGTGTTGAAGGGGAATGTATTATATTTAATACATGTATCCTGGTTTTGCAGTCACATGACTATTAACCGTGTGACCATAACTTGTTAACCATTTTGGACATGTGTTGCTGTAGAGTCAAGTGAATAAGGCCCCATTCACACAGACCTATTGGCAACAATTTTTAACCACCAGTTACAAGGAAAAATGTGTATTCCTTTTTGAGGCAAGGGTTGCTGGAGGTCTGCAGCAGTCGCTAGGTGAAATTGGTCACAAACAGGTATACAGTGCTGCAATGAAAAAGGCATTACGATCGCTTTGGTCTTTAGCAGACTGGTTACTCATAGTTTCCATGGAAGATGGCAATTTTTCTACCAACACCTGTTAACTACTCTCTAAGCACTAGTGAAAATGTAAAAAGTGCGAGATAAACCAGAAAGAAAATATTTACCTTCAGTGTAAATGTTGCACCTTTCAAAACATGTTGGTTGCAGGGCTAAGGCATAACTTTTACTTTGAAGGCTAACATTCTCCATTTGCATTTTTCAAGCATGACTACAGCTGGATTGGTAGTTAATGACTGTTTGCTGACAAGTTGCAGTCTCCATGCAAACTGCAGGGGACTGCTCTAATCTAGTAATTTACTAGTGAACAAGCAATCACAAGGAGGTTTTTGGTGAGTTTCACCTAGCAACAGCCACCAACCTCCAGGAACCTCATGCAATATACAGTGGAACCCCGACTTACGAATACCCCATTTAACGAAAAATTCAAGTTACGAAGGCACTTAACGGCAACATTTCTGCCCGTGTTACGGCAAAATGCCTGCGTAACGAAATCCGCTCGCTCTGATTGGCTGAGCCCAGAATGCCTACAATGTCCACAATGCCTTCCGAATCATGTGGCTTTCGTACTTGCGCTTTGCTGTTCGACTTGAGCGACGTATTGTTGTTGCAGTTAGCAATTAGCCTATAGCCTATCGTTCACTCAAAAGGCGCAAAGGGTGCTTCGACTTACGAAAATTTTCGACTTACGAAAAACCCTCGGGAACGAATTAATTTCGTAAGTCGGGGTTCCACTGTATTTAATTAGCAAGCAGACATTCTCTATTAGGTAAATTTAGTAACTTGGTTCAGAGGACAGTTAGCTTGGCTCAGAATATAATAAAAGGAGTTATTGTGCATTCACACACTCTTCTTATGGTCCGCAAGTTGCTCTTGTGACTTTGTTAGGGTTAGCATCCTGCCAATAAATCATGTTGTTAAACAGTTTAGGTCACTATGTGCAACTAACAGTGTATAACACTATACGAAAAATGAAATCTTGCAAATAATAACAACATGAATTCCATCATCAATCTAAAATTTCTTACCGATAACCACTTGTCATGTTTCTGCCTAACTTGCACCAACATTTTTTCAAGTTTTCCAAGTTGTTTTAACTTTAGGGTCTCTTGATCCATGCTCAATCATCCAGGTAAGGAAATCCCAGAAAGTTGTTTCTGTTCATCTGGATTTAGCATTTTTAGTGGGACAAACGCATATTAATGAACTGATCTCACGGCTTATTCAGTGGTGCTAGTTTTGGTCATTATGTAACCAAGTATGCACCAAGTCAAGTGAGACTGAAGAAGACACTTGGATGAGTGACGTTTCTCCCACTGAAAAATCTTAATCCAGATGAACAGAACTTTCTGGGGAGTTTAGGGTCCATTCATGTTGGGAACACATTTTTATGCACCACAATACACACAGTTAGCTTCACACAAAGACTGAACGAATGTTTATAGGAGGAAATATGACTCAGACAGTACAAAAAAACATGAATGAGGCCACCGTGACATCACCCACTGGTTAGCGAAGTCAATGAAAGATAATCTTCCTCACTCTATTAACAACAGTAATATACAAAATGAAACTCATGTTTTATTTAGTAAGATCGGAAACTAGAAATTTAGCCCATAAAGTTATGAAGAAAGTCTTTACTATGGCCACAGAGTTCTTTAGGCACTTCCACAAAGGCTTCACGAGCTACATCCATCTGTTATACCATTTATGACTTGAATATATTTGGTCTTGTTAAGCCAAGCTAAGCTAGCTACCTCTGGCTACAATAGCTAGCAAACAAACGTGAGACTGCGATCCATCCTCTCACTTAAATCTCACAAAAAGGGCAAAAAATGTTCTTTAGAAATGTTCAAATAGTTTCTTGATGCTGTAACATGCAAAAACACAATTGTTAACATTAGCACTTCACAATGACACCTCAATGGTTTACATTTTTTAACCACTACACTATTGTAAGACTTGCCCTGAATCACTCCTGGTTAGAATAGAAAACATGTTTCTTGTGTCTGTGGTGAAGTAGGAGAAACTTGTGAAACCTGGGTTGTCTGCAGCTGGCTTGACAGTTTGCTGACTGATAACTCCTTCCTGCGTCATCACTTCCTCCTCACTTTGCTGAGGAATCCACTGTCTACTTGTCCATGGTTGCTGTGAAAAGTGTGGTGGGAGGAAAAGATTTTCCACTGTCACTCTCAGCTTTGGTACAGGTATGATAATGTGAAGAGCATTCAATCAGCACACAGTCATGTGATGAAAAAATGATTTCACAGTCCTGTGAAAACTAAGTACACCCCACATTTCAATAGCTTGTAGAAGCATCTGTAGCAGCATTAACTTCAAGTAAATCTTTGCTGTATAATTTATCAATCTCTCGCGTCATAGTGGATGGGTTTTGGCTCACTCTTTTTTACAACATTGCTTGAGTTCATTAGGATTTGAGGCTGTTCGTTTATGCACGTCTTTCCTAAGGTAACATTAGAGCATTTCAATCAGGTTGAGGTCTTGTCTTTGACCTTCATTCTTTTTGTTTTCAGCTATTTTTTATAGATTTGCTGCTGTAGTTTGGATCATTACCCTGTTGCATGACACAATTTAGGTTAAGCTTTACCTGTCAGACAGATGGCCTCACATTTGACTCCAGAATACTTTTGTATACAGAAGAGTTCATAGTAAACTCAATGACTGCAAGGTGTCACAGTCCTGTGGCTTCAAAAAAATCCCAAACTATCCACCAACATCCACCAACATGCTTGGCACACGATATGAGATGTTTGTGCTGATATGCTGTATTTGGCTTTTCTCAAATGTGATGCTGTGCAGTATTGCCAGTTTTAATATTCTCTGCCCAAATAGTATAATTTACCCAATATCAAGTCCAAAAACAAAGCAAAATCCATTGAGGACAAAACGCAAGGAAGCAGGACCACATTGACAATAGGAAACTGAAGTTATATGCACACACTGGTAGTAAGCAAAAGAATGAGAACAACAAGACTGAAACAAGAGGATGACAATGAAATAAAACTGACAGCGAGGCAAAAGAAACAGGGACTCCTGGATAATTAAACAAGGAAATACCCAAGACAGAGATTAAGGAATTAAATATATAGCTACAGCTCTAAACACAAACAGAAGTTAGATTTTCAAAGGCAGCATTAGTGCAGGTTAAGAAACCTAAAGACTAAACCAAGAATATGACCAACAAGGAACTGTATAGTACATTAAAAAGAATACAAAACTCAAACCCTGGTATGATCATAAACACGAGAATCATAACTCAAAAGAAAACAAAGCTAAAATCAACAATGGACCCCATCCCAGAAGCCAAAATAACAATACAAATAAATCAAAACTAGGCGTCCATGACAGGGGTGTCTTTCCTCCTTGACTCAAAATTAACACACACCTCAATGCTCCAGCGCAGCGAACTGTCAAACCCTGGATTTTATAAAGGTGTTCACACTTGCCGATGAGCAAGTAATCAAGTACATTTAATTAACAGCACCTGGCTGCTGCTTACCCTCTTAATTCATATGGAAATAGACTTAGTGGACTTTTCCCACATGACTATAGTTGGAATTTGTTTCCCATGTTTATGCCAGGATCTCACATTCTCCCAGTGTTTGCGTTAGTGCGGTACTTAGACCTATAATTACTTTTGTATTACACTGAAAAACTACAAGTTAGTAGAGTAAATACTCACTATTTTGTTTCGCAGATTGTTAGATCTGTGAGAAATGTTAAATTCAGCTGTTGTGGTAGTCATTTGAAAGAAAACCTGATAAGTTTCAGCGGTTGATTTTTTTGAGTCTAGGGGAATGTAAAAACTGACCAGCTGTGACCTTCCAGTTAGCAGTCAGTTAGACAATCACAGAGCATCAGGTTGCCAGCAGACAAACAGACAGATGCAAGGCGAGGGTGTAGTCTGCAGTCTGACCTTGCAGCTCGCAGACAGATGGAGAGAAGCCTTTTGCTCCAGACGCTAAGACAGACTGGGAGGGGTCCTCATAGCCACTGTGCGAGACTGTATATCTGGAAACAATTAGTGCTGATGGGAACCCTGGCCAGATTACTTCTATACGGCGCAGCACAATTCTGTTTGGAGCTTACAGTTTGCTCTTTTGTACAAAGCATTTCACTGTTCCAACACTTTACTTTTCCTACAGCTGACAGCATTGTTTTATAATCCTTTATTTCACTGAAAGCACATTTATGTTTATACTGACAGCTTAGCAGAAGGGGAAAACCCCAGAAAAGTCATATTTTCACAGCCATTAATGAAATTGAAGTCCTCCTCGAAGTAATCTTTCACTTTTTGTACATTCACATTAGTCATGTGAAAACAGTGTTCACTTCTGCAGCGTTCAGCACTAACAACTCCATCAAAAGACAAACCTGCTGTTGACTTTGACTGTACTTTCACCTCAGACATCACACAGATGCTATTTTTTTGACATCAGTGCCAAAGGGTCCGACCAGGTTTCACTAGTAAAGCCAAAAAGCACGGCAGTGCTGAGAGGCACTCATAGCACACTTCAATAATAAGAGTGCCTGTGGCTTGAAATTTGCTATTTCACATTCTCTTTGTGTTAGAACCTTTGGGCTAGTTTTCTGTTTAAACCACAAGCAAAATACTTGAAGATGAACTTTTTGAAGATGAGTCATTAGGCATGCACTACTGTGTGTTTTGTATTACATAAGAACATAGACAGGGAGTACAGGCACAGGACAAAGTATTTAAAGACAAGAGTCCTGTGCACTGAGGACTGATTTTGTACATCGAACTTCATGTTTTAACATCAACAGTACAGTATATTATATCTTTAAAGGTTCATTCCACCTACTTTATACATGAGTCAGTTTCCACAGAGAGTTCTTCCCAGCCTTAGAAAACTCATTACTTACTACTATTCTGCCTGTGTTTATCATGTCTCCTGGCTCTGGAGGAGTTTTGTTAAGTCTTAGAGAATAATCCTAATGATGACATAACGGTTTTCTCAGCTTGGGTTTTGAGCTTACAAATTTATAAGACAAAGTCTACGTTCCAAACTAGGGCTGTGGAGTGGAAAAGCCATGCTGACCAGGCAGGGGGTGGTCCAACCAAACATATGAATTACACTATAGCAAAGCATTTTTGGAGATTGACCTAAATCTAAGAACTCAGCATCTACTGGAACATCTAACGATTGCAATAGAAATTCCCCTGAGGTACTACTTTATTATCTAGCTCCATCTGGAGCTGTTCTGGAGCTTTCGACCATATCAGGTTATCAGCAGATTTTCCCAGTTTTGATGTACTTGTAGATATTGAAATATATTATATACTTATATTTATACAGAAAAATTTGCAATATGCAATTTCTGTAAACTGCAAACTTTACCATGTAGAAAGTCCTTAAGGTATCCCAAAAGCTATGTTGTCAGTGAAGGGGCTAATACCATAAAGGCCTTCATAGGGAACAGGACCTATGTGGCTTCTTCAGGCCAACCTGGCTGGAACCCATAGAACCCAATACAATACAATAAGTACAGTTTTTCCCTGTCAGTGCAACCTGGCAACCCGCAACCTGACTGGTTGGGCAGTTAATCCTGGATTCACAGAAAGATTGGCTGTATGCTACTATCTCACCTGTCCTTACACTGCAAAGACAGTCTTTAAACGCACATGAGAGTAAATAATGGTAAGTCGAGCTATGTGCGTGTCTTTTTGAGTAACTGGCTTTTGTATACTTGGAAAGATAAATTAATCCACACTTCCAGAATCAAAAACCTGTACCACTGTAGAAACACAAACAATGCATCTGTCCAGCTGCAGACAAGCTGAACAATTTGATGATACTTATTGCGAATCATTGTCTAGGTTTGGAATGAGCTGTTGTGACCATGGACAGTCTACATATAGCAACACTAAAAAAGTGACAACGTACAAATTTAAATCCAGAATATCCTTGAATTTGAAACCTAAATGTTGGCTTGTTTGGACCCTACAGTTTGCAGACTGAGCTGGGTTGGCAGATCAGTGAAGCCTAGGAAGGGCTGGGTGCTTTGTGGACTGAGCAACAAGAAGGGACCTAAACATTCCCAAAAGTGGCTTTAGAGACATCGACAGACCTTGAAAGGAGCCGATTGAGGCAGTTTGGACATCTGACATGGTCAGGTGTTTCAGGTATGTTCAAATGGTAAGAAACCCCAGTTAAAAAAGGATGGATGGATGGATGGATGGATGGATGGATGGATGGATAGATGGATGGATGGATGGATGGACAGATGGATGGATGGATGGACAGATGGATGGATGGATGGACAGATGGATGGATGGATGGACAGATGGATGGATGGATGGACAGATGGAGATATTATGTGATATGATTCAAAGCAAGTCTAGTCAAGATAGTCAGTCAACAGAAGCTGCAAATGTGTTTTAGGATAGCTGAGAAATTTATAGATATATTTTGTGAATATAGTAGCTAGTGTCAAGATTTCACGTTGGACCTCAGAAGTATTATGAGCACAACATGTCTAAAGGTTATTACTCCTTGCATGTGGGCTGGTTCTTCTTCTTATGTAGGGCTTTTCTACTCTAAATGAGCACTCAAAGCTCTTTAAACAACATCCCTCATTCATACTTGCATTTATTTTTCTACCTAAGTAGAAAAAATCTTCTATGTAACATTTACACACATCAGCACTCTGATGGATTCACTGGAGAGCAAACTGGGGTTCAGAATCTTGTTCAGGGATACTTTGGCATGCAGACTGAGCAACCAGGAATCAAACTACCAACCTTTCAATTAGTGGATGACCTGCTCTGTCACCTGACCTACAGCCACCCCAAGAGCAAGGGAATCCTGCAATAACTTTTTAAATTAAAGCCTGTTTTCACCTTAATGAATGGGGGTCTACAAGATGTTGTATGTCTATTCATAAAAGTCAAATAAGCAGCTGCAAACAGGTAAACAGCATTAAATTATTTCTATGTTTGAATGGGTGTATTGCAGTAAATGGAGATTTGTGTTACCGGCATTTGCTAAATAATCAAATTCGGGTCAACAAGCTCTGTAGTACACTATTTATCTAACAGTAAACAAACTTTTAAAGCAGCCCTAAGCTTTATGTGAATCTGTATGAGAGCACGGTTTCCCTCTGACAGCCAGTAAATAACCATCCAGTAAAACAGACACTAAACAAACACTCCTGAAACCAGTTTGACATCTCAGGCACCCTCATTGCGAGAGACTTGAATTTAAATGTGAGCCTTTAAAGAAAAAAAGAAGCATAATGATAGAAAAACACTGAGTTGTTTTGATGTTGAGGAATTTTTAAGGTAACATCTTGACCTGTGTCGCTGCACATCACAGAGTGAAACACCTGTCTGGGAAGTAGAAGCCCATGAAGCAAAACGTCAATTTTTTTTTAAACGCTCGAAGTAACATTTACCTTGGCAGCGAATGAGACGAGGCAGTAGCGTGTGATTAAAGGAGATGTTTTTATTCAAGGCTTTCACGGGAAGCTAATTAACCGAGGTATGCAGTCGTGTGCCAGGCTAATAGGGGGAAGCTGCCGTTCCTGCAGGGAAGCAGTGGCCTCAGAAAGCTACAGAAGATGTGTTTACATTCACAGCCTCCTCTGTGTGAGCCGCAAGATGTTCAATTCAAACTATTCACGACATGATTTTTTTTTCCCCAAGTGAAAAACGAAGAAAAGCTTGGATGTGGTCAAGCTCACTTTTACCGCAAGATGAGAAAATTTGGCAGAGGAGAGCTCAAATT
This sequence comes from Oreochromis niloticus, assembly GCF_001858045.2. Taxonomy (NCBI): domain Eukaryota; kingdom Metazoa; phylum Chordata; class Actinopteri; order Cichliformes; family Cichlidae; genus Oreochromis; species Oreochromis niloticus. Next base: position 5,948,087 of record NC_031980.2, read on the forward strand.
ATTTCTCCTTTTAAACATGGTGATAAAGGTTACTTTGAAATGTAAATAAGTATAAGCACCCAAACAGGAACTAGTGCAAAGTTACCCTTTTAATTCCTGCTGAGCAGAGCTGCTGGGTTTAGTTTGGCAATATCAAACTGAAAGCATATTGTTGTCAGGGGGACTCAAGATGTGCTCTCTTCACTGTATATATTAAAGATAGACATGGGTCTCCCAAAGTGAAGCCACTGTAGAAGTGCTTTAAACCTGCATTCTTTCGAGCGTCCATCAGGGGGCAGCTCCTGAAGTGGGACTGTACAGAAGTCTACTTCTCATTTGATCTCTGACCTTACTGAACACTTTCTCCAAATGAAACTGATTTTATCCATCACTAGTTTAAGATAATTAATACAATATTATGTTAATTTTTTAAATCTTGATCCCATTTAGAGTATAACAGGGTAGAATTTAAAGCACTGCTACTTTCTGATTGACAAATTGTTATTGCATGCGTGTGCAGTGTCCATGGTCTCTTATGCAAGACCACCACTTGGTTTCAAAAACACAAGAGGGTTGTCAGCCAAAATGCTGAATTTGAGTTTACAAACCAAATCAGTGATATCACTTTGAGAGTCTGTGGTGTTCACAGAGGGAACATGGCTGTCTTAAGTCAATAGGAATGGCTTTTCCCATCACATCTGGTACACTTGAAGGACAAACTGAGCTGAACATTCTTGTACATTTCCACTCACTGCACCACCGTGGTGTCAGTGAACAACACTGGACTGGTACTTTTATCAGCAATCACACACACATACACACATGTGCTTTCGCTCTGTCTCTTTAAGCACTTTGTCTAGCATTCAATAGAAACTGAGAGAAATGAGTGGGGAGCCCCGACCTTCCTATTGGTTGATGACCTGCTCTATACCTCCTCAGCCACAGTTAATATTCAATCAGGTTCTTTCTACAAGGACAAAATCATAAAAATGTGACCCCAAAAAAGGACAGAACTTGATTTTAGTTGCTGCAGTGTGACAGCATGTACAGGTGTGTACAGGTGCCTTGGCCACTGCTGTCAGTATAGTATTCTTTATAAAGAACTGAACTGTTTACAGTAGCCAGCTAACCTACCTTTTCATAGGTAATCATATATTTGTGTCTCATTTGTTTAGTCTGCAGAGAAAAGAAATGTAAAATGACTTTTGTAGTGGAAGAGGGAGTTCTTTGGCTGCTCCCTTAACAGGAGCACTACATCCTTGAATCTTCCTGTCTCTCTGATATTCTGTTTTTTAAATATTATTTTTTTGGTTTTCACATTTTTTACTGGATAGCAAGTAGAGATGGACAGGAAATTGGGGGGAAGACATGAAGCAAAGGGCCACAGGTCAGATTCAAACCCAGGATTTGGCATTCTAGCCATTTAGTATGTGGTTGTCTGCTCACACACTGAGCTAACCCAGCACCCTGGTATAGTCATTAATAATCTTTTCATTGATCAGTCCCAATGAAAATCTTGACATCTTTAACTCTCTTAAAATCTCCACCTACTCCACCCTGCCTGCACTCTCTCCTTCACCTCTCTTGTGTACAGTCTGTTGCTTTGGATGGTTGACCCCAGGTATTTAATCTCATCCACCGTCAAACCCTCTGCTTCTTGCAGCTTCACTCTTACACCTGTATCCCTCTCATACATACACATGTATTCTGTCTCGCTTCTACTGACTTTCATACCTCCACCTCCCCACCTGCTCCCGTAAACTCACTACAGATCAAAATGTCGTCTGTGAACATCAGTAGTAGAGTTTTGTAGTGGAATAGAGACTATGACATGAAAAAGTCAACAAGAAGTGTCGTCTTATATATCTATTTTATTGAATAATCTAGTGTTAATGGGTAAATTAGGTTTTAGGGGGGGTTGTAGGTACGTTTTAAAGCTCACAAATCTGCACCTGACGTAGGATTGTTATTCACCTAAATCTGATAAAGAAGTGACCAAGTGGGTTTTTTGTATTGTTGTTTTCTTTTAAGTGAACAATTCTTTTCATCTCAGATCTTTAAAAAAATTTCAAATCACTCTGAAGGAGCTGCAGTTAATGCCTCTGCTGTAGTTATAGCACAGTGTGTGGCCGGGCCGATGCCATATTTAGAAAACCGTCATCTGTTCAGGCTGGTCCATCTTTAGGGCCACAGAGACTTGATGACCCCTAGAATTCACAGTTCTTTTAGCTGCTGGCATTTGTAGGTCTGAAAAGTTAATTCTGATCAGTAGTGATGGTTTTCATGATGGTGTAAAACTTCCTGGCAGGACTGAAGTCAGGTTGCCAAAATACCGCCTGGTTTCATCAACCATCATGAGGTCCACAGGATGAAGCGCTCAGTGAGAACCCAGAGAGTCAGAGATTATTTCTAAGTTTAGAAACCCGCTCGACCTCCAGCTGAGAGGTCACAGAAACAGAACAGATGCTGTACTGGACCCACATGTAGTTGTGTTTAGGTGAAGACCATCTGACTTCCACATCCATGTGTGTGGCAGTAAATCTCGAGCTGTGATGAGCTTCTGTTGTTTGTTGAAAGAGTTATAGCCCAAAATTCTCATCTGTGTCTCTAGTCTAAACAATTTCCAGGATACAGGATTTAAATAGGCAGTTTCCACTCTCTCTTCCTTTGACAGCTCAGAAACCCATCCGTCCTCCGGTTATATCTGTACAGATGTTCCCAGGCTCTCAGCCTGTTACTATAGTTTCCACCTGTGAGACTATTTTACAGCTAGTGAAAAATGCTTTGTCCACAGGAGATGAAAATGATATCTTCCCTTTCCCTTCTACCTAACTAAATGATTTATGAGAAAATTTGACCGAAAAATGCAATCCACCTTTCAACTATGCCTCTTTGGCATTAAATTGTCAGTATATTATACCTAGGTCCATTACCCCAAGTAATCTTAAACCCAACTATTTCATGCAGGCTGTGCCTGAAAAAGATTAGGTCTCATGCATGTTTCCAGGCCGAACATTTTCCCCCACTGCAGCCTTTAAATAGACTCAGTTTCCAGCTTGACAGTTTATCTGCCCACCAACCCCATTGTTAAATCTCCACAAATCATACCAGGCTCCAGATCCATTATTGGTCTCCACTGCTTGTCTCTTCATAGACAGCCTTCAAAGGGTTTCCATCGGTTTCCAACCCTTTCTGTCAGTAATGGACCAGTCCCTTCTCCATTGTTAAATATCTACAGATCATCATCCAATTCATTTAAAATTTCCCCTCTGAGTGTTTTTGCAGACTGACTCCAAACTGTGAAACAAAGGAGCAATTTACTGTTCCAGCAAGTCTTCATTAGCCTGTTTGCTTTGCTGCTGAAACAAAGACACTGCAAATGACATGTTATGCACTTATTCTGCTGTTGTGATCGAGTTCTGCCTTCCTTATGGAGTGGCTGTGCGTGCAGCGTTGACGCAAAAGTATGTGCACCGTGCTTTTGGAAAGACAATTAAAATGCCCGACATCTTAATTAAGTGCAAAATAATAAGTTCTCCCTGGGTTGTTTTCAGCTTTTACGCTCTCACCATCTCTCTGCAGTCAGCCACCGAGTTCAAAGAAGCAGAAATATGCAGGCAGGAAAATCATTTTGAGATCTTGGCTTCATGTTCGGTTTAGTGGTACATAGATGGTTTGTTTGAAGGCCAAAGCCATGGAACATTCCTCGAATAGTCTGCCAGCTACCACTAATGGAATTTAGTTTAATGGACAGCTGAGTGGAGGTAACACAACTACAGCCTGAAATGTGGACAAAGTTTGGGGAAAACATACTGGGTTTGCAAGCATATGCGTATAGATGCACATTTATAAAGCGAGCATAAATCAGAACAAAAGCAAACTCTGACCTTCGTGACGGCTGTAATACCATGCATTAGTTTTAATTAGGTGTATCTAACAAACTGGCAACATGGTGCCGCAATAAAGTCCACTAAGTACTTCTGCACTGCTTGGATAAATGCATCTACTAAACCTCATGCACTTTTTTTAAACAAGCAAGACATGGAAAGTACATAAAAGCAAACTGAAGGCAGACACTTTTAGGTGCACTGTGTGTACTGAAGGTGTTCGTAGTGTATCTGACCTGGTTCGGAACAAAAGTGAAACCTCAGGACAGAATGTTTTGTGCGACTGCTAATTTTGGTTTTTATATTCCTGTTTAACTTTGAAAGTGCTGGGAAGGCCTACTATTACTGCAGCAGTGCTGAATGCAGACAGTGTCCGTGAAGCTTGGAAAAGGTGAGGAGATGCCCCACAGGACACAGAGGCCTGCTCTGTGTCGTCAGCACCAGCTATGAAGTCATCAACCGTGGTGTGATAGAACACACATATGAGGTGTTTAAGAAAACTGGGAATTATTTCCACTTTCCAGAGGCGGCTAAATGAGGAAAGCGTTGTTCCCAGAACCTGACGTAGGCATATGAAAATGTAGCGTGGTCAGACACTGAGTCTGTCATCACCACAGATCCTAAAGTTGGTGAGCTCCCAGCTGACATGCTTCTGCTGCCTTGTGATGTCACACAGTGAGAATGAATGAAGCACTAACGTTATGAGGCTATAACGAGCAAGCGGCGACTAGCGTAAATCTGGACTGTAAGAGGCAGGCCTTGACCTCAAATTACTATGCAGGCCACATGATCTTATGTGATGTCATGGCTAAAGTTTAACCTAATGGTGAGGCCGAATGTGCAAAGGGTTATTTTTATCTTTATCTACAGTACCTGGCAGTTTTGGTTCACTCTTGTCAGTCTGATCAGCATCATAAACATTGTATTCAGGTTTACAGACTCTTGTTTTCATCACTACAAGACAGACTGACAAAGTTAGCAACTAGCATCCAAACACAGTGGGAAGTTTGACAGCAAGAGTCAGATATGAGGCAGACATGATAACTGAAGATATGCTAGTTTCACTTAAACAGAAGATTAGAAAAACGTTGCCTGGTCTGACGAGTTTCAATTTCTTCTGTGACATTTGGATGGTAGGGTCAGATTTTGGTGTAAACAAAAGTATGGATCCATCCTACCTTGGATCAGTGGTTTAGCTGCAGGCGGTGGTGTAGTTCTGTCAGGGATATTTTTTGCACTCTTTGGACCCATTAATACCAACTGAGCATCATTTAAACACCACAGCCTACCTGAATATTCTTGCTGACCAGGTCAGTTTATGTAGTTTATGGCCACAGTGTACCTATCCTCTGATGGCTTCAGAATCAAATAGAGAACACTTTGGTGGGACAGGAGTTTCCCATTATGGAGGTAAAGCAACTCTGTGGTCCTATTATGTCAACATGGACCAGAATCTCTGAGGGATGTTTCCAGCACCTAGCTGTGTGGCATGATTTAAAGCAGTTCAAAAGGCAAAGGAGGGTCCAAGCTAATTCTAACAAAGTGTACCTATTGAAGTAGTTGGTGAATTATTTAACATCTGACAAGATGACAAACTGCATTTTATTTTCACTCCAACTATAACAATCAAAAGTAAACTAGCAAACTAAACAACAGATTTTTCCACTGTGTAAAATTGTCAGTTAGCATACAGACATGTTTAATAACAGTGGTGCTAAAAAGCACAAAGCTGTCCAGACTCCCCTGTAACACCACCACAGCTCCATTATGGATTCTAACCAACTCTCCGAGGCAAATATCTCAGTCTATACTTAGCCCTGACATATCTGAGCCTGCCACACACAGAGCCATATGTTTCCTTTGGCCACCACAGCCATCACGTCCACACATCCAGATCTGCAAAACAGGGAGAACGCAGCCAGTCAGCCTGCTGTTATTCAGAACGAAAAAAAAAAATTCCTGAAGCTGACAGGCCAAAGTTAGGGAGTGCTCGCTTTGACAGCATCATAACAACATCCAGAAAGATAAGTTTCCTAACCTAGGCCCAGGGTTACGGTGGCTGTCCGGGACACAGCTGACCTTAAACGAAGCAGCATTTGTTACAACTGCAAACATCTTCAAACTACATTTCCAAAAAGCAGCTTAAAAACTGCCTGTGATGCATGTATCAAAAGACTAAATAAACAGCCTGACAGACTCTAGATTACTCCGCATGTCAGATAACAATGTCAGTCAGAGTGTTGTTCGTGGCAGGAGTCTATTTCTCCATCAAGCTGTTTCCTTCAGATATCCCTGAACTTGAATTTAGGTCCTGAGGCTGTAATGACTGACAACACACACACACACACACACACACACACACACACACACACACACACACACACACACTGTTTCTGGTCTGTTTAAACAGACCAGAGACTCATACACACACCACACTTTCTCTCACAACTGTGGTCCAGGAGTCCCTACTGTACTGAGCCAGCACAGAGAGAGAACATATCCTTTTTAGGAAAAGAGCAGACGCCCTTATATGGGGAAACTTCCTCTGTAGTAACGGCCCAGTCTGCTGGCTTTCTCACTCACATTCTTTCAGCTCCAGGTTTCTCTGGGAGCTTTTCATTTCCGATTCGCTGGCTGGAGAAGGAGCAGGGCGGCCTTTCATAAGAGTCTAGCCTGGTGTGTGATCCCCATTTTTTTGAAAAAATTAAAAAAAAATACACAAACCTCCGTCTAGGTCCTTTCCTGCAATCTCCACTTTGGGGTTTGATGTAATAAAATAAGCCTGGCCAGGGACATGGCACACCTGGCCTTTCAAGTTTCTCATAGACTAAACCTCATTAGGCAGGTGAGAAGTCAGAGAGCACGCAGCCTTTGTTCTCTTCGTATTTGCCTCATGTGTCTTTGTGGGCTGGGCTGCACTTTCACTGAAGTCAGGATTTGTAATCATCATTTACCCTGACTAAGACCAAATGCAGTCAAAACTTCTTGTCAGATGTGAAACTAAATCTCCGGCCTTTTCAGAATCCTCTGAAAAATGTTGTCTTTCGGGAAGTAAGAAAAGCCGCCTAAGACTCAAATCAACAAACATCCATTTCGGGAAGTGCCACTGGGACTGAGAACATTAGTCTTTGTTCCCTTAATACTTGTCCTGCATACCTTGGCTGAGCTGCTTATTCAGCTCAGGTAACTCAGAAAACTGACCATTAGGATAATGAGCAGGATGTACACCGGATGCATTCTTTTAACTGTTTGATGAATATTGGCCAGGTTGCCAGATATATTTAGATTTAGCCGTGGTGTAAAAACTTTCTATTTTTTATAACAAAGCAAAAACAGTGACAGAACTAAGTCACTTTTGCCACTTTTGCCACAGTATTAACAGCCTGTCTTTATCACCTGTATGACGGTGATAACCTGTCTTGGTTAGCAAGGTGCATTCAGGGACTCTATGGGTCTGATACCTACTAATTACCACTTACTGGGCCACTCACTCCTAGACATGGATAATGTTAAGTCTTAATGTAGTTGACAAAGGTATAATATAGAGTGGCATGCAAAAGTCTTTAACCATCCTTCATTTCTACATCTTTTGCTAGGAAAATCAGAAATAGGAGCAGAAATTCACTGCAACATGCAAACATGAGCAGAGTTTAAAATGCGCTTCAATTTAATACTTAGGATGACCACCTTTATTTATCTATTTATCAGCCTGAACTCTCTTAGGCAAACTTTCTTTTCATGTTTGTATTTCAGGAGTCTTCAGGAATAGTTTTCCAGACTTCTTAAAGGACATTTAAAGCTCTTCTTTGGATGTTGGCTGCCTTATGTTCTGTTCTCTCTCAAGATGATCTCACACTGCTTAAAAAATGCTGAGGTCTGGACTCTGGGGAGACCAGTCCATGACTGTGTTCCATTGTGTGTTTTTCCATCCAGGTATGCTTTTATTACATTAGAAGTACTGGTGATCGCCCTGTGCGTGGGGCTGGACTGGTCAACGCATTAACAAGCTAACCGCGCTAACGCGTTGACGCGGTGAAGCCCCAAGCACGGGGCGATCCGCAGTGACTCGTTAACGGGGAATTGCCGCATTAATGCAGTAATGGCGTTAACGTCATTTTAACGAAATTAACGCTGACAGGACTAATTTTGAGACATGCATTTTGAAGCTGCTAGTAACAAAGTGCCTGAAGATAGAATATATAATTGCCTGTTATGTGTAGACACAACACTGGTTCATCGATTGAGTTTTGTGCCCTTGTGCTTGTGAATTACTTCCTCTAAAAACAGTCAGGTACAAAGAATAGATTGAAAATAGTAAAAAAGCACCCAATCTCCAAAGAACCTTTGAAAGCCTGAAAACCTATTGCTTAAGACTATGTGTCCATTATCTTTACTGGGTAAAGAAGCAATGCACAGCAATGTTCACCAGCCTGTTGCAGGGCTAACATTTCATTTCATTTCATTTCATTTATTTATTTATTTCACACTTGGTACAACAGTTCAAACAAACCAACCACACTTTCTATCAAAAAGCACTACAACCATGTGTGAAAAGGAGCAGGAAGAAGAAAATACATTCACATTCATAGCTAATTGAAAAATCCAAATGAACCTAACCTCATGCACTTCTTTGCAAGGCAGATGAGATGGAGTACCTGCAGAAAACCCATGCAGACACAGGGAGAACATGCATATATGCAACTCCACACAAAAAGGCCCTGTCCTGTATTGACACTCAGGACCTTCCTGATGTGACGTGCTCACCACCCCTCCACCGTGCTGAACTGCTCACAATTACTTATAAAATATACAAAATATAAAGAAATGATGGCAGATTCAAGACTTTTGTACAGTACTGAGGTATGTGTGTGTGCGTGTGTGTGGAGGGGCAGGGGGCGTATTTCTGCTGTATAGCTAGAAGCTCTTGGTGTCAGCCTCATGTGGTTGTATGTGGAACTGCAGGTTCTGGCACTGACAGTTGCCATTATTAGCACAAAGGGCAAATTTTCACTAATAATAAGCCAGTAATATTTTTTTTTAAATCACAACTTTTACTCATAATCAGATATTTCTGTATTTTCCAATTGGCACTGTTACTCAAGCAAAGAAACCTCTCTGAGTTCAGATGAGTCTCTATCTGCAGAACAAATTCACTGAGAGAGTCTGGAGGGAATCAGGTCAGGTATATCACATACAGCACATGAGGAGGGATTCAGAAACAAAACGCTTCATTCACGGTAATGAGTTCTTAATGATAATGTGTTTAAAAGAGTAGCTAATAATCCAATCTGCAGTCCAGCCACTGATGTCAGTGCACAAGAATGCCACTGCAGTGTCTCAGAAATAACCACATGGGCATAGAAGACAAAGCCTCTAGACAACAGCTGCCAGGTCTCTGTGCTGGAACAAGCACCTTGACAAATAACCAGCTCAAGTTATTGACTCAAATGAATTTCCTTTCACTAACCGCTTGCTGTTAATGTACTAAATACGTGCTGTCATGTGCCTTTGAAGCCAGGGCTGAGGAATGCTGTTGTAGGCTTAAAGTTTTAACCACATATTAAACTTCTTGGAGTTTGTTTAATTATTGTATGTTTCTGCTTATGAGCTTCTACCTGTTTTATTTCCACTGTCCTTCCTCTTCGTCAAGTTATTCGAGGGTTCACTTTTGAACTGTTGCTGCCTTTCCCCTTTTCTTTCTTTTTGAAAAATTAATATTTATAGGTACTGGCTGTCTGTTTGTGAAGTCAGTCTTTAGGAATTCCCAGTGTGGGGTCTCAGGACTGTAACCAGACTTAACCTCCGAATCCAGATGAAAGGTGCTCTGAGAGAGAGACGGTGTTGTTTGGCCGAGCAGCAGAGCCTTGCCTTCAGACAGCAGGAATGTGGGATGTCTGGAGTGGGGGGCAGGAAGCGAGGAAAGAATGCCAAGTATGTCCATGTTTGTCCAGGGCTGGCTCTCCATTCAGCCCCCAGTGACGTGCTGCGAGGGCCAGCGGGTATAAAGGAGGCTCCACTCTGCAGTCAGAACTCAGATCAACTCTTCTACCGAAGCTAAACTCTAGCTTTCACCAAGAAAGGAAAAATAAAAAAGACAGTGAGCCGGAGCAGCAGTTGGGAACAAGACAAGAGATCAACTTGATCAGAAAAGTTTCTCAAGCTCAAAACTCTGACGCTAAAGGAAGACTTTTTCCGAGAAGGTGTTTTTGGAAGAATCTAAATTAATTACTAAAGACAAGAGAAGATGGTTGCTGAGATGAAGAAAATGATTTTGCTGCCTCTGCTGTGCATCATGCTTTCCTACATGGTAAGTTAGAAAAAAATTACTTCATTTTAGTGTTTTGGTGTAGGCTTTGGCTTTAGCTGGACTTGAATGGTGAAGCCAGTGCTTTAAACTTGTCTTAAGAGGCAGTGTGTTGGATGTGTGTCTGTGTTTCTAGCACACAACTCGGGCATGATATTTACCAGAGAATGTGTGTGTGTGCCTGTTTTCAGGCTGCAGGTCAGGAGTGCAGCGGCCAGTGTTCGTGCCCGTCCACCCCTCCTCAGTGCCCCCCAGGTGTCAGCCTGGTGCTGGATGGCTGTGGCTGCTGCAGGGTGTGTGCCAAACAGATGGGGGAGCTCTGCACTGAGAAAGACGTCTGTGACCCGCACAAAGGCCTCTACTGTGACTTCGGAGCTCCCAACAACAGACGCATAGGAGTTTGCACAGGTGTGCCACTCATTGCTGATCTTTTCTATGACGTCTGCCTAGAATAAATCCAATGTATGAGGCAAATCATGACCCTTCTCTTGCAAATTCTACTCAACAGCTCGAGACGGAGCCACTTGTGTGTTTGGCGGCACAGTGTACAGGAGCGGAGAGACTTTCCAGAGCAGCTGCAAGTACCAGTGTACCTGTCTGGACGGAGCCATCGGTTGTGTGCCTCTTTGCTCCATGGACATCCGGCTGCCCAGCCCAGACTGCCCCAACCCAAGGCGTGTGAAAGTGCCTGGAAAGTGTTGTGAGGAGTGGGAATGTGGTTCTTCCGACACAAAGGAGAATGAAACTCCCACCACAAAAAGCTTCATGGGCCCTGTTTTGTCTGGTAAGTGTCTGTTTTTGAATAAAACAAGGCTACAGCAGGCTACAGCATAATTAGGACAGTTTTTCTAACCCAGTGTTTCCTCCTGTGTTTACAGCATACAGGAAGGAGGAGACCTATGGCCCAGATCCTTTTATGATGAGAGAGAACTGCCTGGTTCAGACGACTGAATGGAGCGCCTGCTCGAAGACATGCGGCCTGGGAGTATCTACCAGGGTCACCAACGATAACCGTGAATGCCGCCTAGAAAAACAGACCCGGCTGTGCATGGTGAGACCATGCGAGTCTCAGCTGGAGCAGAGCATTAGGGTGAGTTCTCGTTAAACAGCACCACACTCGTGACCTTTGGGCATATCAGTAAAAGAATCCCTGCTGAAGTTGCTCTTTCCTCTTTTTTTCCTCCTGTAGAAAGGGAAAAAGTGCATCCGTACTCCCAGAGTCTCCAAACCCATGAAGTTTGAGATCTCTGGCTGCACCACCACCAAGTCCTACAGGCCAAAGTTCTGCGGCGTCTGCCTGGACGGCCGCTGCTGCACCCCGCACAGGACCACCACCCTGCCCATGGAGTTCAAATGTCCCGATGGAGAAGTCATGAAGAAGCACATGATGTTCATCAAGTCCTGTGCCTGCCACTACAACTGCCCTGGGGAGAACGACATCTTCGAGTCCATGTATTACAAGAAGATGATGGGAGACATGGCGTGAGCCGTTCCTGGACGATAGGCGCTTTTGACTTGAAAACAAACACAACTCCATCTCATTTTGCAGCTCAGTATATATGTTTATCATGTTTTATTTTGCCATTTTCTCATTGTAAAAGTAACCCAGGCACTCGTCTTAGTGCCTGTATGTTTTGTACAGCTGATGAAGATCAGCCTCATAGACTCAGACAGAGGGTTGCTTAGCAGCTCCAAAAGATCCCTGCACTATAACTTCTTTTTTTTTTTTTTTTTTTTTGACAAACCTGCTGTCAGGTTTCCGCCCAATTCCCTTGAAAGCCTTTTTACAAACCCGTCCATTTTACTGTATGCATTTTATACCTTATCTAAACCTTGACCTCCTCTCTAAATGAGGTGTCTAATAAGTCCCTCCACCCTCCCAGTCCAAGACCAGACCTGTAAACTCTAAGCAGCTGTAGAGGGAGCATGCAGTCCACAGCAGGCCAGTGTTCCCCTGTCCAAACAGGTCTGAATGTGTCCTTGTATGTGTGTGTGTGTGTGTGTGTGTGCGTGTCTGAATTTTAGCCTTGTCTGTGTGTACGCTTTTCACTGTGCTTACAGAGTAGAGGAAAGGTCAGAGTTTCTGCCCTGGATGAGAAAGCAAGCAGCATGCTGAGTTTAGGGTTAGATAATGGAGTACAGTGGGCTTTGCCACGGCACTGAGAAAAGAAGAAAAAAACATTTTGACTATTACTGATTCAGGTCAGAAGGAGGGGAAAAAAGCATCTACAGGAACAAAATGTCTATTTTGTACAAAAAAATAGAAGAAGAAGAGACTGGAAGAATTTTAATTTCATTCCTTTAAAAAAATACTGATGTATATACTTTGTATATATGTGTACAGTTTAAGTTAATTTAAAAAGCCAAATGTTTTCTGTGCTTCGAAATGTATCAGTGGTGTATTTTTGGTTATTTTTTACTATTTTATTGAGAAGTGTGACAAAAATGTTACATGTTTCACTTTGTAGCTGGAAATAAAATCTTATATTTTTTATACAAAATGAACTGGTCTGTCTTTAACTTTGATCTGAGACTGAAATCGTGCTCCACACCGGCTGTATTAGCTCATGGCTTTCAGCCGACATTTGAAAGCACATTTAACAGTAGCTCTGCTAAACTGTTAGATTTTGACACCTTATGAACTCATATATCACTCACTCAGAAAAAAATAACCTCAGTCATCAGAGCAGGCCTTCAGGCTCAAGTGATTTAAAGGGGCATTCAACATAAAGAATGTCTTTGTTTAAGCTAATTGAACTAATCTATAAAAATCCCTCCATTTATCCATGACATGGATGCCTTACATATTCATGCTGGTTTTATGCAACATGATGCATTGCAAGTACTCAAGAAAGCAGAGTGTCATGCAATTAAATTATGTACATAAAAGCAGACAGAAATATTATAAGAGAGGATGTTTTAAATTTAATGGCATATGCATTTGTTCGTGTGTTTTCTAGTTATTTTTGTAAAACACATAAAGGAAAATGGAAAAGATTCCATGCAAACATGACCATTGTGCATTTTAATCATGCTGTTGCGTTACTCGCCTTTGAAAAAGAGGTAAGAGATGGCCTAATGCTGCCATCTGGTGCCCTTTCAAACTCACAACCTTAAAAACCCTGGACTATATTTGTAACAGCTGGCTGAATAGTGTAGAGATGCAAAGTTCCAAATATAACTAATACAAAATATCCAATAAACACTATCACCATTGTCACTGTTATCTGTGATCTCTGATTATGTTCAGTAACAAAATTTTTCTGTTGAATTTTCAGTGCGAAACCTACCTTCAGATGCAGTATTCAGGCTTTCCAAGACTGCATTTGTCTGACTGTACATGATTCAGTTTTGAGCCATGCCTACAGTAGCTATATTTACTTGAGTTGCCAAAGAAAGCACAACTTTCACATTTTAGTTTCTCCTCTGCCCACATTGTGTTCTTGACTCCTTCCAATCCATGTTTCGCTCTGCAGCTCTCGACATATTGCTGTTAAAACGTAGGATAAAAAAATAAAAAAATCAGCTAACACTGCATGATTCAAATCTAGATATTTTCTTCTTAATAGTAACAACCAGAGAATTTTCATATTGCTGCCAAAACCAAAGGTTAAATTGCCCGTTGAAAAAGAATGTGTCAACAGCCTGTGTGTCATGCTGATGATTCATGTTGTCAGCTTTGTCGCCCACAAACAAGCACAGACTGTATCTACACTTGTAATTGAAGTTTGCAGTGGATCCTATAGGTTCGTGTGGTTTGTGTAGATCAATCTATACAGTGTGACGGTCCTGTAATGACTCTTAATATGCTCCCTTTAATATGTTAATAATTAGCTGACTTTAGAGGCATAAAAAACATTCACCAAATTAGAGAATTCCAGATAAACTATTCAATTTATTGATTTTCTTACATAAATTCAGTACAGATCACACCCCAGACATTAATCCGCTAAAAATCACTTATTGCCTTGGCTTGATTTGCATCAACTGCATCTATGACAATCATCTAAGTCTTCTCTATCTTTAACTTTGTAAGTAAATGAGCATTCCAGAAAGAGCTTTGTACATGTATACATGCCATTACTGTACAACCTCACCTTGTAGGTGTATACCTGGATTTGCCTTAACCTCTCACAATGAATCAGTGCGCACCGTTGAAATAATCTAAAAAGCAGAAGAGATACGTTTACAGAAACAGAGACATGATTGTCGGAGAAAATGAAGCTGAACAAGTCGCCTTTCTTCGGGAATCTTCTGAAATGTTACGCACGCAAATGCACGGTATGCGCGCACTTGTGTGTTGTTAGTATGCACGTCTAGCTGCAATGTGCATCTACTGTATGCTACTCTATGTGAACGTCACGAGTGAGGCCGCGGCGGTCGGGCCTCCTCAGGAAAAATAGCGGAAAGACAAAATCTTGTCACACATTCACACGCTCTATCTGTGGAAACCAGGCAGCTGGTAAAGCGGAGGAGGACGAGGAGGCAGAGGAGGCAGAGGAGGTTGCGGTGTCAAACTTTGTTCCAATCTCTCTCTCTCTCTCTCTCTCTTTCGATTTCTCTCAGCCTCGCCGCAGCTCGTGGAGTTTCTGGGCAACATTTTCAAGCTCTGACTCGATGGCTGCCAGACTTTCAATCTCCGGCTCCTGCAGGTATAATGAGAGGACAGCGTATGAGAGAAGAGACACCAGCAGTGCAAACAATCATATTTATCCGTGGCTCGAATGTCCTATCTATTAGAGAGAGCGCACATAACGTCCAGAATGGCATCCTTTACCTTCACTTTAATAACAACTGTGTAGCAGTTTGCATCCATCAAGGCTATTGCAGTGTAAATAGCTTCCTTTCAAGATATTGCAGGGAGTCAAGCTGTAGGAAGAATTCTGCTTTAGAAGCAAACAGGTAAAACATCCTGAGGAACAATTTCATTGCACTCAGGAAGAAGGATTTCCTTCTTACTTGCTAAGAGAAATCCCTCATATCTAAATACGAATGCATCATTAGGAGAGTTTAGCGCTCTTGAAGACTAGAAACAGCCACACACTGTATATCAAAGATGGATGCAACTCCCAGTTCTAAGAGGAACATTCTGCATTCTTTCTAATGGCCAGCAGGGGGCGACCCCTGTGATTTCAAAAAGAAGTCTGGTTGTGCAGATGTCTGATGGAAATCGAGACTTTGGATCCTTTGATCAGGTTTTCTGATGCATTTCACAGCTTATTGAATGCGCCATGATGTTCTTTGGTATACTCTTATAGCTGAACAACACAAAACAGAGATGTCCATCTCTAAGATCTATGGTTTACCTCCCAAAAAGATAATTACACACTCATTGTTGTTTTCCCCCCAAAAGGAAGGGAGTACGTACTCGGTTCTGTTTGCTTGTCTGTCTGTTTGTTAGCAGTCTAGCGTCCACAGTTTTCAAGATATCATTTTCAAATGTTGTGTGGCGGTAGACACCCAATAACAGCTGAAGATGATTTCATTTTGGTGAAAATCATGTCCAGGTCAAGCTCACACCAAATGTAAAAATCCGTAAAACTTTAAACATAATTTTTTATAGCTTGTCTTATCAGCTTTACAACAAGGACTCTTTATTTTTTCAGCACGGTGCCTTACAATAGCACAGTGATGCTGTAACAGGCTGATGTCACCATGTTGTAATAAAAACATCATAAAACATCAAAGTTTAAGTATCGTCTTTGTGCTCTTTGAGTGTTCTTGTTTGTTTCGTTATTAATTAGCAGTTTTATTGGAGGTTATAAAAGAACAGTTTCCAGTTTTTATTTTAAGCTAAGTTATGGCTTGCTATATCTCCTAACATGTGGAAAGATTCCTTTAAGCGATTTAGCACTTTTTATTTTTGTTTCTCAGACTGTGAATCTTACAAAAGAAGGGGAGAGCACACCTCTGACTTTCTGCTGGCGCTCCCTTCTTCCTCCAACCCCCTCCTCTCCTCCGGTGCCCTTCGAGCAATCATCTGCAGCTCCTTCTCCTCAGGACTCTTCTGAGCATTTCTTTTCTTCTTCTCCTCCTCCTCTTCCTCCGCCATCTCTTTTGAATGATGAGGCATTTCCTGTTGCTCCTCCTTTGTGGATGCTTTCTTCTTCAGCAGCAAAGGCTTGGTCGCCTTGGTCCACCGCTGTAAACTCTCCCTGTTCCCTCGCTTTGTCTCCTCCTTACGTCCTTCCTCTTTGCCCTTGTTTTTATGGAAGAGTGAGAGCCTCTTAGTTGTCTCTTCCTCTTCATCTTCTTCATCAGACGTTTCTTCTTTTGATTTCTTTCTGCGTGTGTCTCTATTCTCATCCGATCCATCATCTGGGAATATGAAAAGAGTAAGATTTATTTTTATTATTTTTCTCACTGAAACACCTCTGATAGGACGCTGCCAGAAAAGTCTCCACCATCAGCAAGATTCCACTTCTTGTAATGAAATATTTCTTGCCAGCTGGCAGCACTGGACCTCAGTAGTGCTAGCAATGCTTTATGGGAATTATCAGCATGGCTGGAGCGATCAGATGACTTGGCTGAAGCTCCATTTTGCAGAATCAGTATCACTATTTCATTGTACTCAAAATAAAACAATTTCTCTGTTGAACATTGCAGAGATAGAAAGAGCTGATTGCAGTCTTGATGACTTTAGACGGTATGGGGAGATCATTGCAACTGTAACCGAGCGCTTGAATTTTCCAACATTGAGCTACTCATTCATTTCTGTTGACGAGCTGTCATTTTGCCAGCCGTGCTGGCCTCGCTCCCCTGCGAGTGAGGGGGCTGAGATTCATCATGTAGATGGAAGTGCTTCCATCAATCAGCCAGCCCTGAGATAGCAAGCAGTTTCCATTTACAAGGCAGTTTTTGTTTCAGCGCTTTCTCTCTCTGTCTTAAGATCCAGCTTCTACCATTTGGTTAATGTTAAATCTTTTCATTTGCTTTGAGTGGCCTGTATTATCAAAATGAAAAATTTGACTGCATCTTTAGATGCCAAACTCTCGATCTCCTTTTCCAATTTACTTATGCTACTTTTACTTTATAACAGATGGGTTTCAAAGAAGGACCTGGAAATGTGTGCTTGCCTTTGCTCTCCTCTTCTGAATTCTCCTCTGCTCGCTTCTCGTCATAGCCTTCTTCATCTTCCTCCCTCTTTTCATCCTCGCCCTCCCTCCACTCCTCTGCAGACTCGGAGATGTGGCTTCCCGGGCTTTCATCACTCTCCCGTTTCACCTGCACTTCTTCAGCTTCATTGTCCCCCTGCGACTGTCTGTCTTCCATGCCCGCATCCTTTTCATCTTTTCCATTTCCCGTCCTCTTGGACAGGATAGATCGTTCGCCGGGGCCTCCCAAAGCTTCCAACATGGATCGATCTGAAAATAGGGGAGAGTGGGGATTTAATTTACTAGAAGAAATTTATTTTCTAGTGATGTTAAAAGAAGCGCTTACACAAAATTACTACGGTTTATTATGGGGTTTATTGTTGTTACCCCCATGTTTTTGATTGATAGTAGGAGGCATATGTAACCCTGACAATTAAAAAAACCCCAAAACCCATTATCTTCATCTTTGACCACATTCAAATTGCTATCCTTGTTTTTCCTTCCCACCTTACCATTGTGTGATTGACTTGGGTACTGGCACTGATTTTTAAAAAAAAAGCTAGGTATGCTGTTATGTGGAAGGACGTCATACGTGTTCTGATTTCTTTCCCTCACAGAGCCTCAGCAGAAGTTAAATCTACCTCAGCACTTTTGAAGCACTTTTTTAGCCCGACTTTGCTGAAAAACATAAATAATGGAAACTATACATCACTGTCACAGCTGCTGCATTTAACCCGCCGATTAGATACTCCATAAAAAATAAGAAGCATAACCACATGATGTATAGGAAGGTCCAGCTCACCAGGGACATCATCTGTAGCCTGAAGGGTCGGTGCTGCTGCTGTAGGCGTATCAGCTCTCCCCCGACCACCTTAAATGAAAATGAGTCGCTCGAGCCTTCCATCATTCTTATCTTCATGCACACGTAAACGGGATGAGTAATCCGTGACTCACCTTGAGCAGCGATCTCCTGCATCTCCTTCAGAAAGTTTTGATGACGAAGGACAGTAACAAGCCGGTCATCTGCACACACACACAACCACATTAAAATGCAAACATATAACAGTGAAGAAGAAGAAGAAGAAGAAGAAGAAAATTAGCAGATAAAAGGCAGGGAATCTATGCTGTAGGGGGTAAATCACAGGTGTACATCTTTCCCTTTTCACTGTTTTCAAAGGATTCAGAGACGCGCTTTTGTGGATTCATCAGAGTTAATTGCCCTGGAATTTACTGCTTTTAAAGCAAGAGCACAATTAATCACTTGGCCCACAGAGACTCCCACAGCAGCAAGCGAGCACTTGGACTTTCTGCTGACCCACAAACAGCACTGCAAACAGCATGCAGCAGCAGGAGCAAGAGACAGACACTGTACTGTATCATGTTCTTGTATCAATCTGTGATCTCTCGTTTCCTTTTACTCCTCCCCTCCATTCTCCTTTCTTTCCATCCCCTACGGTGGTGTACAGTTTCCCGCTCACAGCGCCCGCTCACTAGCAAACGCTCAATGAGTAAGGCTGTAATTGATTTTTTTTTTGTGGGTTTTTTTTTTTTTACAACAAGGACGACATCAAGGTAAAACACTACCTATCTAACTGAATCGTCTTTACCGAGTCCTAGTGACCTCTCTGTATAAAACACTCTGCAGCAGACTTTTACCCAGCATTCACTGCATCAATCCATTAACCTTATGATCAGAGCACTATGCACTCGTTACAAGAGAACGGTGGATTTCTTCTAAAATACAGCACTTTTCCAGCAAGGCCTGACCTCTTTTAATCCACTCTTTTATATGGGAATGACAGCAGTGAGGGTAGGGATGATGATAATAACTGACCAGGGAAATCTGTATAAATCTATAAAGAGGGAGCCACCTCTACCAGTGTCCTCACAAATTGGTAAAGGTTAGAAATAATGTAAACGTACATCCATTTTTGATTTTATTCCCATGGGGTCAAATCAGAAAATATGTTATCCCAACAGATTTTGCACAGTAAGAGATCCAACACTTTCATGATGAGCAAGCACTTGGCAATAGAGGGGGAAAATACATTATAGCTGATTATACCCTCAGATTAATGGAATGTAAAACTAAAACCTAAAACACTGCCTCGCCGGAGCAATATGAAGTAAACGCACTGTGTTTCTGCAGCATGTTTAAGATATGAGGATGTTAAGAAAAGGTCAGCAGAGAGGATAACACCATCCAACAGTCTGGGAAATGTTTTTATGTGAAAATCAAAGTTTTATTGGTGTTTTTAGATGGGACTAGATAATAGCCGGACTGTGGGTTATCTTACACAGTCCTTATGTGGATGCAGCCTGTGTGCAGTAGAAGAAGAGACATGCTTCAGTTTTATGTAATATTCTAACACGTAATTGCAAAACCAATTCTTTTTTATTAAAAACTCATTTTTTAAGTGCATGTTGCCTGTGCTAATTTAAGCTATCAATGTAGTTGTTTGCGGCACTGAGCCATGCTAACAGCCCCTTTAAATGATAAAGGACATTTGATTGTGCTCAGTGTTGCCGAGCTGTCTTCCTTCTTTTGCTTACCCGTCTTCAGTGTGACCAAACACTCCTGACTGACAGGCATGGGGTGTGGCCTCGATAGGACATCTGCCAGCGCCTCCACGATGCATTTCATCACCTGTGGATGCACACAATCCAGAATCAGAGAAGAGACAGTCCCCAAATGATCCAAAAAAAAAAGTGAGAATTACAGTAAAACAAGCTGCTGTTGCAAGCAAGATGAATTAAACTGAATCAAAAGCAGCGTATGAGTCTGAGACTCTTTGAATGCAGCTCGTGTGCTAACTTAGCCACTAATTGAAAGATATAAATCTCTGTAGGTGAGAGATCAAAATAATTTCAACTCCCATTGTGCCAATCCTACATGCATACATAATTTTTCACAATCTTTTTCTTCTTCTTCTTCTTTTTTTAAAGGTGACCAGCTTCTTCCCACAAGACCTTTGAAGTGTTCAAATTCCACATTTCCCTTTAGTAGCCAACCTTATTCTGGAAAGCTCTATTTTCTCTGTCTCTCGCTCCCTCCCTCTCTGTCAGTGGATTTAGCATCCTCAAAATCATGGAGGTCAAGGCTCTCCATTGCTCTCAAATTGCTTTCTATTGATTTTTACAAAGTCAAATGTGGGTTTGCCTCACAATGAAGGCGCTTGAAGCTTTAAATTATTGGGATTAAACATTTCTAATCACTGCGTGCCTTAAGAGTGCAGCTGAAGAGCAGCTAGAAGGCAATGCAGTGGATTTGTATTATTTGTCATACTGAAAAGAAGAATATCCCTGGAGTATTGATTTAAGAAGGTTAACACTAACCTGCACTAGTTTGTTTTCTTGCTTTTTTTCTTTTTTCTTTTTTCTTTTCTGTTGCTCCAATAAAACTAATATTAGAATAGAAAATGTAACCAAAAACAATAAGAAAATATTTACCTTTACGTCCTCATTCTCCAGCTGACGCGAAGTCACTGGCAATGAAAGGACTGCAAGAGAACAAGAACAGAGAGAGAAAAGAAAATCATGCATGTTCATTTGTTCACATGCTTTTCATAATCCCTACAGCTCCTGTGTGTGCGTGCGTGCGTGCGTGTGTGCTTTTCTTTCCTCACTCGCTGTGTTACTACAAGCCTCTGATTGTTTTAGTAACGGGAACAATTGTGCCAAAGGCGCAGGTGAATTTCGCTGCAATTAAAGATGTGCTTGTCGCTGTCCTCGGTGCTGAACCCTGGCAGTCACAATACTTAATGCAGATTTCCTTCAACCAACCGACTGTGTCTTCATATCGCTCAACTTCATCAAGGTTTAGCTCTCTGTTCTTTTTCTTACCGCAGCTAGACAGGATTGTCAAAAGGAACAGTCCTCTCCTGATCATGTTTGGAAACGAGGCGAAGTAGCTCTCCAGGAATAATAAAAAATAGCGAAGCTTTTATCAGAAGGTTAGGTTTCTTCCCTGTAAATCAAAGTCGGTGGATTAGGGACGCATTCTGAACAAAACTTAGCCGCCTTTCGGTATTTCTGGAGAGCTAGATTTTCTGCAGCATCGGTGACCCGACAGCCTCCGTCCTCTCCGGTCTCTCCACCAACACCTCGCCGCAACAGCACCCTTTTTATAGCGTGAGCTGGAGAGAGGAAATGACATCATCCTGGGACAAATAATTGCTGTTGTACCTGATCGTACCTCGGTGGTTGTCAGGGCGTGTGCCAGTTCAGAGTGCCTCAGGTATAAAAGTGAGCATTTCTATCCCTGTGTGCTGTTTGAGCATCGATCATGTTTTTTAACCTTTGTATGGTTTAACTGGAAGCGTATGTAGGTTTGGGTAAGAATTCTTCAGTTACCTTAGCTAAGTAAGAAAAAAAGCCGACAAAAAATAAATTTTTTGTGGCTTTGCTTCTGTATACCACCACAGTGGCAGTATAGTTTTTGAAAAATGAATTTTTGATTGTGCAGACTTTAGCTTTGATTCAAGAGGTTTATGTTATACATTTGATTTAGAAAAAAGCAACAACCACACAGGACAAAGACACACAACAAGGAAAACAGGACAAGCTGAAACAGACAGGATAAAGGGGGGTAGACAGATGGCGGGATTTTGAATAAGTAAGAAGGAATATGAATGGTGATGATCATCATCCTGATATACATATTTATCTGCACAATTACCACCCACAAAAATATGGATGTATATCTGAACACATACCTATAGCTATATGTATATAAATATATACACCAAGCACTGACATGTGAAGTAAATATGACTGATTATCTCTTCATCATGGCAGCTGTCAGAGAGTAAGCGAACATTTTGTTCTAAAAGTTGATTTCTTAGAAGCAGGAAAAATGTGCAAGTGTAAGGATCTGAGGATTTTGACAAGGGTCAGTGACTAGATGACTGCAGCTGTTGTGGGGTGTTCCTGGTCTGCAGTGGTCAGTATCTATCAAAAGTGGTCCAAGGAAGGAACAGTGGTGAGTCAGTGACAGGATTGTGGGCGGCCAAGACTCAATGATGCTCATGGGGAACAAAGGTAAGCTACTGCAGCTCAAACTGCCTAAATAGTTAATGTTGGTTCTGATGGTGTCAGAACACACGGTGCATGACAGTTTGTTGTGTATGGAGCTGCATAGCTGCAGACCAGGAAGGATGCACATGCTGCCCACTGCTCACCAAGGAAAGCAGCAACAATGGACAGGTGAATATCAGAACTGGACCATGGAGCAAAAGAAGACAATCTGATGGTCCGATTAATCACATTTTCTTTTACATCACGTGGATGGCCGGATGTGTGTACCCCGCTTACCTGGGGAACACCTGGCACAGGATCCACTGTGGGAAGAAAGCAAGCTTGTGCAGGCAGTGTGATGCTTTGGGCAATGTTCTGCTGGGAAACCTTGGGTCCTGCGCTCCATGTAGCTATTACTTTGACACATATCACCTACCTAAGCATTGTTGCAGACCATCCTTTCTTGGAAGCAGTATTCACTGATAGGTGTGGCCTCTTTCAGTAGGATCATACACCCTGCCACAAAGCAGAAATGGTTCAGGAATGGTTAGAGGAGCACAACAGCAAGTTTGAAGTGTGGACTTCAAATTCCCCAGATTTAAATCCAGTTGAGCTTCTGTGGGATGTGAACCCCTGAATTGAAGGGGGGGTCTGCATTTCCTTCACATGTTGTTTAAAGACTATTTGATCTGGCAGCTGACTCCAGTCCCCCTCGATCCTGTACTGGATAAGCAGTCAAGAAAATGGATGTATTGTGAATAAATGATAGTGTCTCTGTCAACATCACTGTGTGATTCCCCACAGGACAAAGATGGATTATCAAGCTGTATTTACTGATTGTGCCGCTTGACTGCCTAAATGTGTTGCCCGGTGATGTTTTATTAAAAATTATTGCTGTCATTGTCCAGATTTGCTCATGTGAGCATGTGGCCCAAATTAAACTGAGCTATGTTGCAAGGTCTGTTCATATTTAGGAACAATGCAGTATTTACCTTTCTAGATTAATATGTTATAATTACAGCATACAGTTTATATTGTGCCTGTTGATACAGATAAAACAGAAAACCTCTTTCTCTGAGCCAAATACACAGCCTTCTTCACACATCTATTGAATGAAGCACTCTTTTGGTAACGCCTTAAATAATTTTCACCTATTTAGACACAATTTATCACAGTGTAACACATTTACTCATCATGCACAATGCTAACTACAGAACGCAGGTGTTAGATACAACTGCAGCTGTCATTAGATACAAATACTCAGAACTGAGTATGTCTTGCGTCTGATGTTATGAAACTGATATCAGGTTAGTTCAAAGTGCATAGCAAGAAACACTGAGTTGAAGGTTGATACCAACTGCGGATGGAGAGCTAAAAGATCTTCATCTTCCTCTTCTTTTAGCAGCTCCCTGCTCTGCACATGCCCAAGCCATCTCATCCCTGCCTCTTTATCTTTGTGTCTAAACCACTCAACCTGAGCTGTTCCTCTGATGTACTTGTTTACAATGCTGTCCATTCAGGTCACCCCGAATGAAAAACACCTCCAGCTCAGCCTCCTGTCAGTGCTACCGCCTCCCAACCATACATCACAGCAGGTCTCACCACCAGCTTGTAAACCTTCCCTTTCACTCTTGCTGCTATCCTTCTGTCACAAATCACCTCTGACACTAGTCTCCAGCAACTCCACCCTGCCTGCGCTCTCTTCTTCACCTCTTGCACACTGTCCGTTGCTTTGGATGGTCGACCCCACCTATTAAACTCATTTACCTTTACTTCTTCTACTCCTTGCAACTTCACCATTACAGCTGTCTCCCTCTCATTCACACACACATTCTGTCTTGCTTCTACTGACTTTAATTCTTTATCTCTCCAGAGTGTACCTCCACCTCTCCAGACTCTCTTTCACCTACTTCCTGCTCTCGCTACAGATTACTTAGTCCACAGAATCTCCTGGCAGACCACGTCTGTCAGTCTGTTGTTCACCAAAGAAAACAAAAAGGACCTCAAATCCAATCCCTGATGCAGTCCCACCCGCAGCTTTAACCCATCTACCCACGTCATCATTGTCACACTGTCCTCATACATGTCCTGCACCACCCTGACATACTTCTTTGCCACTCCTGACTTCCTCATCTCTTTCTCTAGATCTACCAACAGACAGTGCAACTCATTCTGACCTTCTCTATTCTTCTTCATCAACATTCTCAAAGCAAACATCACATCTGTAGGGCTCTTTCTCAGCACTAAGCCATACTGCTGGTCATCAGTACACTTCATTTCCAAACCTCATTTCTCCCACAGTCTAAAGACATGCATCATGTTAGGTTGTGAGCATGGATTGCTATCTCTCACAATTAGCCGTGCAACAGATTATCAACTTGTCCAGGGTGTACCCTGCCTCTTTCCCTGTGACAGCTGTGATAACCTCCAACAACCTCTGCAGAAAACGGATGGAAGGGACTATGGGGTCCCAGGCTAAAACTTTTCCAAGTCACCAAATCTCTGTTTGTTTTATTGCCCCTCCCAACCTACATCAGCTACACTGAAAGTCTGTACAATGATGTTTCCGCAATTACTTATAACTGCAATTTGTTTTCATCTGTTCTTCTGTCATCTTCTTCTTGTTGTTTCTGCTCCTTTAATGGCTCGCCACAGTGGAGCAATGTGCTTTGACCAATCTGTATGCAATTATCCTGATCTGCATAAATATTTGCCAAAATATTTTTTATACCGATGCCCTTCCTAATGGATGATTATAATTAGAACACAGTGAAGCCTGTAAATACAGTAAAGTCCCAAATAGCACTCCAATTAATTTAGGTAATTAGACCAAATCTGCCACCTGTGCAACCAATAATAACACTGAAATGGGTAATGATGATTTATCTAATTACAATAACTCATTTTTACTTTAAATGTGCTTTTTGCCACATTTTACTGATAACAAATTAATTAAAAACAAGACATGACAGAAATATCTTTTTTGATTTCAGTAAACCCATCAGGCTTTTACTAAGAGTAAAACAAAAAATATCCCTATTAATAGTCCAAATAGTTCCATCTGATGTGCCATCCGCCTAAATGCACACAACTCTCTCACCTTGGAAAAGCTCGTTGATGGATGCCGCTGCTGTATGAAAGCTGCAGGTGTGGAAAAAACTCAGAGAAAACATCTTCAGGGCTGGATTTTTTACAGACGTTTCAGTGTGTGAAAGATACGATGGAGCAAGAAGAGTTGGGGTTTTTTGTGATGTTGGAGGCAGTGGGTGTGTGATCTGCGTCTGATTCACCTCCTGACCAGCGGTCGTGTCACATCAGAAGCGTCAGAATTGGCAACCCTGCACCAAGTGAAGCTTTATTATTGTTTTTTTTCTCCCTTTGAATTTTAATAAGACCTTTTCCCTGAGCCTCCTGAGATCCGACATTAAATGATGATGCATTAAAACTGCAGAAACAGTACCAGCTTTTCTCATTTTGTCTCCATTTATAAGGAGCAGACATGCACACTGGAAAATTCTAAAACTTCTGAATGTACATGTCCTCATGAGGTCATTTTCTTTCGTGTTACTGACATGTTCATTAAAAAACAAACAGAGCAGAGGTTTCTAAAGCGGGAGGGGGCGTTTGGACTGTTTGCAGTTTCACATTGTGCTGCTGCACCATTCACTGACATCCCAAAGATCTCATTATGCATTCAGAGAAACAATAAAGGCCAATCTGCGTCAGAGCCAGACCAGAGGATCCATATTTGTCCCGCATAAAGTGCCGCCGGCTTTGTTTAAACATGAAGACGGTTTCCTTTGAATACAATAAAAGGGCTATAATGAAATCTGAAAGCTACAAGCACTGATTGAAATTCATCAAAGAGAAGCATCCAAGAAGCAACAAAGTAAACTGGCACTAAGCAAATATATTTGAAAGAGTTTGGGGGGAAAAAAGTTGGGTGATTACAAATAATTACCTTTCTAAATTCAAGTGTTATGCTTTTTATTATAAGAAAACATTAGAAAAGGGAGGCTTTCCCCATGCAAATATGGCTGTTCCTACATATATGACACATGATATACTAATACAACCCAGCTCCACCAAACTGAGTACATATCATATGGTTTTCCTTTCCATTCTGGAGATAAATTGCTATTTCTGAGCACATTAAAGTAACCTGAGATTGCCTTAATATAGCTTCCACCTGCCTTTGTAATCACATTGATTCAATAGAGTCGGTGAATTCTGTATTGTAGGCTCTGTTTAACTAGAGAGTACAATACAGCCATCTGCACTGGATGATTACACCTCGGCTACTGACGCCGAGCGCTGACATTTTGCGGGTAAAAGATAATGACTCCACTGCTCAGCACCCAGCAGCATGAGCAACACTTAGTGTTTTTTTTGTTCAGTGCAATGACTGTGATGGTTTGCTTTCCCTCTTTTAGTGAATAATAATAATAATAACTCAGGTACCAGAGGATGGAGCAGTGAAAGTGGGCCAGCAGCTGCCTGGAGATCTGAGGAGCAGACGTGTGACTAAATCTTCCCCCGTTTGAGAAGTCAGAGCTGTCTGGGGAAATCTACAGCAGATGATATGAATGACAAATTTTCATGTTTAAATCATATTTTTTTTCTTTTTTTTACTGAGCTGATCCAGGCACATTGCCAGGGTCCCTCTGCGTGAGTAAGCGTGCAAAAACAAACAAGCAAACAAAAGTGGTTTTGAACCAAAAGTAGGTCGTCGTGCTTTGTTAATTACAACATTTGCAATTTGTACAAAGCAAACTTTTTATTAAAAATACATATATGCTCTAAGTCTGCTCCCCAAATGGGGGAGAAACAGAAACGTCCCACTACCACGTATGCGGTCTAACTGGTATATCGTCTTTAGGAAAAGTTAATTAAATCTCAATTTAAAACTGTAAAACGGTCTATTAGAAAGTCACATTTTTCAGTTCAGTTCACTTTGAAGCACAGTTCACAACACCAGTCATCTCCAGGCACTTTATTTAGTAAAAATCTGGCAATATTATAGAGACAACCCCCAACCATCTGAAGCTCCCCTATCCTCATCTCGTCCATCTCCAACATCCTCTGAGATTTAAATATTTCTGTTGCATGATTGCAATGATTGTTTGTTGTCAAATCTGTCAGTTTGCAGTCATTTCCTCCATGCTGGTGAATGGCTAAAAAACTCCTTTTGCCCACTGTGTGTTTTGCCTCGGGGACAGGAATTAAAAGCTACATAACTCCAAGCTGTGCCAGGAGGAGCAGCAGGAAGATGACTGCTGGTGATGGAGCATCAGTCTGGAGGGGAGGTTGGTCTGACTTGGCTGCAATCGGTCGAGTGAAGATATATGGGTGTTCCTACGTATATGATATGTAATATAATAACTGTAAAAATCAGATAATAAATTAAGATTTATCACAACACAGAAAATGCAGTACTGCAGAGCGTTTTGAGAAGCATGACACACTGTAGCCTCTTTCCCAGTCTTTCAAACAGCTCTGAGTTGCTGGTGAACTAAAATGTATTTTTATTTCACCAAGCACTCATTTATTTTAATGCAGTGTCATTTACATGCACAGCAGCATGATAAAGCAGTTACAGAGTGTTTTGAGAAGCATCTAAAGCACAGGAATCATAACAAATGAAGAAAAAAAACAAGTTCCAGAGCGCTGAGCTTCCTTGAATCAACAGACTTTTCAACAAACACTTTAAAACACTTTCTGAAACCTAATTTCACTGGAGACACGTTTAGTTAATATTCAATTCTTTACACCAATCAGGCAAACAAAGTTGTCAAATATGGAAAGCTAATCTTACCATAGGCGGGCAGATGAGAGCGATGGGGTCAGAGAAGCTGCTCACAATCGTCTTTCCTCCCTCAGGCTGAAACTGTGAGAGAAGCAGACATGTGTATTTGAACAATTGCACATTTTTTCCAAAGTTTTAAACAGTGGATTTTATGTCAAATGATCAAGAAGTGATTCAAGTGCAGACTTTCAGCTTACCAGACAAACTAGCATCATTTTAAATTTAAGGATTGTTTTTAATACTTAAAATCCTTTGCAGTCAGTGACTGCCTGAAGTCCAGAACACTTTTGCATCACCAAATGCTACATTTCCTTTTGAGATACATTTCTCTGAGATGCTTTTATAGGCCTTTACTGTGGCCACCTCCAGCTGCTGCTTAGTTTGTGTTTTTTGTGTCTTCGGTTTTATCTTCAGTAACTGAAAAACTCAAATCAGACTGACGGCCTTGAGAAACTCTTGGCTTGCTTTTGCATTCATTTTTGGTCATCATGTCTGTGTGCAGTAGGAAGGAATGGAGGACCCAAAATTCAAGCTCCAGGAGGCAGAAGGTGAACTCAAAAACAGCTATATTGCTTGACCTGGGGAAAACTAACTAAACTGAGGAATAAAGCAATAAATTAGACCAGCAAGGCAGACAGAACACACAGTTTAGTGCAGGTACAACACAACACTGACAGAGAGAAACAGGGGGCCTAAATACACTGAGGGAAAATGAGGGAATGAGACACAGGAGGAGAGCACAGCTGGGAGCAATCAAACCTGACGAGACCAAGGGAAGCAAAACTAGAAACAATGACGTGAGACACAGACCTTCAAAGTAAAACAGGAAGCACAGGACAGGCACAGAGACAAACTAGACACAAAACAGAGGGAGCTCAAAATACAAAACAGAAACCAAAACACTGGTAGTAATACACCAAGATGAAACTAAAGATTAATAATAATAATAAAACAAAACAAAACACTGGGTCGCTGACCCAGGACTGTGACACATTACCATTTTGCACTTTGAAGCATGGTCTGATCAGTTTTGCAGAATTTGTCTGGATCTGAGCAAACACTATAGCTCTGTACACTTCACAGTTCATCCTGTTACCTCGGTCAGCAGTCACATGATCAATACACACCAGCGATTCGATTTCATTGGTCGCTATAAGTGTCCACGGAGCAACACTACCTCCGCCATATTTGTCAGATAATGTTGCATGCTTCTGATCATGAGCTGTGTCTTTCCTTCTCCATATTTTTTTTCCATCATTCAAGTTAGTTTTGGTTTTACCCGTCCAAAGATTTTTTTTTTCAGATCTTAGGCTCTTTCTGATGTTATCTGGCGAAGTATCATCTAGCCTTGTTGTTTTTAAGTGTAACCAGTGGTTTGCAGCATGTTATAAACCCTCACCAGCTACGTTTATGAAGACATCTGTTGATTACAGACTTCAACAATGATCTCAGTGAGAGTCTTCTTCATTTGGTTAGATGTTGGAAAGAGTTTTTATTAATTATGGAAATTATTCTTTCTTGATGTAAATTTGTTATCTTTTTTTTTTTTCTTAAGTACCAGATTGTGGATTTGGTTTTCCTCTCTCTGGTAGGCTGATTTCCATTTTTCAACTCAATAATTGCTTCTTCACATTTCCATGTGCAGTCGCAGGGAACAGCTACCAAATGCAAGTTCAACACTTTGAATAAACTCCAGATTTTTCTCTCTGTTTAACTTGCCACCCGTAACAGGTCAACAGGCCTCATAAGGACTTGAAATTTGTAAATCATTTGTGCGTTTACTTTTGAGGCTCTAAAAATGGGGGTCGGTATATAAAAATGGGCATTATTCCTAAACAGTTAATGGAATACTTTTGTGAAATCTCTTGAATTATATTTGAAAATCTGCACTTCAATCACATATTGACTTTTATAAAAACCCACTGTGGTCTGTTTCCAAATGAATCCTATACAATAATGACTCATTGAACTTTAACCTCTTGTGCCTTTAAATCAAATACAACTTATTGTTCACCATGTTGTTCCACAGTCCCTTGGCCAGCTCCTCATGTCCCTTTATGGTAAAGTGGAAGCAGTCGTGAGTGAAGAAAGTCATATCGATCTTCCCGTTCTGCTCAGAGAGACACAAAATACACTGCGGTATAGTTCTAGTGATGGACAGCATTGTTGGTGAAACATGATTCGTGAGTCTCTCAGCCAAAAGGCTACAGCTGTCACACTGGGGATCCTGATGAGTCAGTCATCACCGCGTGATGTTTTGCACCAACTGGTCCGAAAGCAGACACTTATGTCACACTGATAGGCGTGAGATGGATTACCGGGAGGCGGGGCGGGTCAGCGTGCTTCAGAAAGGGCTGGAGAACAACGGCGAAGTCGTCCCTGAAGAAGCGGTCGCTGTACAGCAGCTTCTCGAGTCTTTTCTGCAGAGGAAAGCAGCGTGAGAATCAATTTGTCTCCCATTCTCCTCGCTTGTGCTGTTACAATAACAGCAAACACACAAATTACAGAGAGCTGGGAACATGAAATCAGTATGTAATGTTCTGTAATGTTCAATGTACCCTGTTTGCACATTTAAGTGAGTTATCATTGGGGACAATGACAAGGCAAATTATTATGGAAGATACAGTCAAAAATGCATTTTAATGGGCATTTTTTTAGCTTTGTTTGCTTCCAAAATACTTCTTCTTTCAGGCTGGTAGAAAACAAATGTTTAAAATACATTTCTCTGCACTCTGTCTATTAGATATTTATGCATGTTTAACAAGACAATTTTGGTATTCTATGGCAAACGGGCTCTATAGTGCCGGGCAGTGAGCACAGAGGACATCTGTTTGAAGATGAAGTCTGTTTCTGATTGTTTGGTCACTGCCATCCTACACATTCCTCTTCCTCTTTGCACAAAGGAGGAGATACCAGTCCTACTAATAAGTTTAGGACCTGTAACTGCCTGTCTCCTGGAATCTCCTCCATGCTCTTGAGACTCTGCTGGGAGACTCAGGAAACTGCCTGTGCAACCTCTGCAGGGTTCAGGTATCACCTTATGTACCAGTAGTTACACTGACCCTAGCCAAATGCTAAACTAGTGAAAACATAGGAAAAAAGACGAGGAGTGACCTCCACTTGTAAAACCATTGCTGTTTTAGGAGTTGTCTCTTTGTTGCCCCTCTAGTGCACCTTTCGTTAATTTCATTAACACTAAAGCAGCTGAAACTGTTTAACAACCCTCTCTGCTACTTAACTGATTGGATCAATAATCAATATCCCAGAAGTTTAGCTGACTTGATGCTATACTCTGATTAAAAAGTATTCCTTTCTGTCTTTTTAAGCAGTGCATGTATATTTATGGCAGTTTTTCCTCATATTCTGACCTAGAAATCTCATCTCCGATAGCTCTTACATACAACAGAGTGTGCAGTTCAAGATTCTGCAGGTGTTTTACAGACGAGCTTCTTTGTGCAGCCTAACATTCAGAGTCTGCTGTACAGAAGGAACATGTTATTCCTAAAAAACATAGGATTTTTTTAATGATGCATAGAGGGATTAAAAAAGATTCCATATTCCTTCTAATGTGGCAACCAAATGAAAGAAGAATTTATCATCTTTCCTTACATAATACATAATCTTATAACATGAAAGAAGTAAAGTGCACCTGGAATTCCAGATTGACCTCCACCAGCTCCCGCAGTTCAGGAGATCTGGCTACTGGCTCTATCAGGCATGAGCAGAAAGACCTAAATCAAAGTTAAAAAGTAAAAAGTTCAAGAAGTGTCAAGCAAGCCAGAGCTGAACTTTTTCTGAGAGAGAAAGAGAGTGCTCACCGCTGGAGCAAGCACCCTGGGGTGGGCTTCTGCACCTCCCTCAAAGTCTGCATGGGGAGGATCTGAACCACGTTCACAATCATACGGGGAACCTTGAAGCACAGCATAAACACCTGCACTGTGGTGATTCAGCACAGCACTGAGCCCTCACTCTCAGCAGACAGTAAATCCAGGGCTAAGCCTGATTTCGTTTATCTTTGACTTTACCTCATTCATAAGCATTTCCAACGAGACGGTCATATAGTGGATGAAGTTATCGACTGAAAAAAGAGCCTGGAAGGAACAGAGATTCATCAGAGGTAATAGAAGAGTCAATATTCCATATATAGAGAGAGATTTTCTATTGAATTAAACATAAAAGACCAAGACAGACTTTATCTTTGCAGTAATCACAGATGTCATTCATGCCCATGAGAATAGTCAAAAGCTTCCAGTCCTCTTCAAAGTTGAGACCCTAAAGGAAGAGACCATAGTCCCGTTACCTCTCCCATCCCTGTGCTGTATCATTACTGAGAAAACAAGGCCTCGCCTTACCTCGTAACCTCTCAGTGTGTCTATCAAATGTCTCGTCTGACCGGGCAGATTGCTACAAAATAAAGAATAACGTGTTTTCTAAAGTGAATCAGGTCAGAGCTCAGATTTTTTTGTAGAAAAATATAATTTATTAGATTAGGCAACATGAACGTAAGCGAAGGTCTTACAAGGTGTTGTGTCCAGTTACGGCCAAGTTGAAGCCCGTTTCACTGATATGAGCCTGCATCCCATGAACTGTCTTTCCAGGAGAAGCTCCAAGCAGATTGGGGTTAAACAGCTTGATGATATCTAAAAATGACAGCGTCAAACAGGTAAAGAAAATGAGCTGGACTTTTCTCGTTGTGAGTTTCATGGAACGATACAGTTAAGAAACAGCTCGGACACAGCAGTGACAGCTTACTTGCCAAAGTAATGACATCTTGATATGTCCCATAGCCTCCAATGCTGCAAGCAGAAAGGAAAGCAATACCAGCAGCAGAAGTGTTAATGTCAGTTTAACCTTGTTTCTTACAGACTGACACTCTCATGGGGGAATACAGTTTCTAACATGTTCATATGAGATCAATCTGCTTCACATCATCCTGATTGTTATTTGTGTGAGATTTGTGACGGGCACCTCCATGACACGTGACGAAACTCGATGGGAATGCCGAGGACAGTGGTGGCGTTGGCGCCGATAGCCGTCTGGAAAAGAAGGGGCACGGCATACAGAGATCAGGAGCCGAGGAGGAGAAAAAAGCAGTTTTATGAGTAAGTGTTTGTGTGGGTGGTTTGTCACTCTAATTTAAACGGATCCTATTGTGCCGTTCCAAATTTTCTGCCGTATATGTGCAATGCTGCCTAATCAAGGCTTGGGATGAGAACTATTATAAACTGTGAGTCATGCAATGATACACAAAGAGTCCAAGAATAAAAATATAGAGGGGATGATAACAGGTCACTATTAACCAGCTGCAATTTGGGCATTTTCTCTTAGATTATGAAGATGTGCCGTTCTCATAAAAGCACAAAAAGAGAAAATAACTAAGCTGACTGCTCTTCTGTTGGTGGAACATTTGGTTAGTAATGCAGTTTAAAGTTTATTTCCATCTCATTTGCACTCAGTCTTTATCCATCACTGTAAGCGTTTTAGCTCTTCTCACGATTGCAGCTGCCTTCTGCTCAGCAGGACTAAGTGAGTATGCAAAATGAATGAATCAACGGTCAGAGCATTCTATTTTTGGTCGACGTTACACTGTATCATCAGCACAGCAGAGGAAGCAGCAAACAACAAATAACACCTACTGTCAGAGAATCCCCCAAGGCGGCGATGACTTTGATATCCGCCGCCTTCACAAATTCAACTAGACAAAAGCGTGGATGGAGGGGTGGATAGAGGGAAGGTGGAGAGGGAAAGAAAGAGAAAAAGAGCGTTAGTTCAAACTCTCGAACAATACAAGATTTGAGGTCAGCAGGTGACACCTGGACAGACCTGAGGAGGGGACAGAGGGAGAAGGACCCATGTCTGAGCACTGGAACACAGGATGCTTGAAGCTCACTGGCCGGGTTTTCTCTGGAAACTCCTGAATAAGTAAAAAGAGAGAAGCCTCGCTGTCACATCGAGACCAGTTATGATTCCTTATGAGTCCTTATTTCCTTGTAATGACTAAAGTTTGTCTTCAGGGACTGACGATTGTTTTCTTCTCCTTTTTTGAGCGTCTTCCTACATTATAATAAACTGCTATAAAAACATGTTTTAAACAGTTGCGTACTGTTCTTTGTGAATAGAGTTTAATACTGTATATGTTGATGCATTTGTGGGGGGAAAAGGAAGCTCATGTGCAAACTTGCAAAAATCTTAAAAAAAACCAAACCTTTAAAATCTTCAAAAAATCTTATTGCATTAGAAAGTTTTAGATACATTATATTGCCATAACTATTTGCTCATCCACGTTTATGTGCATATGAACTTGCGTGACATCCCATTCTTAATCCACAGGGTTTAATATGACGTCGGCCCACAGCTTCAGCTCTCATGGGAATGCTTTCCACAAGGTTTATGAGTGTTTATGGTAAATTCTTTTAGAAGTGCATTTGTGAGGTCAGACAAAAAGAACCGACTCACAGTCTCCGCTCTAATTCATCCCAAAGGTGTTCTATTAGGTTGAGGTCAGGACTCTGTGCAGGCCAGTCAAGTTCTTTCACACCAAACTCGCTCATCCATGTCTTTAAGGACCTTGTTTTGTGCACTGGTGAGCAGCCATGTTGGAACAGGAAGGAGTCATCCCCAGCTGTTCCCACAAAGTTGGGATGCGGAAGCATTAAGAGTTCCTTCCACTGGAGCTAAGGGGATAAGCGCAACTCCTGAAAAACAGCGCCACACCATAATCCCCCTCTACCAAACTTTACACTTGACACAATGCAGTCATACAAGTACTCCTGACAACCGCCAAACCCAGATTGGTCCATTGGATTGCCAAAAGGAATCCAGTGGTGGCATGCTTTACACCACTGCATCCGGCATTGGTGATGTCAGGATTGGCAAAAGCTGCTCAGCCATAGAAACATATTTCATGAAGCTCTCTACACATTGTTTTTTGAGCTAACCTGAAAGTCACGTGATGTTTGTAAGTCTGTAGCAATTGACTCTGCAGAAAGATGGCAACTATGTTCCTCAGCATCTGCCCCTTCCTCAGTCTGTTATTTTATGCGGCCTACCACAATGGAAATGTTGTTTATTTCAACATCGTTAATGTGTGATTGCTAAATATACTGTAGCTAGCTAGCAATGGTCCGCCATGTCGGTACGGCATCACGCAGCATTATGGAGCGGTGACAAAGCTGATATCTCATCTTAGTTGAACAAAAGCAAGAAACTGAATTTAGGGTACATGGATGACTGTAGACTGAGACTCTTTTCACCATTAAATGATCTTTATAAATGCATTGCTCAAAAAATTAAGGAAACACTTGATGATCATAGTATAACATGTAATATCACTTTGTCCAGTTAAGAAGCATAATCCATTTCACCTGCTCCATGTGACAGAGTCTTGAGACACTGAAGTGAATGTTATGCTGTCTATAAGATCATCAAGCATGAGGGGTTTGGCAGTGGGTCAGTTATAGTCTGAGGAGGCATGGCCTTAGACAGTGACAGCCCACAACACCCTGACTGGTTCCACTAGGCCTGGGTTCCTCCTGGTGCGGGACTATGCCTGGTCTCATTCGACATTTTCATGTAGGCAGTTCCTGAGTGACAAAGGCATTAATGCCACTGTTTGTACCTCATGTTTCCCACACTGAATCTAACTGAGAACCTACGAGACATCAGTGCTTCCTGCCAAATAGCACCGCAGACTGTCCAGTAGCTCAGTGATGCCCAGCTGACGACCATCAAGCCTCTCATCAGGAGCATACCTAGATGTTGTTGGGAGTTCATAAAGGCACACTACTAAACCACATTATGATGCTGGATGGATCAGCCTGACTTCAGTTTTGAACTTTTATTTTTGGTTTGATTTTGAATCCAGCCCTCAAAAGATAGATGCTTGAGGTTTCCAATGGCTGTTGGTAATATCATTTTGTATTCAACAAGTTATACAATCTATGTCAATAAAGATTTTCTACCTTTATCACGAATATTTAATTCATTACAATCACTGTGTGTGACAAATGCTCCCTTAATTTTTTGGGAGCATTGGTATTGTGGTACTTTAATACATTTTACAGCATAGCAAGTCTAAAAAACAAACTCGATTGCTATTTAAAATCTTTAATTCAGTGGTTAACTCCTGCCCTGATATGCCGATGGTCCCATCCTCAGCTCTCTGTGAACAATTTCTAAAATACTTTACTGATAAAATTCTATCCCTCAAATCCTCACTCCCCCCAGTGGTGAGCCCTGCTCTCACTGGAGAATGTGCTTCAACTTTTCATCAGTTTGAGCCAGTGTCACTCTGTACACTTAAGCACATTGTCAAGCAACTGAAGATTACTAGTTCTGCATATGAACCTCTTCCGCCTCGCATTGTGAAGGATGGCTTTGATGTAATTGGGCCCAGTATTCTGTTTTTAATGAACTTATCATTGTCTTCTGGCTGTGTTCCCTCTGTTTTTAAACATGCTATAGTGCAACCTGCTCTTAAAAAAAGGTGTCTTGATCATTGTGATTTCGTTAATTATAGGCCGATATCCAAACTTCCATTCCTCTCCAAAATCCTAGAGAAGATAGTTCTCTCGCAACTCCAGGCTTACCTGGATGCGCACGACATCTGTGATAAATTTCAATCTGGTTTTAAACCACGCCACAGCACTGAAACAGCTTTGCTGAGAGTCCTTAATGATCTTCTCTTAATTACTGATTCAGGGCATTCTGCTGTATTAGTCTTATTGGATTTGTCCTCAGCCTTTGATATGGTTGACCATAATATTTTATTAACGAGGTTAGAATGCACTGTGGGCATTCGGGGTGAAGCCCTTAACTGGTTCAAATCATACCTTTTGAACAGGTCTTTCTCCGTTACCTTGGGTACTTATTCTTCCTCAACTGCATCCTTATGCTGTGGTGTGCCCCAAGGCTCTGTGCTTGGCCCAATGTTATTCTCACTATATATGCCCCCCCTAGGCTTAATCTTTGAAAAATACAACATTTCTTATCACCTCTATGCCGATGATATACAAATATATTTTCAATTAGATGATGCACTGCTTCCTCGAGTGCATGAGAGAAGTCAGAGAATGGCTTTCAGGCAATTCTCTTATCCTGAATGATAAGAAAACGGAGATTGTGGTGTTTGGCAACCATATCCCCAGGGGGCTATTAGCTGATACCTTTGGTTCCTTTGCCACTTCTTTCTCTGACTCAGTTAGTGACCTAGGTGTCCTGCTGGATAGCTCTTTGAAATTTAACAAACAAGTGTCTTCAGTAATCAAATCTAGCTTTTACCAACTGCGCCTTATTAATAAGGCTAAGCACTATGTCCCTCATAAAGATCTTGTAAAGCTCATTCATGCTTTTGTGACTTCTAGATTGGATTACTGTAATTCTCTCTACCTTGGTCTTCACTCCGCTCTCCTTCACAGACTTCAGCTTGTCCAGAATGCTGCGGCTCGCCTCCTGACTGGCACTAGAAAGCATGCCTCTATCACCCCTGTTCTTATTGATTTGCATTGGTTACCCATAAAATATCGCATCGAATTTAAAATATTGTTGTTCACCTTTAAAATTATAAATAATTTAGCCCCTCGCTATCTTGTTGATCTTCTTAGTCTATATGTCCCTGGGCGAGCCCTCAGGTCTTCAGCCCAATTACTCCTGGCTCAGCCTAGATCTAGACTTAAATCTAGGGGTGACCATGCTTTTGCCCTGGTTGCACCGAATCTGTGGAACAACCTTCCTGTTGCTATCCGTGCGTCAGACTCCATTTTATCTTTTAAATCCCATTTAAAAACTCATTTATTCAACATAGCTTTTCCATCTAGTTAGTGTCCCTATTTTATATTTGGTTCAATTTCTTATTTATGTACTTTATCTTTTAGCTATATCTGTTTTTAGTAACTTTGTTCTTATATTCCCTTCTATTGCTGTATAATTAGTGCCCTTAACCTGATGACATATGTGGTACTTTGTTAATAGTCTTTTATTTAATGTCTTAATTTTCCTGTTTTTATTGTAGGGCACTTTGGTGTACCGTTGGTCTTTTAAACGTGCTATACAAATAAAGTTGTATTGTATTGTATTGTCTAAAAAACAAACAAACAGGATAATAGCAACTAAATAACTGACAGTAAGATCAGGCAAAGCTTATATTATATTATGATGTGATCACTGTTTTTGTCCTTGTCACATGATCTGTAAATAGTGTCTCTGTATGTTTTTACAAACTTGTGTGTAACACCAACCTGCCAGAGGGTCTGCAGATGGAAATTAGCCCAAGGCTATAATCTGGCATATTTACATTTGTTAAAATGTTCATTAATATGTATTGTCCCTCTTTCTAAATAAAATAAATATAAAAATATTTAATCCAGCAGAGCACAGTGTTTGTGCACTAAGATTCTGTTGTCGATTACAGTAGGCAAACGTGAACATAACTTTCACTACTACAGTGGAAACCTCATCTTCAGTACCTTGGACTGCATTTTTATTGACCGATCATTGTTTCACTGTCTTTGATGTGTTAGCTGTGCTTGCTGTGCACAAGTTCAGGATGCCTGCTGGGCCATGTGGTTAGTCTGGTGTGACACGATGATAACCTACTTTTAAGAGAAAGGTTAACAATTGCTATATATTAATGTTTTTTGTCTTTTTAATCAGTCTGTCAACCAAGTCTTTTTGCTGTTTAAATGACAACCAAAATTTAAACTTTGTGTCTAACGACAACAAAATAAACCCTCAGTGATAAACATAGGTGAAACAGTACCTTATTGAGGGCCTCCTTGCTGTAGTGCCGAATCCCCTCTTCATACTCCGACCACCAGTCATTTCCTTTAAAGGGATCATTAACTGAAACTTCTCAAACCACTTTATAAGCCATCGTTAAAGCTCATCTTTAATCAGCTAAATAAGCCCTAGTTCAAAAGTTTTTTTGTCTTGACTTTGTCCTTGGTGTACATCTATAAAAACAGATGGTTGATATAAATCGCAAACAATCCATTAAAAAACTAAATAATAAAAGGGAGGGCCCCGTTTCAGAGGCTGTTGTTACAATAAATATAGGCACAGCCTCACGTGGGAGCTGCCCTCCTGCTTGTTCTAGCACTTACCTTTGACAGAGCAGGACGCGAGTACACACGTTGCCACAGCGATCCAAAGCCACCCCATAGTATCGCGTATGGACCAGTCAATGGGTCACCCCTACACACTGCACAATGCGACGCTCAGTTTTCACAGCATTGTCACTTTGTCTCAGCCTCAATGGCTGAGCGACAACCTACAGGTCCAATGAGAAGCGGCCGCTCTTGCTGCTGATCAATGTCAGCAACATTGCAGTGTTATGTCAGACATTTAAAGCCAAGCAGGGCACGAGCCACCTATCCGAACTACAAATGATCATTGATCCAAGCATTTAGGCAATCAAACATTCAGAAAATCTTTGAAATATCCATATATCATTTATTAATTTATTTATAAACGTGTTTTAATGGTTTAAAAAAAAAAGAAGAAAAAAAAGAAAATTCTTCTCTGTAACTTTGCCCAGTGTTTTATTTCAGACCAATTGTGAGTTATGTGGGTGCCGATGTGTGAAAGCAGGAAACAGTTTGGACTTCTTTCTTATCATCCTGCAAACAACACTTCGCTCTCCTTCTGGGGTTCAATCATGCATATCTATTGGCAGTTAAACACTAACTTTAGTACATATTGTGGAAGTGAACAAACGAGAAAAAAAACGAAGTGAAAAAACAAAACAAAATTTCAGATCTTGGTTCCAGAAATGCTGCATGGTCTAACCGTGGCTTTGTTTGCTTTTCAATGCAGCCTCGGATTCATGTCCGTCTGATCTCAGAAGTGTAGGCAGATTTCCAACTTGGACGTTTGGTGAGGGGGTGGAAATTGTCACGACAGCTGAAGTTTTAGAACAAAACAAAAGGGAAAAAAATGTGATCCACTTCCTCTACTGTAGAAACAACGCAAAGTTTAAGTTGTTGCTATCTTTAAGGCTGCTCCAGATAACAGTTGGCATTAAAAAAATAACGATAAAAAATAAAATAAAATACTAAGCTGCCTTTCAAAACCAGCAACAACAATTAAATCAAAGAACAGTGTTGGGGGGGGAAAAAAAAAAAAAAAAAAAAAAAAG
This sequence comes from Oreochromis niloticus, assembly GCF_001858045.2. Classification (NCBI taxonomy): domain Eukaryota; kingdom Metazoa; phylum Chordata; class Actinopteri; order Cichliformes; family Cichlidae; genus Oreochromis; species Oreochromis niloticus. The sequence goes on from NC_031980.2 coordinate 5,988,306, forward strand.
TACACATATTGTAGTGTACAACTTCCAAAAAAGTTTAAATTCCTCTCACTTGCTCTTAAATGAACTTTGATGTTTCTGTATATATTTTAATCCCCGTGTGCATCAGCAAACATCACCTACTTTACAGCCCAGCTTTTCTGTCAGTGAGTACTTCCCAAACTCTTGTTCTTCTACTGATGACTCAGCATAGTTTTAGTATATTTAGCACTTATTGATCTGACAACATGTCACCCAAAATAACTAATGAATGCAAAACTGCAAAGCATAAAGGAATGTAAAATTTGTTCACTCATCAGTTAGCTCAAAAAAAAGAAAAAAAAGAAAAGAAAAAAGGCTAAACTCAAAGTCTGCAAAGAGATCAGAGAAGACATGCAGAGAATCAGGACTTTCTTTTACCAAGTAGACCAGCGCTAGAAATGAAAATGATTTTACTTCACATTTTCCACGCAGACTTCTTTTAAATACTGAACAAAATTGGGAATGAAGCTGTCTAACGAGTGTAATTTTCTCAGTTGAGTTCATAATGCTTTTGATCTGGCAACCACAAGACTAATTCCATGTTGAGGACACAGGGGGAACTTCTGGCAGTATCCTGAGTCAAAAAGTACCAAGTCCAAATACTCTCTCTACTGCAGTGTTGTCCACTAACACCCACGATGTGTCGGTTTCAGCAGAAGACCAGCATATTTTAAAGGAAGAAAGAGTTGAGACTGAACAGTTCAGCAGCCATCATCAAGCCTTTAAAAAAAAGAAAGAAAAAAAAACACACATGGAGGGGAACAGGCAGAGTGGGAGAGGTGCTCAAAGTAGCAGGTATTCAGCTACTGGTGCTCCATGCAGTGAGCTGCTTGTCCATCTTTCACCACCCTCACTCCGTCTGGCTCCCTCTCAGTGCTGCTCCTCTTCTTCCTGGGCCGGGCCCTGCTCTGGTGTTTCTTCCTGAGCCTGGGGCTCGGCCTGGGCCTGTGGCTGTTCCTGAGGCGGTCTGGGAGGAGGCGCTGGGGCAGGTGGGCGAGGTGGCACTATGATTTGGTGTTGGCGCTGTCGGTAGGCGATGACTGTGCCTAGCAGTAGGGCGATGACCGTCATGAGGTAGAGATCCCACTCTGGGCCCAGCAGCTGGTCCAGGTCCACCTGAGAAATCAGCTCCTTCAACTGCGAGAAGCCGGAGAAGAAACATAAAAGAAAAAGAAACATAATTTTTCTTTCTAATGAAGAATCTCTGAAACTATCTGAAGTACAAGACTGTGTTACTGAAAACCATACGGTTAGCATGACAGCTTGAGAATTCAGGAGGAAATACTCACATTAAGATCCTGCAGGTACTGCAGAGCGTAAATCAGGCCTAGTTTGCACAGAGCCAGAAAAACTGGAACCTGGGCGTCAGGACTGGCCTCAGCAGCCATGTCGTAAAACCGCTTGGCTAGGTGGATGTCCTGCAGCAAAAAAGCATGGAAAAATTCAGAATTAGAAATCAAGTTAACAACCACACTGACTTTGCTAAATGACAAAGCGCAAATTTGTGACATGTAGAGAGCCAGGTGATGTTTAGTGAGTCCTGCTCACCTGTTTGATACCCAGGCCTTTTTCATGCATGTAACCCAAGTTAAACATGGCCTGTGCACTGTGCTGCTGCTCAGATGCCAACCTATAGTGAATGACAGCCGTCTCGTAGTCCACGTCCGTTCCGTAGCCATAGAAATGATAGTCTCCCAGTTTTATCCTTGCCACGGTGTAACCTTAACAGGACAATTACATGTGTAAGATTTGGTTTTATATGCAAACAGTCACGGCTAGAAATCTTCTGTGAACCTTCTTCGTGTTCACCTCTCAGTATTTCACACTTATCCAGGCTGAGCTCTATTATCATAATTTATGGTGACCCCAGAGAGAATCAGTGCACCCTCAGCAGCTATGGCTGTTCTGGCATTAGCCTGTTCCACTGGACTTAGATAATACATAGCTATGGAGGATGCATGAGACACACTGGAGCTGTGATGCTCACTGTTGCCATGGCTTTTGTTGTTAAGGTTGTTGGCTGTGACACGCTTGTTAATAATAAGTGCAACACAAACTATGTGCAGTGGTGTGTGTGCTGTACATTGAGCCGGTTGTGCTAGCTGAGCATTGTAGTGAAATGTCTCCATTTCTGAAGGGATGTGGAGTTTTGGTACCACGTTGGTTACACCTGATAAAACCACAGTGGGGTCAAATTCTGTACAGCGCAATGAGACTTTCTTTGCTAATAGAACTGTGCTCAGCTAGCAGGAGTTAGACATCCACAGCAGCACAAATTCAACCACAAAAGGAGCCAAAGTTTGACTAATAACTGTTTCACACAGCACAGCAGAGCCAAGCAGAGCAGCTGCAGCTGTGCTCACAGCCAGTGTCTGCACAGCATCACAGTTCCATCAAGTGAAATGTGTAATGAGCAATATGTTCCCAAGCTGAACATCATGACGCATCTCCCTAAAGCATTTCCCTAAACTTGCAGTGCACTGTGACTCTACTGCTCCGGCGCTCACACTGACGAGGAGACAGAGCTTGTTTAAACTCACCTTGTGCTGCAGCTCTTGTCCAGTGGAGCAATGCACGAGGGTAGGTCTCATTCTCACTGAAGATCCTTGCCCCTTCTGTGTGGCATAATTCACACAAACACATGAAAAATAAAAAGATTTAAAATGAGACCTGAAACTCTCTCTAACAAAGGTAAAGAGCGTAGCAGGATCATGACACTAGCATTGAAACATGGCTATAATACTGCAAGCGGTGCACATAAATTAGTTGCTAAAATCATGCGCTACCATGGTTAAATACTAATGTCTTGATTTTTCTTACTCTGATCCAGAATGAAGGCCACGTTGCTCTGAGCCACCTCGTAGCCCTGCTCAGCCAGCAGCAGATACTGAACCAGTGCAGCATCCAGGTCACCCTCCTTAAAGCTGCCGTAGGCTGTCATCAGGCGCTCTGACCAGCGACCACGCTCGCACACATTCTTGAAAAGCTGCAAACAGGACACAGACACACAGTGTCATACACATTTCCAATTTGTATTGGAAGTGCAGATAAAAGCCACTGCTGTTAATGATAAATGTTTGAGGAGACACCAAGTTGGAGAGACAATCTCTTAACAGTGAAAGAAGCAGCAGATTTAGGGTGGACTAACCTCTACAGCAGTGTGGCAGGAACGCATCACACCAGTACCAGTAGCATGCATCTGGGCCAAGTTGTAGAAGGCCAGGATGTGCCCAGCCTGTGAGGCCAGGTTGAAGAATTTAAGAGCCTGCTTGTAGTCACGCTTCACGCCAATGCCATCTGGGGAACAAGAGTAAGAAGAACAAAAATGTTATTATGTGAAGAAGAGAGAAGACTGAGGACTCCTAAACAGACAGCGGGCGAGAGGAAAACTATGAAAGAACGCAGTGAGACACTGAAGGACACACTGAGCTGTAAAACTCACTGTAATACATGGTGCCCAGCTGGAGTTGTCCATCCACCCAGCCCTGCTCTGCTGCCTTCTGGAAGTATTTGAGGGCCAGCTCGTAGTTCTGGAGACAAACACACAACTTTTCAATAGCTGCTTCAGCAGTAGAGACACTGACAGCTTGCCATCAAAATAAAAGCCTGTTATATAAAATGTTTTTTCTTTATTGTTTATATAAAATTTTATTTCAACTCCAAGTGCCTAAAAGTGAAGGTGAGATCTTATCTATATGTACAGATCCTATCAAAATATATGATATCAAAAAAAAAAATAATAATAATAATAATAATAATAATAATAATCTTACCACTGGCACACCTCTACCATAAAGATAGGCCATCCCCAACCCACTCTGTCCCACCGGATTACCCTGGAAAAAAAAGTAAATGAATATGTAAAAACGATTACTGCATGTTAATATTTAAAGAAAGGGTAACAGAATTCAGCTGTGAGTGTGTGAGCAAGCTCAAAGTGAATAAATTACCCAGTTTAGTCTACAGCGTTATCCTTACCAGGTCAGAAGCCTTCTTGAAGTACTGCAAGGCTGTCTCATTATTCTGAGGGAGAAACTCACTGCCTTCTGAATACATCTGAGGAACGGAGAGTCACAGACATAAAAGCTAAATTTTATACCTTAAACACAAATACAGCGCCCTCTGTGAAAACATCAATGCCAAGCTGGTTTTATTCTAAACTGTCTCTATAACTAAACTGTCTGTTAGGTCCTCACAACACAATATGCAATAAATGGAAAAGATTGCAATAAAAGCAAAAAAGAAAAAAGAAAAAAAACTGCTCTTATAAGAAAAGAAAAGAAAAAGGTGATGATTGGAAAATTTTATAAAAAGAAAGAAAAAACAATGTTTGTTTTAAAAAAAAAAAAAAAAAAAAAAAAAAGGTGACATAACAGTGAAGTGAGTGAGCCTCCATCTCACCCACCTTTCCAAGAAAAGCCATGGCATGTGTGTTCCCTGCATTGGCTGCCTGGTTGAAGTAATCGTACGCCCTCTGTTGGACAGAAAGCAGCATAAATGTATTTGACAGAGAAAACTCACAACTCACAAAATAAGCAATACAAATAAATAAAATACAGTGAGCGACATTTATGACAAAGTTACCTGGTGATTCTGTTCTACTCCACGTCCTCCATGTAAGTGCAGCTGACCCAGGCCCACCTAAGTAAAACATTCAATTAGTAATCAAATAAAAACTACAAGCCTTCAGACTGATACTACCCAGCAATGACACATTATGTAGCCCTTTCACATTTAGACATTACATAACGTGCATGCATAATCCAAGTCTGACCCACATTTCTGTTCTTATACAATAAAGTAAATTACTCGCATCCATTCAAGCTACTTCCTATTTCTGACCATAACAAACAGCAAAAATGGTAAAGAAAGAAAGAAATAATAATAATAAAAAAAATGTGTGGACATGCGACTATATCATGTAGTTTTTGTTAATTCCCCCCACAGTCAGCAGCTTTCACAAAAAGGCAGTTTACCTGAGCTTGGACGTCGCCTTTCTCCGCTAGAAACTGGTAGTACTGGATGAGGTCTTCTTCCAACATCCCGCTGGTAGATCCTGGGTTCTCCACCTCATCGAGCAGTCTGATCCTCTGCACCGCCGAGCCCCCCGTCAGGGAAACATCGCTGGCCACTAAAGTTGGCAGAGGAAAGAGTGTTATTAGCCCAGCAAGAACTATTACTGCACTAGAATATAGTAATGCAAAACACTTACCCTGATTTGCTACAAGCCTATAATGCGTTAGTGCTGACTCACAGCTTTGGGGAACACCCACCCCTCCCCAGTATCTGTAGCCCTAATAAAACAATATAATGAAGTGTCATTTTTATTAAAGTATACAAATAGCATGACTGTAGCATTTCTTCACTGACAGAAAAATCAGCTTACCAGAATCATATGAGCTACCAGGTTTCCACCCAGTGCACCAAAGGTGTAGTAAACCAAGGCCTGAAAAAAAGAGAACATGGCAGAACATAAGTAACTACTGACAAACCCATATACTGTAAGACAAATCTACAGAGCATAGATGTACCTTAGCTTGACTTGAGTTAACTCCGAGCCCTGCTGCATACAGAAATCCAAGAGCCTGAAGAAAAGTAAACAGAGCAGAGTGTCACAGAGTTGCTCCTCTCAGCACAAATAACCTGCAAACAGGCTTCCAACACTTTTCTCAAGAGACGTGTATAATTATGAGCGAGATCATTACCATCTGAGCTTTAGGTGAGCCCTCCATGGCAAGCTTCTCAAACATTTCTCTGGCCTTGGTAACATTTTGGTTCATGTAATCTCCAAACAGCATGGCATACGCCACCTTCTCCATGGCTTTCTGGTGGCCTTTTTCTGCCACTTTTAGCAGCTTTTCATATAATCTGAGAAAGATAAGCAGAGTAGGCACAGGCGAAGTTGAATCCATGTTCACATAAAAATAATGTGTACATGACAAACAGTAGTGTGACAGCTAAAGCAAATAAGGATGTGCAAATGGAAGGCACGCAAGCACTGGCTGGTAATAAAACACACAGGAAATGGACATTGAACCCAATCGACATGTAAAATAACATCAAATATTGTCTGTGAAATAAAAAGTTTGAGGGTAAAGTGTCTTAGAGATTCATGACCAGAAGGCAGTAGTGGGTAAATGCATTTTAACTTAAACAAATAAAAAGAAAATTGGTAAAAAAAAAAATGTAACCTTGCCAAAATCTTCAATTTGAATAGAACATCTTTACTTTTGTTCCTTTTCCGATTTTTATCTTATTACAGAGTGTGGGCAAAAACTGGAAAGCTTCTGTTTCTGCTTCATCTAAAAAAGATTTCAAATCCACATGCTTTCTACAAACTCTTCTTCAAGAGTCAAAATTAGGCCGACAACAACCAGACAAATTAACTAAAAGTAAGCTCACTCTTTTTTCTGAGTCTTCCTGGTGGTGGAGTTTAGCATACGCAGGACAGTCTGATACTGCTTCTCAGTTTCCTCAGCCTGAAGCCTCTGCTGTGCCTGCTCCTCCGCTGAGGGAAAGAGAGGAGAAGCCAATCAGACTGTTTAGAGGAAATAAAGGTTTTCAAAAGGTTGGTAGCAGTAGCAGTTATGCAAACGAAGTCATAATAATATCTTCAGGCTGGTTTCAGTAGTCGTTTAGCTCTACCAAGACTGTTACTGAGAAGAAAAAACAATGATCAGTGACAGTTTAACACATGAATTCATGTGTTAGGGGAAAAACTTTTAAAGTCACAGTGACCTTTGATCACCAGTATCTCAACAAACTTTAGCCAAATTTAAAAATAAATAAATAACCTCTAAGTGTCGTGTTCCTGATATTGTCTCGAGTCACCCCTCATTTCTTTATATTTTACTAGGAAAATGGGACATATTATTATTGAAATGTGCAAACATAATGGAAATACAGCATACAAGGCAAAAACACAGTTTGCATGTTTCCAATCTTTGGTATGGCCTATTTGAAGCTTTCTTGTTATTTCTTACAGTGGTCTTTGGGATTGTTCCCCAGGCTTCTTGAAGGATATTTAAAACTTATTTGTATTTTTTCTGCATTTTGTTTCATTCTATCAATATCCCTTCCTCAAAACATCTGTTGCCACTGATTTCTTCCTTAAGAACAGCTCCTTGACTTCCATCCTTCCACTGAGACCATTTCTGATGAGGCACTGGTGAATAATAGAGGGGTCAGCTGATGTATCGCTAAATCCTGTACTAGGTCTTTCCTTTTTTCTTAAAGACGTGACCTTCTGATGCTGTTCATCTACTGTAGACAAACTGGTTCATCTGAACTGGACTGAAAATGAGTGAAAAACCAGCAGAGTCCAAAGAAAACATTTGAAAGCCCTTCAGAAAGCCTGATGAACTATTGCTCAAGATCACTTTAAATATTAAAAGCAGGTCTGGCTTCTTGGAAGCAGAACATAATTAAATGAAGGCTGGCTCAGGACCTGTACTGTACAATGCAATATATTTAATACCAAAGCGCCCTAATGTGACTCCATTTTGGCTTTAAAATGAATCACAATAGTATTTCATTTGTGAAGGTTTTAAGGTGTTTAACTCACTCTCACAGAAACCCCACTTCTTATCCTGGTCATAGTCGTAGGTCGTGGCGCACCATAGCCGTCCATCCCCCCGCCCATCAGTGGTACACTCCATGTACTCTGTCTCCTGGAAGAGGAAGGGGAATATGCAGGGCTCTCCATGGGCTGTACCTCCATTCACCACAGGAACTGTATTTTTAAAAAAAAAGAAAAAAAAAAGATATAAAATAGATACTTGATTTAAAACAAATAAACTCTGACTGTTTTCCTCTAAAATACTGATGGACCTGAGGTCTAAGTGGTGAATTTGAAAAATATTTCTTTTCTTTATGTTCTTAAATCTTTTGGTTTTTGCTCCACCATCGACTTTGGTGTGGAAAAATCGCAAAGAGAGAGAGGAGTCGAAACAATTACCATAGAGTTCTCGCAACTTTACACACGCAATTACGTTAATCTGAATAAATCTCCTTCACACAAGTTCAGCAATACAACTATGCAATGAGCTAGCAGGGTAATTGCAAACAATCCCCAAGTGAAATGATGTAACTGCACTGCAAGAGGAGCCACAGGTGCGAGAAGCTGTTCAGCGTCTCACGGGGGTTTAACCGTTTATCAAATGTGGCTCTACCCTGAAACCACATGCAGCTTAGCTCAGAGTCAGGCAAAGTGAAAACAGGTTAACATGTTAAACACTAAACAAAGCTTACAAAGTAAAATAATACGAAATAGCTTGTTTTCAATGCTGAGATCATGAGACAGGTGATAACACCACTACGAGGCACTACTACAAAAAAAAAATTTTTAGGTTCAGACTAGAAATCGTTAAAATATATCAATAAGCTTTTCCTTCCATGTAGCATGCTAACATCTTAGGCTCTTTATTTTAAGAACGCATAGGGAACTATCTTCTGACAAAACATTTAACACTTTAAAGCAATCAACGATAACATTTGAAGCTCCAAGTCCCAATCTGAAATCCCACCACTTTACACTGTTATAATCAGATAACAAATAGCTCAATGACCCATTAAAATAGCTACATTCAGCTGTCATGACCGCATGTTTGGGCCATCTAGAGGGCTCTTAACATGCAACCACTTTTAAAAACTGATAACATTTTCTAGTGTAAAAAGTGGGGATTAGAATATCAAAGCCATCACTGGTATTAGCAGGAAAGGAAAAAAAACAAACACTGCACTCAAAAGCCATTTTGTCACAAATAACAAAGTATACCATAGCTTCTTCCTAAGCCATGGGCAGAAAAAGCAGAGCCTGTGCTTGTGACCTGAAATAGAGACGCTAAAAACTAATTTTCTAATAATCAATACAGTAAAAACATCAGGAAATATTTAACAACTTTGACATCTCAAAAGTCAATCAACTAATTGTGATTGTTTTTCAAGCCTTTGCTGTGTGGATTATTTTTAATCTTACACCTTACCCTCTTTAGGTTTTTCCTCAACAGGAGGCGGCGGGTCAGGTAGGTCCTCCTTCTCCTCTCCTTCTAGACCCTCCGAAGGGGGCTGTGTTTCCTCTTCAGAGTGGGAGTGATCAGTGGTCATAGAAGTACCTGCCACAATTTCTGGTGATAATCGAATATCTTCCTCTTCAGAGTCTGGGTCATGGTAGGACTGGAGAAATCAACAGGAGGTTATTACAAAGGATTAACTAAAGGAGGGAACTTACACTGTATAAAAAAAACAATGCCTTTGCATGAGGCTCATTTGCAAACTTAGCAGTGTATTCAATTTCTTTTTAAGTTGAATGACTTCTTACTTTAACTTTTCTCGGCAACACGTATACAAAATCGTGTGTTACATACAACTCCCAAGAGACCAGCTTGCAAATGAGTCTATGATCAGCATTAACCATGCACCAAAGAGCCCATGACACACCTTTAACTCTGGTGCTTCGTCCTGGTGTTGCTCCTCATCTAAAAAGCATTAATGTTGCAGCAGTGAGAGATGTGTTGTTTTGATTCAGTCAAAGAAATGTAACAGACAAAAACAGGTGCTCTGACACTTTAAGACGCGTATAGTGAGTGTTTCAACACCACCGGCATTTCATACTCACCAGCTGTTACTCCTTTGATGAACACTATGAAGAGAATACCCCAAAAATAAAGTCTCCTTGCTGTTTTCAAACACTTCTTATAGCCCATTGTTGTTATTGAACAAGCTAACAATCTGCTAGCTGTGACTACTGCTATTTCTATTACTAAACATCCAGTCGCAGTCTCGGGTCACACTACGAGAAGTACCATAAGTAAACTCCCTGTCACACACTAGTCTGAGCCGTATTCCCTCTAGATGCCAGCTTGTTTAATTTTAGCTACTGTAGCTGTTTAGCAAGCTAATAGATCCCAATGTGAAGCTAAGCTAGCAGAGTAGCACCTGCTGAAATGACGTAAACCTAACAAGCTAGTTTTACATAGCCGCAACAAAGGCTAGCAAGACAGCGTTAATAATATATGCCCGCTATTCAACTGCTCGGCCCAAAAACTGGATGACGAGTACCTCTTGACACTTCAAAACATCCACGTTTAGGGACGAAAGCCAGTAGCTTTACCCTTTGATATACACCACCCAAATACTACTTAGCGTTGAGCCCACACTACTGATCGCCACTTCCTTTTCTTGTGATTCGACCAATCACATTGCGCCTAGATTGACAGTAGCCAATGAATAGGGGCCAAAGATATGTCAGCGAATCGGATGCGTACACAGTTATGTTTCCAGTTTAGGGGCTTGTCCACGACACCAAAACACTTTAAGGAGATAATAATAATCTGGGAGGTAGAGGGTGTTGTTTGGACATGCTATTAGTTCAGTTGCAGCCATAAAAATATGCATTTTGAAGTGCTGAAGGTGAATATGTGCAAGCCTGAATGTAACTACAATAAAAAGGGAAAACCCGGACAGTATGGCATTGAATGTTTAAAAACTGCTGGGTAATCCCATGTTTTCTATTTAAACACATTATCCATCTCGAAGGGGAAAATAATAATAAAGAAACTGCTCTCGGGGAAAGAAGAAGGAAGAAGAAGAAAATCAGGGACAGTTAATATTACTATAGGTCATGCTATGTCAATAAAACTTTTTTTAATCTCTAACTATAGTTATTCCATATACTTCAGGCTCTACGTTGCTCGAGTAGCTCTTGCAGAGTGTCAGTACTGATTCCTGTTACTTTTGTTACTCTGGGCAACTTTAAAAATTGTGGTTAAAGCAGTAACCACTCGTTTTACAGTCCATTTGCTTGGTCTTTGCCATTAGATACCTAAAGCAATTTTCTGGCTTTTGTTTGTATTCAATAAGAAGTGCTTTGTGTGATATGATAATATCAAGTCTTTTATTAATGTATTACTTGTTTCTTGTTAGTTATGTCAATGTTTTTTTAATCTGATCAGTCCTGTTTGTGCTGCTCGTTACTCCATTTTAATAATTGTGCAATTTTTTTCAGTGTCTTAAATCCCTCGCAACTTTAGCTTTCTTTTAACCTGCTTTTAAATTTTCTATTATCTTTGATTATTTTCTGTAAATCACTTTGCGACTGCTGTTTTTGGAACACGCGTCATAAATACTGGCTAGTTACTTTAGCGGGTCAGTACTGGGTCAGTATTTGTGCTTTAATATTTCGTTCATAGTGTAGTGGTTTAAAACTCTTATCACATATCAACTGCCATTATGCAAGTTTAAAAAAATAACATCCTTCCTCAAAGTGACGCTGAAAAACTTGTTTATGCGTTCATTACTTCTAGGCTGGATTGTAATTCATTACAAGAGTACTGACAAGGATTAGAAAGAAAGAACATATTTCTCACACACTGACTTTTTTCACTGGCTCCCTGTTAAATCCAGAATTGAATTAAAAATTTGTCCCCTCACATACAAGGTCTTGAATAACCTGGCTCCATCTTATCTTAAAGACCTCATAGTACCGTATCACCCTCTGTGCTTTCAGACTGGTGGCTTACTTCTTGTTCTGTTTGAAAGTAGAATGGGAGGGAGAGCCTTCAGCTTTCAGACTCCTCTATTTTGGAACCACCTCCCAGACAGACGCTATCTCTACTTTTAAGATTAGGCTTAAAACTTTTCTTTTTGATTAAGCATATAGTTAGGGCTGGATCAGGTGACCTTCCCTTAGTTAGATAAGATGAACCTTTATTAGTCCCACATGTCCTGCAAAAGGTAGGCAGCTGGGAGCTTCCAATGATGCACTGTATTTCTTCTTCACTTACGGTGTGTTTATACACCACTTTGTATTTGATAATTATTCTCTGCCTCTCTTCCACAGTATCTTTTGTGCCGTCTCCCTCCCCTCACACCCAACTGGTCGCCGCAAATGAGCCTGGTTCTGGTGGAGGTCTCTCCCTGTAAAAGGAAGTTTTTCCTTCCCACAGTCACCAAAGTGCTTGCTCACAGAAGAGTCTGATTGCTGAAATTTTCTCTCCATTGTTTTACGATCTTTACTTTACAAGTGCCATGAGGTGACTGTTTTCGTGATTTGGCACTACATAAATAACACTGAACTGAATCAAGCACATTTACAAGTAAAAGGTTTTTGGTTCAATTCCAGCTGGAGAAACAAATCCCCTTTGCAGGGCATCTGGGGTAAAAACTCTTCCAAATCAAACATGTGGAGCTACCTGCTGTGGTGACCCCTTGTGACAAGGGAGCAGTCAAAAGTAGCCTTTAATTTTCTGGTTGATCAATAGGTTTCATGAAGCTTACAGGCTCAGGTGAAGAATACAAGGCCTGGAATCTGTAGTGCTGGTACATAATAAAGGTGTCAGCAGCTTTAGAATATTAGTTTAAAATTCAAAAGCACTGTGTAAATTCTTATGGATATTATATTAAGTCACTGCCACAAAGTGCGGTCAGTTTGCATCTGGTGCCCTGAATCTGACTCACAGAAAACCTGTACACTAATTCACCCTTTCTGTAAAAACTGCCAAGAGCTCTGACTCAAGCCCTTTACATCCAAGCTACTGGACCTCATTATTTCTAACCTCACTGTTACTCTAAGTAAGTCAGTACAACAGTGGTGGGAAACTAAATTCACATTTGAAAACTGGAGAGATACAGGACTGCGACAGTTTTTCCAGTGTATAAGAACTTTTAAGTCATTCAGATACATAAGCACTCACACCAACAGATGTGGTAATTAATAACTGCATGTTTATTTACAGGCAGTTTTAGTGGTCATTTCAGAGGCAGTTACACAAAAACAGTAATCTGAAAAAAATCACAGTAAACGACACAAGGCAGAGAAAAACAAGATCTTCCAAAAGAAAAAAAAAATCTAAATCATTCAAAATAAACCCAAAGTCATTAGTTTTGAATACTCCCTAGCTATACATAAAAGAAGTGGCTCTATTGTGCAGACACAATCCTCCACAGGCTGCTGAAACTGTGAGAAACTGCACTAAATCTGATAAGACCTTTGTTGAAAACTGAGAGAAACACAAATAGATGCCAAAAAAAACATAAAATGGGGATTTTCTATTCCTGTCTAAATGCATGTTTTGCCAAAGTAGAATATATCAGCTCATGTCCACACTGTGGATGTTACTGAGCCAAAAATGAATAAAACAACAAATGAACAGAGACGTTTGGAGCCCAGCACATGCAAATGTATCATCCAGTCAGCAGTCCATCCCTTTAAAACAATACTTAAAGTGAACTTGACACACACAGTACTGCATGTGTATGACGTACACATGTGCTTGTTCACATTGTAGAGTAGGGTAAAACACTCACACATCCATTGTTTTTGATCAGTTTTCTTCTATGCTAAAAAATAAACCACTGCTTTACAAAACCTTTCAGCTTCAGAGCCCCAAAGCTCTCCTTTCACTCCAAAGCATCCTTCCTGGTGAAATGCTCAGATTCAATGCTATTTAATAATGTGGCTGTACACATCATTTTTAGGACTTTTAATAGACATATAAACAGATTTAAAAAAAAAAAAATCATAATTAGCCCACAAAAATGGACCAGTATTTATTCATGAGTGATTTATGATTTAATCAATATTAGTTTTCTGCACCAAACTATTAATCTCTATAATCTCCTGTTAATAATAATAATAATAATGATAATAATAATTTTCCTTTTTTCCCCATTGAGAAAAAAGTATGGGAATTTAAGTTGTGCAATAAACTAAAAAGGACACGTATTTCCACATAACATAAAATATGCTTTGATGAGTTCTTCCATTAGAAAATGTGCATTTTGTGGCAAATTTGAGGATCAATTAAAAGTATCTATATGTATGCTACATATGAAAACTCCAAGTGCATCCAGAACCACAGACAACAAGGCAGCGCCTCTTCTTTCAGGACACAATGGTGACAATTTAGAGAGGTCCAGCATGAAGCAGGGCCTGATGAACTCATCGCTGCATAGCTCTGATGACCCACTCTGCTGTAGGGTTCACCTGGTAGAGGTCTTTCATATATGTTTCCCCATCTAGGCATCTTTCCTCTTCGAAGACGACAAGAAGAAGAGCAGACGGAGAGAAACATTAAACACATGGACAGCATGTACTGTCACGACTTAAAATGGCTATTTGTGCCATAGAAGCTGGTTTATGAGCATTGTAGTGTATGTTTTTAGTTTACACATGTAGTTTTATGGGAGCATGACTCACTGATGTTTCCGCCGATCTCATAGAGACACAAATCATCTTTTTTTACTGCCAATGAGCTGGAAGGATGAGAGAGATGAGAGATGTAGTCAGAGGACATGCGGGGATGTGAGAGCTTCTCTGTTTGCACTGTTGTTAATATACACGTTACCTGTCTTGGCTCAGGAAGCGTGTTAACACATCACAAGCCTGCAAGTCTTCGGTAAGTTGAACTGCCATAGAAATTTTACTGAACTGTGGTGCGTGGACTCTGATAATCCCCTGGGAGGTCTCCTGCTTGTACACAGAGTCAGAGAAGAGAAACAGACTGTCAATTACATCAGATGTAAACACTTTAATAAAATAAGGTCATCTAAATCACTCTTCTAAATAACCCAGGTACTTACTTAAAACCTGGACTAATGACAGCTCAAGAATGTAGACTTAAAAAAAATTGTGGCTCCTCTGTTTAATAAACTACAGTCAAGGTTTAGATTCACATCACTAAAGTTATTCATCCACTAAGAATCTGTCAAGAGGAACAGATCCATTTTAACACAAGACTGCACAAAAGAAAGAACTGCCTAGAATCCCTTCCATTGCTGATTAACCAATCACTCTTGTCAGACACCCGTGAGGAAAAGAGGCCGACAGCTAATCAGGAGGATTGTGTGAGCTGCACAACGGCTCCTGTATAAATGATTTAAAAATTCAGTCATCATGATCTTCATTGTGCTTTTATACAGCAACACTAGATGTCACCATTTCTCGAACTGACTAAAAATACAGTTAAATCTGTAGCCATCATAGGCAGACTGACTTGTGTGCTTTTTGTGATTTAAAAGTAAATTATATTCAACTACACTAAATCTGTCATACATCGTCCTTATGCAAAGAAACCCTTTGTCTGCTCTGACACCTCTACTGATAAACAAGATGTACACGGCCACCAGGTTAATGACTCTAGTCCTGTCATTTCATTGTATTACATAATACAGTATGTTTATAATTTATAGATTTCTAATAGGATATTTAAAAAAGTATCTCAGTGAAGCCAGGAAATTAAAACTCTTACCTCAGGGATAGTTTTCTCAGACGGTCTTTCAATGGCTATCTTCTTCAGCAGCTTCCGTACAGCTCTCTCTTTTTGCTTCCTCTGACTTTCCATGTTTTGGTGCCTGACCTGATTCATAATGAACTTGGGGATCTGGATAAGACAGGCACATCACAGAGATATACTCCATTAAAACCAAAAAATAATGGTGGTTAGTGAGTAACTAAGTTTAACCACACACAAATGACACACATGCACAGCTTTAATGCTAAGATTTTTTTTTTCTTACAGTCCACAGGAGATTTTGATATCTGATCAGCAGACGGACAATGTTGGCTGTGCTGGTTGCCATGGAGAACTCCTGTTGTTCTGTAACCTTGGACCGAAAGCCTTTAAACATGAAGATGTTGGGCGCCATGACGACAGAGACATTGTTCAAGGTCATTTTATTCTTGGCCTGATTTTCAATGACACGCTGGAAAAACTCCACCAGTGCCTGCAAACACAATTTTTTATTTCACTACAAAAATAGTCACATGTCATAAAGGAATAATATAGGGAACAGAAATGTGATGACTATGAAGCCGAATCTACCTTCAAAGTGTCTCGATTGGCTTCAGGTAGCAAAAGGATGAGCAGGTTTAAAGCCTGTAGCTGCTGCTTCTTTGTGGGGAGATCTGTGAACGCACACAAATACACACAGCATGAGTGTGACACTTTGTTGTCTCACTATGTGTGTATGAAGCACTTGTATTAAACAGGAAACATACTGTTAACAGCAATAAATGCATTGAGGTACTCCACGGTCAGTAGTGGATGGGGTAGCTCCCTGATAAACAGCTTCAAAAGGCTAGCAGCATCGTGCTGTTTCAACTGTTGCCATGAAAATGTCCCATCATAGAAGGAAGACTCAAGATCCTGGCACAGCAACTGGAGTTGGGGCAGACAGAGAGGCTTTATCAACTTCAAATACAATCAACAACACTATTACTTTCACATTTAAAATAGAGAAAGAGGTGATGTCATGGGAAGGAAAAGCTCAGTTTTAAGCCGCGTTCCCACTGGAAGCGACAGTGAAGGACATTTGGTCAATTCAAGCGACCATGGGTGAAATAACTGATGGTGACCCAAGGTAAACTTCTCTCAACTTCCAGGTGAGTAACTGAAGCGACTACCAGTGGAGCGCAGGAAACCAATAACTGATGTATGACCTAATAGTAAATATATTACAGGGTTTCTTAGGCAACCAGAGCCTGGAATGTCTGCAGGTTCTCAGCTGTCAGCTTCAAAGTGATGAATGATGGGTGAAGTGTTTTCAGTGTGGACACAGCTTAAGATGAAGGACAATGTGGTTGGAGACGGTATAGGGAATATATATGCATTGGAAGTTGATGCTTGATTTTATTATGCTTGGCGTTTTTATGAACCTGAGATTTTACATTGTCTCTGTGGGAGGGGCGGTTCTCAACAAAATACTTGAACTAACCTTGACTCTAGTGGCTACTCCAGGGATCCGAAGAAGGCCCTCTGTGTGTAATCCTTCCTCCTCGATATGATTGATAATCTTATGACCAGAGAAAGAAAACAATGTCATTTAAAAACACCACAAAAACAAACAAAGGCAACGAGTTGAGTTTAAATTTTGAGATTTGGAAATATGCTTGAATATACACACATGCAAAAAAACAAACCATGATTAAAATATGTGAATGTCAGTGCGCTCACCTTCTGCAGTATCAATGGCACTTTGGTTCCAGGAAACCGTCTCTGGTCCTGATCCAATAAAGTGGTAAGAGGAACCCCAAACAATCCACTTTCTGCAAAGACAAACAAATAGTGAGTAAAACAAAAGCACAGCACCGCACACAAGCACAGATACCAGCCAGGCACATATACCTTAGCTTCCTGTTTGTATGTGTGTAAATGTATTTATCTGTCGTATCTGAGTGTGTAATTTGTGTAATGAGACATTTCTATTTAGGCTGTGGGGGCCATCTGGTGTGTGTGTGTGTGTGTTTAACCTTTAGTCTTCACTTTCAGGGCCTTGGCTGGCTTGAGGTCTATCCCAGAAGTGTCAAACAGAGCAGTCATCTCCACAAGCACCAGTCTATGCACCTGACAGAACATTACACACAGACACAGATAAACACAATGATGATACTAAACAGTAAGTGAATGTGGAGGCACAGATACACAGATCACTGTGTTACATCATTTTACCTTTTTCATATCCAGAGGAGACAGGTCTCCTATTCGCGTCTGACCCGTTTTATCTCGGAGCAGCTTAAAGTTCTAGGGAGGAGAAATAAAGCTAAAATGACTTCTGACTGTATTTACATTCAGTTTAGTGTAAAAGTGAATTAACTGCCCTATGATGGATACAGAAAAACCTTTTTCTGACATTGTATGATAAGTAGAATGGTTCTGTTATACCAGCTTCAGCCACCAGATGTCACTAAGATTCAGCTCCAACACCATAGACTTTCTGATAATTAACAACACTGTATATAGGGCAAAAATGCTTATCACTTCCAACACTGTATATAGATCAAACAAACAAATTCCAACCAAACTGTAACTCAAAAACAAATCTGATTATAAGGGTCTGCAATCCAACACAGCAAAAAACAACCCTGTGCAAATAGTTTTTTCTGTGCTGCCATATCCATCTTCTGCTCTTTCTGGTAATTACTGACCTGCAACAAATAACAGGAGAGCAATTCGAATTGCTTTGCCACGCTTGCCTGACAATGTAAATGATCAGTGCATCCTCTTTTTGCTCTAAAGCGCCAACACTGTCTATTGCACAAGCACAGACATGTTCAGACAATAAAAAAATTAAGAAACACCGTTAAGGAAGTGACTATGCCCATGACCTTTGTGTCCGTGTAAATTCTCAGGAATGCAGCTCACCGGTAGTTTGTCGTCAGCAGAGTTAGGGCTCGGGGTGACCTTAAAACTTTGGTGGTTGTCCCTGTAACTGAGCGCCTGCTCTGAAAATGCCACTTCAACATTCAGCTCTGTCTCCGTTTCTGTTTACAGACGCACACAATGAAGAAATAAAACTTGTGACCACACATGTAGGGTAGTACAGATGTGTTTATGATAGCTAAGTGCAATTGTATACAAAGAGACAACTGGATGTGTTTTATTGGAGTTTAAGAGCGCAGCGTATTAGTCACTGCAGCACTCATAAAAAACCTATTCTCTGCAGCGTTATCTTCTCTGTTGTGGAGAACTTTGCCAGACTTTATGCTCATTATACAGTCACATATATTATGGTGAACATTACAAAAAAATCCTGCAGAATTGTAAAAAAAGAAAAAAAAGGCACAACTGTACTCTGTTACTTCCTCTTGATTGTTCTCATATCACACAGTGACTCGTGTTAGTTCCCAAATGTGTGTGTGTGTGTGTTGCTAGGCAGATTTTTTTCCTTTTTGGGGGGGGGGGGGGGGGGGTCTCAGTATGTGATTTATGACACTGACTCATATTGTAAGAACGTGTCTGCATGAGTATGCTGCACATACCGGTTGAACCTTTCTGTCCATTCTCACTTCCCTCTTCGGATTTTTGAGGCTCCTCATCCTGCTACACACAGCACAACACACACACAGGCACACACACACACACAAACACACACACAGGCACACAAGTGAACAACACAGCAGTCAACAAGTTTAACAAGTCACAAATTTATAGAAAGCCCTGTTACACATTATCTTTTCTGTTAATTAGTGGACAAAGTCTGTGTGTGAGCGTGCATGAAATAAATATGAGAGGCTCAAACTGTTCAAACAGTTTGGACTAAAAGCAGATTTAAATTTAAACATATTATTTATTAAATGTATTTCTGATTATAAATCTTGATTTCTGTATTTTATTTTATTTTTAATTTATCAATGATAACTCCACTCAACTCTTTAACCTGTACTGAATTTGCAGTGATGTCATAAAATTTTGGATTTGTTTAGGGAACTAGCAAGTGAATACTGCGAGACCTCTACTGAAGTGAAACACAAATTTGTGACCACTTCCTTTGTGGTACGTGAAATAACAGAACACTGAATGTGTTTATTTTCATGGACATCGAGTTAATTATAACTAAAAGGGAAAACCTCATAAATGTCATTGTCAATTCCCTTTTGATTTTTCCAAAGGGCACTGACAATGCTTAGAGGATCTACATAGTCAAGCATAGCGGAGTGACTCAGGCATAGGTCTATGCAAGTCAGTCAAAAGTCTGCGACCCTGGTATGTGTCTCTTTTCAACCAAAAATGGTCATCAACAACTCTAAAGTATAACGTCACTTGAAACTTCAAAACAAATTTGCTATGAGTGTACTTTGCGTTTATGGTTATTATGCATGCCGGGTTCTGATTAGTTCTTTATACTTGAATTTGTTGTTTAGGTTGTAAAGTTGGCAGCATTACTCTGTTCTTGTCTTTTTGTTTTTGCTGTGTTTTAAAGAACAGTAAAAAGAGTTGCTTGAACCCCGTCAAAATTGGTTGTTCATCTAGTTTATCTGCTTTGGCGCCGACCCCGGTGTATGGTACAGCAATCCAAATGCTGAATGTTGCATTGAACACTTAATGTCCTCAATAGTTGTCATTTGAGCTGTGTAGCAGAAAGATTAGGAACAATTTTCCACCAGCAGGAGTGAAGATAAGTTACCAGCAATGATAGTGATGCTAACGCTAGCTAGCATCACTTGCTTAGCTTGATTTAAGACTGCGCTACCCTGTTAAAACTCACAAATTACACTAGTAAGAATGCAGTGTGCTGAGTGTGCCACATGGAGAGCGTACTAGCAGAAGTATCTAAATTAAGATACAGTCGTAGCCTAGAAAGTACCCCGCTGTAAAACCACATCTTGTTATCCACACTATATTTATTATGCATATGTTAAAAAAAAAAAAAAAAGTGTACAGCCTAAAATTGGATCATCACTGTCCAGATGGCAGCAAGGTGTGGTTGCGAGTTGTCTTTTGTTTTGGGCTCTATGCAGACACCTCATCTCATCCATATGCTCAGGTGCCAGTGATGATCTGGGGAGTTTCAATTACTCACTTCAGAGCTTCCTGGTCTTGGGCTGTGCACATGCCACACCAGCTTGTGATGTTTCCTCTTAAGATGCTCTTTATATTGCCACTACAGCTCACTGTGTTGAGCATTACAAAGGGCTCCAGGAGCAGGGTTTGTTTCTGGCCTGGACAAAAACCTGTGTGTCATTTCCCCTTGGTAACCCTCCCCCTGCTTTCCTCTCTATTCTCTACTGTCTTTGACCAATAAATAATAAAAATGCTAACAAAATTATCCAATAAGAAAGAATCATATATAGTATACTTACTGCTGCTCTTTACAAGCTAACAAGAACTTTACTGTCTTTTGCCAGGCTAAGCTAAATCAACCATTGCTCTAATTTTGTGATCAGGCATTAGAATGGCTACTCACAGCAAGAAAGCACGAGCGTCTCACTGGGGTTTGACCGACTGTAACATGCTCAGTTTGAACTTCAGCAGGTTGTCTTAAGCATGTTTACATATCTAAATGCATGGAGTCCCTGCCATGTGATTGGCTGATTAGATATCTGTGTTAATGAGCAGTTAAAAAGGTGTACCTTACAATGTGGCTGGTGAGCTGGCAGTTTATGTCAAGTATTTATCTGCTAACCTTATCAGGGGGTCGGAATATATCTCGAACATTAGGAAGTTGTTGCCGGTTACGTCGCCTTAAGGTCTGCTGCACTGATGCCACGCGACGTTCTACGGCCGCCGCCTGAGTCCTGGTGAGCGTGGAAAGGAAAACTGCACTGTCTTCTTCCTGTCAATAAATACATTAAGATCAAACACAAACTTAAATCTATTTGTTGTTTTCACACAATAATGTTTTACATTAGTCCATCTTTTTTCTCACGTACGTTTATTTGTATAAGAAAGCTTCAAATGTGACAAAGAGTCAATGTTTATTCAAGATCTGACTGAAAATATGGAACTGATTAACTGTACCTGGACTAGCTTCTTATTAATTCAATAAAAGATATATAATTGTCACCTGATCCTGATCCGCTGTGATTGAATGATCGACAAGCTGTGCTAGACCTGCTTCTGCAAGCCACGCCTCCTCCTGCTCACCCTCTGAAAGAGACAAACAGAATGGGCAATACTGAGAAGGGAAGATGATGGGCAGTTCCCTACTTGGTTGCTGAGATGGTGCGGCGTTACTTAAACAAGTCTACAGGTGCAGGAAAGGGAAAGGAGTGACCACATACACAAATGGCTTACATATTCTAACAGGAAGAGCGTGTTTACGCTAGAAAACAATAGTCTTCACACACTAAAGGCTAAATATGACTGAAGAAATGCATAGGAAGTGCATTCCTACTGTGCAAGGCAACACAGAGCCAGTATCCACAAGTCTGAGCTGGCCCAGCAGCGGTGTGTGATAAACAGCTGGTACTTACGTCCCACATGAAACTACTTCAAAACGAGACACTTAATGTGTCTCCAAACTGTTTAAACAGAGATGCGAATGACGGCAAACGAGCAGAAAATGAGTATAAACATCAGGGTCTGAGGGAGACCTACGAAGTGTTACATAAAGAGATGAATGAAAAGACTGAGCTTTCAGTGAGGAATTCCTCTTCCAGTGTAGAAACAGAACTTTTACATTAGAATTTGTTTGCGTCTGGAACAACACATATGTCCAAATAAGTCTACGATCTAAATTTCGCCTTTATCCTTTAAGGCGTATCTCACCTTCAGGAATTTTCTGCGGTTCCTCCTCTTGAACTTCTCCCTCTCCCCTCTCTCCTGCGCTGCCCGAGGATGAAATATTCTCCACCTCCTTCCAGTAGTCGTCCATCTGCAGCTCGTCCAAAGAGTCCTTCAAAATGAGCAGACGCGCAGAAAAATGAGGTTTTAAGCTTGCAGTTTCAGATTCTCTGCCCCGTTTCAGCGATTAATAATTCATTTCAACGATCTTCCAGATATGATCCACAAAGATAATGAAGTAGACAGGTCTCTCAACTGGTCTCAACAAGTCTAGATGGTGGCAGCAACTGGCTGCGCCAACTGTCTGCTCTCACATAACACACATACCAAACACACACACACACACACACACACACACACACACACACACACACTTTTCATAAAGTGTATAAGAATTAAAGCAAACCCAAGAGCTTGCATACTGTGTCACGCCCAGCGCAACTAAGAGAGGGTCAAAATACTGTACATCCTACCAGAGAGCTGTAAAATACTAAAAAAAAATCCTATACAGCGGAAAAATGTTGGAATGAAATGAAGTATTTGCCCCAACAGACTGAAAGTGAACAAAATCTGCTGGCTACCTGAGAGTTGTAGCGCTGACATGCGGGCGATGGTCTGGACCTGGAATTGTGGCTGTGCCTGGGGCTGTGGCTGTGGCTGGAGACAGTCTTGGGGCTGGATCCAAGCTTGGGGCTGGAGGAATGCTGGATTGCAGAATTTTGACTGGGTAGTGACATTGGCTCCGTGCTGCTGGTTTCTGTGCTGCCGGTGGTAGAAGAAGCAGAAGTGCCATATCTGTCTCCTTGTTGTCCATTCTGGCTGTGTTGCAGGGTGTACTGGCCTGTTTTGCGGCTAGAGACACATACAGACAAGAGCAGGGAGAGGTACGTGAAACAGGTACATAATGGACAGAAGTTATAAATTGAGTCATTGGAGTTCACACACTTAGCTGGATATAGCTGCGTAAGGCATTGTTTTGCTTATTTTGAAATGCTGATTTGTTAAGATTTTTATTTTTTGTGTACCATTGAAATATCAGTGTCTGTGATGCAGAGTAGCAAAAGAGGATCCAAATAAACTAAACAAATAATAAGGCAAGCCAGCAAAATGTGTCATCTTGCTATCATAGTGGTCATGATGTAAGAAGGGGCAACTAGGTTTGTCTTGTAGCTGTGTACTTTGGACTTACTAGTGACAGATGCCTTCTACCAGCACCTGTTGGAAACATGCTCTGTAAGTACACAGGTGTGTATGCGCTGATATTTCCTGTACCTTTAATGACATAAAAAGAGGGCGATACGGTAACTTTGGACACACTGGTCAAAGGCTCCAACTTAAGTTGATCTAGTAGCAAGGTCGTTTCCTAATCAGTCAGCTAATGATGCCAGCATTTGCTTGGAATAAAAATAGCACATCTCGCAGACCTTGGACTTTCCTTTGCTATACAAACACTGCAAACAAAGTTTGTCATAAGGCAAATTAGTGTGGCTTAGCCTTGGTTAGTTGAGATGGTGTAAATGGATAATACTTGCTAGAAATATCCTACTGATATATCAAGTACATTACTCTAGATATAAAATTTATCTGAACATATCTTTTCACCTTCCACATACAGTATTTCAATATCAATACTGCGTGTCATTACATCTTCCTGCTCCAATAATATATGTTTAGTCCTCGTCTATGTGCGCTCTCTGTTTCTCCAAACCCCTCAAGCCTCTCTCTTATCCTGGTTCTGCTTGAGGTCTCTTCCTCTTAAAAAAGGAGATTTTCCTTCCCATTGTCACCAAGTGCTCGGTTTTAGAGGGTTGTCTGATTGTGACAGTTTTCCCTCTAGTTTTGTGGGGTCTTTACCTTATGATATAAAGCACCTTGCGGGGACTGGTGCTTTATAAATGTTGCAAATAATCTGATGACATCACAATAGATCAGTGTAGACAGATCAGAGGTAGACTGGCATCAAAATGGGGAAAAATAATATAACCAGGGGTGCACATAAGTGGTCCGCAGGTGCGCATTCGCTGTCAAAATAAAAGACGAGCACCAGATAAGAAGTTGCAATGCGCGTTTGCGTACATAAGATTTTTTGGAGGAGGACAGACATTTGTTTAGAACTCTTAAAGATGTCAAAGAAGCAAGCTCCTTTAAGCAATTACTTTGGTGTTCCTCCACCTCCAAAGAAATGTCAGAAGGAGTCTGAACCGCAAAAGAAGCGCGTATTCTCGGAAAAGTGGTTGCAGGAGGTGAGCTGGCTTCAAAGAAATGATGAACGCACAGAGATGTGGTGCAGAATATGCCGTGAAAATCCCACTCTAGCGAACGAAAACAGTGCCTTTTATATGTACGCAAACGCGCGTTGCAACTTCTTATCTGGTGCTCGTCTTTTATTTTGACAGCAAATGCGCACCTGCGGACCACTTATGTGCACCCCTGAATATAACTGTAATACTGGCTAGCTGGCCAGTTAACAATTTTCTAATTCACTACAGTGAGTGCAACCGATTTAAGATGTTCCAGGACTGTTTACTATGAACTTCTTTAAATTTGACCACAACATTAGCAACTAAAATACACTTGCGACCAATAAATGTCATGAAAAATATGAGTTTATACTGACGATAATACAGGCCTAGTGCAGGTCAGTGTACTAAGTTAATACAATTAGTTCATCTGAACAAGAAAGATGAGTTATAAAGATGAGCTACTGTTTATTCATTTTGTTTCCTGGTACACACAGATATCACAGGCACAGCTGTCCCTCCAGTAAAAGTTAGAATCAAACCCAAACCCAGCGAGTGCCAATCACTTTTTTCCCCCTTGGAGTAGAGTCTCTGTTTCAGCTCCCACCACACTGACAAAAGGCCTCTTGTAACGCGTGCATTTTTCTGCTGGATTTGAAAGCACACACTAAAACTGAACATTAACAATATAGAAACTATTCATTTTTATGCTTTTCCTTGCTGATTTTTAATGTTGAATGCAACATTTCTAAATTATTTATTCTGCTTGCGCCCACTAATAAAGACACAATGTTTTCACACCTGCCGTACTACAATTAGTAGCACCTCTGTTACTATATATTGTGTAATTACAACATCCGGGAGAAGAATAAGGGGAAAAAGGGTTAAAAAGCTATTACATCAGCTTATTGAAATGTCCCACAGCATCTGCATGGGTTCTAAACTGTGCCAACAACAGCAGCAAAGCTTTCTTCAATTATAAGATTGATTAAGCATGACAACATTTGTCTCTCTTTCCTTTAAGCAACAAGAGTTATATTGAGCGAGCCACTACACTTGTAGTGCAAGTGAAGCTCCTTAAGGGTCTGTGGTTTCGGTGTCACACATCAATCAAGCTGAAGTGCTGCTTTCAACAAGCTTGTCATTCATCCATCTTTTTGCAAATTATCAGTGTCATCTCATTTACCCAAAAATATAGAGCTGTACACCCATCAGCAGGGCTGTTTAAAACATCGGACGCCACGACAATCAAACTGATTGGAACAGGCCCCAATCAGGAACCACACTACAAGTGTGCAAACACAATATTCCCGTTTCTATTAAAGGGTGCTGTCACGTGGATAATGCACTAATATAGACTTAATGTTTAAAATATATGCTTGAGAATCATTATAAAGCTCTCAAATAACAAAACAATGACTTATTAGGGGTTTGTAAGAGATTACATGTTTAGTCGGTATATACAATATGTTTATAAAGCATTAAGCCACTAATAAATGGGAGCCATTAGGTCAATTTCAATACAGTATTACACAGCAAAAATACCAAAACAAAAAAAGTCCTATATAACTAATATTTAAGTTTATTTTATATTAGAATGATATAAAATCAAAATAACTTCACTTCACTTCACTAAAGCCAACAAAGAAAAGGAGGGAGAAGAAAATCGTGTAAAGTAAAGTTGCCCTTTGTGCAAACAAATGATTTACTTTCAGGTAATGAAGATAAACAGAACACACAAAAAAATGCAAACACGTGCAAATGTACCAACACACGTACATGAACTCTGCACATATTCACACTTGATGACTTTTAACTGAAGATGACCATTTTCTACAAATCTCCAATGAAATGGAGGAAGTGAAAATCAGTTACTCTCAGGGACTAAATGGGATTTTAGACAGAGCAGCACTGAGCTGATGCTCTTTATTAATTAATTTGGAATTATCACCCCAGTATTACCCTGAGGGTTCGTGCTGAGCTAAGGCCACATACCACAGCAGACTTCCTGCAACACTGAGTACAACAGAGCCATAAAAACACAAGGATTTAGCTGGAAGTTCTGTGCGATACCACCGATTTCTCTTTATACTTCATCTGAGGTTTTAATTAAAAGTAAAATAATAATAATAATAATAATTATTATCTCCCAGTTCATGTCCATGTTGCCTTTAAAAGTCCAGGAAATGTGATGCTTTAATTTGTGAGGAAAGACATCAGCGTTTTCTGATGTACCTCAGAAGATGCGATTACCCTAAAAGCAGGCAGAGCTATGAGCTCACCACATGAGTTAATCGTTTACATATGTTGATTCAGAGCTTCAGCATGAACAGTTTGACTAACTCATAAATCAGAGACGAGCAAACAAACACACACACCAAAACATGAACATTACTTTATTGGTGTTCAAATTCATAAAAAGCGTAAAGCAGCATTTGTTTTTTCTTTACAGTACATTAGATTTACAATGGAAAACATGTTTAAGCCAAATGTATGATTATGCGTCAAAGTGTCTAGCGATTAGCTAATTTTAGCAGTGAAAATAATATCCACTAGTTGGTTTGCTGACTGCTTTTGTAAAGACTAAAAAGTAGAAACAAGTACTGAATGAGTTATATGTAGTAAGATTTAAAATTCTGGAGACCTGTGGGAAACTGACTTCCAGTGTAGTCAGTGGATATCCAGGCCAACATTTTCATTTCTGTCCAGGGGTCAGTGTCTTAAACGTGATTGTTTGATAGCATTGTTATTAAAGGCGGACGACAAACAGAAACCAGAGAGTTACGTAACTGTACCAAAAGTCTCATTACCTACAGACTCAACACATTCCTAACCTGTTTACAGGGGTTTTATGATCCCCGGTCAATTTTCCATCAAACCCAGCTGTACTTTGCATTTATTAAACTCTGTGACTTCCCAGTTTCATAGGGTTTCAGAATGAACTGGTTCCTCTGGAGCTACCAGTTTTGTTTTAAGCACTTTTGTGTTTGTTTGAAATACTTTTGATAATTGAGAAGTTAGCGTTACTGTGGTAGATTTCTCAGTTCCTGTGGAAATGTGGCAAACGTCATGTCTGCTGAACACTGGCAAGGTTAAAGTGACACTGTGAGGATCTTGCCAAGCTGGTTATCATTTAGGCATTTGCCTGCATTTTAATAACTGTATCTGACACTCAAACTCAGAATCTGACAAAAATGAACTTCAGATCGTCAACGATCTAATTGGGAAAGACACTCCTGCCACATTTTCCATTTCAATACAATCATGTCATTCATGGAAATGTATTTACGACCTTGTTAAAAATTAACCTAAGCTTGTTGATCACTATGTAACAATCAGGTTAAACCCAAAGTTCAGGTCTGCCTCCTGGTTGTGTCTTCCTACAGTGTTAAAGTCAAGGTCGCAAAGCACACACCAAATTAATGCAAACAAATTTGTTTAAGGCTTTGCATACAACATCACTTTGCTTGCTTATGCACACACACACAAACACACAGTCCGAGAGGCTCAGCAGGCTGCCCTTGCGAGCAAAACAAACACATTCTCACTTTGGCACACGTACAGTACATATACATATTATCTTTGAAGTATATAGAGTGCTGCAGTGGTGTGTATGATTGTTCTCTGTACCTTTTTCCACACGCCTTTTATCAGCTGCTTAGAGCTGCCGACAAAGACAGATTGCGCGAGGCCGTGTGTGTGCGCGTGGACTTAAAACAGCCTATAAAAATCAATCCCATGCTGCGAGCTGCAAACAGCAATGAAAGAAAACAGTGGCACACACAAAGAGCCAGTTCAGCACACATGAGGTGAACATGAGTCAAGATCTGAGGAAGCGAATTTCCCACATGACCAGCATGTCTTTATGAATCACTCCAGTGGCACAAAATGTGATTTGGTGGAGTAAATGTAGCTTTAAATGAATCAAAGCACATGTTATATTTGCAATTTCTAACAATTTATTGCAATTCCATCTGATTTATTCAAGAAGTAACAGCTATTATTATGTTAAAGACATACGATCATATTAAATATGGAGTAAGTTACAGCCTCGGCCTGCAGCATTAAGATGAAGCTAATATTTTAAAGCATTTTTAAAACAATCTTCTACTCTTACTATAAAACACCAAATCTCTACGTGTTTGCCCACCAACTCCTTCCTATACGATCACGAGTTCAGTGACCAAACTTGGCACATGGGTACATCTTAGGTCCTTGAAGGTTCTTATCTATCGCATATATTATGACATCACCACACTGCATAGCAACAACATATCAATAGGCTAAAATGACCCTTTTTTATTTATTTTTTTACCATGTAAGCGTCTCTAACACCTTAAAAAGCATTGTATTACATTATTTGATGATAAAATCTAATTTATATCTAAAAAAAAACTTTAATATTATGATATATATGCAATCACGTTGCCAGGCGACCACTTAAAAGTGGACAAAAATCACTGACCGAACAATACTGTAGCATGTACTTGTATGTGCTGTACTTTGACTTGAGCAGCCATTTTTCTCTTGCACTTTATTTTTACCCATGTTTGGTGTCAGATACAGGGCATGTTTTCACACAGCTGCATTCCTCCAGCTATTGGGATTGACTTTTGACATATTGGGAAATGTTTATTCACTTTCTTGCTGAGAGTGAGATCAAAAAGACAACATGCTCATGTCTGTACATGCTGTAAAGAGAAGCTACATTTATCGAAAATTAAAACCTCTGGCTTGCTTGTAAAATATTAAATCATACTTCAATTTTATTTGTTTAATAGGATAAAAAAACACCTATATGTTGCTTTTGCTTTGAATGTGAAGATATCCCTTTATAAACAACTTAAAAATATATATTTTCCATAATGTACGAAATAAGATTTTAAAGGAGTGCTTGTTTCAAAACTGACTTTGGAAGGGGAAGACAATCAAACTTATTTTTAAGGCTTCAAAACACAAAGTGAACAATGGGCAGCTGAGGAAAAGGGAAGAGGATGACAAGTGTTTGTGTGTCTGTCTCTCTGTGTGTGCGCGTGGGTGTGGTATTCCCATTTAGACCAACAGATGCCAGCTGCTCTTTCTGAAGACAGAGCCTACTCTGTTTCCCGTCTTACACAGTAGCTGGTGTCAGCAATGACCCACTGGTTGAACAAATCATCTTCTTATAGTTCTAATGAATCGACAATATATGACCTATCCATGTCTGTTATAGTATTCCTGATTACTAACTCCTTTGCCATGTGTTTTTCTGTAGGATTCAGTTTTAGCTGCATCTCCTTAATCCTCAGCTCTTCTATTTGTAATGTTGTTTATCCTTACAGGCGCCAGATTTGATCTGACCGATATGTGTTATACAGAACACAGCTGTGTGTTTGCACCCTCTGTGTTGTTGTAATTCATTTTGGCCCGATGTCTTGTAACCTCTCATTTATTTCACTTCCTGTTGTAGTGCTCTGTTGTAGAGCTAAACTGTCTGTTTTGTCACGCTAAACTACTTTTTTTTTTTTTTAAAGCAAACCACCTGACAGAGACACTTTGGGAAGTAGTATTTTATACCAAGTCAAACGAAGCCAAAAGGTGAAGTGCCAAAAATTCCAGTTTCTCAATATGCTACCAGGCTCCAAGAGTGAGTCAGTCCCTACAGACCCCCATAATTCCTGAGATTCTGAGAACTGTACAAGGGATTGAAGCTTTTTAAGTCACTGAATCTGGAACTGGTGCTGTTGATCGAAGGGTCTGTCCTGTCCAAAAAGACTGTGCTCATTGTCTGGGCACTAATTGCTAGGTACATCTATAAATGTGCCTAGCTAATCATGTTAGCTAGCATTAGCTGCTAAATTAACATCCAGTCTCTCAGTCATGTATGGTTTATAAAAAGAAAAAAAGAAAAAAGAAAAAAGAATGATGCATTAGCCACTATGCTAAGGCCATTGCTTCAAGAGTAGTTCAAAAATAATAATGACATCACTTTGGTTACAAACCTCTTTTATATACAATCAATAGTTTATATATGGCAATGGAAAATGTGATATAATAGCGTAAAGTTTCCTTGCTTAGAGGGCCTGAATGTAACAAATAAAGACATCAAATGCAAGACTTGACACATTATGTCTCTCTGGCATTTCCTGATGAGGGGAAACAATGACTACAAAACTAAGCCTCCGCACGTCAACCTAGACAGGATACACATACTCTGCTTGGGAGGTGAGACAAAGGCAGCCTGTAATGTGATGCTGTTTTTCTTTTTTCTTCTAGCTACCTGGCCAAGCCATCTGGAACACGCACACAGATACACACCTACGCACAGGTGTGCGTGTTTGAATCCCAGCTGGGGCTGTTTACTTTTACCAGCCCACAGTTGGTGACGGCAGGTGTTTGCTGATGTAAATGAGCAGACTTCACATCCAGCTCGGCCTGTATGAATCAGCAAATCCGTTATAAATAAAAGAGTAGCTATACAGTTTTTTCCGTAACACCTTAGTTCTCATTCATCGCTACCCCAGCGACAGCACCTCTTGAATTACTGAGTGTCTTCCTCATTGTACAACAGGAGAAGAAGGTTGTCAAACCATTAAATAAAACAATAAGCCAGAAACTTAAGCTATGAAATCCAGACAAGGTGTGACTAAATTCTGCTGCATGAAGAGAACATCAAAACACCAAATCAGATTTTGTGTTTCAGGTGGAGACTGATCACATCGAGTTCTAGATTTGAAAAATCTGTGTAGGAAACAGTGACTCTGCCCTGGAGGTTTGTGGCAGCCAAGCATGTAATTTATCAGTCATACATTTTACTAACCACATGACATCACAGACAATTATCATTCTGGCCTTATATTCCCACTGTTGCATGGCTCCATGGTGTTTTTTTGCCTAACAAGAGAGAGGTCATTGGTTTGATCCTGAGAGGACACGTGTTTCTTTTGGGGTTGCCTCAGGAAGGGCATCCGGCATATATAAAAAAAAAAGAAAAATCTGCCAAGTCAAACATGCTCCCATGTGAATAAGAAAGCAGTTAAATGTAGTTTCTGTATACTCTGTTACAGTTAAATAATGTCTTCAGACACTTTATCAACAAATAATCATGGAGGTTTTAAACTAAAAACCAAAAGCTTTAAAGTGCAGCAACTCAGGCCAAGTATAGAATAACTCAGCTTCTGTATTTTAAGTGTCAGGGATTTTCTGTTTCTGTTTTAAATCACAGAAAGCTGACTGTCTCATATAGATTATTTGTTTTAAGACATCCTTACAGCTGTTATTAATAGAATAATAATAGAAATAATAACAATCTGTGTAATATAACGTGAATTTTTCTGTTTAAGCTGATGGAAACTAGTGAACAGGATTTACCACAGCCCAGAAGTGTGTCACCAAGCACACTGACTAGGGGAAATGGGATATATAAAGTACGAGCTAATTTAATACTTCTGCATTTCAGTCTGGTCACTGCTTATAAAACTAGATCTTCGTAGGGGAAGACTTTTCGTAAAGCTACAGTGCTAAGGAAGAGCTGTGGATAAGGTGTGAAATCTTGGCCAGTGGAAGAAAACCAAGGTGAAACTTGTTATCTGCTGATTAGGAAAAAGCATAACCAAAGGCCAAGGGCGGAGTTAGGCCAGTGGGAACAATAAAAAATGTGAACTGCCTGCAGCGCAGTACACCAAGCCGCTGCTGGGTTCAAGTTAACGCAGTTAACACTCCGTCCACAACTGGAGTTCAAAAAAGAAAATGAGTAAAAATAGCATTATCACCGTGACCTTTGCTCTCTCTCTCTCTCACACACACACACACACTTCTTTTAATGGTGTATAAGGAAGGCATTACAGCTGCACACACTCCCACCTGTATACGGTGTGCTCGGCGTCCGGGACCGGCGGACAGCTGGACTCACACGGTCCAGTTTGCTGCAACAGTTCCGCGTTGCTGTGGTAACCCGTTAAAACCACTCCCTGTGACTCCATCGGCTGCCGGCTCATGTTTCTCCCGCTTTTCTTCTTTCTTCTATTTTACACACGGCTATGACATCCGATCGCTAATCGATAGGTAATCACTTTATCCGTGTATTCCTTCCATCTGTGTGCGGATATGTTGCCGACTCATTCTCACGCTTTACTCTCCTCCTCCTGCTTCTCCTCCTCCTCGTCCTCTCGGCTCCGTGTTATCGTCTTTCTCTAAAACTTGTGTGTTTTCTGAGAGGCAGCGCAGGACAGGGGCTGGATTACACTTACAGACCAGCTCCGGAATTGGCCCAAACCCCGCAGGGCAAAGTTTCAGATGTGACAGCGCACCCAGCTGCTCCAACAGGGTACTGACAGCTTCCTGTACAAGTAAGCTCACGGGTGTTTTTCGAGGCGCCTCCATACATCTTCCCAGTAAACACATTTTTCTCCTTAGATTTGAATTATCATCTATCATACACACACACACACACACACACACACACATATGTATGTGTAATAACAGCTTGTGGGACCATTTTTAAAAAGTTGTAAAGCAGGACAATTAAAACCATGTTTCCTACATTTTGCTCTCTAGAGTAAATTTTATAAAGATGGCAACTTTACATGCATTTCATGTAATGTCAACATAGTTCAATCTAATCTGGCTCCACATTGTGTCTTTTGTCCCGTCTTCCTTCCCTCACCCTCAACCCCTGGCTCCAGATAGCTGACCCTACCTGAGCCTGGTTCTGCTGAAGGTTTCTTCCTGTAAAAGGGGATTTTTTCCTTCCCACTGTTTCCAAGCCCTTGCACATAAGGGGGTCATCTGATTGCTGGTGTTTTTTTTTAGATTATTGTAGCTGTATTACTTCACTTTACAATATAAAGCCCCTTGAGGTGAATGTTGTTGTGGTTTGGCTGTATATGAATAAAACTGAATTGAACTGAATGATGTTAAAATCAACCGTTTGACTACTTTTTACATTTATACTGCTTATATTTTATAACATTTAATGTGAATTAACTAGATTTAACATTTAGTTTTACATTAAAACAATAACATTTAACAATTAGAGTGAGATGTAAAAGGGTTGTCGTGAACATGGTTATAAGTGACCTTAAAAACATTTAAAAAATTAAATAAATTTCAGCCATCTACAACCCGTACAGCTAGTGGGACTTAAATGTATGTTATTTGCTCTACTATTTACAACTTTGATTAGGTGGAAGTCAATGCTCAGTGTTTTTCCACTCTGGATGGATAATGAGCAAAATAAAACTTCCTGCTAGTTTCAGCCATACAGCTTAAGGGTTCTTTATTGTCATCTTACAGTTTTGCAGCTGTTGTTTTGAAATACAGCCTAGGGCTCAAGTTCATGTTCGTGGGCAGCTGCTTTGGCTTTGAAATGAAGTAGCATTTCTAATATGCAGCTTTGCAAATGCTTGACGGTGTTCACACACTGACCCGAGCCTGTATTATATTTATATCCTGCAAGTTTATACTGGCACCCCCAGGAAGATTGCTTGGATCATTTTTGGATAACATAACATTTCTAGTAACCACAAATTCTAAACGATAGCTTTTAATATGTCAATAAGTGAAAAAGCTACTGTTCAATATGCACAACTACAATATAAAAGGTAAACTGACGACTTTTTTTCTGTGTATGCTGTCATATATGCAGTGTATACTACATGGTTATAATTGTATCATATTTCAAAGGCCCAGAGCCAGTCAGAGCTGATCACAGCACATGCACAGCAGGTAAACTACACATCTGTGATCCTAGATTTTGAGCACTCACAGGCAACACACATCACATAGCATGTGACCTATGTTTAAAAATAAAAAGGGTTACACACCTATATGCACATACCGGTGTAGAAACACAAAAACATTACTAATTCCTTACCTGAGCTGGAGGTAGTATATGAATCTGGAGACCATTGTTTTGTTGCCTGATTGAATTCAGTAAAGCTTTGTTTCACAAAGTACAACCTACTCACCATGTGGTGGGAGTTGACAGTAAAACTGACCCACCCACACAGTGAAAAGTGGATTAGCCAGAGAAGTAAATTAGATTTTTGTGCACCTCCCCACCTCTGATGTCATGCCACCACTCAACTCAGTCTCTCCGTGACTTCAGTTTTATTTATCATTCACTTACTTGTTTTTTTCCCTGTATCCCTCACCCTACCTCCACTTTGAGATCACTTTCATTTGGGCCTAGAGTACTGAATGTAGAGGACGACCAAAGGCGGTACAAAGGGCATCTATAACAGTAAATGTTTCAAATAAGTTTTGAAAAAATGACATAAAATTGGTAATTTTGTAATTTTTTACACTCCTAATAGCTCAAATAGTCCAATATCATCACATCTTAAGTTTGCATAAGTTTGGCTGCTTGTGGCAGTTT
Organism: Oreochromis niloticus; assembly: GCF_001858045.2. Classification (NCBI taxonomy): domain Eukaryota; kingdom Metazoa; phylum Chordata; class Actinopteri; order Cichliformes; family Cichlidae; genus Oreochromis; species Oreochromis niloticus. Next base: position 6,022,922 of record NC_031980.2, read on the forward strand.
GGTGTGTTACAAACACTGCTCAGTTATGCCCCTGGTATCTGCTACACTCCTGCAGTAGTATCAGAAAGGGCACCCCCTGCTGTCACTGGAGATCCTTTCTCAGGTAATTAGGTCAAGTGAAGCTCACAATTAAGTACAAACCCTTAATGTAGCTCATCTCCCCATCCCTGAAAGCCCCCTACCCCATCTGCTTCAGTAAGACGAAATGAATCCTGTCTGGACTGCCAGGATGGAAAAAAAAAACAACAACAACAAACAAACCAAACAGCAGTTTTAATATTAGAATTACATCCATAATATCTGCCTACAACAGATTAGCTTCTTGAGCTAATAAACTGAAGATGAAATTAAAGATGAGAAAACCTTAGTTTCCAATTAGTCAACAAAGACAAGCTCTTCTGGAAGTGAACATTGTATTTTTTTTATTATAATCATCTCAAGATCCCAAGCAAATGCTTAACACTCCAGCAAACATGTAAGGAATATGTACAGCAGGAGTCCAAAGGAGAGAAAGGGTACTAATGAGAAACATTATTTAACAAAATATCAAAACAACAATTAATTTGAGATAATTTTGAAAGAATTGAAACAATGATTACAACCCAACTCCCTTCATAAGTAGAAAACAAATTATGAAAAGGAAACATGGTGAATCTTGAAACCTGCAACACAAACAGTGCAATAACTGAGGTCAGAGACGAAGTCAAAGACGATTTGTCTGTGCAAATGGCAAAGACTCATGAGAGCTGTAGTTTGTGTCAGATCATACAGTTAATGTTTGGTTAAATGATGAGATCCAGATCAGTAGAAGGAAACTAACCAACAAGACTTTAATTTGAAACACAGTCTAGTATTTTTTTTTCATAGCTTCATTAAAAGTTATTATATAGAGTGTATTTATTATAATTTATTTGTGACAACGGATGTAGCAGGTTTAAGGGAAAAGGACAGTTACTAGCACATCGCACGGAAGTCATTTTAAAATGTTAACCCTCCCAGAGAGATGAGGTTAAAATATATGAAAACCAGGCAGAATGAATGAACAGGATTTCTCACCTCCTCCTCTTGCTGGTCCTCACATTTTTACTGAGCCCTTCAGCTCTCTAAACATCTTTGAGTACAGGTCTTTCTCTTTGTCCAGGCTGTCTTTATAGCACCTGGAACAAGAAAATGACATGTGAATATCTTCCGAGTGGTTTCACAAATGTTACAAAAGACAGTTACGATCCACTATGAGGAGCACCTTGCTTGTACTGGGCTGTACCTCTTTTTGCCTTGTGTGAGCTTTGTGACATGGTATGATATCCTGTGGGAAGTTGTGGATTCAGATATGCTCTTCTGCACACATTGGCTGAGTAACAACTGGTTATTTGAGTTACTGTTGCCTTTTTAGCAGCTTGTAGCAGTCTGGCCAATGAGGCAGAAAACCACTGCTTACTGTTCATTTTCCCTTTTTTGGATCATTTCCTTGTAAACCCCAGAGATGGCTGTGTGGGAAAATTCCAGTAACTCAGCAGTTCTCAAAATACTCAGATCAGCCTGTCTGGCACCAACAATCATGGTACGTTCACAGTCACCTAAATCACCTTTCTTCCCCATTCTGATGCACAGTTTAAAGTTTAGCAGGTAGTCTTGACCATGTATACATGGCTAAATCCAGTTTCTGCCATGTGATTGACTGATTAGACGTTTGATAGTCCTTAACGAGCTGTTGAAGCAGTTAAACAGTGCACCTAAAAAAGTGGTGGGTGAGTGGAGGCATTAATATAAAATTAATGTAATAGTCACAGTTGTGTGGACAGACAGAGGTCAGGTAGCTGTTACAGTTTCAGCGCACTGCTGTGCATACTGCTGTGCACAGGCCAGGAGAAACAGCTGAAGCAGTATTTATTCTAAAGTCATTAAAATCATCTTACATTGTCACTTTCCTCAGGAGATTGTTGATGTCGCTGTCAAAGGGCTTCTGTGCTTGAGCAGATGTGAGGCAACACTGAGCACTCGCATACTCATGCAGCTCCAGGTAAGCCTAAAAGAAATGTGATTAGTGTATCAAAATGCATCTTTAACCGAGTTATTATGTTGTGGGAAACTTGAAAAACAAAAGCACGAATAAACATGATTTTGCTTCATGTTTTTCGTGTGTCATCAGGAAATGTAACCCTTTTTTATTTTAAACCCCCAGAGACAGTGAGGATTTTTTATCTGACAGTCTGGAAGACAAACAAACAAAAGCCCCGTCCTACCTGTCCGCAGCGGAAGAGAGCCTTTGTGTTGGCAGAGTCTATCTCCAAGGCTTTGTTTCCATATTTCAGGGCTTTGTGCGGTCTTTCCAGACGGAGCTCAGCGAGAGAAATATTCAGGTAGAGAGGAAGCAGAGCCGTCTTGATCCTCTCCTTCTCTGAATCACTCTGTGTTTCCCTGTTTCCCAGCAGCGTCATAGCCTGCAGGCAAAGCAGAGAAATATAATAAAAAACACTTTCACCAAGAACCACTTGGCATGATATTAGCCATCGCAGTAAACAATTAACATACTTCAAAATTTACCTGTTTATAGCGATCTTTGGCATTGTAATATCGGTTCTGGTTGAAGAAACGGTTGCCAAAGCTCCGCAGTGTGTTGACAACTTCAAGAAGTGTGGACAGAGGAACGGTATTCTGCTCCTCCTGAGGAGGAGAACAGAAATCAAAGACTGTTTCTGATCTGTGCTATAAAAGCAAAAAAGTAGAGGGTTTTAAGTATGTGTGGTAAAGATGCAGATCTGTCTGAGGTTGGTAGTACTAAACAGAGCACCTGCAGCCTCCCTACCAGACTCATTGCAATAAAGTCATCCACTTGTCCTGAGTCAAGGTAGTCGAGGATCTGAACCTCATACAGAACCACAGCTGCTGCGGGGATAAATGGAGGGCATCCCATTTCCCCGTAAGCATACTGAGGCTGGAGGAGGAACCGAGAGAACTCTCCTTTCTTCATGGTCAACAGACCCACCTCCAGCCCGGCCAGTGTCACATCTGTTTGAAGAATGACTTTTAAAACTGGTATATTTCAGGCAGGAAAACAAAAAACTCACGGTTCAGCCACAGTAGAGCGTTTCTCACCTCTCCCCAACTTCATCATCCGGGGGTATTTGAGGTTAGTGGTTGTTTCAAAAGGCTGATCAGAATATTCCAGGAAGCCTGAGTAATGGACTTTGTAGAAGTAACACCAGACCATCAGTGATGTAGCAGCTCAACCAGCTCACGCTCACACAATTCACAGGTTATTGCCCTTATTATTGCAAATGTGACCTTCAGGTGACGACTGGGTGCAAGGTTCATGACAATCTGAACACTGTGGCTAGACAAACTAAAAATCCTGACCTCACTTATATGATAATTTACAACTGTAAGAGGCTTTAACAAGAAATGTGTACTCATACATACTCAGTACTGAAGCGTTTTCGGGGACAGGCGGGCCCTCTCCTGGCTGCACCACCTCCTTCAGGATTCCTCCATCTCCTATGATGTCATTCATCCGTGGACGTAGCTGTTCAAAAGGACTCTACGATGGAAAGAAATTAAAAAGACACAATTTATACTCAAACACCGACCGCTGCATTCTTATGTGTGACACAAAGTTGGTATAGATTTGCTACTGAAAAGTATGTGTACTTCAAGGACCAAAAATGTTCATAGTCTGAGTGTAAAAGTGTTTTTGAGTCAAGTGTGATTTCATATGGAATGATTCATGACCTTCACATAACAGAATTGTGCAAATGTCATTAGCACCCTTCATTTTGTTATATTTTGTTTACCAGGAGCAAGAATTTCTCATCATTTTTGAAGTGGTTCCCCAGACTTTATGGAGGTCTTTCAAAGGTTTTCTTTGCTGCTCTGCTATTTTACACATTTTAGTCCAGTCCTTGTCCCTAACTATTTTCAAAGGAATGCTTTCTTATTTGTTTGTTTGTTTAGCCACTTAAAACTGACCAATGAATCTTTCAAGCATAAAAAAGCCTCTAACTCAAGGCATGAAAGTGTTGCATATACACATAACAACTTAACAAAGAACTGATTTTAAATTTTATCTTTATCCTTTGTTACGAGCAGGTAATCACAAGAACACGGCACGGCATAGTTGTTTTCTTTAGTTGGAAAAAAAAGAAGAAGAAGACAAAAACATCCCTGTGTCCTCAAAAAAGAAAAGTTAACAAATGGAGGAAAATAGTGGTAGACCAGGCAAGGGTCACAAAGGGCTGTACACACACACACACACACACACACACTCAAAAAGAGTAAAATAAATACCAATATTAAATGGCATAATAGGCAGCAAATAATGACACAATAAAATAGGCTGGCAGTTTAAAAAAATTAATAAATATAATTCTTAAAAAAAAAAAAAAATCTTACTGCTTTTTAACACACAGCGACAGTGAAAAAACAAAGCGTAGTTGTGGTGGGAGACAAGGCTCTGTCCCATCTAGCTTTTAGTCATTTATGATGAACGAAGACAGCAAGCAGCAGTGTATTTTTTAATAAGCCGTTACACAACTGGAATGAAAATCAGTGACATGGTCTTATGGTCTTAGAGATTAATCCCAGTTTGACATTTTCGGTTCAAATTGTTGTAGGTATGTACAAAGAAATGTCAGGAAGGAAGGAGGCAGAACAGTGAGGCTGTAGGACGTTTTATATATGACAATCGGATTGTGATACATCATACAATACTAGGTGGAAAACACCTTCATTTTTCAGCATGGCAATGATCCCAAACACCCCAAAACACCCACAGTCATGGACTGGCCTCCCCAGAGCCCACGCCTCAACTTTATTGAATCAGTGTGGGCTCATCTTGACAGAGAACAGAATAAAAAGCAGCAAACACCCAAAGAAGAGCTTTGAACGTCCTCCAAGAAGCCTGGAGAACTATTTCTGAAGACTACTTAAAGAAATGAATAGAAAGCTTGGTTGTGTTGTTAAAAAACCTGGCCACACCAAATACTCACTCGTTACAATCGCGCAAACTGTTTTTGCCGTGGATACTGCACGTTTCAATAAATTGCTGCACCTTTTTCTAGCAAAATATGAAGAAAATTTAATAAAAACTTTTGCGCAGCCTTGTGTGTGAGGTATTTAGAGTAAATATTGTTGACACTAATCAGAATTCTCTTGCATGTAAAATCATTGTGTTGCACTGGCAGTGAAGTACATAACGAGCTGACACTTAAGGCTAACGGTGAACTGTACCTAATTTTACCAAGCTAGTTGTGTCATTTCATACCTGGCCACTATTTAAAAATAATAGCCTACATAAAGCATATATGTTTTTTCTAGACTAGCTGTAATATTATATTATAGTGGTTATATTTTTTAGCAAAAATTCAAACTTTGCTAGCATTTGGCCAGTTAGCTGAGCTACCAACTTTCAGGCTCTCTGACACATTTACTTACCGGAGACCTCGTTTCGAGCGGCTCCTCGTCGTTTATTAGCCTCCGCAAACTCGTTATTAACCCGTTCCTTGACATTTACTCGGTGGTATGAGTTAAAACTGTTGTAAACAGCGCTGTTACACAGATAACTCTGTAAAACCAGTTCCCTAGTTTGTTCTGGCGCTCAGGCTTGGGTTAATTACACCACGTGACCTTGACGAGCGGCCCAAACTGTGCGCAGAAGATGGGTCCAGGAAGCGTGTCTGTACAATTTGTCTGCACATTTAGGTGAACCAATGCCAACTATACACGGGGCTGGTATTACCAATACTGAAACTTTTAGCCTATAAATTCAGATTATTTCGGAAGAGCACTGTATCATCATCAGTTTGCAAATTCTGCCCTTAATGACCCTTTTGAACTATTAACTATTTTGAAACTGGGGTCTGTGTTGTTTTAACAGACACAAATCGTCATCCTACTTTAACTGCCCGTTGATATAAAAAAGACACAGACTACAAATAGAGACACAGATAAAAAAAAAAAGAAATAATAAAAATGTCCTTGCTCATAAAACCTTTAATTCAAATTCCAAATAGATTTTAAAAATTGTAAATATAACAAACATTATTTTTGTGTAGATGTGCACTGAGTTTATTTAGACAAAACTGTGTAGCCATAGCTGAGCAACAAATTATATGAGAATATATGTGACAAATTCTTAAGCTTACACTAACATAAGAAATAATGATAATAAAAAAAAAAAACAGACAAAGACTATCTATGCACACATATCAGTCAGTAGATTACAGGTAGTATATAATTCACACTTTTTCCAACTGTGACATCTGCTTAAGCTTGTTTTTAAAGTTTTAAGTGTGTAAAGAAATGATACAAAACTGAAATATAATAAACTGTACGAAAAGGTTAAAAAAGATGTTAAATAGACAAAAGTAGGCCATTTGTACAAAGTGGGATCAGACTATTACTTGAACTGAGCTAAGCTGGTAAGGAAACAAAGTCAGTCTTGTGGTTCTCTTTAGAATATGTACAGTATATATAACTTTATTGACATACTTTAGTTGCTAAGACCAGTAATAACACTTTCAGCAGTGAAATGCTTCATTTTCATCAGAAATTCTGCAGTTCAGCCGGATAGACAAAGTTGCTTCTGAAAAATTTGTAGGCCATGAGCTGTCCTCCAAATATCATCATCACCAGGCCTATACCTGAGGAGAGAAGAGTTAAATCACTGCAAGAGCAGCTGAATCTGCAGGCATGATGGAAGTGAGCTATGGTATGTCTGGATAGAAGAAATGTAATATCTTGAAATAGCTTCGGAGCTCGAAAAACAAAGTGGATATTTTTTGTCTTCTGCAAATGAGATTGGAGACAGACGGAGGCACGGACAGAACAATGAAGGAGTACAAATCTTACCCAGAGCCATCCACCAGTGCTCAGCTGAAGGGAAGTCTGACATCACTGCAAAACACACCAGAATACAATTTAAATTTTGTGACAACACTTACTAACAAACTAATGAATACTGACTGTGACCTTGGGGATAAAGAGAAATATGAAAGCTTTATGCTTGGATAAACTGAATCCAGTTTAGCGGTGGACATTTAAATGAAATAGCGTCCGTGGGTTTATACGCTGAGCTGCAGCCTCTATATCCAGTTACATAACCAGGCCTCCAATCCTATCAGCTGTTCCGCTCAATTGATCCACTCTGTGTTTCTGTGTGTGTGTGTGTGTGTGTGTGTGTGTGTGTGTGTGTGTGTATACCTGCTACAGTCATTGCAATGTGGAGAAGTGTGACAGTTATGGCATAATCCCAAACCCACTCCTCCACAATCCAGGCAAACACCAGTCCTCCCAAAATATAGGTCACTTCTGTGGAAATTACTCCGACTGCAGGAAGAAAGCAAGAAAGTGACACATCACCTTACAGAGCTGCTTTTGCTTTAACAATAAACTGCTATGTCCAGTCGCATGCTACTGTGATAATGCTGAGCCACTATAAAATGACATTTTCAGACTGTTATCAGCACTCCTGATACTGAGCAGGAGCGGCTCAATCTTTTGTTCAGGTCAGGAGATTCCAGAAACAACAACCAATGAAAATCAGAGGCCTGACAGGATGAAGCTGGAGCCAGGGCTGCAGTGCAGTGACACCAGGGATGTCCAGAGAGACATGAGGATGATTGCTGGCTGCAGGCCCAGCAGTCAAATGCTAGATGGGGATATCAACAGGGCGAACAGGCTTAAATGTTTATTTGGAAGATTTGGCACACCGCCTTGCATTAACTAGCAATGTTGCCACCACCTCCGGAGACATGTCTGGAGAAGGTCCCTGTTCCGATACCACGAGGGCCCATCCCAATGCCAGCAACTCAGCGATCGCAGTCTGGTAGCCTCTTAGTTCACACATCAGGAAGGCTACCTGCTTGCATACGCACACACACGTACATACCAGGGTACACTATCAGATTCATGTTCTCTGATTTCTCCAACACCTTTAAAAAAGATGACTCCTATGTAGGTTACTGCAGTGGTGTCCTGGATCATAGATTACTTTACCAGATATTATGAGTAATTCACATTTTTGAGCAGTACTGGAACAACACAGTACACCACAACCTGTTTACTTTCCTCTTTGAGCTGCAAGCTTGAGACTGAAAGTTCACAGCAGTATTTTCTTGGATTAATGAGAAATAAATCATCTTATTTGAAGCTGACCTTTCTCTCCTAAGTAAGCCCATTTAGGAAAAATAACCTTGGTTATTTGGAGAATAATACAAGAAACACGAGGAGTTCTTTCACCGGGGTCAATGGGATTTCCTAAAGTTTCATCCTTAACAACCTAAATATGCAAAAAGGACATGAGAGAAAAAAGGGTTGCATTTTTCTGATTTCAGAATTTTTCTGCTTTCCTATCTTGAGCTTCAATCCACCATCTGCCCGGAGTCTTTCTGTGTGGAGTTCACATGTTCTCCCCATATCTGCATAGGTACTCTCACTTTGTCCAACAGTCCAAAGGTTGTTGAGAACATAACAGGGTCTATAGATAATATGTTGAAGTGCCCTAGTATTGAAATATGCATGGAAAAAATTAAATAAAGTTATGTGTACAGAACACCAGGAACAAAATTAGAGCAAATATAAAAATAAATACATTGGTATTATAACAAGGATTATTTTAATAAAAAGCTAGAGGATAATAAAAATAACACTAAAGGTACATGGACTATATTAAATACTATTATTAGAAATAAACAAACCAAAGCTAATTACCCAGACAATTTCACAGATACGGTTATTACAAAAAGAAACGACTTAACAGGTTTAATGATTTAGTTGTCAGTGTGGGTTCATATCTGGTGAAGGAAATAAAAAAAAATACACTGCCTGGGGAGAACAATGTAGGTGAGAACTGTGGACTAGAAAGTCCAAATTCAATACTTCTGGAAGTTGCAGAGATTATACAAGAAAGAGAGATTATAGCAATGTAAAAATAATTTTTCAACAGATAGTGATGACATTGATATGACTATACTGAAGAAAGTAATTCATGAAATTATGTGTCCAATTACATATATATGTAATTTAGCATTCAGAACAACTAGATCAACATCTATGGTAATGATGGAGTTAGTGTAAAATATAACCGAACAATAGATAATCAAAAATATGCAGTGGGGATATTTATTGACCTGAAAGAGGCTTTTGATACAATTGACGATAAAATATTGTTACAAAAAATGGAAAGATATAATATGAGAGGGGCCAAAAACAACTGGTCAAAAAGTTATTTTGATGACAGACAGCAATTTGTACAAATTGGTCAGTCAAATCTGTGTGCTTGAATATTTTACCTGTGGTGTCCCACAAGGTTCAGTATTGGGTCCCAAATTATTTACTATGGCATCTGTAGAGTGACAAACTTGTGTGCATCTATGCATCGGTATGTATCGGTATGTAAGTATGCATTTATTTATGTATGTGTTTATGTATGTATGCATTTGTATGTAGATATGTATATTGTTACCATTTTGATTAAGAGATTATATGTAAACTTAGGGGCAGGACTGGATAAGCCACTGCTTCTTCCTGCTCACCTTTTGTTCGGGTTTATAGATCATTTTGTTGGGAATTTTTATTTCCATTTTCTGTGTTTGTTTGTTTTTTGAAATTTTAATAATTCAAAAAGAAAGAAAGAAAGAAAGAAAGAAAGAAAGAAAGAAAGAGCCCGTAGGCCTGAATGTGAGTGAGAATAGTTATCTGTCTCTCTGTGTTAGCTGTGTGATAGACTGGCAGTCTATCCAGGGTGTGCTCTGTCTCTCGCCCTATGACAGCTGGGATAGGCTCAAGCCCTTTATATATATATATTTAAACACAAGAATCCACGTCTCCCTCAAATTTGACAGTTTCCTTGTCCCAAGTTCTCAGTTATGTGTGCATTATATGCAGTAATTAAATCAGAGTCACTTTCAGGTGCCCGCTTATTCACAAGTGGTTGCCACAGTGGGTCTTTGAAGTCAGACAATTGTGAGAACAGATGGAATACGCAATGTTTTCTTTTAGATCATATAATCAAAATATGGTTAATGTGTTTTATTTTAAATTAAAACTTATTTATTTATTTATTTTTTAATTAAAATGTAATTATATTTACCCACAAATACTCCCGAATAAGTTGGTAACAAGTCAGGTAAGAAAAAAATAATTAAACTGCAAGTAAATTTAAGTACTTTATAAGTAATTTGAATGAATAATAAATAATTTTTAACTTCTGAAAAACAGGAAAGGAGCTAAATTATACTGCAGGTAATTTTAATTAAGTCATTTTAAATAGTGTGTAATTCCAAGGTAATTCTGTGTAAAAACGAATGACTACTGTCTTTCGATGAATGCTGCAATGTGCCTGAAGATGCTTAATGAGTCTCTCTCTGTTGGGGCAAAAGCAAACAAATATAGAAAGGGCTAGCTCTGTCTATCGGCTGGAGCTGCAGTAGTCATGCAAAAGAAGCTGCTATCAGAACTCCCCCCTCAGCACAGTGTTCTGGTTAGTCAGAGGAGAATTATATACTAAACATGACTCACTGCAGCGCTGAACGTCACAGGAGGTCCTTGCTTCCTTCTTGTGGCTGTCAAGTTACACAGTTCCTCCTCTTTCTGATGAAGTAGTATAATTTTACAATTTCTACAGTCTTGAGCAACTGTTATGAAGCAGTTCCCCCGCAGGGGTTATTAAAGTTTTTCTGATTTCCATTCAGGCTTTAATGCACTAAAAACACTTAAAGAGTACCTATTATAGTCATTTACATCTCTTTCTGTAAAAAAAACAAACAAACAAACAAAACACATTTTACCTTTATAGTTAAATGGAAATAGAAGTAATCTGTTACCAGGAATGTGTAACTATTGAACTAAAGGTACTCGCTGTGGAGGAGAATAGCATATGTCTCATATGTTTTGGATTTAATCTGAAAAGTAACTGATAACCTCAGAGCTGAATAAATTCAGCATTTTGTAAAATACTGGCCTCTGAAATATAGCAGAATGTAAGTAAAATGTTGAAAAATGTTGTGTTCCTCTAGTTTTACTTCACAGCTGTAACTCACCCAGGTATTTGGGGTTCTGCCATGACGGTTGGGCGGTGTAGTCGAACGGAGCCAACAAGCTGTTGATTTCATGAACCCTGAAGACATGAAGCAAGAAAAGATAATGACGTGAGCACGAACAATAACAAGTCTGTTGTAACCTGCTTATCTGACTCTCTTATCCCACTGGGTCTCATTATCGTGTGAGTTTGAGTTTACCTGAGCAGTCCAATGCAGAGACTGACCGCGATGTAGTAGAGAGAGTAGAAGCACACCATGCACATCAACAGATTCTGCAGAACAACCTGAGGAGGGGAGAACAAAGACTAAACTGGTAAAGCTAATGAAGAAGCTATAAAACCTGCTGTGCTCCAAGTTTCCTGTACTGAAAAAATGTCTTTCTGAAGGAGCATAAAGAACAAACAGTAATTTAGATTCTGTGGTGAAATACTACTTATTTATAATGCTGCACCTTACTGGCAGCGTTTTTGCCTCATTTCTAACTGTTTGCGACAGAGAAGGCAGGACAGAAATATCAAGCATTACGGCTTTATTTTCACATTTTTCTGAGAAAACTCATCTGGAGATGTTTACCGGAAAAGACACGGGTTATCTGATATATTGCTTGGCTCCTGAAGCTGACAGAAAATCACTGCTCCTCTCCTCCATCTTCTTCCTACGTGACCCAGAAAACTCCTGACAGCAGACAGTCAATGAGTGCTCCCTAAGGCATCCTTTTATAGATGACTGACTGCAACCTTTTCAGAAAATCAGTTATATAACACCCTAGGAGGGCCGATAACACCCCTCAGGGCTGACAGTTTGGCTTGTCAGACACAGGTAAAACTAATTACATTAAAAACTGGTTCCATTCCAGTCAGGTGTGCCGGTGCCAGCACGACGGCTCGCTGGCTTGCCGGCATACTTTAATGGAATGGGGTCATCGTTAATCTTATTAGTTACTGCTGTGATGCTGTGACAAGTCAAACGTCTGCAGATAAGATGAATAACAACTTTCACTGCACTTTTGGGTAAAATAAACAGGCACTTCTGGTTTCGAAGATAACAGGATACATAATGACGATTCAGGCTGCTCATGTTTTTTTTTGGACTCATTTCTTCATCACTAATGATAAATGTTAGATATCCAATACTTCCCACAGAGAAAAGTGCAGCTTTTTGTAGTTTATGCCCCCAAACTCTGGAACATCCTACCTAAAAATGTTAGAAACTCAAACTCTAGTGATAATGCCAAGAATCTGGGATTTGAGTAGGGTTTTTCATTCAATAGTAATAAATCAATCAAAATCGAGTGAGCAGTGGTGCATTTCATAATACCATCATACAGCTGTACCTACTGCTGAGTTCATCCACATTTAGTAATCTGGCAGATACAAAGAAAATTCCTATTTTCTTCATCAATGTCATACTGCCCTTACTTTCAATTTGATCTTTCTCTGTATTTCGTTCTGCCCCCTGTTTGTAAATATGCACTCATTGCTGTTCTCTGTTGAATGGATCTACATCCAAAATGAAACGGCAGTCTTATGTTGTTCATTACCTCAGATCTCTTTTCTCATTTAAATCTAGTAATTACACCACACAGTTGAATAAGCATTAGATATTCTCCATGTGTACACTAATGTTAGTAGAACTGCTTTCAGGTACTGCGCACCGCTCAAATAGAATGAACTGCAAACAAGCTCTGACAGCTTCAATATCTGATTATTTTTTTATAACTCTTCCAACATTTTCTCAATTCAGCTATTATTTCTTGTCTTTATTTAATCTTTGTTTATTGTTGTTCGACTGTTTCTCTGTTCTGATCGTGTACTTGTGTGATGTGTTTTCATTTTCTCAGGTCTCCCTTGGACAAGACATTGGAAACATTTTGTTTCTGTGACTGGCAGACTGATGTTTTAATATATAAAATGTAAGACATTTGCTGTAATAAGAAAATTGCAGCAGCATGAATGATGCTCTGTTTTTTTCTTAGGATTACTAAACTAACTCTCTAAAAAGCATGTAAATAGGCACCTCAGGCATATACTGTTCTGTACAAAAGTCTCGTGCCACCCCTCATTTCTTTATGTTTTAACAGGAAAGTGGGAGATTGGTTCAGCAATTTATTGAAAAGTGCAAAAAGAAATTGAATTGCTTTAACAGCACTGGCAATGTGTTTGAGATTATTATGCCCTCACTTCCGCTGAGATCATTTCTGATGAGGCTTTGGTGAAAAGTAGATGGATCAACTGAAGGGCCAGATGCATCTCTCAGCTCCTGTTTTTTTGCTAACCCGAAACTGGTTCATCCCTTGAGTTAGGTCCTTTTTTATGCTTAAATGATTCATAGGTCAGTAAGTCACTAAGTGACTTAAGTGGCTCAACAAAAAACAAACAAACAAACAAACAAAAAAGAAAAATATCCATCTGACAATGGTCAAGTACAAGGACTTGACTGAAAATGAAAGGCAGCCAATGTCCAAAGACAGACTTTGAAAGACCTGGAGAACTATTGCTCAACAACACTTTAAAAAATAAAACTTAAAAGCAAGTCTAACTCCCTGGAAGCAGAATATAAAGAAAAGACTTACTGTAAGATGATGTTTTTACATCAGCACAGATACTGTCTATGATTACGTCTCACTGTATATTTCAATCACAGTGTAAGCCTGTCCAAAACCATTAAAGTAGCTGAGCTCATGCTAATACCATCAGAGACAACTAAACACTTTGGCTAGCTGTCTGCTTGCCATCTTATTGCCATCTGTTGCCATTGCGTGCAATAGGTCGGCAGCCTTATGAAATTTCCCCCTTGTGGGACTAATAAAGGTATATCAATCAATCAATCAATCAATCAATCAATCTCCTCATTACAGATTATGTTTTTTTAAAGCATGTCCTAGAAATTAGCTTTGATTTCTAGGAATGCAATCCTACAACCAGATGTGCAGGGCCACATACACTTATGGATTAGAAAATATAACATTATACCAAACCACTGTTAGCTAAATGTTAATTATGTGTGTAAGGAGGTGCTATAATTCAAATGATTGTCAGTAATTGTAATTTTCAGTAAGAAAATTACTACCAAGTTGGCTAAACATTTTGACCCTCCACATGAGGTAGTCTAACTGTATTCTAACCATTTTCTACACACAGTACTAGAGTATGTCCTTACCCAGGTATCACTGGGTGTAGTCTTGAGGGAGATGGGTCCATGGCGTTTTATGAGCGTGACTCCACAGCAGCGACAGCAGTAGTCCAACAACATGAATGGTTGCTGGTCTATATGAGAGAGGCAGCATGTGTATATCCGAGTGTGTGTGAGAGCATGTTGAGGGAAGAAAGGAAGGAGGGCTGGATTAGAAGAAATGAGATTACTACTAAGAAGACTGAGTCAATCCCAAAGTGGATGAAGGCAAACATATACATGTAGTCAGTATAGCTGTGAACACTTACACGTAAGTTAGAGGAAGGCTGTTGATTTTGAGACTTCAGGAAGTGCTTTATGTGGCAGTGTAGTAAACTTAATTTAGTTTATCACTCACAGGCTTTCTTTATTTTTCTATTTGTGTTCAAATAATAATGCCCTTACATTATAAAGGCAAAATGGTTCACTGAATAATAAAATCACTGATGAAAATGACTGACTGCCTCTCCCTGAGGCTGGTCTGGCCAGCGGTTTCTTCCTGTTAAAAGGGAGTTTTTCTTTCCCACTGTCGCCAAGTGCTTGCTCATAGAGGGTCGTGTGATTTTTGGGTTTCTTTCTAATATTGTTGGGTCTTTATAATAGAATATAAATATAACCGTTAAACAACACCTGTTTTGAATGAGTGACTCTTGCTCAGGCTAAATGTGTAAATCATCCTTGAATTCGTTTTTTGGGAGGTGGAGGTTGGGGAGAATATTTAAACTTTTATTCTGCAGACAGTTTGTAATGTGAACACTGGGTGGCAGCATAGCCTCAAATGAACTTAACCAACACACACACACACACACACACACACACACACACACACTGGAAGAGATGATAAGAGACACATGCAAGGGACTGGCAGCAACAGATAAGATGCTGACCATTCATATGTATATATTTGTGCTGTGTGTGTCACAAATCATTTTTCTACATGTCTATTTTTGGCGTAGAGAAGAAAAAGAAAAAAAGAACAGATTGGGAAAATCTGGAGGGGGGACTGGGGGCTGCCAGCTGCTGACCATCCATCATCTGTCATGAACAGAAGCGAGAGTGTCAGACAGGAGACAGAGAAATGACAGCAGCTCCACGTCCTCGTATCCTCCAGAAATTACGCAGGAAACTATATTCAACTCCTCAGCGTCACAACATGCGTATCCCCCTTTGAGTGAGCGGTAAAGCACATGCACGTGCGCCTTTGTGTGGAGTGTGGAGTTGACTTGGCTGCCACGGTAACCTGCATCATTGTAACCATGGTGATGGTGAGCAGGGGAGTAGGAGGGGGGGTTGCATGAAGAGTAAGGTGGGCGTCATAACTAGCTGTCCCTCTGCAAGCAGTTTGTGTGCTGGTACATTTTATTACTCTGAAGCTCTCAGGAAACTTCTCACACTCATCTTTGATTCTCTGCTAAACATTCAGAAATTAGCAGGATGGGAACTGAATATGTGACTGTATTTTACCTTGAAGTTAAGGTGTTTGGATGATTGTACGTTTGTAACTGCAGTAATGAGGCCTAAAAGTCAAAAAAATAGTAATCTCCTCCGCATTGGCAGCTGGGATTAAAAGAACAATCTGTCATTTTGCAAAAACACACCATTTTGCTTCCTGGCAGAACATTTCAGTGAATGACAAATGGCACGCATGCTAAATATGAAGCCACAGCCACCAGCTTTGTTTAGAATGAGGAGGGAGATAACAGTCCACCTACCAGCAAAGCTAAAGCTCACCAGTTAACACATTATTTACATATTGCTTTCACCAGTTAGCAACAGCATTAAAACCACTGACACAGTGATTAAATGACATTGATTATCTTGCATCAGTGGCACCTGTCAAGTGGTGGGGATATATAACACAGCAAGAGAACAGTCAATTCTTTAAACTGATGTGTTGAAAGCAGGAAAAAATGCTCAAGCGTAACAATACGATCGACTTCAACAAGGGCCACATTGTGATGGCTTGACCACTGGGCTGGAGCATCTCCAAAACTTGTCTTGCAGCGTGTGAAGTGATATTTAGTACCTATAAAAAGTGATCTAAGGAAAGACTGGTGAACACTCATCAGGGTCATGAGTGTCCAAGGCTAATGGATGCCTTTGGGAAGAGAAGGCTGGCCTGTGTGCTGATATTTCACAGAAGATGCAGTGTAGCACAAGCTGCTGACAGTCTGAATGCTGGCTGTAGCAGAAAGCTGTCAAAACACACAATACATCACTGGAGAGTATGCTGTTGGTTAGCCACAGACCGATCACAGTGCTGATCCTGAACCTGGTTAACTGCTCAAAATCCTTATAATGTTTATGTGAACATCAGAACAGCACCATGAAGCATCTGAAGAAGACTTCTCCCTCTAAATCATATGTCTCTGTGAAGTCTTTACATAGAGAAGAAATGGTTACAGGTTATGTTGAAGATAAATAGTAAGGAAACATGAACCTGCTATTCATGTGGATGTTGTTTTACTGTCCCAGAAAGTTGATTCTGTTCACCTGGATGTAACACTTACAGTAGAACAAGTTTTGTCACTCATCAGTCTCTTTTCTCCAACCTCATAAACAGTGCATTTGCTTGATCACTGAAACCAGCACCATTCACTAATAATGAGGTCAGTTTCATGATCCTTAATGACCAAAATGTCATGACCAGTGGCCACGGGTACTGCTCACAGAGAGTTGGGAAATGATTTAGATGTCCCCTCATGTGCCCTCCTCTTGGTTCAGACATGGTTGTTCCGTTTTCACACAAATTGCCTCCTTGACTCTCCGCTTAAACCAGCATTCCTCCCTGTCCAGGATGTGTACATCCTCGTGATTGAAAGAGTGGCCACTGGCCTGTAGGTATAAATAGACTGCCAAGTCCTGGCCTGACGAGTTAGTTCTTCTGCGTTGTGCCATTTGCTTCGCCAGAGGTTGTTTGGTTTCCTTGATGTATAAATCACGGCAATCCTCCTGCACTTAACAGCGTACACCTTATTACTCTGTTTGCGTCGGAGGACCGGATCCTCAGGGTGGACCAATTTTGGGGGGTTTAAAAGCCACAGAGGCTCTGTTCTGAGAAGAATATGCATCTCAGCTGTTCCAATACTCCTGACACCTAAGGGATCACTAAACGTTTTCGCTCAGGCAGCAGTTGTCCTTCTTCTCTCCTGAATTGCCTGGGGCTTTCTTTAGGTGCCTTCCCAACGTTAACAAATGCCCAGCTGGGATAACCACATTTACTCAGGGCCTTCTTGATATGTTTTTCTGCTTCCCTGGTCGCTGTATCTGTGTGGATGGTGTTCGCTCTGTGTTGTAGCGTCCTGATGACACCCAGTTTGTGCTCCAAGTGGATGATGAGAGTCAAACCTTAAATACTGATCCGTATGCGTTGTTTTACGGTACACATCAACGTTTAAATGTCCCGGACTACTGATGGAAATCTCACAGTCTAAGAAGGCTAGCTTGTCATTTTTCATATCCTCCCTGGTGAACTTGATGTGTTTTTCCACCGAGTTATCCACAAACCTCAACCAAAGGCTCAGTGGTGTTCCAAGATATGTTAACAGAGCCCTGTTTTCCACATCCTCCATATACAAACTGGCCACACTGGGTGAAACTGCACACGTTTCTGTCTGCAATGGTGCTGGTTTCTGTCATTATGCAAATGTACTGTTTTTAAGGTTGGGCAAACCTGCACTCAGTTGAGACTGAAAAAGTCAGCTGGATGACTGACGAAGCGTTTCTCCCACTAAAAACGCGACGTCCAAATGAATAGAATCAGCTTTCACAGATTTTCTTACCTGGATGATTGAGTTATATGACTGAGACATTATATTACCATGATCCACCCACCCATGTCAAAGGAATTTGACATGGGTTTGGGTTTCTGTTTAGTTTCTTTATTTTGAAAACTGCTTCACTGCCACCCTTGGTTCTGTTTGTTATAGTTTTCCAGCCATGCCTGAGTTAACTGCCTCAGTATATGTACTGATCACAGCTGTTGCCACATTGTCTTTGTAGTGTGCTGTTGAACTTTACAGACATTCCCTGTGTTCCTCATGTTTGACTTATTCTTTACGTTTGCCCTTTGCTTTGCTTTTCTATGACCTTTTTCAACAAAAATTGTTCACATATAACTTGGCGAGCACAATAAAGAGGGGACTTAACGCAATCAAGCAGGCATCACCTTTTAACTTACACAACTGAAAGGATCTACTGCTGAAGTCTTAATTATAGAGACATTATTACTTTTATCACTTATTTCTATGCCTCGGAGAAGAATTGAGGTAGTTGTCAATCATCTTAATCTAACCCTTAGCTGAGAAGTCAATGAGAATATCTATCAACTTGATCTATTCATTTTGACAGTGTGACACTTGTTGCACTGTGTGAGAGACAAAAGCATCATTTCCATGAGTTAAAACTTGTCTTTGACTTTCAGAAAGCCTCACTAGCAATCCATTCATCATTTTCTTAACTGCTTATCCAGTTCAGGGCCATTAGGAGGGGATGGAAGCTATCCCAGCTGTCATAGGGTCAAAGGCCAGGTCCACCCTGGACAAGTCACCAGCCTATCACGCTCACAGGTCAGGGAAATACATAAAAAATTAAAACATGTGACAATGAATCTGTGTTTCAGCCCAGCTCAGCTCAGGCTATCAGTGGTGACATAAGTACAGTAAAACCTTTGAAGCCCAAAGGCATTTTAGATGCATTTCAAGGCATTATGAATTATTAAGCCCGCACTAAAACTAAAACCTCAAAAGGCAAACAACAGGATGTTCTCTTACAAAATGTAACAAACCGTAAAGCTGGTCGCCTTTGCTTGTGATCCAGTCATAACAAATGAAACAGCAGCTCCAGACCTGATATGATACGAGTGTGAAAAATGGGAGCGATGACTCAGTTCAACAGCGTGCTCCTGCAACCAAAGGGACTGTTTACACCACATGAGTGAGCTTAAACAATCTGTGCTGCATCCACCGAGGAACAGAGATGAACATGCTGCGTCTCAGCTTTTTGTCCCTCTCTGTTTTTAAGGTCTCTGAAAATCATTTCAAAGCAGAGCAATAGGGAGGGATACTCATGAGCTCACTTGGGCTCATTGACCTACATGTCAATATGCTCTATGTGGGAGCTGAGAGGCTGTAATATCCATGCTGTGTGTCTGAATAGCACATAACGACACGCAGACGTGTTTTGCATCTTAATTTGTTTAAGATAAACATGCAGCAGGAGGAAAGAGAGGAAAGCATGAACAAATGATCAGTCAATAATGGGGGGAAAGAATCATTAGTGGCTGCTTTAAATCATTTGTCAGCTTGTTTCTTTCTCCTTTAGCCAATCCTCCAATCATGGCATGTGAAATGACCTGTGAATACCATCCTCTGGCTTCCAGCTCCCTCGCTGTCTGTCAATCTTTATTTCATCCTTGCAGATACCCTCATTTAAAATGATAAACAGTAAAAGGAATTTGAAAAATTCTCTGCTGTCCTTCTTTCTTTTCTTCCCTCTACCTCTCCTTCATCAACATTTTCTCTCCGCCCCCTTTTTCCAAATCTCCTCTCCTCTCAATTACATTTTCCCATTAATTATTTAGCTGCAGACTCTCGTCCACAGCTGCTTACAATAAGTGTAACACCAAAAAGTCAACACATTTTGTAAATCACATAATCTCAAGAGGGCTTGTAAACAAGAAGTGTACCGGTAAACAATGTAAGGCTTTGTTTTTCCCCTCTAACTCCCACGCTCTCCCCACGTCTCCTTCTGGTTCTCGCTGCCCCTCTACAGTATGTTTTCCTTTCAGTCCGTTATGCAATGTAAACAGAGCAACTGACTGACCACCGCGTCGGAGATGGCGCTTCATGGATAACTGTGGATATCGCCTGGAGTGTGTATCGGTTTGTATTTCAAGATGAGAGTTTTTGGTATGTTATAGGATCCAGATGTTTCCACAAAAAAATCAGAAAAAGCTGCAAAGCTGCGTGTTTGGGGATTTAAATAGGCCACATCTGTCACTGGGAGTGTGTGTGTGCATGTGGCACAAGAAAACGCTATGAGCTGTCGTTCATAATTAGTGAATTTATGGTTAACTGGGCCCTGTTTAAACTTTTTACTGTTAATAAGCAACTAAACGATAATGTTTACTGACTGGTTAACAAACGGTTTACAAAGACTGTCGGGATGTTATTGTTGATTTGTAACTGCTTACAAAATTTGTAAATGGTTAATAAATACAGTGTAGTGCATTCACATACATCATTTAGATTCTATTTAAGATTAAGATTACACACACTCAAAATCTGGATACCGTACAAAAGTCTTAATGCAACCCCCAATTTGATATATTTTGCTAGGAAATGTGAAATAGATGAAGCAAATTATTGAAATAGGTAAAAACATACTAAAATATAGTATATAAAGCAAATAAGATTTCTATTCTAATAAGCTCAAAGTAAATATTTGCTAAGATAACCTTTATTCTTCAACACAGCCTGAACTCTCTTAGGCAGCTTACTTGTCATTTCTTTAAGTAGCCTCCAGAAATAGTTCTCCAGGCTTCCTGAATGACATTCAAAGCCCTTATTTGGATGTTAACTCCCTTTTGTTTCATTGTCTGTCCCACACTGCTTCAATAATAATGAGGTCCAGGCTCCGGGGAAGCCAATCCATGACCGATTATCTTCTATTGTGGGTTTTTCTACCAGGTATGCTTTTTACTACATTAGCAATGTGTCTGAGATCACTGTAGTGCTGAAAAATGAAGATGTTTTCCAGATGGTATTGCATGGTGGATCAAAACCTGATGGTACTTTTCTGCAGTCATAATTGCATCAATTTTAAAAAGATCCCCAACACCACTGACTGAAATACAGCCCCAAACCACGACAGAGCCTCCACAGTGTTTTATAGATCGAGACACTTAGTGTTGAACTTCTACCCTGACCTCCTCCATACATACCAATTACGATTTGTACCACAAATTTCAAATTTGGATTCATCACTCAGTAACACCTGTGGCCACTGATGCAATGCCCAGTTCCTTTGTAATTTCTCCTTCACTTGTGCAATTTCTTCAAATGTTCCGAGGATTTACTGCACACATTTTTGGCTAATAGTGCATTGAAAATTCCTTTGTTGGTTCAAAAAATATTCTTTTATGTCTGTCAAACTGAGTTATCACTGGCATTCTTTATTTTTTTAAATGCCTAAAGATAAATTTAAAAATGTTTTTTAAAAAACAACAATGGTCGGTACAACTTCAGAAAGCCTGGAGAGCTATTGCTCAAGACTACAAGCAAGTCTACTCCTTAGAAGCAAAATACAGAAGTATAAACAAAATGTGGCTCAAGACTTTAAAACTGTAAAACTTAAAACTTTGGACTTTAAAAAGAACATTTAAGCACAGTAGACATGTCAGGTACTGATGTAGCACTTTTCTTGTGTGAACTGTTGGTGGCTTAAATACTGTGAACTCTTAGACAGCAGTTTGTGTCCTGTTTTGCTTCACTTTTTATTGTTTACTTTTGCTTTGATGGCTCCTAGTTTAACCACCAAACTATTTTGTGAAAGTTGGGTTTAGGAAAGGATTGTGTTTTGGGTTAAGAAGAGACGAGCTGGGAGTAATGCTGTTCTTACAACTGGCACTAAAGACACGGTGTGAGTACCTGGGACACTACCAGCTTTGACTATGCAGCAGTATTCAAGGCTCTGGGTATAAGAACAAACCCACCAATCAGTAGCTCAGAAAATAACACAAACATTTTGTGATCAAGAGGGAGTAAATAATATTCATCAGTCATTAATTACATAATAATTAGTCATTTACACTTGTTATTGGCATGAGTTGGATTGGGGTAAAGATGGTAAGGGTCACATTCAGGGTCAAAAATGACGCCTACATACCAGCACAAAGACTCCTCTGCATGTGTATGTTCAGCTGCTCTTGAGGTTTCATTTCCCACCAACTTAATCTGAGCCATCTGAACAAATAATGGGCTCTCTGTATTTCTTACATTTTCTCTCTCACACACAGACACACACCTACTGCTTATTGTTAAATATCTGCACAAATACCTTACATTCTCTTCTTCAGCTCCACCCAGCTGCTATACTTCCCTGAAACTCTTCCAGCATGTAAACACAGGAAATGACACACATGCCAACATCTGTAACGTTTTTGCTGCTCACTCGCTCTCTCTCTCTCTCTCTCTCTCTCTGTGTGTGTGTGTGTGTGTGTGTAGAAAGAAAAGCTGAGAAGTTGACAAAGACACAGCGCCGAGTGCTGCATCTGGACATCTGATGTCTATTTACATGAAAACCCGGAGAATTAAACGTGCCAGTGCCGCAGTTAGACATAAAAGCATGCTTACTCTTCCTCGGCCTTTTATGGTTACCCAGTTTTCAGACTCCTGCTGCTTACTGTGCCCACAAAGATCTGTAAAACTACTGCAAGCGGATCCATGTTTGTCTTTGCTTAGAAAGCAATGACAATGTCCATCTGTTTCCCCTCAGAAATCAGTCTCGCTTCTTGTCTTCTGCGCCCTACACATGCAAGAAAGTGCCCCGCGTGGAAGCCTGCCTGCTTTCCTTTCGTAAACACGCACACGCCCGAAGCGCACACATGCATATAAAAGTGCTACAGCGCGCGTACAATACATTCACCCCCATCTACCGCTCTCTCTCCCTCTCCCTCCTTCTCTTCCTCTCTCACTCGCTCACACATTCCCACAAGCCTATAGCGCTTTTTGAAGAAATGGTTGGAGCTGCCCCTTCTCTCTGCGAGTCAGCGGAATAAAACGCGCTCTACACTTTTTTTTCGAATTTCGAATTCCGAATTTTCTTTACATGAAACTCCTTCCTTCTCAGACGTTTTTTGTTGTTTTTTGTTGTTTTTTTAAAAAAAAATATTTTTCCTTCTCCCTCTTTTCGCAAATTGAAGTTCGTTTTTCGAAACCAAGGATACCGGGAGTTTTACGCATTACATCGAGCCAGTCGAAGGAAGGGTATCATATCAGCTTCCTTTGCTGTCTTTTCTCACAAATAAAACAGAGTTCTCCGCTGGGGAATTACAACCACTTCGTTTAGGACTTTAAATAGGCAGAAAGGATTTTCCTTCAGTCGTAATTAGCGTGCTTCGCCACCCTCCTTGTCTCGAGCGCGCGTACTCTCCATATGGCGTAAAACGTGCCTCGCGCAGGATAAAGTCATCAGAACTGGCACTTTGAAATATTTCAGTCTCACTTGGCGAACCACAGAAGCCTAACGACCATCGTCGTCTCCGTTAATAAGGAGCTTGGATGTCAGCAAATACTACTGCCGCTTGGGAGTGGAACCGTCTCCTGTCATCTTCATTTTCTCCAGCATGGCATCTCACTGGAAGTAGCCTTCAAAGTGGAAGATGGCTTTTTACTGTCCCTAGGTTATAGCCTAATCCCTTTGCATGCCTAATGGCACACTGACGGTGAAAACTCGGCTTTTGAAAAAAGGTAAGAGCTTAGTTGTGGTTTAAACTCTTCAAGTGGAGATGTATTCAAGCTGACAGTTTTACAGTCTCCCTTTTATTTACATGCATATTTTACAACGCTTAGTGTTAATATTTGAAGAATAAAAAGGTTTAACATCAGCCACAAGCCACTTGAAAGACTGATGAGTGGGGATACGTGACATCTTACTATTATCATTTTTGTGAGCTGTGCTAATCTTTGTGTGGTTTGTTTATTTGCTGTTTTATCTTGGAGGGAATCCTCTGATCATTTTACTGTGCCAAGGCTGAGATGATCCTTTGTTTAGGCCAGCCTGCTGTCTCTTGATTATCATTGGCCAACTGGTAGCCAAGAAAACGTGATGGCATGCATGTAAACCTCCAAAGATGGATTAAAGATCATTAAAGGTCAAACAATTTTAGTGAGCCTATAGTCAGACACCTTCAAGCAATATTAGGAGCACACAAAGATGTAACAATAATATATGACTTTTTTTTATGTCTTTACAAATATTTATGCAATAAACTAACTCAGTGCTGCACAGTGCATGTGCACCAGAGGCTTCTTGTTTCCACATCACACTTGAGTAGGTGGAATACGGACCACGACTGGCTTCTAGTTATGATTTTACAGAGTCGTCTCATCTATACGCACGTTAAACTCGACTTTGAGGTGAACACAGAGAAATGTGATGATTGCCTTTTCGTGGGCACATTTCTAAAGATTCAAAAGAAGAAGAATGTGGAGCACTTTAACAGGAGGTGCGCCGTCACTGGTTTTATTGTGCAGTGTGAATGAAATGATGTTGAATTAAGAGTCAGCCTCACCTTGAGGGCCGTTTGAAGAACTAGGGTAACACACTCAGCCAAATGGCTCATAATAAGACAAATTTAGCTGCCAAACACTTTGCAGAGAACTGGATCTGGGTTTAATTTGGGAATAATTAGGAAGTCGAGTGATGTGTTGGTTAATCCTTCGTCACAGATATCATGCTAACTGGATAATCCTGTTTAAATACCCCCTTTGGTAGGTTAGCAGTTCCTTCAGTTTCTCACTCCAAAGACCTCCCTGATGAAATTATAAGATCTTTTTTGTGTGTGTGGAGAAGAACAAATTCTGGTTTGGGGTTGGAAAAAAAATGTTATTAATCAAACTAAGGAAAGCAACATCACAACTAATGTACAGTATTTCATGTTTGATGCCCCTGGAGTCCAGTTTGTCCACCACTGCTGCAGGGCTGCTGGGGCCAGCTCGCGTCCCAGGATGAGTGTGGGTGACTGACTGACACTCAGAGCTGTGAGGAAGACAGAATGAGTCATTTTAATGGAATCAACAGGGGGCTCACTCCAGTTCATAAACACACAAACACGCATGCTCTTACGCCTGGCATAAGCATCCGATGATTCAATGCAAAACTTAATTCAATTAAGTAGAGAATTCATCACAGGAGGCAATGACACTGATTCAGCGTGAAGGATATGTGCAAAAAAAGATAAAAAAAATAAAAGGAGCATGTATCATCAAAATAATGAGGGAAAAAAAAACAAGATGGTGAAGGGGGTGGATGATTTGACACTCCAGCACTCGCTTCAGAAAATGCACTGCCAAAAGGTCAGTGGGAAAACATAAAGGGACATATTCTCCAGACAGATGACTCACCCCCTGACCATGAGTCTGTAGGAGTATGGCACTACACAAACACTCGTTTCTATGTTTTCCTCTTTTTTTCTCTTCTTCTTTTACTTCTGATAGTCTTATCTGTTCTCTTAAGAGTGCCAATGAAACAGACATAAATCACAGCGGTCCTTTACATTGGAAAGCAGCAGCGCCAGACGCGATAAGGTTAATACGATTCAACAGGGTCTGCACAAAGTCACCTCTAGCTGATTAGACCTCTGCGTGCACAGACTGACTTAACCCACACAGATCACACTCCAGTGTGCTCTGTTGTACTTGTTAGGCTAGGAAACTTACATCATTTAATTTTTTACTACCTTTTGGAGCTTGGTGACTCCCAACCAGGCTTGTTCACTTTAAATTTTCAGCAGTACAATGTTATATTCATGTTGATGAGAAGCGTAAGTGTTGCCAATTACTGCATAACGTATTCTCATCTACAACTTGCGCTGTATTTTTCTGCACTATATCCAATTGTTGTAGAAATGCTACAACAAGCAGAGTATGTGAGCTGACGCTGAAGTGGTTAAAAAAATGATCATGTCACTAGGCAGTTTTTTTCCTTTTCTCACATAATGCTGATCTTGTCAGGGTTCATGTCCTTGTCACTGCTCTTGTTACTTACACCTACTAATTGGCCAAAGTGCCATGTAGCAGGTTCTGAGTTGGACAGCATGAGCCTTTCAAGGTAGGTGAAAAGCAGCAGACAAAAACAAATATTCTGTAGGACGTACACCAGCACAATTTTTTTTTTTAGATCAGCAGCTGATCGAGCAGCTGTGGGGTGTGTCTCTGGAGCTGAGTGTGACCTCTGAACTTTCTGGAAAGGCAACTGGAGAACATGTCAGGAGTGAACAAAGTGGATTACTGAAACATCTGGCTGCATGAAAGAGATTTGCTCCTGGTGTGTATGCAGGGCACAGCATGCATAATCCATGTGTCTTCACTTTCACAGTCGCTAAATGCCTGGTGAAGCAGAGAAGTCATCTGTAAGAAATCACACTAGCTAGTCCATATTACACTTGTACAGTGTTCTATAAAATACTACTCTGTAGTCCTCCCATAGCTAGCATAAAAGATGGTAGTTACTGTGACATCACCCACAAAATGAGTTTCTGAAGCCACATTTTGAAACCTCGACATGAGTGTTTTGGTTTTGTCGCTATCATGGTTGCAAACAATAGGATGTGATGAAGGGGGCAGGTCTGACTGTGAAGCCACATGCTTATTTAGCCAATATGACTTGTGATTGCCAGTTCGGTAGCCAATGAATGGGTGGTTTCATAGCACAGATAATTCTGTTTTTTTGAAACATGGTATCATCAAGATTTATAAAATTGATGTAATTTTTTATTCAAAATGACCCAAAATGTATGATTGAGCCCATAAACATAAGACATTCTCCCACTTAAATAGAACCAGAAATCTTTTTTGCAAACACAGCTATCGCCATTTGGCGGCCTTCAGACACAATGCAAGCTTTTACAATTATAGTCAGTCAGTATTTTGACTGCCAACGTGTTAGTTTTTGGAGCCAAATATTATCTTATATGAATGTGAAGGTGACATTTATACTAGGCAGCTTGATTAGTAAACACCATTCAGAAAATATACGAGTGCAACACACAGAAACACACATATCAGCTATTTAGTGCAAAATTCCACCCACCAAGTGAAGTGTGCAAATTTCTGGGATGGTCTGTACTGCACAGCAAGCCATAATGTTTGACAGACAATCCATTAAAAATGCTCCAACAGGCATAAAGAGCATGCGCACGCACACACACACACACACACACACACACACTGAAGAGGTGCAGTTTAATGACTGGCAGTAGTGGACGAAGCCTAGCAGAAACTAACTGGCTCCAGAGCCCGTGCTGGGACACCTATCAGTCAAGGCAGCCATGAACCTATGTCAGTTATCCAGATGACAAAAACAAAACTTCCCCTCAGTCAGAGTTGTTATGAGTTATGAGGAGGGAATTCATATTTTGCACCCGGCTGTAAATGTGCTTTGTAGATCTGTAATTTTGGACACTGAGAGTCTGTGGAGCCAACCTCAAGTGGAAATTTTGTTATAGCTGTATATCGTTCTTCCACCTCCCGAGGCACCTGTTTGTTAAATTCATAAATTGTGTAAACTGCTAATATGTCGTGTTTCTTCAGACTTCAATCATCCTGTCAAATAAATGGCACCAAACAAGAGTTAATAGCAGAATAATCTGTTTGGCTTTGGCACAGAAGATTTGGCAAATTTTTCATGGGTGCAACCCCCATACTCAACTCTGCTAATGCATTTACAAACAGTGTAAGATTTATCAACAAGAAACATTGTTACAACATTGTTACATCAACCAAACACAACATTTCCTTACTTCTTTGCTAAGTTTATACCCATCTTCATCCAGTCCAAGACGTTTATTGTGTTTTATTAATCTGTTGCTTAGCGCTAATCGACTGATATCTGTGTCTTTTTGTTGCACCTGTAAAGATCGTTGATGCAACCCATCTTTCAAGTGATTTCTGATAAGGGAATTTCACCCTCTCATCCAAATGTACTCAGATAAACCATCATAGCTTGAACATGGAAACAAATGGGTCATGTCACGATGTCGATGTGCATCCTTTATATACAGTCTATGATAACAGCCTATTGACTCTGCTAGAGAGTAGAGGAGGATCTAACATGAATGGGCAGAGCTACGAGAGAAGCAAATAAATTGGCAAGCAGTAAATTCATTCTTATCAAATGAAGTCAGTCTATGAACTTTATATACTCTTTCATGAATTACATTATTGTCACCATTAGCATAGGTGTACAATGAATCTGAAGTGCTTTATTTTGACATGGGAATTTAAAAAAACTACAAAAAAAGCTTGATGGTATAATTGTTTAAGCTTTTTAAGCTAAAAGGACAGAACACAAAGATCTGATTTTGTTCACTTTTTTTTGTTCTTAACTCCTGCAAGTTAATTTCCATCACGCCTGACTCGAGAGCATTAAGTGAACTACATTTTAATATTCTGAATACTTGCAAAACTATTAAAAAGTCATAATTATATTCACTGAATTAAAATAAAACCCCGCTATTAAGTCGTGCTGGTGTGTTGTTTCCATGTTAGACTCTCAGCTCCATGCGATTATGGCAGATGACCTTAACTTCAGCAGCAGGGGGGGGGCTTTGTCTGTCTCTGCATTTAAATTCAGATACAGTTTTCATGGCCTCAGTTAACCTCAGCAGAGAACTTTATGGCATAAACAAAAACAAATGACCCACTATAATTGTAACAGGAGACATGCAACATTGGATGCCAGATTTTCCCTCCCTAGCAAGCTCCATTTTTATCCTCCTGTTCATTCCTCTCTCATTACATCTCTCCTTGCCTCTTTCCTTCGTACTCCATCTGTGTCCGTATTCAAGTTCTTTCTCCATGACATGTCAGTGCACACTTCACTGCAGTGAGTCATTTGAAACAAACTTTCCTCAGCATGCTCAGAGTACAAAAAATTAAAAGTCTCTGGAGTTTGTTAAATGTAGATCAAAGTGTCTCCTGTAGTCTCTTACTCCCTGTCTCTTCCCTCTGGCTGCGTCTCCTTCCAGTCTCACATCTTTACTCTCCCTTCAGCTTCTCAGTTTCTCCTTCTATCCCACCTGCCATGTTCTTGTTCCTTTTCCACGCTGCATCATTTCCTCTCTAATGTGCGGATTTAGAGAAAGCCGGGTTGTAGAGCCTTAGCACAAATCGCATAAACAAGATGTAACTGAAACCTTGAAGGTAGCTGTGGAAAAAAAAGAAATATAGGTCTTAATCTCCCGTTCAGATTTAAAACTCTCCAGCATCCTTTCCCTCTCTCCCCCTCTCAATCAAACCTCTTTCACACAAAGGTAGAGGTGGAAACAACTTAAAGGTCAACAAGTCCAAACTGGCTTAAAATAATGCATGGGGAATGCCCCTGTGTTGATAGTACACATGCTAATGATGCACCTGTCATCCCAGTGCACACAGCTGGCAGTTGCTATGGAAACGTGTCACCTAGCAGCAGCATATAGTTGCTATAGGGACAATAGATCACGTGGCGTCACCTATAGATTAGCTGTTATCGGCATTATCACGCTACAAAAAAAGCACCTCCTCGCCCAGATACAGAACACAATCACGCAGAGGAGGTGTTACAATGTGCCGAGGGAACTCTCTGCCCTGAGAGATGTGATGCATCTATTTAAAACGTCTCCAAATGCTTAAATAACTTCACAGAGAATGAGTTCGCTCCCTGAAAGGGTGAGGCAAATTGCTTTAATATGTTTTCGTGCCTTACCGAGAGGACGCAAAGATAAACCTGCTGCAGCAATTTAGCAATTACTAAGGTGATCACACGAGGCCTGATTTATTATTCATTTCAGACCGATTTAGAAAACTGCCCGGCAAGGCAGCGGACTTGAAACGAAGCAGCAGGTTTTTAGCATGAGTTTTGTGTGTTTCATCACTGTTTAAGCAGCAAGATCACAGTCAGTCTTTAAAATAGAAGAAGGACATGAACTGAATGCATGTGGCGAGCTCGATTACTGAATGCTAACTTTCATCTCTTTTGGTCACTGCACATGGAAAGCCTTTATGTGTCAGAGCCTGAGTGCATTCTCATTAGGCTGCTGGTGTTATCTGTGTGACAGCACTTCTTCTTTTCTGCTCCACTTGCTTTTTTGTTGTTGTTGTTTTTTTTTACTCCAGTCTTGTTGAAACTATGGATGCACTCAGCTTGTTTTCTTTTGTGGTCTTTTCACAGCTGTCAGGAAAAGCATTTTTACCCTCCTCTTGTTTTCGTCAGGCTTTTTTATCCTCTTTCGATCACTCATCACCCCCACTTTGTCCCAGAACAGTTGTTCCCTTTTTTTTTAGTCTTTAACTGCTTTTTTTGTTTCTGTGATGAAAGCATGACTCAGTGTTGCACCTTACATGAACTGATGTAAATAAATATACTCCTTCCTCATTCTTTTTCTGTTCTTGCATTCCTTTTGTCATCTATCCTCTATTTTCTACTCCTAACTCCAACTCTCACTACCCTTCTTCTTTGCCGCCGCCGCCGTCCATCCTTTTTCCTCCTGTTTCGGTAAACCGAGGAAATCTCTCCCGTTGCTCTTGAAACATTTGTGTGGGTTCCTGTTTGACGCACACCGAGGAGCGAAGGGGAGAGAATCGGAGAGAGAGAGAGAGAGAGGCAGAGTGAGGGGGAGCGCAGAAAACCTGAGAAAAGTGGCTGGTTGTGTTTGTCCTTGTGTGATTCACCATCTGTGGTGGAGAGCGCTCTGTTACAGCAGTTTTTTTTTTCAACCAATAAGATGATTGACATGAAAAATACATTAAAATGTGAGAAGGAGAAAAGAGGGTAGGAGGAGAGAACGTCTGGTCTTGTGTGTGATTCACAGTTACTTTGAATACTAAAAGCTTTGTCTGATTTTGAATATTAAATCTGACTTTATTGCTTTCAGATATGCAGAAGAAAAGGAAGGAAGGAAGGAAGGGAGGGAGGGAGGGAGGGATAGAGCGAAACAGGAAAGTGACCGAATAAAATTCAATTAAAATTAGATACAGATTAAAAATAGATCGAAGAGGACAGAGGGTGGGAGGGAAGAGACAGACAAACAAAGAGAACGATAAGATGAGAAAGTAAGCTGGGGTGGAGAAAGAATGAAAGTAGGGGAAAGCAAACATTATTCAGGGTCACAACCAGAATGCATTAGCACGCAGACAGCGGGTGAGAATGGAAGCGAGAGGGGGAGATTTACAGATAGTGCCTTCTTGGAAGAAAAAGGAAGATAGGACGGACACGTGGAAGCGAAAAAAAAGAAAAGGGAAGGTCATGGGTGTGTTATCATTCCCATGCTAAATCTGTGTGATCCTTTATATATACAGACATGCACACATGCCCGCAGGCTGACATACTGTGTACAAACCTGGGAACCAAATAACTTTGTAACACACGACTACATCTAGGAAGCATCACTATGGTCAAAACATGTGGCTATGGTACATAACAGTAAGTACAGAAAGAATTACATCATATGTGTTCTAAGTCAGGAAATGGGTCATTAAAGTATTCTTTATATTCTTCTGAGTATGTCTGTGATCATGAAATAATAAATACATAAGCGAGCATGTCACTCTGATAGTACTCAGAAAGCAGAGAGAGAGGGCCATGCTAAAACTGACATTTCATGACATTTGTCTTATTATAATAAGATGACATCAGCTGGAGCTGTTATTGGTCTATCGTCACACAAAATTGGAAAATTATATCTTGAAAACTGTGGACACTAGACTGCTGACAAACAGGCAAATGGAACTGATTGCATACTCCCTGCCTTTGGGGGTAGAAGTGTTTCAAGTGCACCGCTATTAGTACAATCTGCTCAATGCTTTATACATTTACACTAGACATTTGACCTTGAGTTATTTGCTGGTAAGCTTGTTTGTGAAATGAAAGTTC
Organism: Oreochromis niloticus; assembly: GCF_001858045.2. Taxonomy (NCBI): domain Eukaryota; kingdom Metazoa; phylum Chordata; class Actinopteri; order Cichliformes; family Cichlidae; genus Oreochromis; species Oreochromis niloticus. Next base: position 6,054,760 of record NC_031980.2, read on the forward strand.
ATATTACTAAAGCTACTTTTGACTGCTCCCTTGCCGCAAAGGGTCACCACAGCAGCTAGCTTCCTGAACCATCCCTTAAGGGGATTTGTGTGTGTCTAGCTGGAATCGAACCAAGAGCCATATGCCTGCTAATCAAATGTGTTAACCATTACACCATAAGATAATGGTAGTGTAGTGTAGCTTTATATGATTGTGTTGCACAACGTTAAGATCATCATTCAGCAGTGTCACAGCAGTTGTTTCTCGTGTTTAATGGTTCCAGAGAAAGAGAAAACCAAAATGCAGCTAACTGGGGGAAAGTCCAAAACCCAAAGTGAGGACTCAGCGATGTAAACGGAGTACATAAGGGTCAGGAAAAAAAAGTATGTGATGCAGCATGTGAGAACCCAGCTGAGGTTCAAAGACAACAAAACAAAACAATGAAAGAAAAACAGATTTAACCATTTTTGTTTATTTTTCCATCAATTGTTAACTGAAAAACTGTGTAGAAACTGCTCAATAAACTACAGTCTTATTCAATATTGGAGACAATGAAATATTGGAATGTCCAGTTGCTGCCAAAATGCATCATTTTATGGCTGTTTTTGTGCTCAGGTGGGCTTCTTGGTCCAGAAGACATGAAAAAAGTTCAGCTCTCAAAATGTACTGGTGCAACTGCTAGGTTATCAACACATACAAGTCAAATGTATGATTTTTAAAAAGCCCTGTTTGGGATTATATTCTCATGGACCGTCGCATGCTTCCAGCACAGCTGCTATTTTTAGATCGCTCAATTGGAGTCCAACTTTGTTATGTTGTCGTGGAGAAGCGGCGAGTCAAACCTGTGTGGCCAAAGAAACAAAAAGCAGGTTCTTTTTTTTCTTTCTGTTTTAAGTGCCGAAACATTATGGCAAGAACAGTAGCGCAGGTTCTGGATGTTGTTCTTCAAACGTCAGGATGTTACAGCAGAGCTCTACATTAATAGCTTCACAAATTCACATCGCACAACCTTGTGGGAAAGGCGAGCATGCTCCTGATCCCGCTCTTGACCTTATGTGCTTCCTTCAGGCATGGACACTCTGTCCTCTTCAAGTAAAAAGTGGTGAAAACATTGGGTCTTGCAGGGAGACTTAATTATGAGCAGCAGCAGTGGTCCTCCATACTAAGCATGGGTCAGTTTGAAAGAGAAGTTGATGCTTTTTTTTCTCTGTGCAAGTTTGAGGATTGGAGTTCCTGAAAGCAGTCTGGAGGCGCTTGAGAGGGCAGGATGATCCTCAGAACTTTGATCACACTTCACATAAACTGGGTGATTGACTTACTGATTACCTTTGGGGGCTGCAGTCTGGTAGGAAACCCTATAAACATCACAAATAAAATTAGCAGGAGTGCAAAAGAAAACCAGCGGTTGTTCGCTGCTAATTTTTACAGAGCTCGCTCTGAACTGCTGAGTTGTTTTCATATTTTCATCTGAAATTTGCATTTAAATTCAGTACCAAGGTCACTCAGCAACAAATTCAGTCAGTGTAATCCTCTTCATGCGCAACAGGACAATGCTAATGTTCATGCGAGGTCAGATTAACAGGCATTTAGACCCAATTGAATGCTTTCAAAATAAGCCTGTGTTTGTTTAAGCCCCCTTCCTTTAATAACAATAATAGACGTATGAGCAGCTGGTGAGCCCAGAGACCATGATTCATTCGAATGTTATGACAGAATTGAGGCGATGTATTTTATTAAAATCTATAACAGCTTTTAAAAAAATGCAAATAACGACAGTAGGAAAAACAATAAACATGCAAAAGCAATAAATACAGGATGTGAATCAGAATGAAACACACTACCCAAGACTCAAATCACAAGCCAAGTACGCTTTGGGGATTTGTTTCCTTTACATCCTACAAGCATCCTGCAGGCCTGAATGTACAGCTTCATGTGCATGCACACTTGCACACTTGTGCCCATGATCGTCCCGAAGACTGACAACAAGCAGCGGAAAAAAACATGAGCAGAGCAGGCTGTTGTGCTGTTTGGTGCGCTTACATCTGTATCACTGCTAGGCTCTAAAGAGTATTTCTGGGACTTGGAAAGATGCTAAAACACGCTTTCATCATGACACACTTTCCCCGTTAGCAAAAAAATAAATAAAACATCTTTGAAAAAGTGCATGAGGTGACACATCAGCTTTAAAAGACACAAACAGAGCTGTGATCTGCACGACTGTGGGGGACGCTGTACTACTGACTATTACGTGTCTTACACATCATATATTAGGACTACCTGGGAGACTGTGACTGTGCGGAAACACATGTGCATCTGTGTTTTGATACAGTTGTGTTTTTTCCTCACTGTGACTATACTGTGTGTACCTATGCCAAATACATCTTTTTTTTAGCAGCAGCATCTTGTAATTGTTTGCACCAAGGCCCTAACAATCTCTTAGCAACAAGCTGTAAACCAGTAATGTGGAAGCTGATTAGACAGTAGAATTTAAAAGTCATTAACTCCTAATTTGTGTCTGCAGGTGAAGAATGACTGCAGCGGCAGGTGTGCTAACAGGCTTGGCCAAGCTAAAGCGCCAGGACTCTGCTCGCTCTCAGCATCGGCCCGTACCACCGACATCGCCGGGCCTGGGACACGCCGCCCCCGAGGCCGCTCCTAGGTGATTGTCATGTGCATTCATTTTAACACAGTAGACAGAACTATGAATTAGCCTTTTAAATTGCTACCTCTGCAGGAGGAAAGAGGATATTGTTACAAAAGCTAATGTGTGTTGGTGAAATTGCTTCTGCAGTCTCTGAACATTTGTTTTATTTGTTGCCCATTGCTGTTAAACTGTTGCCTCCAAAAACTCAGTTGTGTTTTCTTTCCATCCTTTCTCATTTAGGAAGAGGAAGAGGCGCACCGATGTCGTAGTGGTGCGAGGTAGACTCCGTCTCTACTCAGCATCTGGGTTTTTCCTCCTCCTGGGACTAATCATCTTGGCCATAGGGATTGGCATGGCGACGCTAGGTTACTGGCCTCACAGTAAAGCCATGCTCGCTGGAGGAGGAACTGGAGTCAAGACAGAAAAGGATGCAGCCAATGCGAGCCACAATGGGCAAGGTGAAGAAGGGTGACTAGAAACCTGCTGGCAAAAGTTTGTCCCACTCATGGCTCATCTGCTCGTTGTTTTGTGGTTTTAGGTACGCCTTCCAGGGAGACTGAGAGCGCTCTGATGCGATTCCTAGAACAGCATCTTCACTCTGAGAGGATGAAGATGCTTGGGCCCTTCACCATGGGCATTGGGATTTTTATTTTCATCTGTGCTAATGCAATACTTCACGAAAACAGAGACAGGGAAACCAAGGTAAGGTTGAAATCATCGCATCAGGATGCGCACAGTTGAAAAACTCAAACACTGTATGGGAAACAGAGAAGTTGGAAGGTTTTTGTGGGTCATGCAACTTTAGTTTTTGCATAATCTGCTTCAAAAGTAGGTTCTTTAATAATATTTCCATCAAATGTTTCTAAATTTAAAAGCCAGAACTTGTAGTTAATATTCCTTTCCTGTCACTGATTCTTGTTTCTGTCCCTCCTCCACTCTCTACAAAATGAAGGGCATGTACACTGCAGTCATCCATATTCATCATCTGTATAACATGCAGATCAGACTTCTCCCAACCTCCTTCCACCTTTAGCTCTGCAATTTTCCCTCTGATCAAATTCCCTCCATTTCCATGCTCTCTTCGTCTCTCCTTTGATTCAATTAGCCCTCTCCTTCTCCCTTCCCTTTACTGGTAATCCTTGTGAGAAACATGTCCCCCAAGGCCACACGGTGCCAACGTGCACAAATTTAAAACTACAGGGAGATAATTTGTTTTAATGAAATGCTTCAAATATTTCCAGGTAATCTAAAATAAATGCTGCTGCTGCTACTGCTGCTAATACGATTCTCATTTGCTGTAGATCATCCATATGAGAGACATGTACTCCACAGTCATCGATATCCACCGCCTCAGGCAGAAAGAGCAAAAGCAACACCAACACCGGAACAGCACCTGTGCGAGAGAAGTCGGAGATTTTCGAGCCTTCGGCTGCGATACTGCCGCACGGTTAGCCAGCAACTCTCTCCTAGCCTTCTCCTCTCGTGCTGGAAGCATTGCCGGAGGAGGGAGAGGTTCTACAGAAGAGGAGGAGGTGTTGTTAGGGGATGAGGAGTATCACAGACGTAGAGAACAGGCTAAGATGGATTGTAACTTTGCAGGGCTATTGGCACCCCTCTATAAGGATCGCCCATTTTGTGGCCCCGGGGTCGGGCTGGTTCATTCGGACTCCATGCGTCACCAGTGGTCAGTGGATGGAGATGGAGAGAGGGGAGGACACCATGCACGCTCTATTGTCTCCTCCTCTATCTCTGCATTTACGCTCCCTGTTATAAAACTCAACAACTGTGTTATTGATGAGCCGGAGATGGAGGCAATAACTGAAGAGGACAGAGGAGGAGAGAGAAGAGAAGGAGAGAGGTCGCAGCCTCTGACCTCCATGGAGTCTCTGGTGGTTCCCGTGGCATCTGTTGCCAAGGCCTCCAAACCACCGGGCCTACACAGGAGTAACTCTGCCTCCTCCTCATCCCGCTGCTCCTCCTTATCCTCGTCCTCCCTCTCCCCTGCTCCCTCCTCTACCTCAGGCTGCTGGCTTTCCCCGGGAGCAGCAAAGAGTGACTTTGGCTCCAACTCCTCTCTGCATATGCTCAACAGCCATTCCAAATCTCTGGACTTGGAGCGCAGGCCGAGCATGCTTAGCGTGAACCCGGAGCAGCGGAAACACCCCAGCTGGCCCCGACTCGACCGCAGCAACAGCAGCCGTAGTAACAGCGGCAGTCGGGGCAGCACCAAAGGCTACAAGCGGCTGGAGGACAGAGAAGAACAAGGAGATCGGCTCTTGGAGGTGTCACAGTCTGTGGCAGCGAGGCGCGACTACAGTAAGCGCGAGAAGCTGCTAATGATATCCAGGTCGCATAATAACCTGAGCTTTGAGCATGATGAGTTTAATAGCAGCACACTGAAGAGAGGCAGCTCTGAGACTCGCTTCTGATCGCACTGAACTAGAGGTTGATGACAGTTCTGTCCTGTTCTGTAAATTGCCCTCCACACAGTATGAATGTACAGCTTGTGCTGGAGGAAACTGACAAGTTTAATGGCTACACTGTGCAGAGAGGAAACTCAAGCAGTTTCAAGAAAGCCTGTTTTTATGAGCAGCAGGTTGTAGAGTAATGGAACAACTTGCACAGTGAAAGAGTTCAGGTCCAATGTCAGTCAGATACAATGGGTCTACTGCATTAGGGTTACATTAGTTGATCTACGACAGTGATTCCTAATCCAGCGTACATCTGCGGTAGGTTAGCCAAGGAGTACATGAAAAGACTAGCTCAGCTGTTACCATTAAATAAAAGAATTAGTGGACCTGAGGAACTTTAGGCAGTGAAGGGAAAACTTCGGATAAGCAAATGTTTACAAAAGATAAAATGGTTAAAAGTGATTAAAAGTGGATAACTCGCTAAGTGTATAGCTAATAGTTGGAACTATTAGCCAAGAGCATGCACAAAGAAATGATGTTATGAGCTAAACAGGATGGATAACAAGCTGAAATACTGTACAGTAGCTAGCTAAATTCATAAATGTTGTCAATTATTTTGCTGATGCTACTAAATTGCCAGCTTTCAGTACTGATTAATCCAATGAAATAACAAGACAAAAGTAGGCTAAAAGAATTTGAATTGTTACCTTAACATAAAAATAAGATTGCTAGCCATATAAATAAATAGGGGAAATTGGTCGTCAGTGAAAATACTGGATAAATGATTAAAATAGTCATCTAATAGTCCTGGACTAATCATTGAGAAATTTGAACATAAAGGGTTTAACCAAATAGTTTTTTCAGTCCAGAGGGGTGAACTACAACGTGAGATTAATGGGTTAGCAAGCTATGTTAAACTAAAAGTCAGAGTATTCTGTGTCATGAACTTTGGTTCATAACTTTTACCTGGATAAATCACCATGGTTACTTATGCTGAACACAAAACTTATTTTGTTTTGTTAGGACAGCTAAAGCAAAGAAAGCCTGACTGGGTTGAACATCCTTTGTAGTGTACTCCTCGGGACTGTTGGGATATGTAAGATGAAAAAGGTTGGATAAATGAAAAAAGCTCATTTGTACTAATGAGCTTGAAAGTCAATATTTGGTATGAGCACCATTATTCATCACACAGCCTGAACTCTTTTAGGCAAGTTTTGTTATTATATCTTTAAGTTGTGTTCAGGAATAGTTCTCCAGGCTCCTTTAGGGGCATTCAAAGATCTTCTTTGGATGTTGGCTGCCTTTTATTGTGCTCTTTGTCAAGATGATCCTGCTCTGTTTCAATAATGTTGATGCCTGGGCTCTGGGGAGGCCAATCCATGACTGATAGTGTTTCATTGTGTATTTTTCCATCCATATATGCTTTAAGCGCACTGCACTGGCAGTGTGTTTGGGGTCATTGTCATGCTGAAAAATTAAGCTGTTGCCAATCAGATGCTTTCCCGAAGGCATTGCATGGTGGATCTAAATCAGATCATACTTTTCTGAATTCTTAAATCAATCAGTGTTGACGAGATCCCCAACTCCACTGGCTGAAATGCAGCCCCAAACCAAAACCCTCAATTGTGTACAGATGGCTGTAGACTTTCACTGTTCTACATGCTGATGACAATTTGAAGCAACACATTTTACATTTGTCTTAACTACTCCGTAAGGCCTGTTACCATTGATTTTTAGTCCAGTTCTTGTATAATTTGGCATACCTCAGCCTTTTTACTCCCCATTTCCCTTTATTAACAATGGCTTCTTGACAGCCACCTTTCCACTGAGATCATTTCAGTCTTCAGTGAACAACAGATGGATCAACTGAAGGGCCAGGTGAATCCCTCAGGTCCTGTGTCAGGTGTTTGCTAATGATCTGACTTTCAGATACTGTTCATCTGTAAATATTTTTTTAGATCTGCCACTTCTTTTGTCTTCCTCTTGTCCAGTTTCCAAGAATCCTTTAAGGATACACTGCACACCATGCTGAGATATGCCGAGTTTCTAGCTAATACTATTAATACTTCTGCACAAATACTATTTTATGCCTGTCAAACTGTGATATCTTTGACATTCCTCATAGACTAAAGGAATGGGAACAAATGATGCGTTTTTGTGACAGGGTGCTAGCGATACAATTTGAAATTGGTTCTTTGCTAAGTTGTTTGTTACGTATGGAAACAACACTGACTACTCCCTTGAGTTAGGTGCCTTTTTTATGCTTAAATTATTCATAGGTCTGTGTTAAGCAGCTTAACTTACAACCAAAAAATAATGGTCAGGTACAAGGACTGGACTAAAAAATAAAAAGCAGCCAATGTCCAAAGAAGAACTTTAAAAGACATTCTTTAAGTCCAGAGAACTATTGCTCATGACCACTTATTAATTACAAAAAATGTCCCCCTCAAGGGATTAATAATGTTTTTATATATTTTATATTCCCCTTGTTATAAGAGCTGTTTAACACCCAAATTTCTCATCCGTGGGATAATAAAGGTTTATTCTAATAAAATACATCACATAAGTCTGCTTAATATCATATTAAGAAATCATTTCTGAAGTTTTACCGTCACTGAGACAATATAACCAGCACTGCTACGTAAGGTTTTATACATATAAATCACCTGTTGCACAAAGGGTCCCGTAAGACAAAGGAATGCCAGTGGGCTCTGCAACAGAGATATAAATCAAATAAAGATAGTAGCCTGGGAAATACAACAAAGAAGTCATGATGTCCTGCAGTGTTACAGTCCATCTCTAAACTAGAAATAAAAACCTCAGTCTATGGCTCTGCGACAGGCATTTCAAGGTTATTTTTACAAGATTAATGTAATGGATATCATTCAGTATATTCAGTCATACAGTTATCTGTCTGTGTACTATCATAAAACTGAGTGTATGAGAAAATCCTGGTTCATCTGGTGCCTCAGCCCCAGTATTTTTTCAGTCAAAACAGAAGGTATATTTATAACAACCATTAGTTATTTCTGATCAACAATCAAAAATAAGTTAATGTTTGTCTATATCTAAAAATCTCTAATTAGGATAACAGATCAAATTTGACTCTTTCTGTATCTGATTTATTATTGAATAAATGTTTGAACCTGTATAAAAAATAGTTCTGAGTATTAGAACAATTGAACCCATATTTATTTATCTTGTGCTGTCTTTATAAAACCAGAGATCTGTTTCATTCAAGTGTTGTTTCCTTTAATTTGATCACATTTCTATGATGGTTTGTTTTGAGGAATTCCTGTTCTTGGATATCTAATTGAGTTGACATGAATTTGCATTCATATTGTTCAATGGTTTTGGTTTGTTAGTGACCTCTGATCCTTCTAAACACTTGTGTAAATCTTTTTAGGAAACTTGTAATGTGTGTAATGAGTAACACACCTTATTTTGAGATCTAACATGATGTACCCTCCCACTCAGTGCCACATGCTGTATGAGTGTTAAAGAGGAACCCCTTTTAAAAGTGCAGAAATCTTTTCAGAGAGCTTTAATGGTCCCCCACAGTCTATGGGTCACTGTCGAATTTTAGCTTCACTAAATAAACTGTATTTTTACTGATATCTGTTTTGTCCTATTGGATGTATTTAAAGCAATTCCAATTATGCATGGATTTACACATAATAGCTCTTCTGTCGCCTTTTTCATGGATTGTGGGAGGCAAAAACGTCTCTTAGGCCAGCACACAAACACACATGTGCACACACACTGTGCACCAACATACCATCTGACCCCCCTCACTTAAGTAAGCTGTCCAAATATACCACTAATTTCCATTCTCTGCTTCTTTCACTCACTCTTTCTCCTTCGCTGCATGCAAAATAACAAACAAAGGTCTGGATGAGTCATCACCAATTATCAGTCTGTGGCTCTGTGGGATAACACACACAAACTTGCGCAACACCCTCGCAAGGACCAAGGACTATTTACATCAGAGCATGCAAACATATTTTTTCTAAAGTGCATCAAGCAAAGCACGCAGACACATGAGCACATGCAAATGTGCATTTACAATGGAATTCAAAAGCAGAAGGATGATGATGATGTCGTTTTAGCCTGAATAAGTCAAAAAGTCAACTAAAGCTAAATCTAAGCTAAGCATCTTGTTGCCGGTTCGCTGCCTGTACCAAAATCTGATCAGATGGACTCAAGAAACCATTTGTCAGTACAACCTATTACATTCTAATAATGTCATTTGAGCTCATTTTAAACTGAACCTGGACAAAGTTCAGGTTACTGTGCATGCTTAGCATTTAAATGACATTCATCAATTATCTTTAATAAATGCCTCAGCTGTTTATTCACAACTAGTAGCTTGCAATTTCAGTCAATAATACCCTTCTGTCTCCTTTCATTTTAGCGGACGTTTCATTATAGCGAATGTTTTTGGTAGCAGATGCCTGTGTCAGTCTGTTTGTAAACACAATACCTCGAAAGGTTTTGAATTAATTCTGATAAAACTTTATAGGGGTGTAGAGTGGGGTCATGTTAACAATCCATTAAAATTTGACTCATATCCACCGAGGTCTTCAAGGTCAACGTAATAATTTATCGGTCAAAAATAGACAAAAAACTGCACGGTGTCAACACGTTAGCTCGTTTAGCTCGGTAATGCGTGAGGGCCCTGCAGCCCCACACACAGGGTGATCCGTGTTAACTCGCTAACGGAGATTTGCCGCGTTAATGCGGTTATGGCGTTAACATCATTTTAACGAGATTAACGCTGACAGCACTAAAATATACTCAAAACTATGTCAGGTATGTTAAAATGAATACAACAGGGCAGATAACAAAATCCTGCACTTTGTGCTTGTTTTTACTGCACTGTAAAATATGTTTAATGAGAACATGTTGGCATGGGGTACAAAATCAATATATACAAAAGACAATGATACTATTCCTTTAAAAGTAAATACAGCCCAGAGAGTCAGCTGCATTGGCAGAGGTCTGCATTCTTGGAGTGCTTCTTGTTTATTGTGTTATTTAGCTATTTTAACTGTTTAACCGCTAACAACGTAGCCATAATTTTCATTACTACTTTCAAACTTCTTATACATAGTTTTTTTTTAGCTATTTCAACTGTTTATTGGGCATATTTGGGTAACACCTTCAACGAGTATTTATATATTTTTTCAATTTTTGACTCTTAATGTTTTCTACTAAAACCCCTCTAGGTTCAATCAATTTTTTGATTATTACATCAATATACATTTTCAACTCATCCATATTAACTTTTTGCTGTACTATCCGTATTGGCATTTATAACTAAAATGTAAATATAGTTTGTCCACCTGAGGGCACTTTGCAATTTCCTTTTTGGCAACACATGTTTGGAAGCCACAAACACAATCAGCTGCTCCTAGAAGAGTTGGGAAGAGCATAAACAAACAAATAAGTTAATATAAACCTACATATAACAAATGTTAAGGAAATCAGTTTCCATTTCGTGTATCTGAAAGACAAAAAAGTATCCCCAAATACTGGTAAATATCTAAATATCGGTTTCGGTATCAGCCTTAAAAGTCCTTTATCGATCAGGCTCTATAGGATTAATTTGCGATTTCTGTTTTTGTCCACTGAGTTGAGTTGATACACCTCGGGACACTTGGCTGTTTCAGCGTAGATATAGCCAGTTAGGTCACATACTGGCTTTGTAATACTGTGGTCCAGTAACCATCCCTAATATTTAGACCTGCATGTCCCTCTTCACCTTACAGTTTAAATAAAAAACAAGTCATGTTTCTCCAAAAGTGGTGTCAACGTAGTGGCATACAGGTAAATCAAACTTCCACTAACTGTGTTTTAGTTGCTAACAGCAACACTTACCTTGCCCCTTAAGCCAGACGGTTGACTGGTGAAAGCTGCTCAAGAAGTGCTCCAACTGTTACACATAGATATAGAAATAAATCCTTAGTGCATCAACAGGTGGTGTGGCCAAATACCTTTTTTTTTCTGTGTGTGTAACTGTGATCAACCAGAGCAGGGCGCACATGCGATCTCATCAGCTGTGCAGCTGATGTGTTACGGCGAGAGACAGCTCGCGCCTTCTCACCTCCTCGACTGTGCCACACACTTCAGCTTGCTGAGGAGCTCGGGCTTTTAATCTCCCAGCCTTTCAACGTTTCAGTCGATTTATGTACTGCTATAGCTTTGCTTACTTTACAGCAGTTTACTTCAATTGCTGGACTGAACTTGAGTGATTTCTTGAGTAGCTGCATGGTTACTGATGCATAACGAAATAACCCAGATCAAAAACACTGGTGTAGCCCTGCCTCTCGCCTTATGGCAGCTGGGATAACCTCCAGCCCTCCTAAATTAGATAAGTGGAAGAGAATGAGTGGGTGGATTGATGGGTGGCTATTATAGTGCAGGCTGAACAATAACTGTAGTAGACTTCATGAGTATCAATATATACTGTTCAAAACAATGAAAGGAACACTATGAAAACACATCAGATCTCATTGGGGGAAACAAGAAATAAGATCTATATTTATATTATACTGATATGGACTGAGGTGATCTGTTAAGAATGGAATGAAAGGATAGAAATGAAAATTGGCAACCTACAGAGGGCTGAACTCAAAATGAAGCAACAGGCTAGTCCATTTTCATTGTAGGAACTCAAAATGGTACTCACGAGTTTGTTTGGCCCCCCAGTGTGACCTCTGCCGGGCTTGTAGAGGTGTGTGTGCCCTCTATGGATATGCCTCCCAACATCATTACTGACCCACCACTAAACCGGTCGTGCTGAACGATGTTACAGGCAGCACGTTCTCCATGGTTTCTTAAGACCCTTTAATGTTTGTCACATGTATTCAGGGTGAATGCACCCTCATCTTCTCAATCTCATTAGATTCAGGTCCACATTCCTGCATCTCATTCCTCAATATCTGTACAAAACGACAGGAAGCTACTAAAAATGGACTGAAGGCATGGCTATACCTACATTTTTAAGGATTAACATGTATGAAAGACTGAGCTTATATGTGCTATGGTCTGAAAGCACTGAAAGATGAACACATCGTTAGTCATATTCTGTCACTCTGTACTTTCAGACCCGTCTGTAAACGTCCCAGGGTCCCCAGAGCAGCAATGGCATTTTGCAATACACAGAATAAAAAACTGAAAAAAAGCCACCAAGGCTGCACAAATGACAGAGTGGCAGCAAATAGAATTGAAGCTCATACTTCAGAAAAAGTACAGACAAGGAAGTAAAACATATTAATCTCTTTTTCTTTGTCATGTTCGCTTGAACAGCGAATGACAGAAGGTATAACTCTGTAATAAAGGCAACAATGTGGAACTAACGGGCAGATAGGGCTGCACAAACACATACAGATCATCAATTACTTAATCTGCTTTATTCACATGTATCCACGTCAACAGATTAACCCCATTTCAACAGGGCTTAATTTGGGTGCGATTCTGTGTATTTTATTGCATTAAAAATCAGACATTAGCAGCATGTGTGCTCAGTGCTACTCCCTTGTGTTTTTGCCAGCAACAACAGCAGTGATGTGGGCAGTTTACTGACATAATCATCTAATAAACAGACTAATTACCACGACACATCTGGAGGGTAAATTGAATGGTTTGCAGATTAGCAGAGTAGGAACGGCTGCCAGGAGGGTGAACAGCGTTAACACAGCTGTCACGGATAATAGCAACGCATCGTGTATTGGGATGAGCCATGCTGAATTAGTAATGGAAGTGACTCATCTGTTCGGAAACATGTTGGTTTCTGGAGCGGTGAATGCCGGACCGGATTTTTTTATAAGGTTAAAAAAAAGCAAATGACTGTTTTTTTAAATTGTTTTTTTTATCCAGACAAAATCCTCCACTGGTTGTTGCAGATTTTCACTTTCAGATGCAGCTTACTAATGGTGCCTTTATGTGTTTGAAGAATATCAAAGGCCAGTTCCTTCCCTAAATACGGCCACATGTTTTGGTGTCTGTCACGGTGTTTAAAGAAACCTCACTGCGTGTTGTCGTTATATCACGCTGAAGCCTCTTCCAGTTGTTCCCGATCCCTTTGCGCCGAATCCCAAGTAATTAGGCAGAAAACGGAGTTTCCCTGCCGCGTGTCATTGAAAGAGCCTTGTGGCTATAGTTCCAGTGTGCTAGTGTGTGTTTGTGCGTCTATCTGTGGGTTTGTGTGCTTGCCACGAAGCAGCAGTAGGGGTGCCAGCCTTGTTGCCATAGCAGCCCAAGATGTGCTCTGGACCCCTGCCTGAGGAGTAAACTCACTCACAGAAATGAACGCAAACTGAGCTTTTTAAAAAAACATAATAACCCCCCAACAACCAGTCATTTAATGAAGCCAAAATATAAATTATAAGAGTTAAATAGAGTTTTAATCCTGTGGCTCGATCCAATAGGCTCCTGTACTGTCCCACAGTGATAACAGACAGATCAGGTAAGGCCTGAAAGGTTTACGTGTGCTTGACCTGAATGTGTCGAGGCACAGCTGACAGAGTAAAGCGATGAAGTACACTTTATAAATAAATGAAAGAAATGCATTCTAAATATAAGCAGAGACAAGCCCCCTTATTCCCATATCTGTTCCAGTGCTGCTTTGGTAAGCCTAAAGCCTCAAGAGGAGCTGTTCTGAAAAGCTGCACGGGTGCGCGCCCCTCTTTAATGCAGCAGAGATCAAAATTTACTGATAGCAGCATTATGGCTTTCAACTTCTAAAACTGGCTTTGACCTTTCCAGCTTCATCCTCACATGTTGTTTTAGCGTCTAAAGTTAGAAAGGGTTTATGACATTTTGCTTTTTTTATGTGTCATAATGTAGGGAGCTAAATGCTGTTCATTTTGGTGGAGGGTTGTTCATCATTCAGCAGGATTTCGGGTACAAAGAAAACCCACAACATGTATATTTTATGTATCTTGGACCAAGAAAGCTTTATAAAAACGCTCCCAGTGACACATACATGATGTCTAACTTATGCAAGATTAAAACTAAGAGGAACAACGTTACAGTGGTGTTACTTTGGAGCTTGTTAATGTCATTTCTGAGCTTGTGTGAGTCTGCAAGGCATTTGATTGGTTGACATTTACCTATATCGCTACAGAAAATATTTGAGGTCAGCTCGACTTTACATTAGTCACTCATTACTTCCGTCACTCAGCATTGTGTAAAATGGAAATTTGCCATGAAGACGCTGTGGTGTTCCAGCTTTAGAAAATGGAGAAAGTCAACTCTAAGAGCACATTAACTAATGCCTTAATTGTCACATTTAATTAATTAGTCTTTTTTTGTTCACCACTGGTCCAGCAAGCAGCCCACTGGGAATCCTCCCAAAGCTTCCACTCTGGCACTGCATCACAATAAATGAAAAGTAATACTGTGACTATTTGAAAATGTGGCCCAAGATACTTCATGTACATAAAGAAAAGATCAAAAAAGAATATTAGTTAAGACGTTTAAGAAAAAACTATATAACTAAAAATGCTGAACTATATAATTACACATGCAGGAGCTGCTCAACCATGAAAATCAATGTCATGAAGCTCCCGGTGGACAGTTTCTGGGCTGATGCCAGAGGAGATTTGGAGTGGTGCAGATTTTGAGTCACCAGGGCTTGTTTGAATTTTATACACCATGCACCTCAGCACTCGACCTCAGTGCAGGGCTAAGTGCATGTTTTGTTTTGTTTGTTTTTTGCTTTTTTTACACCTGTTGAAATGGGGCTGAAAACACTTGAATTTAAAGATTTGGTGCTGTGGCCCAATACTTTTGTCCATATAGTATATTTATAGCTGCTGTCATTCTGTGTCAACATGAATAACTACCAAGGTTATGCTCACCTTTGGTGCATTTTTCTGAAAGCAGATGAGCTAAAGAGTAAAATAACCTACTCTTTTAGGATCTTCATGATTATTAATCAAAATCCAACATAATGTCTTCAAAATCTGATTTTCTTGGATTGAAAATGCTGTTTTTTACTGCTTAGTATTAGTTTTCTATTCACCGTTTCAACCCAAATAAACACGTTTTAGGCGGTACTGGGAGGGAAGGAAGTCGTTTCTTTGCTGTGCAAATGGCAAGAAACAAAAATTCAGTCACATGTTGTTGCTTTCAGTAGAACATTTGAAACTAAACTGTGCATCAGGACTCAACAATACCTCTGGAGTGAGACAAAGACAAACAGCTGTGTATGGTCCACATTTACACATCAGCTATGCCCGAGAATCAAATTAATTTGACAGTGATATAAGGATATCTAAAAATACTTTGATGCCTCTGCAGCAAAGCTCATTAGAGAGAACACACACACACACACACACACACACTGTGCCAACACCAGGTGAGTCACTAGTGGGCTTTGCATCTGTTTCATATTACTTTCTAAATACAGTCTCTGCCTTTCTATTTCTCCTTCCATCTGTTTCTTCTCTCTCTTGTGGTTTCCTGTTTCTTACCTCCTCATTTCCCCCACACTCACCCACCACCTTCACCATCGCTTCTCCTCTCTTCCTACCTGCCTTTCAATTCATTCCTTCTCCCTCCCCTGTTCTTGTATTCTCCCATATTCCCTCCACTCCCCACCTTCTGCCTCTACTGTATGTCTCTGATCCCCTGCTTCCCACCGCTGTCCTCAGTTCTGTCTGTACTCTCTCTCCTTTCCATGGACATGACAGCAGAAAGTAGCAGAGAGCTCCAACATAAGCTGTTGACTAAGGGCCTGAGTGTGGTAATATTTCACACACTCTTCAGTGAGTGCTACTCAGACAGGCAGGTGGAGAGAGCCACTAATGAGAAAACCTTTGAGACTATAATGGTACAAATGAGAGAAATAGATAAATCTGCCCGAGTGCCACTATCTCAGTTATTTGTTGCTCTGGATAGTCCCGTCTGCTGTCTCTTATTCCAAACAACAGGATGTGATATCATTACATGACATTTTGAGATAATCACGGCAGGTTTTCCTGCTAAACAGAAATGTTTAGGTACAGTGTATTTCTTTTAATGAGGTTTCCCTGAAGTAGCTGTGTACTCACATTTCAGTTTTAATCAAGCAAACATCAGTATGATGTTTGCTTGATTAAATGGGTAATGAGGGATGCAGCGCAATATATTTGATTGGACTCGCTTTTTAAGTGTCTGAAGTCGATGAACAGTAGTGGACACAAGGAGCAGAGAGAAAGAGACTCATGGGAAATTAATGCTTTGTGAAGGTTTGTAATGGACACATCCCTGGGTATAGTGAGCCAGCGTGGGTGGACTGACAGAGAGGTCACATAACTAACCGTTTTTGTGAGTGTGTGTGTTTTGTTCTTTGTGTGAATGTTTGTGGTCTCCATGAGGGACTGGAATGACTCTTACAAGTCAGCAAACTAAAAGCTTTTCCACGCAATGCTCACCTCTACGTCTACATAAGACATGCCGTGTACACTAACTGTACACTGCATGCAAAACACACACACACACACACACACACACACACACACAAGGGACACCCAGTTGTTGCAGGAGGATTTGCAGTCTCTGTTCTCATTAATAACCTACAGTGGATGCATGAATGAGCTAATCTGTGTGTAAGGGTACATGTCTGTGAATGAGGTTGTACTTTTACACATGCATTTATGAGCATGTATGAGACCGTCCCATACTGACTTACGCTTTTACAAAAATGCACACACATTCATACGTTTATGTGGAAGTGAATATGTGTGCAGAGGTCAGTGTGTGCGTGCTAACACTGTGAGACCCCTGTATTTTCTTTCTTTCCAGGCTTGATCTGCCTAATCAACCAATCAAGAGGAAGCAACCCACATCTGTCTTAACGAGGCAATTAAATTAGTGCTACTGAAAGGAACAGCCTCGGGGCTCTCACACCCCCTCCTCCTGATGCTCCTCTCGTTTTCTCCTCTTCGAGCTTTCTCTCTCTCTTTCTCTCTCTTAATTGCTATTCCCTCTCTCCAGCATCTTCCCCACTGCAGCCCCCTCGCTGTGTCTCATATTTTCTCAGTGTCCCTTCATTCGTCATTTTTGGTTCTTTCTATATTTTTCTATGCACTTCTCTCTTTCTGGCCCCATGTTCCCCTCCGTTCTAATACCAGCTATTGTCCTCTTTTGTCTGTTCTTACTACTCGCCTAATTGTAGTTATCAGTCATGTACCTTGTTACAGAGCTGCTAAATTGGCCACAGGAAATACAAACAGTGCAATTGTGGCTGTGTCCGCACAGTGTGCATTCAGGGCACACAGCGCTAAGTATAGGTCATCTACCTATTAGCTGTGCTAAGTGTCAAACATGTAATCAGTGGAAATGGGCACATAAAATGATAGAAAATAGACCTGAAAAGTCAAAATAGGATTTTAGTCTATATTTGTGGCTGTAAATATGTTGCAAAGTGAAGTTATTTTAACTTTCCAGAGATTTACTTGCTTTTGGAGTCAGCCTCATGTGACCATTTAAGTCACTGCACTTTCTGATACTTAGACATTGCATTCACTCTGCATTCGTTTTCCAACCTACTTACTATATTACAGTACTGGTGAGTTCACACTGTTGTTCAAGAAGTTTCAGCTAAAGTAAAAAAGACCCTGAAAGTTTTAAAAAGGGAGAATGAAGTAATCAACTGTGTATGAGATATAGCCTACAGATGGGAAATAGATCAAAGTAGAAAAATGATGTTGGAAGAGCTTGAAGAATTCCTGGTAGAGTTTGCAGAGTTCAATAAAACCCTGGTGAACCATAGAAAAATAAATAAAACCTTAAAAAAACACAATCTCTATGATGATGATGGTGTCCTTCCCATGTTTATACTCATCAAACATTTGGTGAGCTTCCATGCTTTGTGTATTGATAATTATATTCATAAACAACTGTAATCTTCGTTGTACTTAAACGACTTAGCATGATATACAGGACATTTACAGTTTGTGTTTCATGTATTGCTTCAAGCTTGCAACTCAGAGCAAGCAGCTCTTCCAACACTGAAGCAGATGGAACGCAACAGAAGACCAAGCGCGGAATAAAATGCAGTAATGAGACAACAACAAAAAAATGACCATCACAGTCAGATGACTGAAGGTCCACGCTGACTAATGAATCCTGGTTTCTGTTCTCACATGCTGATGGTGGGTTGAGAAATTGGCATAAATAACCATAACCAAAAATCTGCTGTGAGTTGGGTGAACATCGCACACTGTTAACAATCGTGGAGTTGTGGAGTTCTCCTGATAGAAACTAAGTGGGAGTGTGTCTAAGATGCTTTTGAAACAACCTATTATTGACCTTTAGTCCATATTGGTTTTATAGATATTTGAATGGTTTTGTTTAAATGACTACGATCGGGGAATTTCCAAGAAATCTGTGTTTCTGAAGCTCCTGATCTTCCTTCTCCTATACTGTGTGTCTGATCAGGTGTTTATAATTTCCTCGACTGGCAAGACATGGATAGGAACATGAGCATGCACATAAAAACATACAGAACCAATGCGTGTATTTAAACTCAGCATTTTAGCCATCGCCATCATAGTGTTTTCAGACTCGATGTGAAGATGTTGCCATGGATCTGACTCAGAAACTTCAGTACACTGCGAGTTCTTATGGTATTGAATTGTCAGCACACCCTCATTTATTTTTCTTCTCTTTTTTTCCAAATGGGCCATGCTTATAAAACAAACATCATGTTTTATTCAACTAACAACTGAGAAACCACACTCACCAGGAAAGTGTCTATTAAGGTCACAAATCACATAAGCAGTCTGAAGTAAGTTTGACTTTTCTCTGAGGAAAGAATGCAGACCTAAGAAAATCTCACCTTTAAACATAAATATGCATGAATATGGAGTTAGTGGGTCAACTGTTTGCTGTGTTCTGTGTTCAAAGGGTCACCATAGCAGGTAGCTCTGCATGTTCGATTTGCTCTGCAGACTTTTACACCAGGATGCCCTTTTCTGACAGTCCCCATGGGATTTGTGTCTCCTCCTGGAAACGAAGCAGGGATCATCCACTTGTTAGAAATGTGCACACTGCTACAATAAAACACTGTCACCCTCTTTTGACCATAGTTAGAAAGTAAGAGGTGGGTGAGCTCATATGGTGTCATTTCTTTCCTCAAAAGATCACAGAGAAATGTAATATTTCGTGATTAGAGCGTGACAATCTTGTTTCAATTATGTGTGGAAATATGAATAATGCATATGTGATATGATTTAGGATAGCTGGAGGACCAAAACTAAGTTTGTCTTTGTACAAACAGAAATTGGATACAAATTGTCTCAATTTGTCAGAGATAGAGACAGAGGAGAGATCAGTATTGTTTCCAGTTGTCTGGGATAATTGCTTCACTTGGGACAATGATGCTGCAGATACTGTGCGTGCACACACACACACACACACACACACACACACACACACACACACACACATATTACCATTACGACAATTGGCTCTAACAGTTAACAGAAATGTCCACTGTTGTTGAAAGCAACAATTAGCTTTGTAAGATATGCCTCATATACACAGGCACGGTGCACGCTGCATGTACGCCGGTGTGTGCTCTGTAGTCGTTTAGCAACATTAGTTGCCACAGTTACCACTTATCTACAGGACAAAATTACTAAAAATCACACACAATGGCATGTTAAGTGTTTACAGTGAGAGGTGGAATCCGTGATAACCGACAAAACAACAACAGAACCATGAGAGGGCAATAATACCAGAGACAGATGTGACATTAAAACCAAAATACAAAACACATGCTTAACATGGAGACAAATGCGATGGGGAAAATGTACATAACGGTTTGTGCACGATATAGCAGTAAATGCAAACTTTCAAATGCCTCCTTGTCTCACGGTTATGAGTATGGTTGTTTTGTCAGATGCTGCTGGCAAGACAGAGATATGTACAAAATGTCCCGGGGCTTCAGGGTCTTGACACACTGTTTGCAGCAGTATTGGACCCCAAGAGATAACAGTGTTTTTATAAGAGGCCAAAAGGTCTCTATAACCAAGTCTACATGGAAGGAACATGGCTTGGGTTACAAGATGTCCTTTTCACTTCACTAACCCTTCTCTTATTGTCACAAATCCTCTACTGACACCAAAGGACACCTTGTGCATACTTTGGGACACCAGCGCTGTTGATGGCATGAAAACAGAATGATCTATTAGACTGGAAAACCTCTTAAAGAAAAAGCCTTTGCACAAAGTCACAAAGAGGATGAATCAATGCGCATATAGTGCTGTGAAAAACTATTTACCCCCTTCCTGTTTACCTTTAGTTTTTTTGTATATTTGTCCCAGTTAAATGTTTCAGATCATTAACAAACTCTAATATTAGACAAAGATAACACAAGTATATACAAAATGCAGTTTTTAAATGACGTTTTCATTTATTCAGGGAAAAAAGGCTATCCAAACCATCCTTACACTGTGTGAAAAAGTATTTGCCCCCACTGTTAAATCATGAATTAACTGTGATTAACCACATTATTGGAAAGTTGAGTTCAATTTCAGTAGCCACATGGTGGCCTCATTACTGCCAGACCTGTTGAATCAAGAAATCACATAAATAGAACATGTCTCAAAGTGAAGCAGCTAAAAGATCTGAAAAAGCAAGACATTATGCCACAATCTGAAGAAACACCTGAGAAACAAAATCACTGACATCTGTCGATCTAGAAAGTGTTAAAGGGCCAATTTTAAGGTTCGGGGACTTCAGCGAACCTCAGTCATAGTCATTATCCACAAATTAAGATAATTTGGAGCAGCGGTGAAGCTTCTCTGGAGTGGCCACTCTACCCACATTACTCCAAGAGCACATCAACAACTCATCCAGGACGTCACAGAAGAACCCAGAACAACAACTAAAGAACTGCAGGTCTCACTTGCCTCAGTTAAGGTCATAATTTAACAATAAGAAGGAAAAAATGTCTTCTGTGTTAGAGAACAAGGAGAAAACCACTGCTGACCAAAAACAACACAATGGCTTGTCTCACTTTTACCAAAAGAACATCTTGATGATCCCCAAGAATATTCTGTGGACTGATGAGACAAAAGCTGACCTTTTTGGAAGGTTTGAGTCCCGTTATGTCTGGCATAAAACTAATACACACCCTTTGATAAAGATAATGTCATACCAACAGTCATGGTGGTGATAGTGTGATGGCCTGGGGCTGATTTACTACTTCAGGATTTGGACAACTTGGCATAATTGATGGAGGAGGATTAGGAGCAGAGATCGGAAGTAACGCGTTACTGTAAACCGATTACTTTTTCAAGTAAAGAGTAAAGTAAAGGATTACTATTGAAAATTACATTACTGATACTTTCCCGTAAGCACGCTGCGTTACTGCATTACTAAACCGTGATTTTGTTTGTGAGAGTGTCTCATGACAATGATGTAAGCGCGTGGTAAGAGACGTGTGCAGATCAACAATGGATAATATAACGAGTGCGGGAGAGAGTATGACCGTGCAGCATGTAAAGCGTGGAAGTACTGACCTTACTTTGAGTTTGACTCTGTAAAAAGTGACAAAAACATTAGCGTCTGCTGTAGTGGGAAGAAAACCTCTTTTTACAGAGAAAAAAACCCCTAAACTGCTGAGCAAGTACCTAGCATTAAATTCACAGAGAAACCCCCGGATCCCACTGACATGACCGCTGCGGCACACCGGCACCAGGGCAAACCCCCGCCTGCTCTACTCCTGCTAAACAGGAGTGGAGCAGGAAAATAGATTTAAAAGCGACAGGACTTAGTGCCGCTGAATCTTTGATTTTATTTATTTTTTCTCCTGTGTTTTACTTGCATCTATTTGACAGAGTGAGTGTAAACACAAAAAATTATTTTATTTTATATACTGGAATATGGAGAAAATAGGTTTAAATGTTAAACAAATTTCAAAGACAGTTGCATACAGTTTAATTTTTGCTTGATGCAATGTGCATAAAGTTAAAAGATTAAAACTAATAAAACAAGTTTTAAAAAGAGACTTTTTCATTTGATTACATTTTATATGATGGATTATGCAGAAAAAGTAGAATTGGGCTGAAAGGTCTACTGCTTTATTACCTATTCAGGTTATTCAGGTTAGTGCATTTTAATGACATAACAGGAAGTCCCAAACTAGTACTAGTACTTTTCTCCAAACCCTCTCCTGTTTTTATGATCTGTAAACAAATGCTGAGATGAACCGTAGCACTCCAGCTGCTCACAAACAGCAACAATAAACTTTTTTGACAGTCTTTGGGAGAATAGCTTTAAGCTCATTTTCACTGAAGTTCAATTATTTTCATCAGGACATTTTCGCCTCTGTGCACATTGACTGCCATAATTTCATAATTTCGCATCTTTGCATAGACATTGTATATAATTGTCTGCAGACAGCAATGACACACACGGTGGTATTTGTCTGTCTGCTATGCCTCTGTACTGTTATAGTGTTTGTATTGTGCTGCAGCACGCATTTTTTTTTCAGCCGCACGGCCAGGTGTTTTAAGGTAAGAGAACACTCACGGGCTCTTCTCTCCACACAGAAATACCTCTCATGTTGTGACACATCGCATCATAATGTAGCCATTATCAGGATTCACAGGTCTTGCACAATGGGGTGAGTTTTCAAGTAGAGAAGGCTGGATTTTTGTCTGCTCATGAAATGTCCATAAATATCTACAAATAAAAATCTGTGTTTAAAACTCATTTCAAATACGTCTGCCCCTTCATCAACCACTAACTCCCAACATAGTTCTACATCTTGCTCAAAACTGCTATCTGTAGTGCGTTTTCCTTGATAAATTATTAATATAGAATTCAGATAGATTTAGCGATCTCTCCACACGACACTGTTGAGAATTGTTGATCATTATGTCACAGCTTATGTGGGTATGACTGTCTTAATCGACGATAAAGTAGATAAAGTGCATTTACCCGAAAAGTAAAAAACAAAAACAAGCAAAAGAAACAACACAGCAGTAGAAATCGCACATCACATTCCAGTTTGTTGAGTTAGAAAGATGCAAAAGGTCAATATAAAAAGAAAAAGCACTTCACTCCTCGTGTGTGACGCATACAAACATGCAAACATTAACCTTTTTCCCCTTTCTTGTCTGCATGCCTCTCTCTGATAAACACACACGAGTCCACTTTGAGTTATGAATTATACACACGTCAACCTACAAAGAACTTAAAAGCTGTGCTCTGTGTGTGTGTGTGTGTGTGTGTGTGTGTGTGTGTGTGTGTGTGTGTGTGTGTGTGTTTGGGAGAGAGGAATAAAGAGAGAAACTGACATATACACACGCAGCAGGATCAAGTCTTTGATTCTGGGTGTAAGCCTCCTGTCAGCTCAGCCAATCCAGGTTAAGTTCATCCAAGGACAACATCCAAGTTCAAATCACATCATGTCTTAAAATACAACAGCAGGAATAAAAGCACGTGCAGGGTTTTGGCCAGGAAAATTGCTCTAACTGGCAGGCTCAACAGCCCAGGTGTACCATTTTCAATCAGCATACTGCCACACCACCCTTTGTCTCAAATTATAACAAAAATTTGCCCAAAGGTTTCATACAGATGTGAAGATATTCAGATAGCTACACAGATGCTAATAGTACTCTGAGGTAGAAAGGGGCTGTTAAATCCACAGATTGTGGATCAGTTTTAAAAAAACTGTGTTCACACATGTGTACATAAGACGTTCTTAAAACTGCTGCTTGTCAGTGAGACAAAATAGGACCAAAAATGAATGATTTTTGTTATGTTAGTATTACATATTTGTTCCAGTCAGCACAACTTTGAAACACATGTATATTCACTGGTTGATATAGTAATTAGAAGTATGTTCTGTCCCTGCAATATGTTCCAAGACTGTCCTCTGACTGGACTTGAAATGTAGAAAATTTATTCCCCTCCCGAATATTTAAATATACTGGGGGGGGGGTTCGTAACCAAACTGAGAGTGAAAACAAAATATTCTGTGTTTGCGCAGAGAAAAGTGCACATAAATTGTTAGATTAAATGTCATTTGTGTTAAAAATGTTATTTCTATTCATTTACTTGCTTATTAATACAAAAAAATAGATATGACACTTATATTAAAATTTTCACAAAGACATAAATCCCTTTTTTTAATGAACTGGGCTGTATAATCCTCCCTTCAGCTGACTCATTATTCTATCTTGTTCTGCTTCTTTTCCTGCCTCTGCTGCCTTTTCATTAAAAGCAATAACAGGAAAATGAGTGAACATGCAATGCACACGATCATGAAGGATAACTTGAATTGTACATAAGACAGCTGTGAGCAAAATCGTCACAATAAAATTACACGTGAGAATAGAGAAAGCACTTTGCACAAACAGAGTGAGGTTACAGCAACACACTATTATTAATAACCACTATAAAGAAACACAGTCATAGCAGCAAGCTGAGGCAATGACGATAATAATTTAAAAAGTACTACCCTGGATGTTACTGTGGAAACAAGGTAATGGACAAATGACATTGCTGTTATACTTCTTTGAAATCTGCTGCACAGTTGATGCAGCGTATTATGAAGTATCTGAGACAAGTCTGAATAATTTCAATAATTAGCAGGCTTTTCCACACAGACCCTTGAGCTCATTGTCTAATGACTTAGACATCACTCAGAACCAAGCAGACACCAGCAGACCCTTGTGGATTCACGGACACACAAAGTATAATCGCAACTGAAATCCAGCTGGGATCAGAAGTTTATATCCACACATCATGGCCGTGAATGTCATGGTAAGTTTGGGCTTTTAATGATTTCTTTGAACTGTTTTCAAGGGTGGAATGATTGCATCCTATCTTCCTCCCCTCACCTCAACCCGTTGTGGCAGATGGCGGCCCTTCCCTGAGTGTGCTTCTGCCAGATGTTTTTTCCTTGTAAAAGGGAGGTTTTCCTTCCCACTGTCACCAAAGGAGGGCATATGACAGTTGGGTTTTATCTGTGGGGTCTTTACCTTACGATATAAAGCGCCTCGGGGCAACTCTTGTTGTGATTTGATGTTATATAAATAAAACTGAATTGAACTGAGTTAATTAGTATAGCAAACATCTTTAGTGAATAAAAAACAAGGATTAGATGCACAAATTTGAATTTGTTCATTTATCATGGATTTCCTCTAATGTACACAGAGTCAAAAGTATACATAGACCCCCTATCAGAGTAAAGGTTTTTCCAGAAAGTGTCATCATTTTCCCTGTATAGAATCTGGAAAATCTGAGCTTCTCTCATTGAAATGGTGATAAAAACCAACATAGTTGTACTTTTGTATCCAGCTGGCAATGTTCATACAGTTATGATGTCACAGCACTTGGTCAGTGTTGCATTTAAGTAGTAAATATGGAATAGTAATGCGCTCCAAAGTAATGTATTATTGTAATCACATTTCAGTCCATAAGTGTTACTGTGGTAGAACCACTGTGGCAATCAACTGGTTTGTGTTTTCAGGGGGGTTTTTTTATAAAAAGAAAATCTAAAATAAAGGTGTCGTGTGTGTCCTCACTAGGATAGGGATCTGAGTCAGTGTGTGACACTGTAGTCTCAGGTTCATATTATGTTAGAGTGCATTTCAGGTCATTTTAGGGAATAACGTGAAAGTAATGTAACGAGTAGTGTAATGAATTATGTTCTCTGGGTAGTAATTAAGTAATGTGCTGCATTACTTTTAAGAAAACTAACACGTAATGTGTGATACGTTACATTTTTTGATTAATTGACCTAAATCTGCTTTTGATGAGCATCGCAAAGGTGAGAATAGCAAGTAGAAACCAATCATAAGCATGCTCACTACAACAAACTTTAAAACTTAAAATCTCTGGTTAAAAAATGTCTGTTGATCATTTTGTGTCCTTTTTCTCCAGATTTTTACTCACCAACAGCAAAAAAAAAAGAAGACAGCGTATTTTAAAATACATTAACTGAAGGTAAATTATTTGAAGTATGAAGTATGTTCACCATTAAAACCCAATTTCATTAAACATATGGCTCAATTCGAAAATCCAAGACGAAGCATATGTGATTCCGCAATTAGGGCTACATTTCACATCAACCAAAGTTAAAAAAAATCAACTTTTTTCCTAAAACATATCCCAATAATGAGAGAACTCAATTCATGGCTGAGCTTAAGCTATTATAGTTAATGATTTTTTAAAAGTTTAAATGAAAACAAACAGTGATTTTGTCAAATGTGATAAAGACAAAAGCTGTGAATGAAATACACATTTTAAAAAGTATGTTTTTTAAAAGTTCTTCAGTCTATTCATAAGGGGCTTGGAAGTTTTCTGTCTAACTGCTTTTAAAATAAGACATCTGAGCTCAGCAGTAGATTTTCTGTGGGCTGATATCATCAGGCTGGATATTTCTTCAACAAAAAATCCACATTACACTGAATTTAGAGATGTTCAACACTTTTATCTGACACTTCCCTTTCAAGAAATATAACATTATTTACTGCAGTTGAGCTAATATTTTTTAAAGAATCATGACACAAAGATAACAGGTAACAGAGTCGACAGCAGTCGCTGGGCGAAAAAGAGAAAGCTTTATTTAAGATAAACACATTTTATTTCCTCTCTGTGTTCAGAATCAAGATCTGGTGCTGCTTCTCAATAAAGGATAACCTCATCTCCCTAAAACATAAAACACTTTGTTTAATAACAGGGTACAGAGCACTACAGGTGAATGTAATGATTTAAATGAGCGCTCTGCAGTTTTCCAGCATTTTTTGTGTGGATCGAATTACACAAATATCAGCAGGAACCCATCCTTTCAAAGCATCTGACTTATATCGAAATCGCTGTTTCATTGATACAAGTATTGCTTAAGGTAATACAGATGATGTTGAAAGCAAATGCTCCTTAATGAGGTAGTAAAGTCTAGTATGAATGGATTTATCTATTCAGTATAATCTCTACAGTGCCCAGACAATATAATGGTGTTTATATCAGCTCCATTAATCCTTTCTAAAGGTATCATGTGAATCACACGCTTTTATATAATTACTATGCAAGTGTGCTTTTGCATAGTTTACCATAAACTTTCTGTATAATGATAATACTATAAATTATGATAATAATAATAGTTAATGTTTTTAATTATAAACAATGTACGTACAATCTATGACAATAGGCTTAAACCGTGAAACACAGTGGCAACTCTGTTACCCAACTTTTACAGGGTTGCCAGGTAACAGACATTTTAGACCATTGTGCTAACTGCTAGGTACTAACATGTCATCTCATGACCTTATAATCAACTTGTGTTTAAAAAACCTTTACTTTTTAGTCAAAATAATATCTAATACAAGTACACAAGAATATGTTAACATGTATGCACTTTCTTGTGCAGACAAAGACAAATTATTGAAGAGAAGAAGAAACTTGATACATACTGCATTTAAAAATTCCTCCACCAAAATGAAGGATATCATTTTGTGTTGGTTTTGCTGTTGCTGAGTTATAGGGTTTCATGGGGGTCAGATTTCTCAGACACAGAGAAAGGGAGTAAGTGAATTCATATTATTGACCCAAAAAGTTAGTGGTGAAAATAACTTACAAAAACATGTATCTTAGTGTTAATTTGAACATTTAGAAAATCAGGCAACATTCAAAAAAAAAAAAAAAAAAAAAAGCTAATCTTAGTATAGCATGTGCATTTTCTCCACAATAAATGTTAGAAGATGCGGACCTTTAAAATGAAATGTTCTCCAACATAAAACTGCTAATTGGTTGAAGCAGCTATTGAGTAAAATTCATACATACAACCTATGGACATGAAGCGTACGCCTCTAATGATCCATTTTCACCAGATTGAAATTTGTAACAGGACAAAGAGTTTATAGCTGTGCTGGATGCTTTGTGAGGCTGTGCTAAACAATAGTAGATGACATATATTCACTGCTGTAATGTTTTAAGTAGCTTAGATCGGAGAGTTAATATGCTAACATGCTAAGCGCTAAACTCCGAGTACAGCTGAGACTCATAACAGATTCTCCATTCTCATATCTGTCGCTCTACCTTGTTACTTATACATCGTCTTGGCCTTTCATCTTCACAGATGATCACAATGTTCAAAGAAGAGCTTCCTTGTTTTTGCTGCTCTCCTTTTCAGCCGCTTCATCTTCCCACTCCGTCTGCTTCTCTGGTCTCTGCATTTAGGCGTCCTTCCTTCTCTCTCTCATCTCCTTTATTCCTAAAAATCCTCTAACACCCCTCTGTAAATCCTCTCCCAAATTAGTAATAACTGAAACAGAGGATTAGAGACACTGTGATCCTCTGTTTAATCCTCAATTTATTCTTAAAGGGATACCTTCATTAGGGGGATATTTCCAAAGCTTTCCATTTCAAAGGCTAAACGTAAGAAATCCATTTTCAAAAAAAAAAGAGGGGGAAAAAATGAAGGACAACTGAGGTGCGTGTGTGTTTTTGAACTTGCACAATATGGTTTAAATTCAACCACAGTGGTTCACCGGATGCTTCATCGTTTAAGTGTTTGCAGTTACAGCTACACAAAGCCACATTTCATGCACGTTTCCAAAGAGAAATCAGAGACAGCTACTTGGAAAACCACCTGGTTTCTACTAATTTAACGATACCAAGGGGATGTAAGCAATGAGAGGAGTAATGACGCGTACACGCAAAAAGAGCGATTGTATACTTTCAAAGAAGCCGTGATTCATTAAAATAATGCGTGCGTGGAAAGTAGTTGATATTTCACTCGTTGGCCTCATTGTCTCAGCACGTCGTGGACCTCAGCAGAGAAACATAAGTCTTAACATAGTATCAACAAACATGATTTCATCCTATGATTAAAAGACATCATTACTAAAACAATAACAACATAACTCATCTGTTTGACATCCAAATAAGTTCAAACAGGAACATCTAACATCTGTTAACATCTGTTTATGGCCCTGACATGTGCAAAGTTTCATGATACTTAATGTACAATAGTAGACTCCCATAATGTTTTAATGTTTTGTATTTATTCATTTATTTTTGGTGAAATACAGCAACTCAAACATGAAATGACAAGGAGGAAGAAAGGAAACAAAGATGTCCCACTCTAGATAGGAGTCTTTCCTGACTTGGATCTATTATAATAATCAATAAAGGGTTGCCATCTTGCATAAAATAAATCCACTTTATTTTTTCTTGATGAGAATTTGATCTTTTCTGTAAGTGGTTTATTCACTTGATGAGCTGGTGGTTTCTTTTGTTTCCAGTTCAACAAAATGAGTCATCGCGCCAGCATTAACACAAATCAGACCAACATGTACTGATTGTTTGACATTTTTCGGGTGGCTGCTTTTACCCCAAATAGTGCCAGGACCAGGTCCAAAATAATCTGCTTCTAAAGAACCTCAGAAAAGGTCTCAAATGTTGAATTAGTATGATTTAGTCCAAAAGCTTGAAATGTTTGGGCAGTTCCAGAATGTATGAGCTACAGAGACTGTTGTTTGTCCACACGTCTTTTGCACTTTTCTTTAAACTTCTTCTTGTTTTTTATCTTCTTCCTTTATAAGATCATTACAGCAGATCATCTGCTTTCATTTCACCCTTTTCTTATCTTCTTCCGTCACACCAATCCTCTTCATGTCCTCCTTCATTACATCTATAAACTCCCTTTGTGGTCTTCCTTTTTTCCTTCTGTCGGCAGCTCCATCTTCAACATCATTTCCCCAAATTATCCACCATCTCTTTCTTGTACACATCCAAACCGTCTCTACCTTGCCTCTCTCACTTTGTCTCCAAAACATTGAACCTGACTGTCTCTCTGATGTCCTCATTTCCAATCTAGTTCATTCTGGTCACTCCCAATAAAAATCTCACATCATAGCAAGTCTCTGTACCGTCTTATAAACCTTCCCTTTCACTTTTGCTGCTTTCTCCTTTTTCATAAATCTCCCCAGGCACTCATTTCCACCCTGTCAACCCTTCCTCCACTCATTTCTTAACCTCTCTTTTGCACTTTCTGTTGCTTTGATCTCTGGATAATCCCAGATATTTAAACTCATCAACCATTATTACCTGTTCTCCTTGCAACTTCAACTTTTCACCTATCTCTCTCTCTCATTCACACACATCTTTTCTCTCTTGCTTAAACAGACTTTCATTCACTTTCTCTCCAGTGCATACCTCCACCTGCTCCCTAACTCACCACAGTGTCATCTGCAAACATCATAGTGCATGGAAGATTCCTGCCTGACGTTATCTATCAACCTACCCATCTCCACTGCATATAAGTTATATTTTAGCAGCTAAAACATGCATGACACTACAGACAGACCTTTTGTCTGTTATTATCTAAACATGCCCCTGAAATTGTTTAGGTGAGGATGGATCCTGATGATTTTAGTAATCTGTCTTTCTGCCCCTTTCTGTCAGCACAGTCAGCTGTTAACATTTTTGGTTTTTAATTAAATGTGCTGACAACTATTGAGCTTCTGCTCAGACTGCTACATCCCACAACTCGAATTCGGATAAATAGTAGAAAATGGATGGATGGATGGATGGATGGAAGTTATATGTTCAGGAGTGATTCAAATGGCTCCATCCTGTTTATGCCAGCTTTTTTCTTCTCTCCTGGTGTCTGTGAACTCTGATTTTGCTGTACACAACAATAAACTCTTTTTTTAAAGCACGATCATCACTGTGATCATGTAAGCATACTGATCTTAGAGCGGGCCTGTTATGTTAATGTCTAATTCCACATTTCCCATCTTCCTCCCGTACACTAGCTTTGCATAATTCATAGTCCAGAATAATCCATATTTATCTTCTCCAGGGCCTTGATCCAGTCCCTTTGTCAAGACATTTTAGCTCTCTTCCCCCCTCCCTTTAAGCCAACAATCTTCTGATTGGCTGCCTCTTGTAAACAGGCTTTTAACAACAGGCTGGTCGGGCTTCTGTGGTCTTTCCCGTAGCTGTGTCCCTGAGATGACTAAATGAAAGATATCCACTCTCACTGACATCATACAGATCCAGGAATATTAAAACTGCCTGAAACTGTGTGTGTAATTCAGTGTAATGACAGAGTCAGCGTTTTAAACTTTAGCCATGTTTAATAGCATATACATGACAAAAAATAAGGAAGCATAGCTGCCACATCGTCCATAACTCGTTATCCAACATCTTGTCACTGAGTCTTCAACATAGCAAAGCTTACATGGTGTCAAAGGCAATGTCATGCTGGACAAATGCCAGTCCACCACAAGCTTTGAATCACGAACCGTCTTGCTGCGAGTCAGTACTAACCATTGCTCCTCTATGCCCCCCCCCCCCCTAGCTGTTCTCGCCTGCAGTGGTTGTTGCATAAAATGAATTTCAAATATGAACATAGTGTAAAACAGGCAGGGGGTAAAAGGACAACAGGGACTCAAATGGTAGATAAGAAGAGACAGGGAAATAAATGAAAGTGAAACTGAAACAGTGGCGCACTAATCCCATTTCCATTTTCCTCACCCTCTTTATCTCTCCTCACTACCAATGTAGCTTCCTCACTTCAGCTGGGAAACTCTTCCCTCCTCTCCCATAATTCCCCTCACTCCCCCCTTTTGTCTGAGGTTCAATGACCCCACTTAGTACAAGAGCATCATCAGGGGGATGAGATAACCTTTTAGTCCATCCTTTTAATCTCTCTCACACACATATCCTCTCTCTGTCTATGTATTTCTGTTTCCATCCATCCCCCTCACGCTTATCAGTCAGTATATCCAGTCCCTGCCCCACTGTGTGTGCATAAATGTACAGCAGACTCAAATGTCAGAGTAACTAATACAACAGAATTCAATTACAACCCACCTCTGCTCTCTCGCTGTCTCGCTGTTCGTGCATATTACATAAAATTTGTAAGTAAAAGTTTTTTCTCTCACTATCTCACCCGTGTCCTCCCTCTCCTCCATAAAGAGCCTTCCTGGCTTCTTGGTAGTCTGTGTGGCAGAAAAAAATATCAAAGTTACTGCAATCCTTAATGCAGCTTATTGTTTCTTTGTTTCTGGCAAGCTGCACGGGTTGTTTTGCTTTACACCTAAATGCATTGTTCACCTTTCTGCTGTCAAGTCTCACAGGGGCACACACACCCATTTATGCACAGCTTTGTTCTCCTGCAATTACTCTCCACATGCTGCCACTTAATATATGAAAAGAATAACTTTCTAAATTTAAGAAACCATGATAAGTCATCCCAAATCTAGCTCAATGTGTACAGTATATGAAAGGGGTGTAGCTGGTAAATGACCCGATGATCATAAACATGGATGCTAAGGGTACCTGCAGCAGAGTGGGCAATCTTAAAAAGATGAAAACTATGATATTAGAAAAATAGAGTATAGTAGTATATAACTGAACATTAGTTACAGTTATATACTACTATAAGGCCTTCCAGTATTCCTGTAGTAAGACTAGGGGATCTTCGAGCAGTATAGTATTATGCTTTATATGCTATGTACACAGTGTGAATATGTGTGCACTTTAACCACTTTGGTCAGTAACACTGGAAAACGCAACTATATTAATACTGTTTAGCATTTTTGAAGACAGGAAAGAACACCATCAAAAATGCCAAATGTGATACAGCACTATGATTTACAAACAAGGCAATCTCATAGATTACGATCCTTATTTCATTAAATTAATGTTTAGCTGTGTATAAGACATATCCACAACGCCTTCTTTCAGCAGCAGCCATGGCGGTGTTTCACAGTCTGAAAGCAAGTGAAAAAATAAATATAAAAACTGAATTCAACACCAGGCTTAGTCTACATGCAAATTTAATATAAGGTTCACAAGCACAAATAGATTTCCTGTTTTGAAATAATTTTTTTAATCCTTATATAACAATAAACACATTGCTTAGTTATTTGTGGCCCACGGACCAAAATCAAGGAATAAAGTTGTGTTTAAGAATCTATGTTCATTGCTATTTCTGGAAAGAAAAAACACTTTAAATGCACTTAAAAAAAACTTTAAACCTTATTACTTTCTCAGCACTGAGGTCAGGGGATTTTCTAGGGTGTGATGACGCCATTTTCCAGAGAACTGATTGGTCAGAAGGCAGTGTTTTCATATCTTTTAAGCGCTAATCTCAAGCATAACCTTCTTTGGAGCAGGATAGGCCTGCAGCATGAGTGGTGCAACAATGTATGGGCGGATGCTAGGATTACACGGAGGTACATGATTGCCCAGTGGGTAACTAAGGATACCTGATCAGATTCTTAAACCCAGCCCATCAGGTTAGGTTCACCTTTCATCAGCTAAAACTTTTTTTTTTAAACTAATCTGTACTTCAGCTTTCTCAACAACTCACCATTAAAATACTGACCAGATAGTTTGACTCAAGCAGACGTTAGCAAACTTACAGTTGCAGTAACTGTAACACAGCCGATATATTATGGCGATGCCGAATGCCATAAATCAAGGGTGTTCCTCGGTGTGTCAGCCAAAAGGTCACAGTTAGTATTTCATTTGGTTTGTAGTGTTTTGCTGTGGCTGACTTTACAGCTGATTTTTATTTGCATTTAAATCTACAGACATTTTAACAACCTGTTTCGGAGCAGCAAAACAAACAATGAAAAAGAAAAACAGGAGTTTGCAGACATGTTCGGTATTCTGAGCTGAAGCTCGAAGAAAACCTTCTGAAGCCATGTGACAATTAAATCAAGGTATGTAGTTTTGGGTGTAATGTGTCACTGCAATCACTTTACATTTTTCAGTAATGCAGCAATGTAATATGTCACTGCACTAAATGACCTAATCACTGTACAGTTACAATTATGTGTTGCTGACGTTACAAAGGTTTTTCAGTAACTCGTGCTACAGTCAGCTGATTTTGGTTTGTGTGCGGAAGGAGGAAAATGGTGGAGCTGTCTAAAGCATGACCATGACTTTTATTTTTATTACAGAAAAAGACAAGAGAGGAATGGTAAAGTGCAAAGTCCATTCAGGATGGAAGCAGCTGGATTATACTAATGACACAACTTTATTGCAAGCATCTGCAGAGACAGCATGCTAACACAAAGTAAGCAAAGAAGCCAGAGTGATGTTAAAGCTGAGTGTATGCAGACCCCAGCCCAGCAGCCAGAGCCTGAACTTCAACAGGTAACAAAGGCAGTTTGGGAGGTCAGGTTCCAGCCTCTGTTTCTATCTGTTCATGTTTATAAAGTAGAATCACCATAGAGATAGTTTTAAAGTCTAATTTAGCTGGTTTTCAAATTCATGTTGTATTCATACATAAGTACTAAAAGAAATATCTATTTGTGTCCTTATTAGGTTAGGGATTTGTGTTGGTGTTTGGAACTGCAGCTTGTAAGTTTATATTCTTAACTGATAATTACGTTACATTCCATTTCAGGTCATTCAACAGAATGTCCTGTATTACTATTAAGAAAGGTAACGAGTAATGTGTAATACATTTTACCTTTACGTGAGGAAGGAGCCATTAGTACTTATTCATACAGTAAATACTTTTATAATTTCAGCAATCAAAGGGACACAGAACAATGGATCAGCAGCAGAATTGGGCAGTTTCTCATATCAGCTCACGTTGATCCATTTAAGACACGCATATCTCCTCCACATCTCTCCCGGGGGCAATATTTCCTTTGTTTCACATTTCCAGCTGGTATATTATATCCGTTTATCTGCGCCACAACTGTAATTAATCATAGCGATAAGGGAGCTGCAGCTCTGTGTCTACAAAGTGAAGCTTAAAGGATGAAGCCGGCAATATGAAATTCTACCTTTGTCTCAGCTCTGAGGTGTTTTTGTGTTTGTGTGTTGAAATACAATGGTAACGAGCTGATAAGGAGCATCACCGCATCCGTGTTTGTGCATGTAAATATAATAAAGGACACTAGTTACTTTTAAGCCTGTCCTGATGCTAAATTATCAAGCAGCAGAGAGGATTAGTTGATACAAAGGTTTTCTCCTTCTGCTTCCATCGTTGGTGTCAGCCTCTCTTGAGCTTTCCTTCTGTTTTATTACTCTCTGTCCTCACCTTTGTTCTCTCCTCACTTTTAATTCAATCTAAATGAGCTCCCCTAAACTAAAAAAATGTATTAAAGTACACTCTCAGCCTCATCTCTTCCTCTCTAGTCTACTTTCCTCACTTCCAACTGTTTTCTCTCACCCCTACCTCCTCCAATTCTTTTTCCCTTGGGTCTCTTTCATCACATCTCTCCTGCATCCACCCACCGAGTCTCTCTAACACTCACATTCCCAGTCTTTCCTCGCTGTCTGGTCCAGCCTGTCCTCACTCCTCCTCCTGTCTCTCCTCTTGTCAATCACTTCCCTCTTTAAAAAACAGCCCAATAAACACATTAATTACTTCCAACAGTTTTCTGTCTCTCTCTCGTTCCCCCACCCCATGACTGTGTGTTTGTCTGTCAGCTTCTCTTCCTGACAAAGCAATAAATTAAATTAGCAGAAGATAAAATGCCAAATATTCTCTGCATGTCGTTCATTTCATCTTCTTTCACTTCCATCACTTCTTCCTCTCACTCTGTCTCACACTTCCACCCACCATCGCTTCTTGTGTTTTTTTTTCTTCTCGCTATTAGTCTGTGCTGCACATCTAATCTCTCTGAACACACTTCCTCAATCCTCTTTCCCATTACTGGTCAATGCCATATTAATAAATAAGAAATCATTTTCCGTTTTTTCTTCTTTTTTGCATTTCCCTTGCACCTGTCTGTCCAACTGCAGACTAATTACTGTGAAATATACATTCACGCCACCGTTACATTGAAGCATCAAAACGCAGATGTCTGTCTGGGAAACAAAAGAGCGACCGAGCAGTAATGAAAGGACCTGGACTGTAGGTGTGTGTGCACGTTGGCAGGAATAGCTGCAGTATCTGTTATTTGTTGGAAAAACCATCATCCTGCAAGACTTTGCTCTTACTATTTTTTATTTGTCTGACTGCTGCTGACTCGCCTCAATTTTCTTTCACTCTTTTCAATTCCGAAACCCTGCTCCGCTCGCCTCTGCTCTTTTCTTCTTTTACACTCTGCTGAAAAACAGGCATCAATAACCAGAGGCAAAGCAGACTGTGTGTACAGTACGGTGTGAGATTTCAATAAAAACAACAAATGTACACTCCCTGGTGACTCTATTAGGTACATGCATACAGTGCAATCAAATACAACAGTTCTACTCCATGCGCCTGTCGAAGCTTACAGTCTCTAGTGTTTATAGGAGAGGTGTTGCCAAGGTCGTAGTGAGCGGTGGTGTGGTACTGGACATGAATTAATCTCCCCTTTGGACATTTCAGTAAAAGCAAATATTATTGTTGGAAACATTGAACTAACGGCTGAGCTTGTATTTTGGATTTTGTTACATTGTATTTCTAAAGTAGTACTGCTGAGCGTGCACACTTCAAAGATGTAACAATCTCTGATTCCGTATGTTCCACTCTGACAGGTAAGACGACGCCTGGACAATTTGAGCGATGTGAT
The DNA here is from genome assembly GCF_001858045.2 of Oreochromis niloticus. NCBI lineage: Eukaryota > Metazoa > Chordata > Actinopteri > Cichliformes > Cichlidae > Oreochromis > Oreochromis niloticus. The sequence goes on from NC_031980.2 coordinate 6,091,281, forward strand.
TTCATCTGTTTTCAGCGCTTAAAACATGGATAATCAAGTTCGGGATGGGAAAGCTGTTTGATCAGTCCAAGAAAATAATAAAGTGGAGCTACACCAAAATTGAAACAGATCAAAGAAGGGCTTTGATGAACGGCTGTCTCCACAGTGCTTGATGATGCAATTTGGGGGATTTTTCTTATACAGAGAAGGAAGTTATAACAGTGTCTGCAACCAGAAGGACAAGATGCAAAATAATAAAATCAGGGTACAGGTGACAGGGTTTAATAAGGTGTTCTAAAATCCCAACCCCTGCATGACAGAGTTACTGGATCTCCTTACTAGACAGGTTAAGCATTCAGGGTTTACTTTTAATTTGTCTTTAGATAAACATATCACTTTGTGAAAGTGCGGTGCAGTTTTATAGTCGGCAACAAGAAAACTACTCAGTTCATTTCCTTGCTTCACCGCCATAACAGCGTCTTTAATACACAACGCAGGAGCAATTTAATCCTCAGCAGCTCCACAGGAACTGATGTTCACTGCCTCAAAACTGTAATCACAGTTTGACGGCGATACAGAGGCAAGAAGCGAAAAGCCACAAATACTGAGACTGGACTGTGGAGGTGGCTTGTGTGCTCTCAAAAATGTTAATAATGCCAGTGGAGATCCCATAAAGATATACTTAAATTTATCTTTGAAAATAATATGCAGTGTAACTCAGAAAATATGTGGAGTATGTGTCAAAATAATTGTCAGGGAGGTCTTTTTTAGCTTAGTCAGAAAGCTGACAAACCAAGGCATTGCATCATGTTGATGCAAAAAAAGAAAGAAATCTGCTCATCAGTAGTGCCCCCAAAGACACAATCAGGAAAAAAAGCATTGCAAAAATCTCTCAGTGACACATTTGTGCTCTTAAGTCATTCGTGAACTCAGAAGGCAGAGGCTCAGTAATCTGCTCCTTACTCCTTACTTGGTAGTATGATTTGAAATTTAAATATTGTGGTAATATGACAGTCGCCAAGTTAAATCCTGTGCCGGAGGGTTTCACATAAAGAGAGCGCCGTAACACCTTGATGCAGAAGCGCAAATCCATCTCAAGCCCATGAGGCTTTTCCTGGCAGCTGGACTACTGTTGATATTTGAAATCAGTGAGGTTGGTGTTATTTCCTCCCTTCTTTGTGTGCGTCAATACCCATCGATATATTAGTGAATACACACTCCAGCAGTGTGATCAGAGGTAAATGTCACACATCTTACATAATGCCCGAAGCTTTGAATCTCATTAACAAAGCCCCAGTAACTATGGCGATGAGCATCATCGGAGACCCCCGATGTAACTTATGCTAAAAAGGCCAACAGGTTGCCATGACAACTGGAACAAAAACAAGGGTGAGAAAGTTGGAGCTGGTTTATTGAAGCCGTGATACATACACAAACACACACAGACACTCAAAGGCCTTTATGCTCAAATGTTCACTAATATGTCAATAGTGCACAGAAAAAAACATGTTAAGATGTTAGTCTTTTCCTTCCAGTTCCTTTTTATCATCATCACTCTGTGCTCCAGGCTCATCCCTCAGCATGTGAACACCCTCGCTCTCTCTCACACACACACACAGTAGGTCTGTAATGACAGCCAGACTGGAGCTTGTTAGCACAAATTCACATGAATGTTAAACAGCACGGATATCACTACCAACGTGAGATCATATAAATACAGGATTATTTAAATATGACATGTTATATCCTGTCATCTCAGTCAATTTCTAACAACTACATTATGGCTCATGAAGGTTTTTACTACACTTAAATGCAGATCAACTATAGACTGTATATAAAAGATGAACACTGTGAAGCCAATCATTAGTTTACTCTCTTTCCCGCTTTGTCATTTACCTTTTTTTTTTTAAGGTGGCTCCTTCGTGGTTTCCCTGCCACCCAGTCAGTCACTAACCTGTCAGCGTTCAGCTAGTCAACTCACCTGCAACTCATTAGTAGCTTTGGAAGCAGAGTATTTAAGAGTGAAGCACAGACTCAGTTATCAACAAATCTTGTGTCAGCCAGTTAACGCGCTTCTTGCCCTCAGTCTGTTCTGTACATCTGTTCATCCTGTGTGTGTGTGGGGGACACAGACCCACTGCATTATCATACCTCCTTGCCTATTGCCAACTGTGCTAACCTGCTTCTTATTCCCTAACTTGAAGATAAACCCATAAAAACTTTTCAGTGCTCAGCATGTGGGTCCATCTTTCTGTCCTTGTATGACAGATATGGCATACTAAACTACCCTATATGGGCAGATTTACTGGGCCACCTACAAAAGCTGTTCAGCCATGGAAACCCATGTCACAAAGCTCCAGGCTCACAGTTGTGGTGCTGATGTTAATGCCAGAGGAGGTTTGTAACTCTGCAGGTATTGACTCAGCAGAGAGTGGACGACTCTTATGCAGTCTAAGACCTCACTCAGTATCTTTAAGTGGTCTGAGATGAGATAAAGGAGGGAGAGAACTGTGTCCTTTCATAATCTGGTCTTTAAGTCTGACATCATTAGCCATGTCTGGGCCCAAACTCTGCTGCAAGTCCCTAAGTCAATTAATCACTGCAGCATTACTGAGAGTTGAAAAACTGTCTAAATTCTCTCATCTGTAATAAAATGATCAGTGTGGCTGCTCTACCAGGTGTAACAATTAAGTTTAACATCCAGGCATCCATGAAAACAGAATTTATTAAATTTAATGGAGTTAGAAGTTAGCAGGGAGTTCGCTCGCTAGTTTCCATCTAAATATAATATACCATGTTCTGACTGAGCGATATATGAAACAAATTAAAACGTACAGCTCTGCTATCACTTCCTACATAAGTGAAGACAGAAAACTAAACAGCAGCGACGTCTGTAGCGTTACTGAAGTTGGGCTAGCTGGTATATAATGATGTGCTACGTGATCGCTAGCGCGACAAAGCTATGTTAACATAACATAAACAGTAAAGCTGGAGGAGGAACGATAACGAACGGAGGCCTTTTTTTCCACTAGATAAAAGTTAATGTGAGGGTTCCCAATGATTAGAGGCAAATGCAATAGCATGGCAGGATGCTGTAAACCAGGGGTGCCCAATCCTAGTCCTCGAGAGCTACTTTCCTGCAGCTTTTAGATTCATCCTTGTTCCAACACACCTGAATCAAATGAATGTCTTGTTATCAGGCCTTTGCCAAACTTGATGACATGCTGAAGAGGTCATCAAACCATTTGATTCAGCTGTGTTGGAGTAGGGATGCATCTAAAAGCTGCAGGACAGTAGCTCTCGAGGACTAGGATTGGGCACCCCTGCTGTAAACGGACCAAACGTCAGTCAGGAGAACCACCGAGATAATCCATCCACAATACAAGGATAGTAATTAATATACTGCTGCATGAGCTGGGCTGTAGTTACATCGTAAGGGATTAAAAACTGAGCTTTAAAATGATTAGCGGTAATGAAAACCAAGAGAAGCTGACAGTGATCACTGACTGTTTTTAGAGGCTTGTTGAGATTAAATAGAACAAGATACAAAGCATTAAAAAAATGTTAAAAACACATCAGCCTTGTTAAATGCAGACTACTTTGGGCCCGGAAGCAGGATTCATCACGTCATCACTTAAAGACCGGATAAACGGTAAACTGTAAAGCTGCTACGCTGGTCATTTTAAACCACTTCAAGGTCACTTTAAATCATTCAACTGTAAATTGTAAATTTAGATTGTTATTGATCCTTTTACCTTAAATTCAAAGTGTATATTTATACTTTTTACTTTTACCTTAGTCTTAAAGTGTATATTTATTTCTTAATCTTCCTATATTTCTTGTTGTCTTTTGCACGGAATGGAACTGGAGCCTCGTCATCTCATCCCTCTATATACTGTACTGTATATAGCAAAGATGACAATAAAGTTTACTTTGATTTAATAGTGGAATGTAATCGAGCAAGCCATTATCTGCTAGAAACAGGCTGTTGTGTGTTACACCTAAATAAAACCAACTCCACTCCATAGTTGAGCTGAACCTTAGCAGCTCAGTTCAAATATGATAAGTTTAAAGTGAGGCGCAAAGTGGAGCACATACTCCAGACAGAGTTGAATTTTGCTCTTATGAAAATACATTATATTTAGTGATGTAAACTAATTGGTGGGAAAAATGAATGTAGAAAATCGATGGCATTAAATTACTGTAATGGATTCATAGACAGTAGAGGGTCATTTAAAGTAAAATATCATTACAATGTTGGACATTAAATATTTACCACCTTTCTCTTTTTTTTAATTCATTTATTTAACTGAATGAATACCTGAATGCAAGATTGATGAATAATGACCAGGAACTTACCATTAGTGATTATTATAGTCAGTATTAACCCATTCTTGGTCATGGACGAGAGAGGTTGTCAGGAAGCTGAGAATGAAAGGTAGGGAATGAAAAACACCCCTTCTGTTTTCTCTTGCATCTGGACCTCCTGTGACCTAAATTTGAATCCTTATTTTGATAAAAGCATACAAGAATTTTATTTTATTTTATTTATATGTTTGTGTATGAAAACAATGACCATCTCAATTCAAATTAAAATAGTTATTTATTTTGATTAATGTTGTAATTTTTTTACTCCTGTCTCATCATAAAATGGATCTTCAAGAGGTAAAAAAAATTATTACAATATTTTTTTTTTAAAAAGAAGCCAGAGGTATGACAAAGCACTTATTTGTACTAAAGCTGGAAATCTGACTCCTGTGCAAAAATGAACGGATGGATGTAGTGGAAATTATATCTATCTTGTCTATGAACTGACTTGTGATGTCCCAGAGAACTCACAGTATTTTTATCTCCTCCCTCTGAAATCTCCTCTTTATGCACGACAAGAAACACATTGTTTTGAAATTCATTAGGAACAAAGAAATTCTAACTTTGTTTGTTTCCCTGGATCTTAAAAAGAAGTCCACATTAGAAACACAATAATTATTTTTAAAAAGCCATTTTAATGAGAGGAGGTGGTGGTGCTAGTCCTGTGAGAGACTAAACAACAGGCGATATATATATTAAACAGCAGATTGTTATTAGTATAGAGAATGTCAGTGAACATGAAGGCTAAAAATATATGGAATATTTCAATATTTTTATAAAATTAAGCACACCAAAGGCTATCTCATGTGAACCAATGTGATTTGTTTTCTTATACAGTGCCTATTTTTTATTGAATGGCCTGCAGGTCATCTACTAACCGAACGGTTGGTAGTTTGATCCCTGGCTGCTTCTGCTCCAGTCTGCATACCAAATATCCTTGGGCAAGATACAAACTAAGTTGCTCTCAAATGCATCCATCAGAGTATGAATGGGTATGAGTGTTAGAAAGCACTTGCATAGTAAAAGTATAGAAAAATGTGTTTGTATGAATGGGTGTAAATGGATGAATGAGGTAAGTTTTAAATTGTTTTTAAATTGAGTGCTCAGGTAGAGCAGAAAAGTGCTATATAAGAACCAATCCAGTTACCATTTACTACACATCATCCAAGGAGAAGTTCAGTTGGAGGTGGGTTGCAAAGCAACTTGCAGTCCAGCAGCTATGGGCAGGTTAAAGTTGAGAATTTCTAACTGGACAGGTATGTGCTGATTTAGTGATATACAGTGACTTTTACAGAAGGGCAAGCAAAGACAATGATACGCAGCTCAAAACTTAATTCAGAGAAGTGAAAGCAAAGTCAGCAGCAACTTGTCTTGAACACCAAAAGTTTATTCACCATGTTCATGTGCAAACAAACAAAGGAGAAACAGAAAAGCTGCTGGCCTTTCAGCGTGACCAGCTCAAACTTTCATTAACAATACACTGACATGAAAATGAGAGAAACTATATATCCCAAGGCTCAGAGTCAAACTAGCTTCCAGAGACAACAGGCACAGCAAGGTAGCAGTAATTCACTGGAAGGAAGTAAACAAGTGGGGGGATATGCATTATTGTAAGGAGTAAGATCACTTCACTTTTGAAGGGTTTAACTGATGTCTGCTTTTAGATTTCAAAGGGCAAGCGCTGCTTTCCTTGCTTTCCCACACTAAATGCAACTACATTGATCATTTGGCTGATCTGCTGGAACTGCAACAGAAAAGAGACATTGAGGATATGGTACTTTTATCATACTTTTTTTTTAAATTTCCAAACATTGCCAAAAGCAGCAATAATATCTCTTTTTTTGTGCTCAACTCAGCCTCAAGGTTTAAATCTTACTTTAGTTTTTATGCCAAGGAAAAAAAAAAACTGTGGGAGGTATTGTTCTCCTGGCATCGATCATGGTAATATACTGTATATGCCTGACGTCTTTATTCAGTTTGTCATGCATCTCTATGTTTTGCTACAACAACAAAATCTGACTCACGACTCCTCTCTTTACCTTCTGATGGGCGTTTGTTTTGTTTTGGATTTTTTAATCTATAGAACAATACTAGATTAACTTACAGTTTTTCTCAGTAACCTTCTCTGTATCAGCTTGAACAGTTAACAGCAACGCTCCTCCAAATGGTTGCTTTTAATGTGCCCAGGGTGTTGACAGATTTTCTTATTATGCACCTTGGACATAAAACACAGCAAAAAGATCAGAAGTTTTTTTGTTTTGAATATATATGCATACTGCATATCATGTTGTATGCTCTGCATTTTAAGTTGTTTGCATTTTTAATATGTTTGGAGTTTGTGTTTCTGCTGCCTTGGCTAGGTCTCTCTTGAGAAGGGGACCTCTGTGGGACTTCCTGGTTAAATCAAGGTAAACCAATAAACACTGGCCAAGTAGTAAGCTGCGCATCCACTAAAAGATCTTTCCACCAGCAAGCATGTTACATAACACTCAGAAAAACTTAGGAAAAGATATTGCAGATTTCAAATTGTAACGGTTTACACATCATGGTGAACTCAAACGATGTTTATGTGTTAGAGAGTGTTGTTCTTTTTGCTGTTTCCCTCCACTTGGCCTTAGCACAATGTGGCAGACGGGGAGAGATGACTTGGATTCATCTCACTGTACAATCAATGAAACACAGGATCCGTTCCCACAGTGCTGACGACACAAACACGATCTTCCGCCCACACAAACAGATGCACACATCCAACTCCACTCATCAAAGTGGATGCTGCCTCATACCTACAGCGGCAATCAGACAAAGAGGTGAGACAGAATTTCTCCCTGTGAATGTTGGTAACAAAAACACACTTTGCTGAAGGCTGACTTCAAAGTAGGCAGGAATAAAAATGTGGGGAAACACCCTGAGTGTTGATAATGTGTTCCTAAGAACGCCTCAGGATCACTGCTGTCCCAAAATCCCGACCCATTGCCGAAGCCACATTTCTGGCAGCTCCCAGCCAGTTTCTGCTGATTACATTTGTTAAATCAAGTTTGGTCTTGTTTCTTGCTTGTGTGCATTTTCTTTCATTTCAGAATTTTATCTACACTCACTTTGTCAGCAGCAGCACACAAGAGAAAATAAGAGACAATGAGAAAGAAACAAGACTGACTGAAGGGCTGGTTAGTTTGGCAGGAACAGTGGTGCTGAAAAAAAACAACCCTTCTTTTTCTTCTTTTCTGTTGCTTGTCTCAGTCCAGAGGAAATAGCAAAATGGCCCAAAATTCCTCCTGCGTGTCGAGGGAGGAAATGTTTAGCCAGGGTTATGGCTGCTTTCAGGAGATTTTTCAACAGATTATAAAACATAGTTTCACTTCCTCTTCTCACAAGAACCACGTTAATGTTTTATCAGCCATATCTAAATAATGAATGTAACTTTTGCGTTCTTTTTTTGTTTCTCCATTTGAGTTTTTCATTTGGCTAATTTAATTAAACATGTATGTATACATCCATGTATGATACATGCATCAAACTACCAGAAAAAAACAGAACACTATACAAACTTTGAAGACGCCACACCCTCCGCCCTTCTTTCACAAGCCAGCTCCAAAAAGAAATAAATCTTTGCACTGATTAGTCAGAGGGTGGAAAACAAACTTAATCAGTTATATTGATCTGATGACAGCATCACACAGTTAACCAGAGTTCTTACTGGCTGTAGCCAGATTGTGTCTGTGATTTCACCCAAAAGCCTGAAAGCAATGTTCTGTTTAAATGTGTGATGGGGAGACTGGAAGCAGAGTGTCAAACTGCAAAAAGGACAAAGATACTTAAACTTTGTCACATACAAGCAAGGATACACCACTCGGCATAACATTATGACCACCTGCCTAATATTGTGTTGCTCCTGCTTTTGGTGCCCAAACAGCAACAAACAGTGATGCACTGTGTATTTTCTTGCCTTTCTATCAGAACCAGCATTACCTTCTTAGGCGATTTGAGTTACAGTAGCTCGTCTGTTGGATCGGACCACAGGGGCCAACTTTGCTCCATGACCCTGTCACTGGTTCACCACTCTTCCTTTCTTAGACCACTTTGGATACTGACTACTACAGACCATGAACACCCTACAAGAGCTCCCTCCATTCCACCACATCCTAAAGGTCCTCTATTGGATTGAGATCATGTTCAAGAAACCCGAGCTAAGTGACATGGATAATCTTGAATTATCCAATTTTTTTGAGACTGGATGAGTTATAGCCTCAGTTTCCTGTTCTTGGCTGAGAAGTGTAGCCAGTGTGGTCGTCTGCTGCAATAGCTCATCTGCTGCAAGGTTTAATGTTTTGTACAATCACAGATGCTCTTCTGCAGACCTTGGTTGTAATGAGTGGTTATTTGAATTACTGTTCCCTTCCTATCAGCTCAAAGCCATCTATCCTCTGACACCAACAAGGTATTTTGACACAGGAAACTGCCAATAACTGGATCTTTTTTTTCAGACCGTTCTCTGTAAACCCTAGAGATATTTGTGTGGGGCAATCCCCGTAGATCAGCAGTTTATGAAATACTCAGACCAGTCTGTCTGCCGCCAACCATGTGGCAGAGCCGTGTCAGACTAAACAAAATCGCCTTTCTTCCACCAATTTGTTGCTCAGTTTGAACTTCAGTGGTTTTTTTGACCATGTCTACATGGCTAAGTACACTGGGTGGCTGCCATGTGACTGGCTGATTATATATTTGTGTGATCGAGCAGTGGAATAGGTGTACCCAATAAAGTTTGTGGTGAGTGTAGTGTGACCTGTGAGCCAAGAAAAAAAAAACAAAAAAAACTTGTGCCTGTGACTGATTATGGAGATATATTGTATATCTCTAAGTAGCTGGGTAAAATAAGAAATGAAACATCTTATAGAAGTCCAGCTACTTTCTTTTCAAGATCCTTAGTCTACCATGACCTGGATGACCGAGAACCTACACAGATGGTAAATGGCCGGTATTTGTATAGCGTTTTACTTAGTCCCTAAGGACCCCAAAGCGCTTTATACTACATTCAGTCATCCACCCATTCACACACTGGTGATGGCAAGCTACATTGCAGCCACAGCTGCCCTGGGGCGCACTGACAGAGGCGAGGCTGCTGGACACTGGCGCCACCGGGCCCTCTGACCACCACCAGTAGGCAACGGGTGAAGTGTCTTGCCCAAGGACACAACGACCAAGACTGTCTGAGCTGGGGCTCGAACCGGCAACCTTCTGATTACAAGACGAACTGCCAAGTCTTGAGCCATGATCGCCTATGCAGATTGCATATGCATGCCATGTATCTCTGCATTTTAATGCAAACTGTCTGATTCAGTAGGGCATGGTCAGCAGGCCACTGGTGTGAAAGTCTCTGAGCAACCATCAGAAACAGACTCCATGAGGGTGGCCGCAGGACCCAACATCCTTTAGTGGGCCCCATGCTCACTGCCCAGCACTCTAGAGCCTGTTTGAGACCCTACACCACCACAATCTTCATAAGGATTCGCTGAAGAGAATGGATGGATGGATGATATGTTGTTGTGATATAGTCCAGATTACGGTTATTAGTGCTTGTTCAAAACTAATCAATGATGCCATCAACCAAAACGGCATCAGTGTTTGTTGGTGAAGACAAAGCAGAGAGAGGCGAAAGAGATAAGAGAACAGCTGAAAAACTGCATGTGTTGTGAGTTTTTTTTTTATGACGCAGTAAGCACAAAGGTCTAAGGTTCAATGATCAAAACACTGCAGAAAGCCACAGTGCACAAAAACAAGCACAGAAGCATAACATGTAAATCTATTTCCCAGATTTAAATGGTTTAAGGACACCAGAGCATACAGTAACATGCACCAATCCTCTTACTAAACACACACACACACACACGGTCCAGTAAAACTAATCTTACTAATCACACGGTTCGACTGTTGAAACAGAACAAAGTTCACATTGTCAACAGCAGTGCTGTTTCTCCCAATCAAAGTGAGTCGGGAACAGAGAAACACAGGAAGCAAACACACTAAAAAGAAGAAACACAGAACTGGACTTCAGTGCTCATTTTCTCACTGTGGAAATAAAAACATGAGATTTATTTTTCCTGCATAACCTCAGCGGCGTCAGTGGCAACTGACTGATTTCTTTAAAGGACAGCTTAACATCAGGAAGGACAAAACTCATTAATATCTGGAGAACATCTGTAGGTCATTTCCACCTAAAGGCCTTCAAACCTGCATTTCTGGGGCCTAAAAACCGTAAGTAGATTTGGTCGTAGTGTTAATGATAACTGTGAGTGTGATTCATGTTTTGTATAGGTGTTTCTGCTTTATCTGTACTGACTGTAAACGTTCATATGGACAAAATGAGCACATGGTTTCATGGCCAAAGTGTGAAGCAGTCACAAATGTGCAAGCTATTTGTCCGTGGACATGAACTGTCTGGTTCTTTTATGTCAACAAGGTTATGAAACATTGCAAAGTACTTTAAGTGGAAGTACATTTCGTGCTTGCATCGTGTATGTTTTCAACACTTCTCTGAGGGGACACGTCACCCAGGCAACCAAGAAAATTGAGCTTTTGAAAAAAAAAAGGTGGTGAAACTGCCGTGAACTTTTGTATTTTAATCTAAACAACGACCGAGATCGAGCAGTCTTGCTCCTAATACAGAGCTTTTGGGAACATGCCACTTAGAGCGCATCTGGAAAGTACTCATAGCACCTCACATGACCACATTTTGTCATGTTACAGCCTTCTTCCAAAACAGATTTATTTTTAATTTCACCCCATAGTGAGAAAGTGGAAAAAAAATAGCTTTAAACTGCAATTTCGTTAAAAAAACAACAACTTTATAACGTGTACATAAGCTGTCGCAGCCTTCCCTCAATACTTTCTTAAAAAAAAGTAACAACTCTGCACTGTGAATATTTTCCAAATGCACTGTGTGTACATGGACACAAGTGAATCCATAAAAGCACGTGTTCATGTGAATGAGGGAAAACACGTGCGAAGGAACTCGAACAATAGATTACATGTTACGATTATAATTTCATAACCTGCACTGAGACCGACAAGGCCACTTGAAAGGGATGAAAACTATGATTCAAGTCTCAGCAAGGTTCAATTCTTACTCAGCTGAACCTGCAGGGAATTATTATTTTAAATAAATATCATTCTAAACTTTGTATCAAAACCAGGGTTTGAAACACAAAATATATAAATGTCATGACTGGAAAGGATTATCCATAATTTAGACTATAGAGGCGTTAACACCAAGCATGGAAGCAACATTGCTGCAAGTCTGGAGTGTTGTATTGTCACAGTTTATACACTTCTAATCATATAGAAATACACATTTAAGCAATCACCCATCTGTATAGTGTCCAGATCTCCATTCCTGGATCAGTGCAGCCTGCAGCTGTGCAATGGCCATTGATTGTGGCTGCCTCTGATGAGCACACAGCATGTCCTAGGCAAGTTCAAAAGGAAACATATCAGGACTAAATGCTGATCCCTGATATGTTCCTTTTTGTTGTGTTGTAGTTTTTAACCATACGGCACAATGACAATACAGTTTATTCTGAATCTGATCCAAAGGGACAGCTACTCTGGTTGTGTATGTTCTGAGATCATGGGTTTGAGAATGTATACAAGTTTATTTACTTTCAATAAAGAGATGATCAATTCCACCCTTGACTAAAACCAATCAACCAGAACCAAAAACTACACACAGAATGGTTGTACTGAGAAATTGATGTAAAAGAAATCTGGAAAACATGTTTCTTATTTGATGTCTGGTGTTTATTCCAGCCTTTGACTGCCATACACACCCTTGGCAACTAAAAATAGTCTGCTTTTATTAACCCTTTAAGGCCTGAACCATGAAATAATTGCCAGGCAATTGTAATTTTGAAAATAAAGTTCTATTTTCAATTCAATTTTATTTGAATTATCCATCCATCCATCTTCATCCGCTTTATCCGAGGCCGGGTCGCGGGGGCAGCAGCCTAAGCAGAGAAGCCCAGACCTCCCTCTCCCCAGCCACCTCCTCCAGCTTATCCGGGGGAATACCAAGGCGTTCCCAGGCCAGCCGAGAGATATAATCTCTCCAGCGTGTCCTGGGTCTGCCCCGGGGCCTCCTCCCGGTGGGACATGCCCAGAACACCTCACCCAGGAGGCGCCCAGGAGGCATCCTTGTCAGATGCCCGAACCACCTCAACTGGCTCCTTTCGATTCCTCTCCGTGAATCAGTCACCCGCTTTCACACCTTGGCGCATGTGATTAGAGGATCACCAGGGGGTCCTTTGTCCCTCATTGGGGGGATACTCCCACTGGGTTTAAATCTGGGACTCTCGGCCATTTGACCTTAGAACTGAAGCAGCTTCTCGGATGAGAGGTGAAACGTCTTCAAGCAACTTAAAGAAGTCCAGACGCTTTTCTTTGCAAACTCCTTTGACTACGATGACCTGGATGACTGAGAACCTTCACAGACACTCTCCGTGAATCGCTATCTTATCGTGGTGGAGGGGTTTGTGTGTCCCAGGGATCCCATGGGCTATGTTGTCTGGGGGCTTTTGCCCCCTGGTAGGGTCTCCCATGGCAAATTGGTCCTGGGTGAGGGACCAGACAAAGAGCGATTCAGAAGACCCTTATGAAGAAAACATCGAGGGAACAGTTTACCCTGCCCGGGATAGGGTTACCGGGCCCCGCCCTGGAGCCAGGCCCGGGGAGGGTGCCCGAGGGCGAGCGTCTGGTGGCCGGGCCTTAGTCCATGGGGCCCGGCCGGGCACAGCCCGAAGAGGAGACATGGGCCCATCCTCCCGCAGGCCCACCACCCGCAGGAGGCGCCATAGGGGTCGGGTGCATTGTGTGCTGGGCGGCAGCCAGGAGCAGAGGCCCTGGCGGACTGATCCCCGGCTGCCAAGACTGGCAATAGGGACATGGAATGTATTTGAATTATATTTTCTTTATATTGCAAGGTAGACCCTACAATAACAAAACAAAGAAAACCCCAAAAATCACATAATCCGCTATGAGCAAGCACTTTGGCGACAGTGGGAAGGAAAAACTCCCTTTTAACAGGAAGAAACCTCCAGCAGAACCAGGCTCAAGGAGAGGCGAGGTGCGGGGGGGTTAAGTTGGTACTTGCTAGTGTACGTTTCTTGTACAGTAAATGCTACTACAAAAGCAGCTGCAGACCAAAGATATTTTGGGCTTTCACTGAAAGAAAAGAAATCACCACTACTGTTACTCATTTGTTATTTAACCTAAAACTTACCTGTCGTTGTCCCACACACTAAAGTACTCACGTTGATGTGTTCTGTGATCATATCGCCACAGCAGACCTGACGTTCTCCCCGTTTCTGTGTTGCTTCTCAGGACTAACATGGCTGTGCTGACTTCCCCCTGGGCTGATCTGGCTCTGTTCCTGCAGGGGAGCATCACAATGTCAAACAGTGATGCAGGCAGCTTTTTTCCAGTGTGGCTGTTTGGACTGATGCTCTTCCTGTCTGTCTCTCTCCTGCTGCTAGCACTGATCATCCTCCTCAGTTGGAAACTCAGACAGGGTGGGTATTTCTCATACTCACTCATAGTATTATTTGAACAGCATATTACAACTCATGTGGCCCACAGGTAAACAACAAAGAACCCAAACTAAACTACACTCTGACAATTAGTTACACTGGCCTGGTTTTTGTGGAGGTGTAGTGAGAGAGGACTGCCACAGGCTTTAGAGTACTCAACACATGAAAAACCTGGAAACATGCCTTTTCCTTCATCTTTACGTGTGTGCTCAGGTAACAGGTGCTGCTTTTGCCGGCTAAATCTGACCCCTTTGTTCTTTTTGCGGCCATAAAACACAGACATGTGCACACATCCTGTTATGATCATGGCTGCGCTTTCACCATCTGCTCCGGTTCAAAGTGGATATATTAATAAAAAAGATTATTCATGTGTAGAAAAATCAATCATGGGGAACTCCAGCTGCTTTTTGAGAAAATCTGATTCTATTGTGACCTGTTTTTAAAAGATTTACAACCATGGTGGGAATGACTGCTGGGCGTGATTGGGCATCAAAGCAAGAAAGTGTGCAATTTTTAGTGATTTTACATTGTCTGCTGTTTATTCGGATGCTAATTATAATCATTTACAGGTAATCAAACACATACTGTTTGTCAGTGGTGCTCAAATTACACAAAGCTTCTATTTATGTTGGTGAGAAACAAATCTGGGTCTGTGTTCTAGATGACAAATCACAACAGTAGAAAGAGTTTTACAGACATTTTACTATTTGATGAAAAATATTAGCTCATTTTGAATTTCATGGCAGTAATGTGTGTCAAAGTTGGGGAAAGTGCAACAAAGGCTGGAAAAGTAAAAGAAACAGCCGGAGGAACATTTTGCGACTAATTAGGTTAATTGCCATCACTGTGTTAAAAACAGACATGATTCGGGCATGGAAACTACTTCATGGGCTCAGGAACACTTCCGGTAATCACTGTCTGTGACTACTGTGCCATCCACAAATGCAGGTTAAAGCAAAGACGAAGCCATATGTGAACATAAACGCTGGACTGAGACAGAGAGGAAAAACTGTTCTGTGCTCAATCAAAGTTTGAAATTCTTTTTGGAAAACATGGACACTGCATAAAGAGGTGAACTGTTGAGTGCTGAATTGTTATCAGCACACAGTTCAAAAGCCTGCATCTGAAATGGTATGGGGGTGAATTAGTGCCAATGGAACTGGCAGGTCACACAAGGTACCAGCAATGCTAAAAGAGAAAAACAAAAAAAAGGAAAGTGGCAGTGAGCGTCAGTTTCCTGGGTGAAAATGCCTTGTTGATGTTACAGAAGACTGGTCAGACTGCTTCAAGCAACATAAACTCAAATAGCCACTGGTTACAACCAAGGTATGCAGAAGAGCATCTCTGAACACACGGCACATCACACTTTAAAGCAGGTGGGCTCCAGCAGCAGAAGACCACACTGGTGGCCAATCCAGTCAAATAAAAACAGGAAACTGAGGCTATAATTTGCCTGGGCTCAACAAAAATTAATAATAATGGAAAATCATTTGTTCATGAGTCACTCAACATCTTGATGTTAGTGTCAGAATCTGGCATAAACAACATAAAAGCATAAAGCCATCCAGCCCCCTAATGATGTAGGGGATATTTTTGTGGCACAGTTTGGGCCTCTTAACACCAACTGAGCATTTTTTTAAGCAGAGCCTACTATACTTGAGTACTTGCCCTGCTGGTGCCGAAGCTGAACGTCCTTAAAACAAAAGAACTAGTAGTAGAGGCGCAGAGAGCTCCACTCCCCTCTCATTATAAATGGAGAACAGGTGGAATATGTCTCCACCTTCAGGTTTCTGGGCACCCACATCTCCACTGATCTCACCTGGACCCACAACACCAATGTTCTAGTAGGGAAGGGCCAACAGCTGCTGCACTTCCTCCATGTCCTTAGAAAGAACAACCTGGACCACAAGCTGCTGCCGGCCTTCTACCTCGCTTGAATGGAGAGCGTGCCCTCCTATCCTGCCTGGGTGTTTGGTACGCAGGGTTGATAACTGAGGGGAAAAAAAGGCTGCGCAGAGGGTAATTTAACACTGCCCAAAAAATCATCTACTACCCTCTGCCACCCCTGGAGGCTATCCCTAAATCCTCCTGTCTCAGGACAACTAGGGCCATCACAGGTGACCATTTGCACCCCACCCACCACCCGTTTGCCCCGCTGCCCTCTGGTCGGTGCCTCGGGTCAATCAGGTCCCACACCTCCAGACTCACTAACAGCTTCTTTCCCTCGGCCATTCAGACTGTTAACAAACACCATCGCCCCACGCAGAACTGAAATGACAAGCCTGTGGCACCAAGATTTAAACTGATGAAAATAGATGTCTAAATTAATTCAAAGTGTAATATATAAAACTTATACATATACTATATTTTATATATGTATATGTATATATATATATATATATGTATATGTATATATATATATATATATATATATATATATATATAACAAAATTAAACTTTAATCTAGTTACAATAGTAGATGTTAAAAAGACTAAAATATTACACATGGAGCTCATAATATTCCAGTTTTCTTCCGTTTTTAGTCTTCATCTCTACTCTTTCATCCACAGCTGACGCTGATCTGTTGACACTAGCGCAGGACAGAAGCTCCATCAGCGCCACCCACAGGCATGTGCACAGAGGACGGCACAGAAGAAATGCTGGATCTCATTTCTGCACCTGACAGTCATGAACAGACACATTTTAACACAAATGAAGGAACACACTCTGTATATGACATGTGCTCTCTCCTGAGGGGCCATATCATGCTGGACATTGAAGAGTGTAAGGAAATAATAAGCTAACAACCCATGAACACCAACGTCGTCTGCCTCACCCGACTGACATGAATTGAAAAGCATAATTTACACATGGATTTAACTTTTAGGTATTATGTCTAATAAATATGCTGCACACATTTTCAATCACACTTCCAAGGAAATGAATGAGGAAATGAAGCGAGTATAACAATCCTTTATTTAAACAGTGTTACACAGGGGGGGAGGAGTGGCTGTGTGGGGGGAGATACAAGACATTTAAGCTGCTAGACAGAAAAACCCTACTGGTGATCACTGGTTAGCTAACAGAGAGCAATGAGGCAGCTGGTAGGTTTTCCAAAATGAGTTTCTTTAAGGTTTCCATTGTATGTGTGAGTTTTATTTTATTAATAAAATATAAAAACTGTGCTGGTTTCCCGTTTCTCCAGAGTGTGAAACAAAGCCTGAGATTTAAGTGTTCAGAGGATCCTCCAATTATAATCTGCTATAACACCATGTGGATTTAACGCTCTCTGATGTGGATTCACAGGCGTAGAGGTTGGTAAAACTTTTCTTGGTGTAACCTAGCGTAACATGACGCATTTGGGAAAATCCGATTCCGCAGCCTCAAAGCTCATGTGATTGGTTAAGAGAGCCCAGAAGAACCCGGAAAAGCGGTTAAAGCTGGGGCTAAACGTACAAAAAGGAAAACAGTGGCAGAAATTTTCATTTGTAGTGGTTTTCAAAAAAAACAACGACACTGCAACAATTTTACAAATATGCAAGATGGAGGGGGAACAAGAAATCCCACCTTTAAACAACTAGATTACAGAGAAAATACGAGAAATTATGAAAAAGAAAAATCTACAAATGTGGTCACTGTGATATTACCAAAGGCTTTTTTTCTGTTTGTTTGTTTTTTTGGAACATCAAAAGCTTCCAAAGCTGCCTAGTGTTGCACGGTTTACATTTTTATAAAGAAAAAAAATGCTTTTCTGCTGCTTTGTCTCTTTACAAGAGGGTTCGAGGTTAAAGCTTCCCCCTCGTGGAATGTCATTTAACTGCATAGTAGAGCTCAGACCTGCGTTTCCCGATTTTAAAAAAGCTTCAGCTCTCAGTCTGATGAGCACGCTTAACTACAAAAGTTTTAAAATGGGTCAAATTGGGCAGTGATTACTCATCAAGTTAAAAAGCTGATTAGCAGTTTTTTCTTCCTTTTTTATTTCTAAAAATGAAATAAAATATCCTTTTGTCTCCCATTTAAAACACGTCCAGTCAAAGATTGGAGACGTAGATTAATCCAGACCAGTCTAAGGTGGAATGTTTGTAATAATAAATCAGTGGCACTTCTTCACTTAAAATCAGCTAAATTTCAGGAGAACATGACTTTGCCTTTTTGCTGCTTATGCTAAAAATCTGTGTCAAAGTAAATGCACTAGACCAAGCACCTAGCACATTTAATGCCCCCAATATTTACACAAAGCTACAATTTAGTTCACTTTCTTTTTTTGTTTTTTTGCAGAGTAAAAGGACAGAAAATGAATAAAACATAATGAGTTTCCATTTCGGGGGTTTCAAGAGCACTTCAAACCCGCTGATACACTTCCCTTTAAGCTGCATTTTGGCTGGTGCGTTGTAACTTTTTTTTTTTTTGCCTCAGTTTGAAGTGTGGTGACAGATTCAGAGCGTTGCGTTTTTTTGTGGTGAACAAGGTGGAAATCGGCTGAATGAAATGTAACCAAAAAAACCAAAAAAACATGCAGAGAAACGTTTAGCTGTAGTGAAACAGTTACAAAGCAGCCCGACGCGCTGTATGAGCAGAGATAGTCCACACGCTCTCAAACCAATCGACGTGGTAGCGTCCTACCTAGACTCACTCGAGACTCCTGGAAGATAAAACTGCGTGAAGACATGCTGAATTTAATCCCATGTTCTATCATATCAAGCAGGTATGAAAAGAAGCCGGCGATGAACTGAGCTGAACTACGGCGCCAAACGGGCTCCTTGGCAGAGTTAGCAGACTGCATTAATTTGAGTCTGAGCTGCTTTCAAGTCGTTCTCATTTTGGTACCTGTGCTAGTTGGAGCACAAAACTCATTCTGAATAATTTAAATAGCAGTATTAATTTTGCATTATGCATTAAGCCTTCAGAATATTAAAATACTTCACTGTGGGATGCAAGAAAACATGCATTATTATTCAAATTCTGTTTATTCCCTGGTACTTATCGGGCACTCTCCCAATTATCCTTCACTTTATAGCTCCGGTCTCCCAATCCAAAGTCAGTTTATGTCTCCCTCGCTCCCCCTCAGGCCCAGCGGGAATGGTTAGTGTCGTACAGTGGACGAGCCCGGGGAGTGAAAAGCTGCTCCCATTGATAACCTTCATTTTTACTGTGCAGAAGTTGTCATTTTCAGTTCAAATCCACCTTCAGTTTAGCTTAAAAAAAATGTAAAACTGTAAAATTGATGGAATTTATTCCACCTACATTTTCGAACTACTACTGAAGCTCGCCGACCCTATTTAAAATGTTCAAAACCAGTCTCTTCTTCCAGTTTAGCAAAAAAAGTGAATTGAACTGAAAATGGACTCGGCTGCTAGTCACACACAAGGAATGTGGATGAATAATAACTATACAGGAAAAAAAATGAAATAACAGAACCAAAAGACCTGGATGACTCTCCTGCAGATGTTAAAGTTACAGCTCCCGCTCTTCTCTAATGATCAGGAAGTAGAAGTGATAATGTGAGGTGCAACATTTCTACCATTCACCTGTGAATATGTGGGAGTGAGTGTGTTATACTAATTAGAAAAAAGACCAAGTTGTGACACCCTGTTTCCTTCATGCTCCTTATAAACTATTATATTACTCTCCATTTACATCACCATGAAGCAAGAGGGGGAGCTGTAATTTAACAAGTTACCTTTCTGTGCCAATGCACCGGAACCCAAGTACAGGTGCATAACCTCACTGTTATGATAAAAAGCTTTCTCTACTTCAGCATCTCAGCCTGCTGTTTTTGTAAGAAACTTTAGCTGAAGGTCATCGGTACTGGTACAAAATGATCAATGCAAGGATACAGTTTCATCCAGATTGGTTATCAGTGCATCCCTAGTTTCATCTTTGTGATAGAAGACAGACATGCTATCATCTGTTTATAAAACAGTTACAGAAAAAGCACAACTAAAAAAAAAAAAGCTACAATTGTTAAGCTAACAAAGTGGTTCTTTTTGTTCCCTCAGAAACAATGAGAGAATTTTTTTTCTTTTTCTTGGTTTTGCAGAGAGGGATTTAGATCGCACCACAGACAATAAGAAAGGAAGAGAGTGGCAACTTCGGTCCATTTGTCAAACCCTTCTCTCCCTGTTCTTTAAGCTCCTCTTCTTCTCCTCCTCCTCTCCCGTCAGTCAAGGCCGATCGTCGTAGGGTGATGAAGGTCGTTCGACAGAGAAAAAACAGTCACGACGGGCCCTTCAGCTCTGGGAAAAAGAGAGGGGGAGGGGGTGGGGGAGTAATCAGCCTGGGGCACGGCGATGATGAAACGACACTGGTTTCCTAATCAAAATGTTCTCCTTGTACTCCTTCCAAAATCTAATGCCTCTTTCCCCTTTTTCTCTTTTCAACTGTTGCAGCATGTGTGATGGCAGCTGGTTTCTTTAGCAGCTTCTCCATATGCACTGCTAAATAAACCTTTTCTCATCAAATATAAAAAGATTAATAATAATAATAATGATGATGATAAGCTACTATTTTTATCATTACCTGAGTTCAGTCAATCCTCCTCAGCCAGCTCAGTTTCTTTATGAACCACCACTCTGGTAACAGACATGTCAGGATGTTGCTCTTTGGCCTCCTTAATGGCCTGGGCCAGTGCCTGCAGTACCAAGGGGCAACCACACGGTGGCAGCACCGAGCACAGCAGGCAGTGGAGGGGGAAGGAGGGGGGGAAATGGTGGAGTTAAATGAAAAATAAAAGAAGAAGCAAACAGAAAAAGACATATGTGCTGGATTTACAGTCAGAGTGCCATTTTACTTCTTCAGATCAAGTAAAATGCATTTAGAAGAAGAATTCACTCAAATAAAAACCATCTCAGTGATATCCAAATCTGTTGCTTTTGTGTAAATCCAGCGAATTAAACCAGACAGGCAACTTAAACAAAAGGAGGAGCATGCAAAGAGACGAAAGAGACATTTACTGTCCCAAACATTTCAGGGCTACATGCAGTTTGACATGAATTCCCCATGTTCACTCATGAAGCTATTCACATAGGTGAAAAGATCTCACATGGAGTTTTCCATGTTATCTACTGGAGACTGTGGCAACCTGCTAGCAACCACTCTCAACAAATGGTGCGCTGCCTGTATCGCTACACCCCTAATATGGACAATGAGACTTTTGGTATTGCTTTTTAAGTATCTGAATCTGGCAAACAGTGTACAAAAAATTGCCAACCTCAGGGCCATGTATAATTAAGAGATGGCTCAACTTAAGGCTGGCAGAATGGATCAATTACTTTTGCTGGGGTCTTTATGAAGCAAGTTTAAAGCATTAAAAAAAGATCAATATCTATACATCTGGACTGGACTAACTGAGATGTGATCTCCTCTGTGCGGCGTGTATTTTACTGTGTACTCTGATTGTCACTGAGGAAATGTGACAATCACAGAAAAACATAGTATGTAAAATTAATCATTGCAGGAGGAAAAATTAAAAAAAGCAGTATGCCAACATTTTATACATCAAAAGATATGGTGAAGAAGGCACAGGAGAGGATGGGTGGATCTGATGGCTTGTGTCAAATAAGTGATTCAAAAATAAAACGTAGCATTAAGACTGCAAGCAACATGACTGACATGTCCTAGAAATCCATCTATTCCTTAAATCTTCTAAATGAGAGAAAATTATTTCCTTATGATTCAATTTGCAGAACAAGGATCTTAAATCAAAAGGTGCCAAGTTTGGACTTGGATGTGGTTTATTTATCTAAGATGACTCTTTAGAGACTTTCCCACCATCCACGTTTGGTGGGAAGAAAAGACCCCATGAGCCAAGTTGTTGGAACACGAGGCAAAGCAGAGGGGAAAGGCTATGTCACTGAAAACCGACCTGGTCATGGTCGATGTCACAGTCTCCAGTAATGACGATGCGTTTTTCAATCCTCGTCTCTGATAGACCGCCCTTTAGCGTCTGCAACAAAAGATCATCACATTTCAAACTGGGCAGTTTGGAAATGGCTGCAGTACAGTATTTAAATTAACATAGGGGACATAATTTCATTATGTTATGTCACAATGACAAAGGCTCAACAGAAATGAACATGTGTGTGTGTGTTTTGGGGTGTGCGTCTGTTCGTACCTTGGTAATATGTGTGGTTGTTGTAGTACACAAAGATTCAGAGGTGATTGTCTGAGCAGTCATCAACACTCCAGGCTCACCATCACCATTACCATCCAACTGAGAGAGACACAAAGAGATCATTAGCTGATGTTTAAAATAAATAAATAAATAAAACTCGTTTCCTGTAGGAGCAGGAATGAAAAGATGGCGTCATGCACTGTAGCTAGAAAGGAAGCACTTTGGAACATGGAGTATGCTGACGTAGCAACGATCGGTCTAAATATTTCACACAAACAATATGAACCACGGATGCTGACACACATGCGGAAAAACTAAACAAGCTTCTCCGTTTTTTTTTTCTCTCGTGTTTGCACCTGCGCCGCCTCGTATGTGATGGTCTTGGTTTCCGTATGTACGATGGGCACTTCTTTAGTGGCTATCTCGGTTTTCTGGGCTGCAAACGTGTCTGATATAGTCACCATTTCTGTCTTTACCACAGGCGGCTGGGGAGGGAGCAGAGAGAGGAGTGAGGAGGGGGGGAGGGAAGAGAGTTAATATATTAAACCTGAGGCAGACATGGGGAAAAAAAAAGAAGACATTTTTATCTATGCAGTTGACAAATCTGTCTTCAAAATCAGCTTCTATCAGCATCATTTTGAAAATATTTTTGTGCAGGAAACACCAGTACATGTAGATGTAAACAGCACATGTGAGCCATTGCAGCAAAACTCATGCACAGAAGCAAGAGCTCCAAAAGCCATGCAGACAAAACCATGAGAAACACAAGTAAGACAACATCTGGTCAATGCAATGTAATAAGAGCTACAGCAGAAGGACAACTATGGAGATATCTTTGGTGTCCACATGCAACCTAACACTGTACCAACGTGCATAAAACATGAGCCAATAAGACAAGCGGGACTCAAACAGCTACTGTAATGTAAACAAGGTGCAAAGATGAGTGGTTGGCAATGATGATTTCCACAACAGTGTCACTGTGATGACCACAACACGCCAATTAAACAGAAAGAGGAGCATCACTGCCAAACACATGGAGGATACGCACATATCAAAATGCAGCATGCAAAGCAAAAAGATAAAGAAAACAAAACAAAAATACACCTAACAGCATCATGCATTTCCCACTTAGGCCCCATTTACTTCACAACACTAAAAAAAAGTAGCAACACACCACACTGCGTGGGACATGATAATGGTATAAATGGTATCTGACAACAGCAGATATGAAAGAAAGTCAAATGTATGTTTATAGTAAATTAAAATAAAGACTGAAAATATTCATGTAGGTGAATCAATATGAACACCAAAACAATGGTGGTGAATTGTAACTTTAAAGCCCTGCTCCTTGGTTTCGGGAGTTTTGAGCATACTAATAAAAAGCTTTTAGTTTCATAGGATGGAGATGAGTGTGAGGATGTACATGGGGCTTAAATATTCACACAAGCAGGAGGGAAACCGGCACTCTCAAAAGCGGGGAAGGAAAAAAGTTGGTGTTTCTATAGTTGGCAGGAGAGGGATCAAGGCCTGGGAAGCTCCGCATTCGGCCCAGTGAAGACTTTACCTCAGAGCAACAAATAACCTGTGGCAGCGGCTCTGCTTCAATCAGCGAGGGCTCTCCGTTCATTTTAGGCTCCTCCTCTTCCTCTGCATGAGCATCTATTACAGTCACACCCTCCTCAGGCAGGGTGAGGCCGTTAGGAGCTTCATCGGGCGTCACCATTGGATCATCTGTGCTCTCCTCAGTCTCACGTTCAACTTCTTTCTCTTCCTCGGCATTCGTTGTCTTCTCTGTCTCCTCTGTCTCTGTGTCGTCCTCCTTCCTGGACTCCTCTTCTTCTCGACTGGTTTCTTCTGCAGGCTGGATGACTTCAGCTGGAAGAGAAGAAGCATCTGAAGCCAACACCTGTAGCTCTGCCGTCTTATCTTCCTCTTGCTTTTCCTGCTCTTCTTCCTCTTCCTTCTCCTCAGGTATTTGTGTGTGAGAGATGGACACAGGGAGATATGGATGGTACTCTGCTTCTTCTTCACTCTCGCTCTCAGATGAAATGCTCTCTTCCTTCCTCGGCTTTGCTTCCTCAACTACCACCGCTTCCTCTTGAACTTTCACTTCCTGTTCCCTCATTTCCTGCTCCGCAGAAGGAGCAGCAGGGGGACTGGCTGCAACCGTGACAAGTCCAGGTTTGGGAGCTCTGGAAATCTCTTGGACGACAACAGTTTCCTCGATTTCAACCTCGGTTGTCTACACACACACACACACACACACACACACACACACACACACACACACACACACACACACACACACAAGCACGCATGTACACCCGGTTCACAGACACACACACACACAAACGCAATGAGGTGCGCAAACACACATGCGCACACACACCACAACAACAAACGCATGGAGACAAGAAAACAAAAGAATAAAATGATCATTGAACATAAATGGGAAAAAATTAAGTTAAATGATAATAAAGTAACACCAAAACAGAAGAAGATGAAGAACTGTTGACAAAGAGACAAGAAAGGGAGGACAGATAATGAAGGGTGTAGCAGGAACAGAAAATTTAAGCTGCAAGTGGAAAATGAATGAAGGCATGAAGAAAGTAATGGATAAAAACTGTCATGAATGGAGGGTTGGAGGAATTAATAGAAGAAGGTCAGGACCACCTTTGCGGGTTCTTTGGTATCAGAGGTCGTGTTATCAGCTGTAGCTGCTTCTGTTTGGGGCACACTGACCTGCGTGACAGAGAAGTTAGCATGACATTATTAATCACACACCATCAATGTTAGCATTATTAAGATGTCTGTTATCACAGCATGTGGGAATGGGCTGCCTTTGTTATTTGTGCCCAATCCCCCTCACTTCTATTGTCTCTTATTCTGTGCCTGGTGGACTGTTTTTTCATGCACCCCCCATAAAGCATAAGGTTCCCTGAATCAGGGAAAAGAGACGGGATAAAAGAACCAAAAAGAAAAGGTAAAACAAAAAGATGAAAGATGGATTAAAGAGAATACCACATCAATAAATAAAAAAGGTTATCTTCACATACATAAAAAAGGCAAAAGCGTGGTATTGAAGTCAGCAGTGTCTTTGAGACAACCACGAAAAGACATCATAATGGACTCAGTCCTCACTTGAAAACCTCTTTTTGTGTAGTTTTAAAAGCTCCTTTAAAAAAGCCACTAACCAAGCACATTATTTGGCTGCCATTTCAGCTTTTCTTTTTACATTACGAAAGCTGCTGCTTCAATACCTGCTGCTTTTAATATATTTATTTTTAAAGCACAGATCATAAAACGGAGCAGATTAGTACATTAGCATAAAATTCACACATATTTACAATCACCAGCAAAATAAAATAGGAAAAATAAATGTAAAAAGAAAAAATCGTAAAAGCCATGCACCCATTCATAGCTGTGAGCTGGTTTAGATTAAATGCATCATAGCCATTGTGTGCCCGTTCTTTTGGGATGAATGGAGCCGTCACAAACTAATTATCGCTACCATTCATCCGGCATCTACAGCAGGCATTATGGGCATCTTAAACCCCTTTAGTTTGTAAACGCATCTGACAGGCATCCTTAGATACCTGAAGAATTACAAAGCGTCAGTTTATTCTCAAGTTAAACAGAAAGATGATTGGTTAAAGGTACAGGTGACCCTAAAATCAAAAATACATGTATTTCTTCTAGATTGTAGTTTTATCTAGCCATATCACTGTGCAGAAGGAAGCATCTACCTTGCTTTGGTTGGCAGGTGTAGTTTGGTATAAAGAAAATGGCTCATTGAGTTCACATCCAGGTGAGTAAATGTGTCATTATTACAGATGAGTTATTAATTTTGGTGTGTTGAGCAGCTCAAAACAAATGCAGTTGATCTATTATATTCAAGAGGGCAGAAATCTTCACAGCCAAGACAAAGTAAACAGCACTACATCCTAGGAAAAACATGTACATTTGATTGTGGTATTAACTTCCCGTTTAACCAACAATCCTGAGTAGTTTATGTTTTTGAATTAAAGTAAAGTGACTCCTAAATGCTTGGTAGTAGCAGAAGCACCTCAGTGGCAGAGAGGGCAGTAGACAGGGTTGCAAGAGGCCTTTGTGGTGCAGAAAAACTGCAGACAGCAGCGGAAGAAGTAGTAGCAGCTGAACTTGTAGTTTTAACAGCATCTAGTGGTGGTTCAGGAAAAATGCAGGCAGCCTTAGCAGTTGAATAAAGTCCAATGTCAGTTTGTCTACTGAAAAGAACTGACGCTATCTCCTCTGCAAGACTCTACAGCAACACACAATAAAAAGGACAGAGAGAAGACACACAGAAGCATGAACAAATGAGATAGACGATAAGATCTGATATAGGAGAAAAGCCAAAAGAAGAGAAATCATCCTCAAAAGCATACAGACGTACAAAGAAATGCTTTATGATTACATAGTAGAGGTGTAACAGTTCTAGAAGTCACTTCTTATCATAGCCACAGGAGTAGCTAAGCTAGTAGCTGCTTCCTGTGTGTATATTAGCCAAACTTCACAGTAAAGGACTTTTTAAATGACTGTTTTGGCATGTGTACCAGCAGTTTTTGCACTGCTGTTATAAGGATGTGTAAATATAGGATGGGAAATGGCTGTTGAGCAACATTCTTAGTAAAGTGTGTGAAACTGTGGATGTTAAGACCTATTCAAAGTGTATATTAGAAGATAAGATCTTATATAGGATGACCTGAGAAAAGCCAAAAGAAGAGAAAGAAGTTACTACTCTTTCATGACGTCAGCTAACGGGGATCCAAAAGCACAAACTATGCTCAAATCTGTGGATTTCAAGAATCGTTACACCACTATTACAGAGTAAACTAGAAACAGACAGAAATGAGAAAATTGGTTTTTAGTAGAACTGAAATGAAGTAGAAACCCATGTGCTGTCAAAACTCCAACGTAACATCAGTCCTGCTGGGAGGGAATGAACAGTTATTGATGTTTGGTCAGTTTTCTTCAAAGGAACACCCATAAGTTACCGTTAAGTGATGGATGAGCTATAATCAACATGCTGTGGAAACACCACCACGGCACCAAGTAAAAGAGTGCAGATTAGAAATCTGCTGCCATAAAGTTGGTACACTCCAAAAACCCATTCAAATATAAGCGATAAAAAGAAAGCAGTGGGTGTAGTGATACAGACTGAGCTCCAAAACAAAAAGAAAAAAACTTTGAATTAGAAAATAAGGTCAAAGCAGTTTTTCTTACTAAGGGGACTGCAATGTTGTGTTTCTACAGCAAAAAACACAACTGAAATCCTCTGCATAACGCTCCATCGCCTGCACCATTGTTGTAGACTAAACTATCTGCAGTTCATGTGTCTTGCAGTGACAAAAACATCCAGACAGACGTACCACTTGTTGCTGTTGCAAACGTATCGTAGCAGGAGAGGAGGTGAGCCGTTTCTCCCACTGGTTGGGCTGAGGAGGAGAGGGAGGTGGAGCTTCCATAAAGGAGCGTTTTAGCTGGCTAATGCTAGCTTGGTGTTTCAGAACCTCTTCTTGGGTCTTATCATGGTCCTAATGGGGGAGGAGGGGGGAGGAAAGGATGGGTATAAGAGGAAAGGGGGGGTAGGAGGCAGGCGGAGAGTGAATGACATGAATGTGAGTGATGAAAAATCAGAAAGATGGGGGGGGAAAAAAACATGGGATGTAAGAGATGTGAGAAGAGGAAAAGAGGAAGTAAAAGCCAGAGTAGGAGAGTTTAAAAAAGGGAGAGCAAGGTCAAGAGACAGAAAAATGATGGGTAAAGGAAGGAAGGGGGTAGTGAAGGAGATATGGGGACGGATAAAAGGAGAAAGGGATGGGGAGGGAAAAATTGTGGTCACAGGAACATTAGTCTGTCAATATGAAGGGAAACAAGATGGACGCCGTGCTTCACTGCAGCATTGTTTAAAAAGCCTTGAAATCATATACATGACTTATCACAAGGGATGCACCCACATATCAGCCAATATCAGTGATTTTGATGATCTGACTGTATTAGACTATCAGCAAATTCTCTCACATCAAATCTGTTTTGGCTACAGGTTGAAATATAGTGTAAAAAAAAAAAAAAAAAAAAAAAAAAAAAGACCTAAAACACATTTAAACAGCTAACTTATCTTTTGATAATCGCTGAATAACTAACAACCAAGCTAATTTACTGGAGTTGTTTCACAATTGGTGCATGATGGCTGATTACTTACGAATTACAGCAAGCTGCAGTGAAACAAGGCCCACCATCTTGTAAGGACTTTTCCCTTAAAACAGACCAGGAACGGCAGGCTGCAGAGCATGGAGCTGGTAGTGCTAGTCTGCCTCTCTCTTACCCTTTATTCCTATCTGACTGCTTACTTATAGAATTGAATATTCTTACTTTAGTATTAGTTTTCCTTTTTCCATTTGACTTTAATGTCATTAGTAATAGTTGTTTTGTTACACATCAGGTATCTTTTCCACCAGGTCTGCCTCCATCTGTTCCTCATCTCATTCAGACAAGCATGGAGACATTTCATGAAATTCAGATAAATTAGACAAATTTTCTTAATCTACTGAGAAGGCTGCAGGATTTAATCCAACACAGAGACACTAGAACAACATACTGAGGAGAAAAATACGTATTCAGTCTGCTCTAACCACGTTTAATGTTTCAGCTAACACAGATTAGTGTGTAGACTACTCTAGCGCAATGGATCACTATCAGCCCCATGCTTCACACACAGGTTTTGTTGTTTTAGTATGTTATCACACCACAGATCACTTGACTTTTGGCAGCCAATCACCAGAAAACAGGAAGAAAGCTCCTCGTGTGTGTTAAGGAGGCTGGATTAGTCAGGTTAGACGCAGCTGCCTGGCAATAATCAAACTTTCTGACCAATCGAGAATCCACAATACAACAAGATAAAAAAAACAGTCACAACATAGCAACCAACATGCACAGAGCATGCATTTAAGTCACCATCAGTCCTATTCACAGAGCAGCCATTGTGAACACTGTCAGGGAAATTTTCTGCAAGAGCCAATTTCTGCTGTGCTGTTGTGCAGATACAAATATGAGGTTTCGGACACAACTTCACCTAATTCCAAGGAGCATGGAGAGGAATAAAAGTCTAAAGAGGCTGATGTTGCTGTTGTGCACATACGCAAATCTTTTCAGTGTTTAGTTGGGGATTATATCCATCAGGAACACCCTTAATCTCATCTCTATCCCTCAGACAACATTGGCTACAAGCATAACCATCACCTAACGCTTGGTTAGATTAATTCAAACAGTTGAGGACTACTGACAATAAAATAACGGCTAAATGTAATGTACATACAGCCGTGTATGTAGTAAACAATCTCAGTAGTGCATTTAAAGCTCATTTTCTCATTGTGTTGTCGCAGGACTCAGTGACCAGACAAAAAAATAAATATCAGGGCCAACATTACAACAGTAAGCTGAGTGAGTGAAATAAAAATAAAACTACACTTTTCAGGGGAGGAAAAAAAAGTGACTAAAAATCAGTATTTTGTAATTATAAAAGTAAATATCATTAAATGTATTTATTTATTTAAAGTCTTTGTTCATGTGGCAAAATTTTCCAACAAACACCATAAGGACCAGATTTTTTCTTAAGACTGTGAGTTAACTATCAACACAAAGTGTTGTTTGTAATGCAATATAATTTTTAACATTCCGACTAATATTACAGTCATTTAAAAGACCAAATCTGAAACTAACAATGAGAAAATGACAGGAGAAAAACTGCACAAAACTACAACTATTGTATGAAATGTGTGAGCAGTCTCGCGGTTTCTTGTAGCTTGTTTTAGCATCCGCTGCTGACAGATAAAGAAAGCGAGCTCTCAAACTCAAGAGCTATGGAAACTACATTATCGAGCTGAAAGATGCTAAAATCTGAGTGGAATTGGGACAAATTAGGTGATGACTTGTGAGTTTTCCACATGTAGAAATGTTGACTGGATTCTTGTTTCGGTGACATTTGTGTTTTATCACAAAAACAGTGAAATTTCCAAGTTGAGCTGTTCAAAGGAGCTGCCATGTGAATTAGGACAGCTAGCACTGAAATGTTTTCAACTTTCCAAGATCAGAACTGTTGATGTTGGAACTGAGTACAGAGTTGATTAACGAACATCCACACACACAAACACATGCGGGCATGCACGCAGAGCCTGAGAGTGCGAGAGGGCAGCAGTCTTGTACAGTATAGTTGTAGATCTGATGGCATCAGAATACACAGAAACATGTAGGTCTCATTTTCAGCCATCGGACAATACCGGTACCAACCTCCAACATTAAATTACTGTGCCTCACATAAATATTGTCCCCATGCACTCTCAACGAACTCTGGAAGGCAGACATACAGCACACAATGAAAAAAATAATAATTAATTCAAAAGAAATTAATAAATGTATGGTGAAAATTCAGTGCACAAATAAAATAAAACTAACAGAATGAAAACAACAAAAAAATCTCATATAACCCAAAAAAAAAAAAAGAAGTGAGATGTTGACACCAAAAATGTCCCAAATGTCTCTGGTGAACGTTGGATGATGGGTACAAGCACAAATGTTTTCATTTTGGCATTCCTCATGAATGTGACAGTTATTGATACTCGTACCCATGGTAAACATGCAAAATCCAAAGCATTCAAAACACCAACAGATGATCACACAAACCATCAAAACCACACTGCGCTTTCAGGAAAACTCAAAAATAACGAAAAGAACCTCAGGTGCAAACCAGAAACCAGACTGAAACTATAAGCCACAGCAGAGCATCTGAAAGTGAAAACAGTTGGGTGAAAGTGCCCAGATCTAATTTTAAGAGTCAAACCCAATCTGGAATTCAAATGTAGAGCATGAGGTATAATTTTAAATTAATGCAATGTGAGTCAATAACTTTTTTTAAGGTTATAAAATTCCAGATTTGGTTCTTGTTTAAAAAAGAAATCCCAAACTACCTCCATAGATTCAAGTCAGGGCAACTTCACCCCGGGAAAAGAATAAACTCAACCAGTAAACCAACCCACACGGGCCACAGGCCAATGCACAACCAAATAACCAATAAGATGAATGAACCTGAGGGGGGCCAAGTTCACTGGATCCAGGTGAGTGCTGGTGAGGTAAAGTCGAGGAGACAATAAGGACAGGTTTGCTCCATTGCAACACAAAACCAATGTTGTAAACACTTTACACTAGTTCTTAGCTGCATAATGTCAATTTATTCTTATCTCTTTAATATTTGCAAAGGATGCTGGGTAAAGACAGGCCTTACAGACCTGGGAGAGCATGGCCTCTGCATCGCCAGGGCTTACGTCCACCACCGTAACCTTCAGTGTCGTAGTCATGGTGATGGTAGTCAGGACAAAATGTAGGAGGCAAGGGCACGAAGAAAGAAAAGAGTGAAATGGATGATGGGAAAGGCTATTTTCTTCCACAGCAACCTTTAGTGTTAGGGAGTACTGCTGGTCATGTGACCTTGGCACCAAACCCATTGGAAAAGTAACAGGAAAGGATGCTGATGTGGTCAACAAATGGAGACAGAAGGTGCTACTAACTGCTTACAGTGTGTGTATACTTCTTTCATATGATTGAAAGGCAGCCTTATATTTACAGCTTTACGTTCATATTTTGCTTCATGATGAGTTCAAAGTCCAAAACCAAGTGAAACTGTTAAAGGTTTACCAGATGGCTACTACAAAAACACTAGAAGAGTTTTGTCTACAATGACTTGATCAGTGCAGAGAGGTAGGACAGAATGCTGAACGTCAGGGATCAGGGCAGGTGTAACACTGTTTAGTCTTAATGTTTACTATGTATTACACACAAATGCAATAAGCTGCAGGTGCTATAGGCATCTGGAGGCAACTGTATGTACAATTCTAACATGTGATTAACTATTAGTTACTCAGCATCACCCTTTCTATGCAAAACTAAGCAACTGAAAATAACTTTTAAAAATAATCGATACTGCCTTAAAAGTCCACATATGTAATTTATATAATTACGTCAGCACATCTGATTAGAGTGACATTAAGCAGTTTTATATTACACAGAGCAACCACAACAGAGCTCTACAATTAATAACATCTAATCGCAGCTACTCTGACAATGATCTGAACATCACTAATCATTAACGGTGTCTTTTTTTAGTCTCTCTGCTTTCCTCTCAAATTCTGTACATTATTTAAAACTCTTAATAAAGTGACCTTTTCTCTATATTGGCAATGTACATCTTTGTCTCTGTGCTATATATATTTTTTAATGTCTTCTTATTGTTCTAAATCTTAATTTAAGCTTATTCTACTCTGTTTCTTCAAACAATACACTGGGGTTTGCAGGGTAAGGAATTAAGAGGTAGAAAAAAAATATATCAGCTAGAGGAAGTGCTGGTGGGGGAAATGAACGAAAGGAGGTGACAGACATCATATGCATTCAAAAAAAAAGAGGTCAAACACAAAGTGAGGGAGTGGAATATGGGCCAGGAGGTGTATACATGTTGCTTTTATGCAGCTGGATCACACATCTCTTGCATCCAGGTGGCCTCTGTATTAGTGCGGTGCCTGATGCGAGGAGGCGTGTGTGTTGGTGTGAGAGGAGAAGCCTGCCTGTTGAAAACAGAGCTCAACTGATTCTCAGACTGATCATCGGGCCCGTCATCGAGAAACACTGGCAAAGCGGTTTTTCTTTGACTGGAGACAACTTTCTCCAAGTAGCACAGGGTCAGACCAAGGGGTGTGGCTAAAATCAGAGCTAAGACTACAGACTGGCTTGCTGTCAGCATCACTGCCAGGAGGAAGACGACTAACAGGCAAGGCAGAAACAGAGGGGAGGGATTCAGGAGGTAGCGATGTACAGATGCAATGAGGTTAGAGCAAGAGAAGGCAGGGAGAGAGAGGCAAGATGGAAAAGAAAAGGGGCGAGCAGGGAGAGAGGAGAGGGAAGCAATGGTTGAGAGTATTGATGGATGGAGAGAAGATATATTGGCTAAACTCAATTGAGCTGGACGAGAATATAAAGCAGCAACTGTATTACTGATCTTTGGAGGAAGATGCTGGGTAAGAAATGCCACCAAATGAGTCCATCTAAATGTCAAAATGTTAAGGATTTGATCTAATTTGGACATAATCATATTGGAGACTCTATCATTCCAGGCAGTGATGGTGCAAATATTTAATTTGGGAACCCACTTAGACATCATCATGAACAAAGCAGGAGAAAAAAGGTGCAGTTTCTTCATTAATCTTGAAAATGCGCCTGTGGCCAGACACATGCTTCCATTTCCTGAAACGGAGAGAAAGCCAAAGACAAAAGAAACGTATTTAACCACACCCTTCAGGGAGAACCAGCTTCGCCAGTTTAGCAGTCCAGCTGTTGCTCTGGTTTCAGCCTGGCAGCCCTCCACAGATTTTAAAATCTCTGAGGAGCATGTTTGGGAGGATGGGGGGTTTTGTGCGAGCTGCTCAAGATCAGCTAACTGCTGATCAGTGAAGAGGGACAGGGTGTTTGAGGGGAGGGTCCACAGCGTGTGTGCCGAGTCCACGTCGTCGATACGATCTTCATCTTCGGAGATATCTGAAAGGACGTGGTCAAACTCGGAGATGGAGTCGAGGGAGGGTGGGATGGATGAGAGTGAGGATGATGAGGAGAAGGAGAGGGGGAACATGAAGATTGACTGATGGGGAGGGAAGAATTAAAGGAACATACAAGAGGAGAGGAAGAAAAGCAGGGAATGAGGGAGGGCACAATATGACAAGAGAGCCAGAGAGTGGATAGATGGGTGAGATCGAACAACGGCGAATACACACACCCACAAAGTGAAGGAGCAAGCCATGAAGAAATGAAAATTAAATGACAAATCAAAATAATCAAGTGCAAAAATTAAAATTATTCAGATTTCATAAAATGGCAGCAACAAGTGGCAACATGCAAGACAGGTGTGAGAACGGCAAAATAAAGAAATAAAAATTTTAAAAAGGGAGTGTGTGAAAGAAAAAAGAGAGAGGGAAAGAGACAAAACATTAGTCAGTGAACAACACGCCACAATCGCTTACAAGTGAACATAGCAGGGTAGAGCATAGGTGCAGAAAACAGTAGGCACAGGTGCTGGCAGAAAAAATATCAACAGGGTGTGTCACCACTGAAAGGGGCTAAGAGAGGTGCCAAGTCCAGAGTGCTGGGATGTGAGCGAGGGTTAGGAGGAGACAGGGGGGAGTGAGGAAAGGGAGCTGGAACAGGAGGCATGCACAGCAGCACACAGCAGTAATCTGTGTATACTCATATACTGTTCAGAGACAGGCTTGGTTTAGTAGTGAGCACTCTGAATAAGAGGGAAACAGCTCCTCAGTAGAGGACAGCAGTTAGGCCAATAGAGCAAAATGCTGGACTACTTGAAAAGGTGCTCTGTTAAGACTTGTTATAGTTGATAAGAAAACCATTAAAAATATGAGACTGAAGACGTGAAGCTTTCTTCGTTTTGTTGGTTTATGTACCTCTACCACTCTTGTATACATTCACATTTTGTGGAGGCAAATTAATAGCTGTCCTCTGGCCCTAGGATGATATCGCAGTGTCTCAGTAGTTACTTATTCCTGATCACTAAATGGACTAAGAAAAATCTATTTGAATTTGTAGCTGTAGATTGCAGTGAAAGCTGTTGAAAAAGCTACAACTCTCGACTTCAATTGACATCTCTTGTTCAAACCCACTTGCATATGAAATGAGTACCAGGGACATGTAGAGTAGAAATAACAGACTTTGTTCACCTGCCACGGTTAAGAAGTCGTCGTCATCAGACACACATACAGAGTGGATGAGACTCGCCACAAATTATCAACAGTGATCCGTAAATGGTTATGTTTACACATGATTAACTTCTAGTGTCACAGTTTTGCAAACCCGGAAAAGAAAATACACATATTCATAGTTTCACAAAAACATAAAGCAAGCAAACACTCCTATCTTACAATAGTAACAAGAAACAGCAGAAACTGTCTCTGGATTTATACCTCTCAGTACATACTGTATTTCTATTGATTATACAACACAGACGGTTTCCATGGGACAACATAGACTCATTGTTATAAATTTAAAAAAAAAAAAAAAAACTAGAACTGAGCTACATACATTATATTTTTATCTCGTATTACTGTTCTTGTACCTGCAAATGCTACATCTGATTTTTGAACATACACACCTTTGAGTCAGAGTGGAGCTCCAGGTGAGGCTCGCGTCCGTTCTCAGCTGATTCCCTGCCAGCCTCAGTTATGCTGATCATTGGTGCTACACAATCAGAAACAAAAGAAACGGCAATCACAGTTATGCAAGTTTTCAATAAGTAAATAACTATAACAAGTAAATAATTGCTAACAAAATTAATAAAAGCTTTATTAAAATGCTTTATTTTATTTAAAAAAAATAAAACAAAATCAAAAATGTGTAGTATAGTAAATGTACCAAAATAAACTCAAGTATAAAACATCAAGTTGCAGTAGAATAATGTACCCAGCAGGGGGCAATATCAGCTAACAGTATAACCACATGTTAAACAGGGGTGCACAGCTGCATGAATTGGAATCTGGGATCTGGGAATCTTGAACCCCTCCAAAACAAAGCAGAACAAAACAAATGTGTAGGCAAAGAAAACCACATCACAGTTCTATAGACGTAGAGAACATGCTGGTTTTATTACAGTTCTACATGAGATTTCTACAGTTATTTATAAATCTGATGTTAATGACGACTTTTGTGCTAACAAAATGTGAAGAATCTGCATTTTCCTCTTCACTCTGCTGTTCTGTTCTAAGTTTCCATACTTTTGGATCCACAGAACATTCATTCTTTTCAGCTATTTCTTTCTCCCTCTCTGTCTCTCACTGTGTGACAGGAAACATATGCTCCAGCTATTTCCTGTATCTGGTCAGGCATCAAGCATTTACCATCAGTACAAACACAGACATGCACACGACCCTGTGCAATGCCTAAATCCATGACCCTACTTCCATCTGCCCCTCATTCCTTCCATCTGTCCATTCATTCGACGTAGTTCAGAATGAAGCTGAAATATCAAATATGCCTCACTTTCAGTTGCAATTATCTGTGTTACCTCCATCCAAACTGCGGCTGGTGCGTTTTGATGACGTGCGTTCAAAGCTGGGCGCCGGTCGGTCTATGAGGGAACTGGCCATGCGGGTTTGGGCCTGAGTTCGCCCGCTGTAACGAAACTTTGAGCCCAGAGTCAGAAAGCGGGCCTTGGTAGGAGGCTCTGGTGCATTTAACCTAGTAACAAAAAGAGAGATGGAGAGAGATGAAGTGGTACTGGAGAGAAACATGAATTTTAAAGCTTATTCAGATTAATTTACTTTGCAATGAAACACTGATCATCACATTTATACGTCTATGGGTAGGGAAAACAAAATGCTTCCAGGCAACTCCTCCTTGAACAGGATATGAAAGAAATACTCAGGCATCTCTACAAACACCAACACAGACATACAAATGTGCAAACACGCAAAGCAAACACGGGCATCAGGCTTATCTATATGGGTGTTATTTGCTGTGTCTAAGGCAACAAATACACACTTTGAGATACGCTTTCTGCACACACTTCCTGGGAAGATGCACAGCTTTTTTTCAAGCAAAATAACATAAGTGACTCCACAGACACTGTGGATGCATCAGTCTACCTGAAGAAACTGTGATTCTCCACACAGACTTTCCACAGCCTTTTGGCAGCTCGGTGATTCTGGAGTTTGAATCCCACTGTACTCTCAAACTGCTCCGTCTATCAAGCACAATATCAGTGAGAAAAAATGTTTTCTTAACAGTAAAAAGGGCACATTAATAAAATAAATAGATTAGGTAAACCTAATTCGTGTATGCATACATACCTCTCCTGGTCTGATTTTAATGTAGAAGTTGTTCCTCTTGTATGAAATCTTGAGTATTTTGGGCCAAGCAAAGCGATTTATCCGAAGCCTGTCTTTATAGACTAAGAGTCCATTGGCACACACACCAAGCATGATGTCCACACCCTCTGAATCCTGTGAGGATACAAATGTGCATAACATATATTAATTTGATTAATTATTTGTTGTAAACACCATCTATTTATCCAAGCCAGATCATACTGTGCATGGATTGATTTTTAAAGTAGACTGTTTAAGGTCACCATTACCACACACACAAACAGTGCCACTCAGTACAACTGTAACGCGTTTGGCTGGCAGACTAACACACTGACAAAGCTTTTAAGGCTCCCAGACCATCTGCTAATGGTATTGATTACAGTAGTGAAGTAACACAGGAAAAATCTGTTGTACTAATGGAGAATGCAATATGTGGATAATGGACAGTTTTATCAGGACACATGCACACAAACATCACATGGCCTTGCCATGCTATTAGCTGCTCATCGATCTCTGACCTTGCGCTGCAGCTACATTCAAATATTTTGGCTGGTTACACTGACAGAGGGAATGTTAGAGCAAACTATTTTTCTCTGATTTTTCTGTCAATACATTTGCAAATAACTGAAGCAAGCAAATCACATGTTATTTGATGTTATTACAATTATGTATTATATGATAAAGTTGTACAAAAATCCACATTAGAACATAGATAATCGAGAGATCATAGAGCTGATTGGTTGGAGAGAGACCGTCACATGGGCACAATGGCTTTAGCACCAAGTCCCAGGTCTGGTTCACAGAAGCTGCTCACTGTTCATTATCTCGCCTTTTTTTTTTTTAAACTACCAGCAGTTTTATTTGCTCAAATGCATCTCTCTTTAGAGTCCATCATTTCCTTTTCACAGCTAAAGCAATGAATTCTCTGAAATACTATTACTCAGTGTGTGTTACATTTGTGCTTTTAAAATGTTTTGACATCCAGTATTTGAAACAGTTCCTTTGTGGGCCTTGAGGATTCTGAGACTTGTGCAACAAATTAATGGCACAGGACAGAAATAGATCGACTCCCTGAATTCCCACATCTTTGGTATGCCATAAAAAATAAACAAATAAATAAAAAAGGAAAAAGGATTTTCAGCATTTTAAAGGCTCCCTCTGCTTTTCTATCTTTCCCTTGGTTCTCTGTGTTGCAAAAAGTGGAGCATGCTCCTTTCAAGGATTTGTCCCCATCTCACTCTGGCTTTATTTCTGTCCTCCATTTATTTCCCCCTCTCAATCTCTCATCCTGCCTTTCTATTTTTAAGACTCTCATATTTCTGCCCATATTGCACAAAGACACACAAACATACTGAGACAAACATGAAAACATGCACTGATGACCTGCTATCCCAGTGAGAAACACTGGCTGTTCCCATGGTAATGGCCTCCCCGAGTGTTTGCACAGCTGACACACACACACACACACACACACACACACACACACACACAAGCACCCTCTCCCTACATCAAAGAAACTGCTCAGCCACAGATGTTGACAACAATAGAGAGGACAGGATTCATTCATTTATTCATACCTTAGCGTGGTGCAGGTCCACGCCGTACATGGACAGCTTCTTGGCATTTTCAAGAAACTGGGTGTCGGCCTGTGCTGGTGTCATTCCCCTGAAAAGCAAAGAAAAGGCTCAGTTAATTCAAAATGCTCATATTTTTATATAGTGATAATTTTCTGCTTAAATGGTATTATAGCAAGTATTTTTTTATTCTAATTTAAACTTAAATGTACCGTTGTACCGTTTAAATGCACCGTTAAGGCTCGAATCCAACTTACAAATGTAGAAGTCTTTGTTTATGAAAATAGTCCCTTAACGCTTTCCAGTAGCTACACTACAGAGTTCTTTATTGCGTATGTGAAATGTTTGAATATGAAAATCGGTTCTTATCCTTACCAGCCCTCCACTGTAGCAGTTCAGACACACTGAGCATAAATTTTACTCTAACATTGTAAAAAAGGAAAAACAATAAATAAAAAATAACAACAACAACAAAAATGAAAACACTACTTCAAACCAGAAGATAATTTAATTTAAGCTGGAAATTTTTTCTGGAAAAAGATGAAGTAACAGAGTCAATCGTCTACAGGCTGCCTAAAAGTCAGCGTGTTGTGTTGGAATGGTAAAGTGCTTTACGCATCTCTTTCTACTCTATTAAAAGTGTTATGATGTAATGAGGACAGATAACATGAGCCTACAATCTGACTATGTTATCAAACTTCTGCTGCTGCTGCTACTTCCTCTTGTTAGGTTTAGATAACCCCTGTTCCTAATCAGCTGTTCTGGTTAGCTAGCCCCACCTTGCAAATTGACAGGACTGGTTCCTTAGGCTGTCTGAATCTGTGTATTAGAGATTAAAGCACTGCAGATCAGCCAAGGCCTTCGCTCTCTTTTACTCTAATGATAAGCAAAGTCAAATATTATCACAAGCCATTTTAACATAGCTTTTCTACCCAACAGCAGTCTATGTGACAATCCACACACAGTTGGTATAAGGTCTTATTTTGATTACCCTCAAGCGTATTATTATCACTTTTACATGACGGACACTGTAAAACTACTCTGTGCTAGGCAACGGAAGCTCCCTTGTACAAATCTGTGTGATGTCCAGTTGTGCAAATATAAATAGGAAATATAATTTTTTTTAAAGCACAGCTGGAGACACATAAAACTCACATATACCAACTCAAAAGAACTTCCTAACTGACCTGTGGGACTTGTAGAGCTCAAGAATCTTCTCCTCCATTTCTTTGTTCTGATTTGGTGCGAAGGTCAGCTGACTAATGAAGTCCAGAGGGCGAGGCTGGTCAGGTTCATAGTCGCCAATTTCTGCCTGTAAAAAAAAAAAGAAGAAGAAGAAGAAGAAGAAGAAGAACAAAAACAAAAAAAGAAAAAGAACTTATGTACGAATTGGCTTTTTCCAAAAAAAGACAGTTACGTATCCACCGGCTGCACATCACACACATGTGCATGTAAACGCAGATAAATAAATACACAGCATCCAAGTATATAATTACACATGCTGTACCTGCAGCGTGTATGAGCCCAGTAGAGCGTGAGTTACAAATGAGCAAGGCAGCCGTCCAGAAGCCACATCTTCACGGAGCTGCAGACACAAAAGGTACCTACAAAGGAAGAAAGGGGGCAAACAAGGACGGATTACAAGTTGAAACCAAGTCAAGTATAAACAAGAACAAAACTTGTTCAAAGCTTTTTCTTTGGTTTCCTCTGAAGTGGAAGCACCTCTATTGTTCACAATAATAATAAAGACATCCGTGCAGCCAAACTGCCTGTGCTTCTTTTAAGCCTGAGAATAAGATCCTCTGGTATGGATTAAATTTCTTTGATCTTTGCACAACTGCTGTTATTATTTATTATTATCTATCATAATGTTTATATTTGCAGTTACTGACTTGTCTAGCAGCCGTGTGGACTTAAACAGTGTAAGCTGTCCCCTCGATTAACCCTCTGGTCATGAATCCATTATCTAATGAAACGTCACTTCAAACAACCCAAAGACCCAAGGTGTTACTCTGCCTATTGAAAATGTCTTTCAAAGTCACTTTAAGCAGGATGGACACTTGCTGACAGGGAGGCTTAAAGCTCAGTCATCAAGTTACACAGCTCCCTGTTAACTAGGCCAATATAATGTCCCAGGACAATACTGCATTTTTCCATTTTAATATGGCTAATTAGATAATTAATGAATAGAAAATAGGTATTGGATACAGTCTGTGGAAAATCCTGTGAAATACCACTAGTGGACTGCACTGATTAGCAATCTGACTGTTAAAACTTAACAGGACCTCCTTATAAATTTGCAGACTTACACAGCCAAAGAACATTTAGGACTTTTTGCAGCAGGTCAACAGCAGTGTGAGTGTGTCCTTGTTTAGCCTTTAAGTGCAACCATCAGAGAAGCTGTCCACTCCATTAGACACAAACCTCAGTCGAAATGCTGTGTGCTTGAAGCATGCTGCTGTGCGTGTGTGCCTATGTATAAATGCAAAAAGAAATAACGTGCACAAAGCCAATTTTTTTTTTTTTGCCTTGATAGTAGGGCCTAAATTTTTAGTATTTTGGTTCAATTTTCAACTTTGCTCTTACTTGATACGTGGCCAGATAAGTGCTATGATACCAGAGCTGCTTTTTTCCCCATTTATGCTGTGTCATCTTAGTTATGTGTGATAGTGTGCTGGATTTTGGTGTTGGTGCTAGTTGCTATCCTGTGCTTTCCATTTCACTTTGCATGTTCATTCCCCTCAAGAAGCATCCCAACACGAGTTAATTGAACTAAAACTAAAGACAGACATAGGTCATCCCCTAAATGTCTGAAGGTCAAGCCAAAATATTAGTATTTTTGGGACCCACTCTGAACCAAGAAACAGTAATAACTATGCTACTTTTTTATTTATGTTCAACACAGATAAAATTGTAAAAATTTAAGGGAAATGCTGGGTGTTAGACCCTGTGTGTGTACCTTGTAATGTCTTCAGTGAGGAGGGATGGGTCAGGAGGGTAGAACTTGACGTTGAATGCAAACTGCCAGTTGTTACCTGTAGAAAGACAGGCAGAGAGATCATTATGTAGTAAAGCTAGAAAGTGAGAATTTTTTACATAACCTCTTTTCTTAGCTTCATCAAATACCACACTGAAATGTTGATTCACTGATCATAAACAAAGATCTAATCACGACCACTAACACATCCATCACCATGT
The DNA here is from genome assembly GCF_001858045.2 of Oreochromis niloticus. Taxonomy (NCBI): domain Eukaryota; kingdom Metazoa; phylum Chordata; class Actinopteri; order Cichliformes; family Cichlidae; genus Oreochromis; species Oreochromis niloticus. The sequence goes on from NC_031980.2 coordinate 6,133,018, forward strand.
CGTACTGTGGTTTTCTGTTGAAGTACACAAATTTCATTTCAGTTCTAATTTGTCTCCAGTCATCTCTTTTTATTTTTACAGATTATAAAAGATCGCAATCTGGAAAAGTCGCACATCAGTGTAAAAACATTTCCTCCAAAGGTCATGCATCGCAACAAACCCTTACGCCTGAATATCTATCGATGTAAGAGAAATGTCCAGGAGCAAGACTGACTCTGTATGTTCTCTTGGCAGCACTGAGTGCTTTAAAGGCGTTCTGTGACCATTTCATCCTCCAGCAGTCAACAGTGCTCACTTTTTCTTATGCAAACCATTTCTATAAATGATTATTTCATAAAAGGGAAAACAAATTTTTCCTTTGCTTAAATTCCAGTGACGCTTATGTAGGAGTAACAAGAGAACCACAACATTGATTTTAACTTTCTTATCTACCTGAGGCCACCTGCTTATCATCTACACTCACTAGCCAATTTATTAGTACAAGCTAATGCAATTCTCATTGCATTAACTGAACTGGCTCCAAACGTACTAAGATAGCAAACAATATCACCAGACTGAGGCATCCAAAACTGTATATTTGATTTTGGACAAAATCAAGCTGCCAAGTATCAACAGCCACACAAATGGGACCAGTTTACTGACTGGATTTTATCCAGAGTAGTGCTCTCTGCTTGATATTTTGCAACACTGATGTCAAAACTGAGAAGAAGAAAAAAAAAATATCTTCTCATTATTTCTCACAGTGAAACCATTTAATTCTCAAAAGTCCTCATCTGAAACTTAAGGACTGAAAGTTTTACTGCCGGTTTTCTATTTGTGGTATCTGTTGCAATGGAAATCTTTTTACTTCAGACATCTGATTCTAGCCAGCTTCATATTTATGGGTGGCTGAAGCTGTCTTTTTATTGGTTGAGACACATTAATGCACATGATGCCTCAGCCACTTGGAGTAAAATGAATTTCCCTGTTTTTTCTTTTTCATTTTTCTCCTTTGTAAATCTATCTACACTTTCTGCAACATTTTCCATTACACGCATGTTTGACTTTACTCTAGTAACCTTGCAATATCTAATTTTCTCTCTCTCTCTACAGTGTTATCCCTAAAAACCATGCACACCCACACAACTGTGGTTAAAGTAACCTGTACTGTAGGAAACACCCTCTTCATATGCTGAGTGTAACCATCGAGCTTCGTATTTAAGGTTACTGACAAGCATTAAGAGCTGACCATTTAATTCTTCAGAAATTTGTAAAAATGTAGTTTAACTTTTTGTCAAAAGGACTGCAGAGACAGCAACATTTGAAAATATTTCAAGAATACAGTTTAAAAAAAAAAAAAAAAAAAAAAAAAAAAAAAAGTTCAGTTACAATGTTTAGATCCCACCGCAGCATGCAGTGAAACAGAGTCACAGCTGAGTGTAAACTCCAGGCAGTTTAGAGCAGAGTTGTGCCAACCCTGTCATTTGTGTGGTGTTGTGTACGCACACAGGCAATATGAGTAACTCAAATGAACATCGGCCCACATGTACAGTCTCTCTCTCTGACCATAAACATCCGCAGACAGCGAGAGAAACTCCGAGCACACAGCCAGATGCACAGCATCGAGCGACAGCCACACACACTTTGAACACACCCAGACATAGCTACCTAACATACACTAATTAAAAAACATTTTATGTGCCTAATGATATGTTCTCACTCCTAAAAGTGCAGGTTCGAGTTTACGACAGTGTGTTAAAGCTTGTTTTGGTTATAGTGTAAAAAGGAGAAGCAAGAAATGGACAGCAAAAGAAAAGAAGTGAAGATTTTCAAACATTTGTGACTGTCAGAGTTACAGAGTCACACTTTGAATCAGTCCATTTGACTGTGTTGACTGATCCAACCGGCATGACGATATGAAACAGCAGTGTCTGGGTCCAATAAAGTTCTGTAGGAGGACTAAGTATTACTCAATCTGCAATATTTATTAATACTTAATTATGGCAAGCTATGTACCACAAAAAATATATTTTATATGCCCTTTACTTGGTTGCTTTCATCACATCCAAGGCATGATTACTGAATGACCGATGGAAATGTTGACCTGGCATTACTTAGTTGTGCTCCACCCCAGTAAAACCAATTACAAATCAATGTCAACTTCAAATGTTAGATTTAGGTGGATATGATAGTATAGTGACTGGTTAGGGAAAACCAAATCTCATCAACCAAAGAAATCGGGTATAGATCAGCTAACAGTTCACATCAGACTAAAAATTACGATATTTCTAGTACAAAAATGTATCTAAAAAATTAACTAACAAGGAAATAACACCAAATAAAAGTTCTTTTAACTGAAAAAAATGCAATGACAAACTGCAGAAGCTGTGACTTGATGAGCTGATCTCCAGTTTGTCGTTAAGCTTCTCATTAAACTATAGACACTGTCACAAATTGAGGGCGCATTGTCCACTATCACAGACATATTGCATGCACGCAGTTATAAAACAAAGCTTATACGCTTCGCTCTTCCGTACCACACCCTTAATGGCTGTCAGTCAACAAAAGATGAGATCCAACACCTCAGCCCCCTTTGATAAATGAACAACAGTCAATAAAGAGGTCAATAAATAATAAAGTAGAGCGATCACACCCTGGTAACCTCTGCCAGGCTGCTGCTGTTTGGTCTCAAATATCTCTGGTGTCTTTGTTTGACTTAATTGCGATGCACTTTGTTTTTCTTTTGATATGCAGACACTTGTCCCATTTTACTAGCTCAATATTTTATTCATTGCCTTTTGGCTGACATAATAATAAAGATGCTTTTTTTTCTAACAACCAAAGCCATCTTGTGTCGTTAAGGCAGAGTGAAAGAGAAGCACGGACGGACGGACTTGCATGTCTTTATGTCAGCGTCCAGAAAAAAAGTTTTACTTACTGCGTATCTGTCTTTTAATTTCTTTAGTGGGGTCCAACCAACACTAGAATGAGAAGGGAACAAGAGAAAAGAGAAAAAGAAGACTGTTACCTTCTGCCATATATCCTACACATTATCAAAGCATCCATGTCTGCGGTTTCTTCATGAGGACATTATTAACTTATTTGTTACACCCTGAGTATGTGTGTCTATGGATACAAACCTTCTGGTCATGGTTATCCTGGTATGTCAGGCCAAAGTAGTCTTTTTCCAGTAGATTAAGATGCTCACACACCTTAAAGAATAAGTACTGACCCTTGGCACGTTTCTGCAAAGAAACAAAACATTATATTTATTTTATTATTATAACTGCTGCTATTAAAACAATATTATAAACCACTCTAATATTTCCAGCTTCTTCCCCAAAATGTTTCAAACATCAGGCTTTAAGCTTATGAAGTATTCCTGGAACCACTCCGGACCCCTGATTAAGTTAAAAACCTTCTCACTATGGCAAAATGAGACACTTGTAAAATTCCTGTCCACAGCTCTCTCACTCTCAGAGTCTCTCTTTTCCTTGTGTTTCATTTTCTTCTGTTTCATTATTGGTTTACACGCTCTCTCTCAGTCTCACCATCTGGACCACACATTCCTTTAAAAGTCCAAAAAAAGTGTTAGCGATAAAATCCTCCAGACTCAGCTATGACAATGACATTTAGCACACATCCATGCTTGCATGCGCAAGCGTGCACACACACACACGCGCAACCTTTAGGCAGACAAAAGGTCAGACAGAAAGAGGGTGGACAGCTGGGGAAAAAATGATGGGAAAGAATGAAATAATCAAATAACGCTTGTTTCTTTTCAGTCAGTCAGCCTCAGTCTAACACTGGTGCACAGACTGAGTGCTATTCGGCAGACAGACATATAGACCGGGCAGGAAGCGTGGTGAGAGTGAAAGGAAGGCGATGAAAGAGTGCATTTTTCTTCTTGTCCTGGGACGGCTGAAAACATCTGCGGTATTTTCCTAGACTCCATCAAACAAATGCGCAACGCACACGCAAATCTGAGAACGTGGCCTTTTAGAGTTCCTGAGTCTGCACCAAAGTGCCTCCAAGCAAGGCACTGGCTGAGGTCAACTGAAATATCAACAGGCAGTTGTATAGATTATGTATTTAGTTTATGTAAATGGGATTAGAGTGACAGTCATTTAAAAGATGAATTACCTGTTTGTTTCTTGCTGCTCAAACATATTTCTAACTCAGTGTTAAAAACTGAAACATCTGTACCTAATGAAATGCTATGAAACACTACAAACACTACAAACCATGTGACGCTAAAATCCTGCTGAAACCAACATTAAGTAAAATTCTTAGAATCGGCATTAAGCCCATGTGTCGCTAAGACTCCCCCTTTGAAACCCTCGACAAAGTCAGAAAATGTCTGGCTAGAGTTTTTATTCAGTGGTCTACAACTAATAAAATATGCATTAAGTTATTACTCAGGGATAAATTTGATGCCAGGGGTTAACAAATAGGACAGATGGATGATGGAAGAATGGACAGGGAGTGTGTGTGTGTGTGTGTGTGTGTGTGTGTGTGTGTTGGAGGCCTGCTGGGCAAAACAGAAAATTTAATCTCTGGAATGCATTGTGCATCTCTCCCTCTCGCGATCCCAACTATGCCAGCATGTAGAGGGAGGCATGGATGGATATGTGTGTGAGTGTGTATGTGTGTGCGTGCATTATAGGACAATAGCAGTTAGTTGCCGTATCAGCGTTATCTCTTGTGAAACAAAGCAGCTTCTATTCAAACAAGTGCACTCTTTCACTGGCACGCTGCTGGGCGTTGCCATACTGTAGATTAGGATGCAGGTTTGCCACACGGAGGCTACCGACAAAAGCCCTCAAGCCAAATGGGAAAATGTTGGCAAGGGAAATGGTCAGCGCTCTGTTCAGGGGTCGTTGAACCAAAGATTTAAGCGTTAACAGCTCCAGTGGTTCTGCACAGTGGCTATTCTGAGCAGTTTCCCGCTGAATGTGAGAGAGTGTGTGAATGTGAGGAGAGGTACGGCTAAAAAATGTGCATGCCTTTGGGTGAACATGTTATTAACCATCATTTTTAGTATTAAAAACTAGCAAAATACAAAAAACTCCTCTCTTACCCAACAGAAACACTATAAGGCTGATGCATGTGTGATGTATCTGTAATGAATATGTCCAACTGTGCGCGTAGGGGGTCTAAGACATGTGCTTGTTAGGGAGGAACAGATGCCGAAAACTAATCTGTGAGACCCCATAATCTGGTGGGAGTGTTTGCGTACGTGCATGTGTTTTAGTCCCCAGGCAAGCCCCTGCAGCTCGCTCTGCTTTGCGATGCATTTATCCCTCTGAACTACACCCTGAACAATGTGAGCGGGTGCTTCTGCCATTACTGCACACTGAGTCAGGAAGTTAAATACTCAAACGCACAGGCACACACTGACGTGCACACACACACTAGATCTTACATCCTATTAGCGATTACATCATTGACAAACTGGCACTCACGTGACGCACATAAGAACATGAGATGGACAATGTGTCGACCTGCTCTGTCAACAACTAGAGGAACCTTCTTACATCACAGAAACAAACTATGTTACGAAGGACAGTATTCAAAGGACGTATTCAAGCAAGAAACTGCTGATAGATATAAAAATATGTGAGAAATGTTGTACCATGTCAGGCAAACCTTTAGATATTAAAGTGGAAACACTATATTTGCAGCCATAACATACCATCTTGATCTTAGATGTTACACTAACCATGTTTTACACTGTGGTTGTATTGGTCTAGGAATGTTATCACAGTCTTACCTCCACCTCGCAGGTGAAGTCAGTCCCATCCAGGAGGGTCACGTGACACACCACCAACTTCATCTTGTTCTTTCTCACTAGACGAAGAGGAGACTGGAAAATGGAGGTCTGGCCTTCTCCTGCCTCCCCTTCAGCCTCCACTGCTCCCTCCTTCTCCTTCGTCTCCTCCTCTGCTCCTTCTCCCTCTGTTGTCTCCTTGGTCTCTTCTGGACTTTTCTCTGCACTCTCTTCCACCTTCTCTTCCTTGGCAGGCTAATGGGGTTTGCAAGAAATAAAAAACTAAACTTGCAATCTTCTTAAAAACATAAAAATATCTTCATTACTTGTTGAGACCAAACTGTTTTCTTTCCGTGTGTAATTCCCCCTCTAGTCTGAATTTGCTCATAGAAAAGGCAGGCGTTTCTTTTGGCTTGATCACTGAAATGTTGATGTCACTGGGTGGGCCTGGGTGGCTTAATGTGATCAGTGGACGCAAGAGTCCATGTGTGTGCATGTGCACGAGGGAGAAAGGAGTTTCTGTGTGTGTGTATGCTCAAGTGTTTCTTTGTTCCTCTGGTAATTTAACAGCATTTTTAAGCAGTTTGCTATAAACTGTCAATACACATCAACAATGTCTGAACATTGTGGAAAATGTCACATCTCGTTGTTGGGTTTCTTACCATCTGTGTTTACCACAATATGTCGCTGGTTAACAAAAGCAGAATGCTGTTGGGGAACTTTAATCACTCTGACCACTAAAGAATATGTTACAGGGTACAATAATACTGACACTGACACTGGCCTTGTAGTCTGTTTAGTGTTTCCACCAGGGCTTGTAAATGACTATACTGATTTTTAATTTATTTACCACAGGCATAAGGAAACTGAAATGCAAAGCCATTCACTCAGCCCATCATGTAAAGTACACACAATTCCCTGGTACAGACATGTATTCTGTTATAAGCGACGCAACTGCTGCAGGATACTTTTACTCCCATTTCATAGGTCTTCTTCTCTGACGTAAAACAAGGTTGATACTATAAGTCTGAATATAATATTTTACCTAAACTTTGTTTCCACTGACACTGTGCCAATGAGCTGATGTCGAGCTGTAAAGAGTGTAGATTTTTAACCAGCTTTTTAACACCATTGTTTTTTAGTGGAAAAAAATCCATACAGAATACCGATACAGGAATAACAAATATCAATATTTTATTAAATAAACTAAAATACTCTGGGAATACTCATCTCATCTCATGCATCACCATCCTGAGAAAACATTAGTCGAGCAAACTGACATTAAATCAGTTCAACTGAAAAACCATCCGACACTGGGGAAACTTGGCCTGACAAAGCCACCTCTTGATCAACTATATCTCAAAATGTTAAAAATCCCAATAATATCATATCATGAGTGAAGTGCTGTGATAATATTGTATCATGGGCGGTCTGGTGATTTCCACCTCTAGTGGAACTGTGTTGAAACCATTACTGACTTGGCAGAAAACACGTATTAGTCAGATGTAGAAGTGGTGACAGACAGATTATGTTCCTTTGGACATAATCAAGGATTGTTCATCTTTTCTTCAGTTTGCATGCTACATAGATATCTGAGTGTTATCGAGCTTTTCATCTGACAGAAAGATTTTGGAGGAAGCAGGCATAGTTTAAAAAAAAAAATAATTAAAAAAAAAATAAGCTTAACCATTTTTTAAGAGATGTTTATATTTCTGTTCTGAAATCACCATTTTAACCTGACAGTACTAGACATCTTGTTCTCTGACTCTACTTTAAAGCATATGCTATGGAGTGGTGTGGTGAACCCGTGAGCAGTACCTCAGTGTCTGCACTGGCGTTGGAATGAGTTTCTGCTTCTTTTTCCTTCACTTGCTCAGACTTGACTTCCTCCTTCTCTTCTACTTCCTCAGCGTGACCGTTCACTTCTGGGGCAGGCCCTTCCTCTTCCTGTGTCACCTTGCTAACAGGTTCCTCTGTAGGGGGGGCCTCCTTTGTTGGGGAGGTCTTGGCAAAAACAAACAAACAAACCCAAAAGACCCAGACTTTTAAAATCTAACTTAGAAGTTCATTAATTTACCAGCAGTTACAATGAGCCTGAAAAACGATTGTTGCTAAATAATTTAAGTAAAATTCCCTACAGAGTTGTGACAATATAACATAACAACAGTGTGAACCCAGTTTCACCTGGCTTTGAGACTTCTGCTTCTTAAGCCATGTTGGCAGGTATCGAGATATTCCTTTGCCTTCCTTCTCCTCTTTTTCCTTCACCTTTGCTTTTTCCTTCTCCTCTACTTCAGCATTTGCTACTTCCTGGGAATCTTCCGTGGCCTTCTCCGATTGGTCGGGCTCAGCGGCTGACTCCTCAGCTTTCTCCTTCACCTCCGTCTCAGAGCCTGCTTCTGTTGTCATGGTGACAAATCAACCTGCAGCAAAAGTGACAGCAATGAAAGAGTGTTGAGTTAAATTTTTGAAAGCAACACATTAAACAGATACTTACACAATAAATACATCTTTAGTTTCAGTTTACTGGTTACACCTTGCATTATGAAAATTTCGTACATTACTGGAAAATTCTGAATAACCTGACCGAATTCAACCACTTATTTGGGCAAGAACATCAATTTTTCATGACATGCAACATTTTCGTCATTTATAAATGAGCCACATGGTTCTGTGTTTCTTTTTTCCTTTGAGAGGGATCAGTGCTTCTTCTACACTGGAGGTAAAACAGACTATAAAACAAAAATAGAAAGCTCTTATGTCTGTAAACATGTCATAGGAAATAGAAAGGCTTGTATAACTTAGACGATTTTGGCTCACGGCTGCTAATGAATGACATCAACTCTGTTTTTACACAAGTAAAGAAAAACACGAAAGTTTGGGAAGTCATTATGCAACACAATAAGTTTCATCTGGGTCAACAGCTGGTTACAAACAATCACTCACACAAACAATCACACACACACAGAAAGAGAAAGAGGGCGAATTTCTCAATTCCTTGTAATGTGAATCACTGGTTTTACCCTGCAGCTGTGGTCAGCACACACACTCGTCAACCCAAATATCTTTGGCAGACTGTCCACACACACCCTATCACAAAACAGACACTTTCATTTGTGGTGACGCAAATTTTGTTAATAACACTATGTGGTGATAACACAAACAGTGAGGACGTGTTAAGGTCAGGAATGTGGAAATCCATCCACACAGGGTGCCTACCTGACTGCACACACAGCCTCCTTTAATCTGTGTATACACAAGTAGCTTCAGGCTAAAAGCTAACCATAAGTCAAGCACTACGAAGTCATCGTCATTCACTGTGCTTTCAGTTGTTCGAATCTTTCCCAGCCCATTTTCTCCATCACCCAGACTAGACCTTTCTGGCCTCATTCCTATGATTCTATTATTCATTACATCGTCTGCATTTTATTTTGTGACCATCTTACCCGCTCTCCGTCTTTCTTTTTTCTGCCCTGCCACCTTCAATAAGAGAGGACGTGCACACACGCACACACACCCACCCACCCCCAGAGCACCAGTGGTGTGTAGGGAGGGGGCGGGAGTAAAAATAGAACAGGTCTCCTTACGCATGATCGGCTAATGAGGTAGGGAGCGGAGAAGGTGGTGCATGTGTAACATGCAAACGTCAGAAAGGCTATAGACACTATGTTCCTGGGCAGATAGGTGAAAAAAGATTTTTTTTAAAAATGTTCTTTTAAAATGCTGACATTACACAACAAAGTGATTTTTTTTAATATTATCATTTGTTGATAAGTGGGACTCATCTCCAAATCCACTGTTTCCCGCTAACATGACTAGTACATCTTTACATCAAACTTCTAGTGGTGTGCATTTCACTCTGACTTTGAGCCACACACTTAAGTCTTGACTGAAAAACTTCAACTGTTTAATGGATTTGTGTCACCCAGAAACTTAATTTTACCGACTTTGGTGAACATGTGTTTCACTTCTCCAGTGGTGAAGTACATTTATGAGATGGATTTTACACAAAAATAATATACAGATGACCTAATGAACAAGTTATGCTCTGATGTTTTCTTCCAATCCTCTCACAAAGCTGTTTTATTTTTTAGTCAGATAAATTGTCAAAATTTAGTAAGTTAAGTTTTATTTAAAAAAAACTCGAACTCTAACAAGTACACAGTAAGATAAGTCAGTTTAAGTGCTGATAAATACAAATTTCTAATCAGCTACTCACGTGGCAGTAAATTTAGGCATGCAGACACTATCTGCTGAAGTTCAAGGTGAGCATCAGGAGCATCAGAATGGGTAAGAACAGTGAGTCAAGTGGTCTGAATATTTTACAAACTGCTAATCTACTGGGACTTTCTCACACAACTATTTCTAGTGTTTACAGAGAATGGTCAGATAATTTAAAAAAAAGAAAGGGGGGGGGCGTTCTAGGTGAAAAGGTCATGTTAATATCAGAGGTCAGAGGAGAATGTTACATCTGCTTCAAGCTGGTAGGTAGGGCTGCCACGATTAGTTGACTAGTCACGATTACGTCGACTAATCGTCGACGACTAATTTAATAGTCGACACGTCGTTTGAAGCTTTGTAAGATCCCAAAGACGCAGGAATAAGTAGTAGGATTTAAGAGTGTAATAACGGACTGAAACAGAAGATGGCAGCACTGCATGTACAAGGATGCCAGCTGCCGTTAAACCCCGAAGAAGAAGAAGCTGTGTCCCAGAATTCATAGCGCGGCCATGCTCAGTTTTCAACAATGGCGGCAGCTAGTTAGTTTTAATATCACTCTTATTATTCTTTCTGGGTCACAAAATAAACGTTTAACATATTTTCAGGCGAGAATGTAGCTGTGTAAACTTCAAATATCTGCTCAGTTTATCAAGACACCACATATTTTCAAAAGCGCTCCGACGTTTTCGGAGGCGTCTGTTACCCACCAGCTCGATAGCTAGCCGGGGTTGAAGGCTCACTAGAGCCGGTGAGAACACCGGACTCCCGGCAAATCGTTTTCAAACCCACTGCCGTCTTTCGTTACTCAGGTTAAACATGATATATTAGTCACTTAGATAACTTAAAAATGATATTGTTTGGCTTTTTTTTAGTATTTTATTTGTTCCTGAGTAAATCGGTTTGGCTGAGATTAAAGTTATAGTTTTTACACAGCTGAATAAACGTCAAGCAGACAACTGATTATCAGAAGTGTGAGATGCTCGAGAATATACTCCGGCGTCCTGTTATATTTTAGATAGCAAGGAGCAGACGGCTGAGTTTATTAAACTCCACCGAAACAATCTGCAAATGTCATTAAAATTTAATAAACTATCATCTTGTCTTTATTTTTGGTTAGCACATACCTTAAACACTTAAAACTGTAAGCTAATGATAGTTATATAAGAGCAGATGCATGCTGGTGAAATAAGCTGTACGTTTTATATCCAACGGATGCATGATCTGATTAGTCGAATAATCGCAAAAATAATCGGTGACTAGTCGACTATCAAAATAATCGTTTGTGGCAGCCCTACTGGTAGGAAGGCAACAGTAACTCAAATTACCACCGGGGTATGCAGACGAGCATCTCTGAATACACAACACATCGAACTTTGAAGCAGCAGCAGAAAAGCACACCAGGTCCGACTCCTGTCAAGGAATAACAGGAAATTTGTGCTACATGGGCTCACCAAAATTGGACAACAGATAAAATTTGAATAATGTTGCCTGTCTGACGAGTCTCCATCTCTACTGCACTATTTGAGTGGTAGGGTCAGATACTGGTGTAAACAACATGAAAGCACGTCGGTTCAGGCTGGCAGTGATGATATAGTGTTGTGGGGAATATTTTACTGGCACCTATTTGGTTTTACTTGACTTTTAGGTTTTCCATTAGGTGGAAGTTCCTGGTACCAGGTGCTTTTTAGTACCTACTCCACTGGAGCACCAAGTGATCTGAGCCACCAACTGGCCCATCAGTGGGATTACTTGATGAGTCACAAAAGACACTCCTACACAAAAAGTCTCAACCACCATTTTTGAAACCCAGTAGGATAATTGCTCCACACAAACAAACACCATCAATCTCGCTAATAATAATAATTGCTATCATCACCAATTTCACACTGGTTTCATGAACATGACATTGAGTTCTGTGTACTCACATGGCCTCCACAGTCACCAGATATTATTCCAACAGAGCAATTTTGGGATGCGATGGAGCCGGAGATTCAGCAAATTGTCAACCTAAAATAACTGCCTGGGCTTTTTGCTAAGATGACTGAAGTGACAAGACTTGGATTCTAAGACTCGTATTACTTATAACATTTATTTGGATGTAGTTTTAGATGCAACCAGTAGCATCTACTGGAAAACGCTATTTTAGAGTCGGTCGTCATTTAAAATAACGTGGTCAGTCTCACTAGACTAAACTATGACGGCAGAAAAGAAAAAAAAAAATATGACCAGTGTACAATGCAGACCAAACAACCAAATAACTCTGTACCACACAGACACGAAGAGACTTTAAACCAATTTTGAGAGGCAACAGATCTATTTTTTCCACTATGTCAGTCATCACAACAGCTCTGTTACTATAGACTAACTGCAGTTCATACTCCTTTGAAACATTGTTTCTGAATGGGCCAGCTCTAAGTGTGCGTTTGTGTGAGCTGGCAGAGTGGAGCTTCGTCATGGCCACTTAGGCCTGCTTTAAACTTGCCCTCCTTATCCGCAACTGTTTAACACCAGGAACCTTGTTCTACCTCTCTCACAACTATCTAACTCACCCTCACAACTCTCTCTTCTGCTCTCCAGCCCAGGGTGCCTCTTTCTCTTTTTCACTAAATCTCTGCACTCATCTCTCTCCTCTCTTCCTGGGGCCCCTTTCGATCCCCACCCCCAATCACCCACTGGTATTATCTCCCTCTACACTCCTCCTGTTTCTCTCCTCTTCCCACAGTCCATATAAAAACACCAGTGACATCTCGCTTCATATACACACAGACATATATACGCACTTGACACTTTATGGCAGGAAACTGTGACCAAGTTTCTTATAAACGAGGTCAAATGTGGGTTAAACACACTGAGTCATAAACTCCTGTATAAGCAATCATCAGAAGATGTGTTTTGTTGCTCCATCAAGGACATTTTCATGCAGAATTTGTCTAGAGGCATGTACTGAAATGCTTGGGTGCTGTGGTACATTTCATCCTATTTCACAGCCAATTAGTAGTGTTCAAATAACCCAGATGTCAAAAAGGCACAAATAGCCTGCAGATTCATTGTAAACACAAACTCAGACACAGCACTGCCAGCTGCACACTTGGGAGAAATATGCTTTTCTGATTTTATTCAGCCTCATCTCTTTAATGTGACCTTCCTTCAATTAATTGATCTGCACAAGACCATCAAAGCAGTAGAAATCTGCCAATATTAAAAATCCTTACTCAGCTTGTTACAGCTCTTATTTTACAGATGAACGGTTGACTGAATGGCTGAATTAACTGACGAACTAATGACCTTACCTACTGTTGTTTCTGTTGCCTTCTTTCCCCCCTGCAACTCTCTTCCTTCTTCTGACGTCCTGTTTACCCTCTGTTTGCACTTTCTTTTACTTTTTCTGCCTATGTTCTTCTATTCGTTTTCCTTTCCCTTCCCACCTCTTAGTAAATGCCTGCCCTACAAAGTGTCATTGCCATTTTCTCTCCTACATCCTCTCCTCTCTTTCCCTCGGAGCTCTGCTTCCCCCCGGGACGATTGCTCAGAGAAATGAGGGCAGAAAATGAGAGAGCATGGGAAGGTAGGGGGTGGAGATCAAGAAAAGTGTGTGAGGAAAGAGCAGCAATGGAGATAGGCTGAAGAAGGATCCAAAAAGGAAAGAGGGAGGAAAAGAGGAGAGTGAGCAATCTCACAGACATGCCTACTATGTTGGATTACTAATGGACATTAGCATGAAAACTGCATTTTCACAACACTGTTGTCTTCAGCACTGTTGTTCACATCTTTTAGGCATAAAAACCATGCCTAAAAGCTCATTCAAAGTTGTACTTTCAATCAATTCACAATCTTTCACTTCCTTCCTTCACAGTGTTTATCACTAAAAGCAAATTAAGCATCTTCCTTTCCAACAAAGACATTTTAAAAACCATGAAAAAAATGTGTTTCTCTCGCTTTCATATTGAAAATCTTTTGTTGAAACACTAAAACACTAAGCCGTTAATTTGTGTGCTTAGAATGCCAAACCTTCCAGCTTCATTTTATATACAACACAAAGAAGAAGGGAAAAAAAGTAGTTAATGCTGGCGACATCTCCAAGGAAAATGCTCCTACGTTACCTGCTTCTACCAAATTACCCATGCGTACATGTAGGGAGTTGGTGTTCTCACTTTTTAAACACTAGACTGCTGTCACATGAGTCTCTCTCTCACACACACACACACACACACACACACACACACACACATTCTTCTCCACTTACAACTTTATTGCTGTCTGACTGGGTTTTAGGGTTGTCATCATAGTAACGACAACTTCCTGGCCTGGACTGTGGCCAAGAGATAAAAATTTACAACAGGCTGAAACAGGCGTGGGTACTAAACTGTACAAGAGAGAAAAGAGAGCATCGACCTAGTGCCTACGCATTTCTGTTAACTTTCATCTGCTAAAGTAGATATGACAAGCCTCAATCTAATATAAAAACATACCCCACTTCCTGATTCTATGGGCCATAATTGAAAGAATAAAGGGGACGAACTGGTTTCCATGGAAACCGCATTCATGCTCTACAACAATAAATCCCCATGGAGACAAGAGATTACCACAGCAAAAATACAGATTAGTGGACGGAGCTTACGTGACAATAGAGATTATGACCGTGTCTAAACCTGTTTCATAGCACATCAGACTAGCAGCTGATATTTCATGCTGGACCTACAACAACCGCAACAGCTACTTTTCTCCCCCTACTCCCACTATCACTGAACCAACAGCAACCCTCCAATGATACTGCCACTGAAACACACAAAGCATTCATCTATGAAGCAGAGTGACTCAGATTCAGCAGATTCTGAAAGATGAGGAAGACTGCAACTTGCAACAGATACACCGACACACTGACTTAAGACTTTTTCACCTCTTCATGTGATTACTGTACTTGTAGGGTCAGGCAATATTACTGAATTACAGCCTTTAAAAATTATGATGGTATAATTTTTAATACCACCATGAAACTGAGGTCATATATTGTAGTGCATGGTACAAAAATGAACATTCAAGTGAGCTCAGTGACCTACGAAAGATGGCAAGCAGTACACAAAAATGTAGTGAGTAAAATGGTTGCAAGTGTTTCGGGTTTAGTCAGCCAATGCGAACGAAGCTCTGTGCATGACGCTTCTAAAAAGCTATGAGTAAAGAGAGCAAGCCTTCACTTTAGGGTTACGTTCACACGTACACGGGTATTTTCCGTTTTGGTTTAAAAAAAAAATAAAATAAATAATCCCATCCACACGTGAAAGCCAAAAACGAAGGAAAACGCTGCTAGGAACATGCCAAAGCAGCAGGTGACGATATATTCCTAACCGTGTAGAAATGTTGGCCAATCAGAAGTCTAGAAGCCTGGGTGGGAAAGAGTAAACAAAGATGGCGCATAGAAGCAGAACTGAGTCCTATGTGTGGAGGGACAGTAACTGTGTATATGTAAGCATTTAAACACTGCAGAGAGTAAAATTAACAGTAACGGTATTTTGTCTAAGTCCGCCATTGTAGAAATTCATTTCACCGAAACAATAACCTGGCGCACGGTGTGACATCAACAAAGGCGCACACCTTTGACGCTGCGTTTTCTCCGTTTTCCTCGTCCACACGTAAACGCAAAAACTGAGTTTTAGAAAATCTCCACCCTGGCAGGAGTTTTTAAAAATCTCCGTTTTCAGTGACCGAAAACGCCGTTTACGTGTGGACGAAAGGTGCAAACGCACAGAAAAATCTGCGTTTTCAAAAATACTCGAGTACATGTGGACGTAGCCTAGATCAATTTGCTGATATACACATCCCTCCAGTGGTAGCAAATGTCATTGGGTCATCCAGCAAGTATGTAACATAGGGAACATAGAACATCGGGATGTCTTTGCTCACAATTTCACTATCAATCTGACTCTAACTTAAATTTAAAAAGTAAAAGTAAAAATTAAAAGGGTAGAACTCGGCTAATGCTAGCAAAGGGAGTACCAGCAGCCAACTTCTACCCCTGCAGGTTAAAATCCCTATATGGCACTAATAATAACAACAATAATAATAATAATGTTTTTCCACAAACTCATTTCTAGGCCCTGATAGCATCATTAGCATTAGTTTCACTCATTTCAGTGAATGTCAGGAAGTTACAAAGTTATGTATTTTTTTAAAAAGAAAAGAAAAAAAGACACTCATACCTATTAATCCTTTTTTTTGGATTACTGGAACACTCCTGGCAGGACCTTCAACATTCTGACTGAATATTCTGGATAACTGCCCTGAGACCTACTGTTTCATCAAGGTATCAATCTAAACTTAATTTAAAATGAAAATAATATTCACAGCTGTTTAGTTTTGAGGTCCTGAGAACCATAAACTTTATGTCACTAAGATGACAAAAAGTTTTAGTTTTATTCCTGTTGAACAGAATTAAACAAACCCTAAAAGCTGAAATCAAAAATAGCTGCCAGAGTGGTGATCCTTCACCCATAAGAGCACAAATCCCTAAAGTGTTTGAAAACTTATTTTCTGCAGCACAGAAAGTACCTTCAAAACTCTGGTCTCTAGAGGTGGAAGCAGGGGTGCAGCATTATTAGGCAGCGGACTCAAATACGCTCATATAGTGGAAGGTCAGTGATAGTCAGATTCCTCATTTAGCCAAAACTAGCTAGCTAAATACTACCTTGATGTCTGCAGCATCTATTGACCGTCAAAGGTTTTTTTCTACTGCAGAGGACTTTGTCACAGCACAGAGGACAACCCTCCAGCTTTCCCCTTATCAGCTGCTGTAGTGCTGGATGAACAAAGGGCCCGTTTCTTGATTTGTTCTCACACTGAATTCTTGAATACAACAATGTCCATTTCATGCGTACCAGCTGAATGATAGTCACAGCTGCCAGGCGAAAGGGGCAAAAACATTCTTCTTATTTCTATTTGAACTCAGAAAGACTGCAAATGATACCAAAGAGGAGCTTTTATGAGAGCAACAACATATATTAAAGTATGGTGAGTGCACCGTGTATGTTTAGATCTTATTTAAAAGCTTTTTGACATATTTAGGTGCCACTTTTAGGGATTAGGCGACTAGCCGACTAATGTCAAGGTTGTCACTACGGTTGGTACCAGACATACTAGTTGTTTGTTAATTGTTAAACTTTTATTTGATGCCCAATGCCGGTAAATTACTGTGTCCTAAATGTTAAGCAGCTCTCTGCATAACGAAAGGTGTTTGGGCTCTGCCTTAGTGATAGGGTGAGGAGATTAGTCATTGGGAGGGGTTCAGACGCTATTCCTCCACATCAAAAGAGATGGCTAAGGCTGTCGCCTGCTGGGTAAGATGTTCCAACCGGGGATATCCTACCAGGAGGAGACCCTGGCGTAGCCCCGGGACCTACTGGATAAAATATATAAAACTTCAGCAGGTTATCTTGATCATGTCACATGCCTAAATGCATTGAGTTGCTTCGATGTGATTGGCTGATTAGATATACACATGTACCTAATGTAGAGGCCAAGTGTATATATTTACACATTCGAAATCTTGAAATTATCAAGACATTTCTTTTTATGCCACCACTGGTTTAACAGTTCTTCAAATTTGAAACTTTCTGGGACAACAGTTTCACTTTACACTTTAATTAAAAGAATACAATTTTCTTTGTTTAGTTTTTTTTTTTTTTTTCATAATTAGGGATAATCACCAATCATACCTCCCAGGTGATTCACCTAACACTAACCCTGAAGAATCTTTACAACTTTTTTCACACTAGCATGCATTAGCAATTAACCACTAACAGCTTCAGGTGGCTAACTAGCATAAGCATTATTAGCACATGGAAGAACATTCACAAGCCAATTTTCAATCTATATTTACACACAGATTACACAGTACTGCAAATGTGCTCTTAATTTAAAAAAAATAATGACTAAAAAGACTTGTGTATTGTCATCACAACATAAAACCTAATATTATTTTATTTCTAACAATAATCTAGCTGCCTGATAAGATAATTAAGTAGAGATAATTCAGTGAATAATTTTTAAATTTGGCCTGTTGATGGCCTGTTAGTAGGTGGGATACTTCACGCTGGAACCATGAATAGCAACACAAAATATCAGAACAATCATTCAAATGCTGAGCTGGGTTTTTCTAGCCATAATGCTGCTCCAAAACCTAAAAACTCTTCAGAGGTGTTATCTACATGTAAAACCTACTGTTTACATGCATGCAAAATGACTACCTTCACGTCAATGCTGCATTGTTTGAGTCAATGAGTGGTTCACTCCCTTGTCATGCTGTGCACTGAGAAATGTTTTCAAGCGTTTCAGCTGAGCAGCGAAGGTTGTTTCTGACAGAGTCCAATGGAGTCCAAAACACAAAGTGCTGGAAATCAGCAGGCCTGCATGCAGCTGAGCCTATTGAATTAAAAAGTTGCAGATCACTCTGGGTCATCCAAACAAGCTAAAAGCTTTCCAAACTATTCCGCCACAGCCGAACAGCTGATAGTTACAGAGCCCTGTTTTGAAATAACCAAACAGATACACAATCCTAATCTCTGCCGTTCTCTTGCATGATTTGTCCATCTGCCATCCAGTGACACATGCATACACAAACACACGAAGCAGATTCTCACACATATGTAAAAACATACTCTCAGTATCTCTAATAGACACACAAGCTTTGAGTGTATGATGACTACTGCGCTCTGACACACCCTCACACAGATGTACACACATACTGCTGGTGTGAAAATTCAGAACATGCCTGTTTCTGTACACTGCACTCTGACCCTCAAACTGGGGATTACACAGAGGATAATCCCTGTTTATGTTTGTGTGTCTGTCAGTCTCCCTGCCGGTCTGTCAGTCTATCCATTCATCCCTTCATCCAACTCTCTTTCTCTTCAACTACACCTGATGTCAACCTCACTGGCTTGAAATAAACACAGGCATTGACACAATTGTTCCTTGGTGCCTTTTTGCTTTTGGTTTGAGCTTAACAAATGAAAGTTCACCTCCTGGGTGATTCTTAAGTGACCAATACTGTGTCATTACTTTAGTCACTATGTCATTACTGTCAAATCTCATGTACTAAACTCTATTCTTCAACAGGTGCTAGTTCTCAGTCCATTACCTCTGTCTATGGATCCTATGTTATATTCCCCTGCAAATAATACTCAGTTTAGGGTTTCATTTACATACGTATAAATTATATTTTTCTTTATACAAGGCTTAGAAACACCAGGAATATGCTTTTACTATACAGGGGTTGAAGCAGCATAGCCTAAGCAATTTAGAAACTGCAGCCTGTGAATATCAGGCTTTTGTGCTGTCATTTTTGGCATTATTTAACTACTAACTAATGAAAATATTATCTCATATATCGCTTTATTATCATGACATATCAACAATGATGCAATAATGCCATAGCACATACTAACGATGCAATAAATTAATCATATTATATGGTATTTTTCATGCATCTACTCTTCCAGGGTTGAGCCTCTCTTTCTGTGTGGGGGTGAGAATAATGGGTCAGCTCATAACTGCTATTGTGAAATGCTAAACTCCCCTATTCAGCGATTAAAGCAGTCAGGCGCAAGTGCCCAGTCTGTGTGAATGAGAGACAAAGAGAGAAAGTATGGGTGGGTCACACAAGTGCACATGAGAGGAGATACAATTTACTGTGTGTGTGTGTAAGAGAGGGGGGGAGGTGGGAGAAAAAGACGGAAAGGGAGAGAGGAAAAAGGTAGGCATTAGCTGGAAGGTGATAAAGAATGAGTGAAAGATGAAGACAGCGAAACCCACAGTGAAACTGTGCGGCTCAACAAGCAGTGGGTGTGGTGTTGCTATGGCAATGTATATCCCATAGAGGGTGGTGACAACAGGTGCTCTGGCAAAACAAATGACTTCATGGTCATCAAGGCTCTTTGTTACGGTCGCCTTGTGTGGCAAGCTGATTTAGACAGAGCGAAACCCATCCTAGTCCTCTGCCAGAGCCTAAAGAGGATGCGCGGTTCATCAAGTATTGATTAGAAAGACTCTAAAAGCCTTGCAGTCTGTCAGAAAACTGTCAAAACATGCCATGCCTCAACCATTTAGTCTGTTTGGCACACATACTGTTTACATATGTTTGCTGATTTTTATTCTTCACACACTAATAAGAGCAAAGTTTAAGTGAGTTCCTCAGATAAAATAAGCAGTTTTTGGACTGTGATGAGAGGTTTTCTTGTATTTTATGATCACTTATAGACTAAAAAGACTATTGTGTTCATTAGGAAAGGAAATTATCCACAGAATGACCGACAAGTAAAGTAATCAGCAGCCCTCATCAGGAGTAATCAGCATGTTCTCCATTCATGCTACAGTGAGCATTCAGACCACTGCAACATGAGCACACACCACCATCACAGCTCCCTGCCATTCATTTCGTAACTACTAACCTTAACCCTGAAATCTAAAATTAGCCATCCCTTTTGTGAACACTGCAAGATGTCCTCAATTTCAGAACATTGTGCCATTTTCTCAATTACTGCAAGGCCGTATTGCCTTTAAAGTGAAGACACATATTCATACATCTTTATGTGACCATCTCTTAATGTGCAAGCAAATGACATAAACCCGCAGATTATTTAGTCATCTTATATCAGCTAAATCTCAGATCAGTGACCTCTGACCTCCAACCAGGAAACAGGAAGTAACTCTCTTCCTGACTCCCCCACCCCCCCCAACCGATCTCCCATACCTCTATCTTTTAATTTGCATTTTTGGCTACCATATCCTACTTTCATCAGAAATCTACCACAAATCTAAAAAAAAAATTACAAAAAAAACAAAAAAACAAACAGGAAATGACTGAGAGCAAAACATCCGTACATTCATGCGTGTCTGTGTTATGTCATACAGATGTTTTGTTTCCCTTGCAATAATATTTTGGCAGTCGCTGCTAGTACAGTATGACACAAAGGCTACATGTCAAAAAGGACCTCTGTTTCTTTCTTTATGAGAAGGTCACATTATGGGCTTAAAAAAAACAAAAAAAAAAACACTTATGCCCAAGACTATGAAAAGTGGGCAATATGTCATTTTAAAGAAGATTTAAAGATTAAAACTCCATTAGGATTTACATGCTTCAGATTTGAGGACTACAGAAGTAAGCTGTCTTCAAGAATTTATGGATAGTGTCTCGTATAAAGAAACTTCACTGCAGGCAGGTAGCTAGCAGAAAAGCAAGTGCAACGAAGTTTGAAACAACATGTATTTATGAATTTCTGACGCCACTTTCAGACATGCACTCTTTTCCATTAAGCCTCCTTTGTGGACCATCATCTGTATGTTGTAGTAGTGTACTGTCACCAGGGGGACGGTGTCAAACCGTGTAAAACATCCAGTACAGTGGGATATTCTAAACACTCTAAACATGTGTTTGCACTGTTATTGGTCCTTTAACTTAGCCCCACTGACTGTATAGATGATTGACAACCAGGCTCCACTTCCTCCCACTGTACAATAGTGAAACCACACAATTGCGGGACCTGCTAGCTAACATGTAGGGGTCAGGGGTCATGACCGATACTATAGCCAAACAACCAGGGGCAGTTGACATGTTTTGGCTTCACTTTTGGTAACCTATGAGGTCATTCATATTTTCTACAGTGATGGTGAAGCCCCTGCCAAACAGAACAAAGAAGCCATAAAAGTCAATGAACTTCTTTGTCGTGATGCAAACTCAAATGGTAAAAACAACTGTCTGTGCTTCTCATGTTGTCCCCGCCCCCTTCTATGTGGTGAACTCCACCATCGTTCTTTCCTGTTCAAACAAACTTTTCAACCAATCAGCATTCCCACCACACATGACTGGATATCCATAGTCCTTCAGTTTTACATAGCCAAAGACCTACACAAATGTACACCAGCGTGGGACCACAGATCCCACATTAACAACATCTGAATGTGTCAGGTTCATGTATAAATATACTGTTCATGTATAAATATACTATGCTGTATTACTAGATTGGACTGGACCCAGTAATATTTCACTTTTAAACATATAGGGTGGGGGCAACTAGAGTCAAGGCTGGCAACTAAAACAAGACTCTTTCATACATGGCAAATATGGCAGGTACATCACTAATGAGAGCAAAGATACTTGCTAGTGAAGTTAGTGAAGTTGTATAAAGAAACTTGACTGCAGGCACATAGCTAGCAGAAAAGGTAGATGCTGACATTACAAAGACGCACACAGACATTGTCAACTAGTCCTCACCATGTACATCCATCAATTTAAGTCTTGATTATCAAGATCACGAAAGAAAAATGGCAGATGCAATTTAAACAGCAAAGTATCAATAACTTTGATTAAGACTTTAGAAGTCTCATTACCTGAATATTTATGTCCTCACTGGGTATTATGTTTGACTTTTGTTCGTTGCCAGTTTCTGAGCTCCTTACTACCGCTCTCTGTCACAAATACTTCTGGCTAATGAGAAAGACTACTGACCCTACTTTCTGTTAGTTTCCCACTCTCACAAATTCACAGTCACTGGGTTCACTACACTCTTTCCAAAATGTTTTACAAACTCCAGAGCATGTCAGTGGCTGCTAATGAGAACAAGTTAGTGCGGCTGCACTCACAGAAATAAACAAATGAACATTTGATGATTAATATAACAGTACTCTTTAATCCATGTTTAGATTATTTACACGGCCCTAGGTCATCATGCATTATGCTACTTTGCTTGCCTTTTATACTTTTTCATTGAATAGATTTTTAGAGTACCTAACTATAGATGATGGAAGTGATCCCTGAGAAGATTAACCTGAAAAAACCTTTAAGTCTCAACTGTCAAGTTTCAGGAAGCAATCCTGACGATATGCCGCAAGATATGATATCACCATCAAGAACATAATATTACCAGTCTTTTCTAGCAGATACTCTCAGTGCCAAGACTGTCTTGTTTTGTGACCCAAGCTGTGGCGTTCAAAAGATGAAGCCACTGCCTCTGGTCTGTTCAGCCTCTCTCTGAGAATGTGACCCTCTGCTGATTAATCTCTTTTTAACTATGTCTGGCTCTGGGCCAGATCCACAGGCCCACGCTCTCTTTCTGTTTTTATTTTATCATTTCTTTCAGAGCTTGACACTTGCCAGGGAAGGCAGTTTGCCCTTTCTTTTTTCTTCTCTGATGTAAAATGTTGCCCTTCAACACAAGGGCGTCCTATTCTACTACAAGGGACGCTTGCATTTAAGAAAAGAAAATGTGACGTTTTTGACATTTATGTGGCTGAACCTCAGAAAAACTACTTCACCTCCCCTCTTCCTTTTTGTCCTCTCCTTCAAACACGCCCTTTACTTCTCCATCCCTCATTCCCCTTCCGCACACTGCTCTACTCACCGTCTCCGTGGCGGTAATAAGCTGAACACTGCATTACAGTTTCCATTCATCCGTGCCTCTGTGATCTTCTCTGCGTGAATCGGAGTCCTGTGGTGCCTGCTGGCTGTGAAAGCTACAGAGGATAATACCTGCCTGTGGAGGCTGACTGCCACACTGTACAATATGTTCACCTTAATAACTGTTGTGACTGCGCCAAATGTCATTACACTCATGGAGAAGATGAAAGCCTCAGAGTGTGTTTTGTGGTTATAGTAACTACTTTCATTCACTGGAAAATGGATAAGAAAATTGCAGTCACCTGGATATGTGAATGCCCCCCCATATGCTACTTTATAAAAACAACACGGCACAACTCATTCAAACTGATGGAGGACAGCAGGATTATCTGTGTGCATCTGAGTTGATGTGACGAGTTCTGCTCCCGTTGAACCCACAGGGTCAGGATGAAAACACACATACGCACACAAACACACACGCATGGATGTTCCCATAGCCTTTACGAATGGTTAAGCAATATCTTTCACTCTCTCTGGCACTCTCACTCTCTTTCTTCTCTTGTGTCTGACTCTTACTTCCTCACTACATGTGTCAGTGTTCCTTCATTTCGCCTTTCAACTTGCCCTCATACACAGTGGTGTACTATAGTTTATTGTAGTGACTATCTATAGAGTGATTACTTCCCCGAGTCTTGTGTACACCCATCCTAAGAAGAAGAGTAAGATTGCTTATTAGAGAAAGGTGCTAGCAAGCAACTGATAACAGTAGGGGATAGATAATCTGTACATTTTATTATATTTGCTACCAGATCTAACGCAACTGAAGTGGGCTAGTACTAAGTGATGTCAATGTGGGTCAGTTAAATAGATTTTAGGGGTGTAAACTGACACAGAATGCACAATACAGATATTCACAGGGCTGCGGAAGCAGCTAAAAAAACACAATCGAAAACAAAACCCAAAGGAAATGCAAGGTTTCTGCACTCTGCACTCCAGCAAGCTCAGAGTTAAGTTCCAGCTAGATCTAATGAGCAGATTCTCCCACCAGAACAACCAATTAAGGCTTCTCATTAGTGGGTTTGACAGAGCTGCCACTGTTCTGCACATCCTGAGAGCCTGACAATGAACATGGCACTGATGATTATAGATAAAACTATACACGCAGCGAGGAGCCTGACAGGAAAAAACACACCCCAGAAACAGACACGCTTGCCTCTGGGCTTCCCTTTACAGCTTACAAAACATTGTCCTTCCTGCCTACACCAAAATTTATACTGAATGTGGACTAAAATATGTTCCACTGCACATTCCCATTAAAATGTGGCTTTGTGGCTGCTAATCATGAAAGCTTTAAATACTGAAGTGTTATACTTGCCTCTAAGTGCGCAACCTGTGCTGCTACACAACAATAACCTAAACACCTGCAAAGCAAAACAACATGCATCACCAAATACAATAATATTTTATTTCCTCAGTCGCTTTTTTGATGTTGTACTGGGTTGGATTAAATTGTATAGGTGTCCCTTGTTAATATGAGAACAGAAGCTCAGAAACTGCATTTAATTCTAAGAACACAGCTGTCTCATAAGAAAATCTTCGGCTGATAGGTAGCTCCAAAAACTCTTTTTGTTAATGTACAGTAGCTGTGTGCATGAGGACTGAACAAGCTCTTTGTTTGCAAACAGAGATACATAGCAGCGGAAACAACATTACTGGAAAATCTACGTTCTGTTCATGATATTAGAATAAACACCCATGCCAAGTCAAATAAGGTGCGGCATCATCAGAGTCCACACATAGGGGTTTTTTGTTTTTTTTTAAATAACAGAAGAAAATCCAGATATGCTGGTTGTTCTGCACGCAACCCACATGGCTATGTATCAATATGTTAAAGTGTATGTAAATAATATAAATAAATGAAATTAAAAGATCCTCATAATGCCCTGCATAAGGGTTTTTTGGGGGGCTCAAAACAGGCACAAAGAATGATTGATCTGCATATCAGTAGTTATAGAAACATCTGATAAACGAAAATGCATTTTAAGCTTTGTTCAATTTAAAATAAACTGGTCAAATATTTTTTTTATCTCCATTCTGGTAAATTTCATTTTGCGGAAGGTCAAAATGTCTTTGGTGGGTGTCAAAATATTACCATAAATTAACAAGTGATGTTTGAGAGACCCACATAAAAAAGTTAGTGGTTGGTTGTTTTGAATGTACCTACCTCTCGAGCAGGGTTATTAGTGACTACACTTACTATGGCCTACACCACACTGAGAAATAAGAATCACATCAACAGCTTCCCATCTCCACCATTATGTTAGCTAGCTTGTTAGCTTGTGAGTACGATGACACTGCATCCATCTGTTTAGTCTGAAGATCACAGCTACAACTAGGCAGGCCTGAATCTATTGAGAATCTAAAGTGGTATGTCACCACACTAATATTTATGAAAGGGCAGAATTGGCCTGCTGTGCTCTTAAGTCCTCAAAGTCTTCTCTAGCCTACAAAAAAATCTTTGCACTGAATGAAAAAGACTTCACAGCTACATGGAAGTACAACAACTGTTGCAGCCTGGGAAATAAACTGATTAACCTTTAGAAACAACAATAGTTAGGCCTTTGATCCCAGTGTATGCATTAGGGGCACAGCCTGGGACTATCTACTGTCCATGACTTCATCTCTGTCCTGATGTCCTTCATTACTATCTGACCTAACTTCCTTTCACATAGAGAACAGAACACCACAAGCGGAGTGGTGCTGATTAAAGTCATGGGTACCTGACATCACATACTATGGCGTATGATTAGATTTAAGAGTGACACTTAGGTACCAAGTACATGGCTAGATGTCCTAATATTAGTTGGTGTGTATTGCTCAAAGTTGTGGTACTTCTAAACATCAACCACAGATAGCCGTGTTTATATTGGATGTGTTTGATAATTACAAGGAGACATTTAAAGAATAACTTCTAGAAAAGCAGCATACTTCATTAATGTTAACAGTGGCACTGAACACACAGACATGAACAGATACGTTTGCTAGTTGCCACCGAGTTTTTACAAGTCAGCACAATCTCGGCTCTGTCCAGTCTGCCTGCATTTGTCTGTAAAGTAGCTGCGTCCTTCCCACATGTCAAAGCACAGATTCTACGGCACTGTCTAGAAAGCAAATAAGAAACACAAGTATTGTTCTGCATGTAGACAGATTTATGTTACTACACCAATAGCACTTCCTCTTTAATATCCTGGTCATGAGAGCAACAATTGTATTTTGTCAAGCCAACATAGCCTAAACTAGATATGTCAAGCTCATTTTACATCATGTGCAACATACAGCCCACTTTGATATTAACTGGGCCATATAAGATTATTGAAAATATTTTTTAAGTGGAATTTCAACAGTACCTCTCAGTTTTTCTACATGTAGTAAATGAAAGAAGTCTTCCAGCACATCTCTTTGGGTTTAAACTGTAAGAAATAAATATGTAAAACTGCACAAAAAGTTAACTGGTAACTCAATGCCCAGACTGTCCTGTAATTAATTTTAAAAAATTGTATAATTTGAAAAAAAAAATTCCACAGTGGATTGTGAAAAAACAGGAATTTTTGTGTTTGTTTATCTTTTACTTAAGTACTTTAGAGTTGTGTAAATGACCACTAGGGGGGTATTTATCCTAATGAAGTTCAAAATTTATCCCCACCTACACATTTTCCAAAGATGTCCAAAGGACCGGCTTGGAGTCGTTGCCGCGCCGATTCTGGCCCCGGGCCTTATTTTTTTAAACACCTGGTTAAAAACCTATCTTTGAAATGCAGTAAACAAACAACGTGGACTGCGTTTCCCAGACAGCTTTGTGAACCAGTCACGAACATGAAACTATATCAAACAAATATCAGTTATTTGAAAACGGGTTTAAAAGCACATGTCAGCACAGCCAAATGACTGGAGAAAAAATTGAAAAAGAATTTAATTGCATACTCACTCTGAACAACGTGGTGCTTTTAAATCTCCGTATACTACTTGTTAACTTAGCGGCAGGAAGGAGCTACACGCATTGTCCCGCAAAAACGGAGCCGGATGTTTGAATAGTCAACGATTACCATGGCGTGTTTAGTGTGTGAATGTGTGTGTGAATGGGTGAATGACTGAATGTAGTGTAAAGCGCTTTGGGGTCCTTAGGGACTGAGTAAAGCGCTATACAAATGCAGGCCATTTAGACGAACCAGCCGTTAATGTGAACTTACCGTTACCTCAGCGGTAGCATTCACCTAACTGAAACCCAATGTAACTACCACGAGTAAGGAAACTCGGTCTATTCATTTAGAAAATGACTTTTTAATCAATGTGAGCTAGGCAGGTTTTTACCTGCTTCACAAAATCTTTGATGCTAACTACCTAAACACATCCGCGCGCGAGGAGCAAGGGGCATGAAGGTAGCTTAGGTGATAACAGGGATAATATGGAAGGAGATAGGCGCCATGAAGCGCCTTACAGCGAAGGTATGACCAGAACTCTAAATAACACCTTTCAGTAACAAACGCGGTGTTTGCGCTGCCTCGTTAGAACAATTACGTCTGGTTACAATACGTACTTGCGCAGGTTAAGTACGCTACCAATATATTACGTACAAAATACCCCCAAAACGCAATGAACCATCTGCAGTAGCTGATGTAGAAATCACGTGATTTAAAGGAGGCCAAATTATTCGTTACCTGTTGTTAATTTCCAGCGATGCGTATGAGGAGACTTTTCCAAATGTGGACTCGCGCTCCGTTCTCCTCCAAAAAATAGCGAACGTCCCACTACCTCAGCCTCCAAAAATCTCAACTACAGTCCACACCGAAGATTTGGCTAGGGCGCAAAGCAGACGTATCCATCATCCACCAAGGCCCGCCCCATACAGTGAAAAACATCTTTTCGCTAGCTCCCATTGGCTTACAGCCATTACTGTATTAGAGCTTGATATGTGATTGGTCGCACGTATTGTCTTTTAGCGTCAGTGGGACGTTCAGTGCAGATATGGTAGTGCTAATGTAGCGGAGTAGCGCCCTCTCGAGGACGCAAATGTTAATGATGTTTTTTACTTCTTTTTTGGGGCTGGTTTAATTTTATTTAAGCAAGACTTGACATTGAAGAATTTTAGCTTAATATGTGAAAATAAATCAGTTTTAAACACTGAATAAAATTTAAATAAATATTTGGTCAGCCAATAATTTTTAACTGTTTTTGTTATTGTGGTTTAATTTATTCGAGTTGAAAATACAATTTGTTTTTTGCCAAATGGCATAAAGTAACAGGAAAATGACCTTTCCCACGCGTGGGACTAATAAAGGTTATCTT
The DNA here is from genome assembly GCF_001858045.2 of Oreochromis niloticus. Lineage (NCBI taxonomy): Eukaryota > Metazoa > Chordata > Actinopteri > Cichliformes > Cichlidae > Oreochromis > Oreochromis niloticus. The sequence goes on from NC_031980.2 coordinate 6,161,715, forward strand.
ATCTTATCTTAAAGTTAGGTAATGCATATTTTTGACTTAACTACATGTGGAGCACATATGAGTAGTCACACCTCAAGGACACAGGAAAAACCTGCAGATGCAAGTAGTAGTGGTAGTGAAGGCAGATGAGTTTAAAGACCGTCTACCATGCAAAGCAACAAGACAGTGCATGAGAGGGGAGAAAGAGAGTGGAGTGGGTGGAGATCAGTCTCAGGCGTGATTTATGACAAAAGGATAGCAGCAAGAGTAAAAGAGAAAGTTTACAAAGGAATAGTGAGACCTTGTTGGACAAAACATATTGAAGATGGAGCTGTCGGGCAGGAGAAAAAGAAGAAGACCTCAGAGTAGGTTCATAGAAGTAGTGATGGAGGACATGCAGAGGGTTAGTGTGACAGAAGAGGATGCTAGAGAGAGGGTATGATGGAGGGAGACTATCCACTTTGGCAACCCCTGAAGGGAGCAGCCAAAAGAATAAGATGATGCAATACAGGTTCAATATTGTTTCTAAAATCTTGCATGTGAGTTGGTCAAGACATGTTTTTCTGTGGCAAACTATTTATACAGACTATATTTTTAATTTATGCATTTATTATTAACATGCTTAGCCTTGGGGTTTGCTTAATTTTTTTCTAATTGTAGTTCCTCATGATTTCTAACCCATCCTACAGAAGTGACATCAAGCGCATTAGTTTTTAGCTTCCATTTCACTTTCATAAGCAGTTTATTCCCAAATCATGGGGGGGAGGTGTCATTGCATAACATGAAGCACGGCTGCTGCTAAACACAACCGTAAATAAACACCAATGTGCACACCCAGATTAACAAAGCTCAAGTAATTGGCTTATAGAGTAAGGCAGCATGCAGATTTGACATCTACAAAAAGAGGAGTACACAGAAAGGCAGCAGTAATTTATAGCAGATTGTAAACAACTAAAAGATAAAGCTGAATGAGTGAAATATTAGTAACTGGTGAAAATAGTGTGACAAAAACTGTCTCAACGGGAAAAGGTGACTGGATTTCCCAGTTAGGTAACTAAGAGGCGGGTGGAGTGTGTGCTTCAGTGGACTCACCATTAGCAAAGCAGCATTGATCCAGCAGCAAAGCAGTCCAGAGGAGCATGCACGATGAAACACAGAGAAGTTCAGTGCATCAGAAACTGCTTTAAAGCCCATGCATTATTTCACATCATAGCCACATGTTTATTGTATGACCTACATCCACTACATCTGCACATGGATGCACTTAAAAAAAAAGTAAAGGAAATGAGCTCATGCTTTTATATGCATAGGTAAACTAGGTTTTTACACAACCCTGTTTCATTGAGTCTGCTCATCATGAAGGTGACACAGCTGATTCCTTTGCACCTATGAGTCATCCAGACCAGCCATGGGGAAAAAAGACAATACACAGCCCAACCCCTCACAGCATCGACAACGCAACAATTACTCACACTCTGTTAACGTCACCTTCATTTGTGCCTAAAGTCTTCAGCCTTTTTTATTTCACGACCCTGTAACAGACTACTAAAAGGCTGTTTTTGCCTCTGTGTAGTTTAATGTCAAAGTTTTTCTTGCTTCTAAGACATTTAAATTTGTGTGGCTCACCATTAAGACTAAGATCACAATAAGAAAAACTACAGTAAACAGCCTAAAGCCATATTAAAAGCTTGAAAAGTGTACCTGATTGTCAAAGGTCCCATGTTGCAGAAATAGATCCAGCATTGAGATTAAGACAATCTTATGACTTGAATCTGCACCTAATCAGCCTGACTCAATCTATGGTGCCTGTATCTCTCTCTCTCTCCTAGCACTCTCTCTTCTGTTGATTATCTCATCCCTTCCTGTTCTGTCCTACAGAAACCTCTCAGTGTATGGTGAGCACCCAACAAAGCTGTGGACTCTTTGCTTTCTGCTCATGAGAAAGGCTCACAGTGTGGATAGCTGTGTCCTCCCAGTAAACCTATAACTTGTCCTATAATTTCCACAATACAACAGTCTACAATGAGAACGTCAGCATTTTCACAGCCAGGGAGCTACAATAGGCTAGCTGTTTGGTTTCACATGCAAACACGAGATCAAGCCAGTGCAGATTCTCTGGAGGATTAGTGGCGAGCCCTTCTAAGGAGAATTACTCTGACACAGCCATCTGGATAGTAAAACATTGCCCACTAGATCAACTATTGCCCTGCAGGTCTGTACCCTCATCTGAGGACGAGTCAGCTATGAGCCTGTCATCCTCAAATCCTAAACTGAGAAACATTTATCTCTGTAACCTTTAGAAACAAATCAGCCCCCTATCTTTATTGGGGGGGGGGGAGCTTGCTAAGTATTATTTAATGATTGGTGCATCCTTTCAGACTAATGATGTCCATGTAATTATCATCAGCAACAACTGTAAAGACAAAAAAGCTTGATTTTTCTTTTAATCCACCCCCGCCCCCATGAAATTCAGTCCAAGATTTTTTTAATACAAGACGTTAAATTATGATCTAATATGAGGTTACACTAGCTAAAACATCCTGAGCCACATCTCATTTCTTTATATTTTGCTCGAAATTTTGCTACAATTTATGGAAAAGTGCAAAAATAAATGGAAATACAGTATACAAATCAAAAACAGCTTATACAATCCTGAAATGTCCAAAGTCCATATTTTGTATCACCAGCTTTATTCTTCATAACAGCCTGAAGTCTTAGACAAGCTTTTTTCTCATCTCTTTAAGTAGTTTTATGGAATAGTTTTCAACAGGAAATTCAAAGCTCTTCTTTGGATGTTGACTGCTGTTTGTTCTGTTCACCATCAAGATGATTTCAGACTGCTTCAATAACGCTGATGTCCGGGTGCTGGGTAGGCCAATCCATAACTGATAGAGCTGCAGTGTGTGTTTTTCTATGCAGGTATGCTTTTACTGCATTAGCAGTGTGTTTGAGATCCAGCTGTCCTGCTGAAAAATGAAGCTGTGGACAGACGTTGTACAGATGGGTTTGTATGGCACATCAAAATCTAAAAGTACCTCTCTGTGTTTATAGTTCCATCAATTTTGACAAGCTCCCCAACACCACTGACTAAAATGCAGTCCAAACTACAATATAGACTCCACCAGATTCTACAGTTGGCTAGGGACACTCATTGCTATACCTCTCTCCTAACCTCCTCTACATATGAAAAACAGTTTGAACTAAAAATGTGAAATTTTGATTCATCACTCTATCAGAACTTTCAGACCAGTTCTTGTTTAATTTGGCATACCAGCTTTTTCTCTCTGTTGCCTTCCGTAGGAATGGGTTCTCGAAAGCCACCCTTCCACTGGGACCATTTCAGGTTTCAGTAAACAGTCGATGGATCATTTAAGGGGCCAGCTGCATCACTCAGGTTCTGTGTCAGGGCTTTGCTCTATTTCTTTCCTATTTCCTAAGGAAAGGACTTTCAGATAGTTTTTAGGCCTGCCAATTTCCTCTGATTTTTTTAAGGACACAATGCACACCATGCATAGATATACCAAGATTTGAGTAATGGCTCTTTGGAAACCACATTGTTGATACAAAAATACTATTCTAAGCCTGTCACACTGAGTTATATTTGACATTTGTTTTTGTGGCAGGCTGCAAGTAACAAAGCGCCTAAAGTTACAATTTATAAATGGTTCATTAGTGACTTGTTTGTTATGTTGCAACACTGTTTGATCCCCTAAGTTAGATTTTTTTTTTTTTTATGCTTGAATGATTCACAGGCCAGAGTTAAGTGGCTTAACAAACAAAATAAGAAAAGAAAAAAATTAATCCTCTGATAATGGTAAGGTACAAGGACCGGACAGAAAATTTAACAAAGTTTTAGTAAAGCAACTAAAGAAAACCTTTGAAAGACCATCAGAAAGCCTGGAGAAGTATTACCGGCTCCTTGGAAGCAAAATATAAAGAAACGAGGGGTGGCTCCAGACTATTGCATGATACTGTTGCTGAATGTGATGCCATATATTTTAACCATTACAAAATCCTTCTCAGTCATCAGTTGAAGAGTAGGAACAACACTTAGTTTATGATACTATGATATGTAAATATTATAAAAGGTGTCGAATGTGTCTTTTGTTCTATGAAAACTTCTCAGGCGTGATTTTTAGAATTTTTAAAAGGTTTCATCCATGGCAACACAAATGACAAATAAAACATGCACAAGGGGAATATAATACCTGTATTAGTCCTGAAGATTACCAAGCATAGAAGGGGAAACACAATCACATTTAACAGAAATACACTAAAACACCCCCCTACAGTACCCCTGATTTAGTGCAAACCATTTCTCGCTTTTACAGTCAGTGAACCTTCTCTAAGCTAAATGGCATGCTGTCTGTGGACCTCTGTTGCCTGCAGTCTACAAGCTGAAGAGATGTACAGCTTCTATGCTAAACACATGCTAAGACAGCACAGTACACCCACATTAGGCAAAAACACTGAGGTGGATTTTACCTGACAAGCAGCTGATAGGCGAGGATTGAGCGGACTGCAGACTTCCCTGAATAGGTCTACTTCTCTTGCTCTATCTTCAGCAAATACCTTAACACTGAACAAATACTTCTTTATCCATTCACACCTATTTGCTGTTATGTGAAGTCAGCCTTTAACTCTCTCACTCCCTCACCCTGCCTCTTATTGTGTTTGTGTGTGGTAACTCTAAACTCCAGGATCAGGTGTCAGTCGAGGAAGGAGGAGAGAGAAAAAAAAACCTTCAAAAAGACAAACAACTTCATCTACAGATCAATAAAGAGCAGGAAGCCATAAACAGAAAGTTATGTTAAAATATATATGTATATTGATGGGAAGTAGTATGCATGAAACATATGGAGAGAGCTTTCTCTGCAGAGTCGCCCATCATTAGCTTATCAGCAGCAATAAAACACTTGTTTATTTAGAAACTTGTTCTTCAAGTGTCACCAAGCTACAGTCTGTATTTTCAGCTCTGTGTTTGCACTTTAATCACAGAGAGGTAACATACCTCACATCTGGGCACAGGTGTGCCACAGCACAGCAGTGAATTATATATGTTTGCACTTTGTACTCTGCTTTATTTATCTTAAAGCTGTAGCAACTAATCATTTTGCATAAGTAAATGGTAATATAAAATATGGATCTATCAGTAAATTATGATTTAGTATTATATATAAAGCTACCCAGAAGAATATCAGCTACTTAAAATTATCTACAAATGATCGTTAAAGTGATATTTTGCTTTTTCGGGTGAGGGCTAACCAGCTTGTTATCAATGGACGTGCTGAATTTTTTTAAAAAGCCTGCTGCTATTTTGGTATTTATTTTTAACCCCACTCTCAAGTGACTCTCAAGTCACTGTTGTAAATAATGAAGTGTTCTTAATGACTGAAAGATACAGTCATTTTTTGAGTTTATTTAATAGAAAATGGTAAATGGCCTGTATAGGACCCCACAACACTTTACACTACATTTAGTCATCCACCCATTGGTGATGGCAAGCTACATTGTAGCCACAGCTGCCCTGGGGCGCACTGACAGAGGCGAGGCTGCCAGACACTGGCGCCACCGGGCCCTCTGACTACCACCAGTAGGCAACGGGTGAAGTGTCTTGCCCAAGGACACAACTACCGAGACTGTCGGAGCCAGGCTCGAACCGGCAACCTTCCGATTACAAGACAAACTCCCAACGCTTGAGCCACGATCACCTAGAATATTGTACTCATAAATTTGTTTGTTTGTACTCATAAATATACAAACAAACAAATATACAGCTTGTATTTATGTCTCCCAACAAACTCATGCGTTCTTCCTCCTCACCTCAAGCCTAATTTCCTGAAGTGAAGTCAAGGCTCTAAAACATGAAAACATGATAACTATTTCCCCTATTGTCATCTTTACTTACTGTCAGCAGATCAGACATGCGACCTAAACAACAATACTTGGCTATAAGCTAACATCTTGTCAGCTAATGTTAGGCTCAAGTGTCCTAAAACTCAAACTTTCCCTCACATTGTATAAGAGATAATACACCAAGTCCAACAATGTTAGGAAAGTTTAGCTAACGCCAGCTAATGGCAGCTAGCAACAGCGCTTAACGAAAGAAAAGTTCAGGATATCCTTAATTACTCACCTCAGTATCGCGCTCATTAGACAGAAGTGAGCTTCACTGACTTCATTTGCCTTGTCCATTTTATTGTACAGTAATTTGGTCAACACCTGTTGTTGAGTGCTATATAAATAACTTTGAACTTGAACTTGACTCATCAACTCGTGCTGGACTCAGTTCACAAAGTTTTAAAGCCTCCTAAACAGAAAGATATGGATACTCGCTGAGGTAAACAGAAGACGGACAGCGGTGAAGTTTTTTGTCCTACAGAAGTGAGAGGTTAAAAAATAAATAAATGAAAGAGTTTACTGCAAGGCAAGATTTTACACAATTTACATTTAATAAAGTTTACATTTACAATTTACATTTAAAGCCATCTTGTGGTACAAAGTGGTATTACACAAAAGTACAGCCTAGTCCTAGTTATGCTTCAGCTGTTATCTCTTCAACAAAATATAGACATTTTGAACATAAAGTCATAATGGTTGTTTCACATTTTGCTGACAGCTTTACTTGATTTTTGAAATGTCCTAAACTTTTTCAAAGAAAGAAATTTACAAGACTGAACAATTATACAAAGCAATTGTCAGACTCTTGTGAAGTGCCATGTTTCTCGTGGGTCTATTTTCCATGTCATATCACCTGCTTTATCGCAATTTTAAAGTTGTTACAACCCCAATCATTAAAAAGCTGTGGCACTGTGTAAAATGTAAATAAATACAGAATGCATTGATTTGTAAATCTCATAAACCCATATTTTATCCACGAGAGAACACGGAAAACACAATATCTGGACTCATCCTGGCCCTGTTCAGCTCTCCTAGAGTAACTGCCTGTCTCCTAGAACCTCCTCCATGCTTAAGAATATCTTGGGGGACACAGCAAACCTTCTGGAAATGGCACGTATTGACGTATTGATTTGGCATCCTGGAGGAATTAGACTAACTGTGGAAGCTCTATAGGGTTCAGGTATCAACTTATGCTACCAGTAGTGACACTGGCCACCAGTAGTGACACTAGCCAAATGCAAAACTAGTGATTAAAAAAAACAGTCAGGGAAAAAATGTCAGTGGTTTGTCTCATTGTTGCCACTCTAGTGCACCTGTTGTAAATTTCATTTATACCAAAGCATCTGAAACTGATTAACAATCCCTTTGTTACTTAACTGACCAGATCAATATCTCAGAGGTTTAACTGACCTGATGCTATACTCTGATTAAAAAGTGTTCCTTTCATTTTTTATTTGTTATTTTTTGAGCAGTGTATGTACTCTTTACACCTCAAGTCTGCTCCCATTTTGCAGATTACTTACACACCACAAGAGGGCAGCACCTACTCTTTTATGACTAGTGTCACCTCTGACTTCATGTGGGACAAGAGAAGCTCTTTTACTATTGCTAGCCAAGTGTGAAAACAAAGCAGACCTAAAAGCTTGAAAAACATAGCCATGTTTTGGAAAGATGACTATTGTCCTTAAATAAATGCATTTATCTAAGATGACACATTGTTTCCTCAAATGGAAACACGTTGGACTTGTTTGGGTTTTTCATTCTTCTGTACTCTACACAAAGTCCCACTTAAGCCTTCCTGGAAAAAATGTGAAATATTTCAAGCATTTCATACCAGGACAAGACTAGGACTAGGACAAGAAGCCTGCCTAACCACAGTTTGATACTGTAACCAATTATCTCCATATGACACCCTGACCGGCATTAATGTTTTCATACTACGCCTGAAGAAGCTTCTCGGATGAGAGGTGAAAACGTCTTCAAGCAACTTAAAGAAGTCCAGACGCTTTTCTTTGCAAACTCCTTTGACCCCTGTGATAAGAAAAAATGTTTAAAATTCTTGTACCTGACATCTGATTGTACTGATTGAAATCTATGTGTTGATGAACATCTTAGGAAGTTAATATGGAGCTTTGTTTTCACTTGGTTCAAGCTCAAGGCCAAATTATTGCAAAAAAGATAAAAACACAGAACAGCATTTTTCCACCTCACCCTGCATATTCCAACTAAGGCAACGTTAAACTGTAACTGGAAAAACTGGCAACAAACTAATGAGCTATTGAAATACTACAGCTACTGAGCCTTTATACTGATAGCTATCTACAGTACATAGTTTTGTAGAGGTGTGTCAGTACTGATGAAATTCACAATCAGAGCAGGACTCCCGATTAAACTGCCAAACTGCTTGTTATCAGGATCTCAACGCAGCCCTGATTAAAAACAACAACAATAAAACAATCTGGACAAAGCAACATCTACTGCTGAAGGCCCATCCACATGTGACTTGTTGTTTAAAGTACAGATACTGCTGATCCTCCTTCTACGGCATGGCAACATTAACTTTGGTATCAAACATAATGAGATATTTCCTAATTAACTGATTTTTTAATGTCTTGGTGAACTAAACTCTCGTGCTACTTCGGTCACTCACAGCGCTGCTGTATTGTCCTCTGTGGTTGGAGAATTCATTTTACTGCTCTTGCATCACCGGCCACATTCAAATCAACAATTTCCAGCACGACTCTTTATCCTGGCATCCAAACAGAGAGTTAAACAGATTCACAACAGGCAAAGAAACAACCCCGTACATCCAAACAACTTCATCATCCCGTTTTTAACTTTTGCTACATTTCTAATAATGTAGCATGTGAGCACAACGAGTACAATGTTCATTAGATGAGACGGACTGATGAAGGGTCAGCTTGAGCTGCATAGGTGTTTCTCACTTACGTTTCGTGATTACACCTCTTCTCATGGTGTATTCCCACTTGTGCTCAATTGACAGTTTCCTGCTTCTCCTGCTGGCTATTTTTCACCTGTTTGGGTGGGACAATTTACATAACTATAGCTATATATCATCACATAACTAGGCTTTTTAAGTTCCAGGCAGTTCCAGGTAACTAATGATTCAATTATTACTGAGAACACACATGTGGATGTGCAGGGCCTTTTGTTTTTAAATTTGTATTAATACATTTCAAAGAGGCTGCAAAAATGTTAGCACGCCCTACACAGTTTTCATTTACACCCATTCTGTGTGCCGGCTTTGATCGTGCTTGTAATTCAATTACGTACTTTGGCAGTTTCATTTGTATTGTGTACAGCCTGTGGGGAAGGCGCAAATAATTACTCTTGATTACCTGGGAGTTATTTTGAAACAAGTCTGATTCATCAGAGTATAATGTTCAGTTTAGTTTATACTCCACTGCTATACAAGTGCGCATCTAACAGACAAGATTAACATTGCCCTTCCTGATCACATACATATACATTCACTGACTACTTATTAGGTACACCTGTTAAACTGTTTGGTAATGCAAATATTTAGTCAGCCAATCCCACAGCAGCGACTCAATGCATTTAGGCACGTTGACATGGGGCAGACGAGCTGCTGAAGTTCAAACTGAACATCACAGTGGGGATAACAGATGATTTAAATGGCTTTGATTGTGTCGGATGAGTTAGTATGAGTATTTCATGATGAAAATGCCTCACTGATACCAGAGAGATCAAAACGGAAAGGTCAGGCTGCTTCAAATAACCAGTGGTTACAATCAAAGTATGCAGAAGAGCATCTCTGAACACACAACATTTTGAACCTTGAAACAGATGGACAACAGCAGCAGAAGACCACACCGGGTGCCTCTCCTGTTCGATGAGTCTTGAAATCTGCAGCAACAATCAGATAGTTGGGTCAGAATTTGGCATAAACAACATTAAAGCATGGATCCATCCTGGCTTGTATCACCGCTTCAGTGTGCTGCTGGTGGTGTAACAGTGTGGGAGATATTTTCCTGACACACTTAGTACCAACTGAGCATCATTTAAACACCACAGCCTGCCTGAACACTGTTGCATCTTTGCTATGAAGAAATGAGGCAGTTCTGAAGGCAGTTCTAAGCATTACAACCCGGTGTACCTAATAAAGTGCCCAGCTTTAAAAGTATCATTACCATAGTTTCGTAGAAAACGGGTAGTAACACTAAAGGCCATATTAAAATAATAGTACACTCAGGGTAATTCTGTCTGTGAATTGCAGCTAATATTAGCTAGCCTACTCATTTCACTAACAATACTGCCTGCTTTAATAACCACAAAACACTGGATTCCTAAATACTGCAGGCTACCTGCTTTGCTTGCGCAGTCATGCATGTCCTTAATCACTGTCAAGCCAAATAAAGCTAATTTGAATTAGATGGAAGAACCTACAAGATAACGACGACAGCCGCGGTGTCAGCAGTATCTCACTTTTAACTCGAACCCACCGCTACTGCTACTTTTAATTAACTTTCAGCACGCGCGCGTGTGCGTGTTTATAGGAGGGTTTCCCCTCAGTAGTGCACGTGCGTCCACAAAGCGAGAGAACACGGCTCGCGCTCGGCTTCTCAGTTTTTAGCCCTGCAGTGAACCGAGAGAGAGAGAGAAAGACAGAGAGCGAAGGGAGAGAGAGATACTCCGTGGTTGCTTCCGGCTTCAAGCACTCAGACAAACAGCGCTTTACTACGAGCAGCGAGGTGTCGAGCAACACATGACAACAGAAACCTCACCAGAAAGTGCTTATCCTGAGAGCAAAGCCGTGACGGGAATTCAACTGGACCGACTCTGAAATGCTTTAAAGTCTTCTTCACCAACAACCAGATGCTCACAGAAGAAAGGGACATTTAAAGTTTTTTTCTCCTGTTGAAGAGGGTTTTTTAATTGGTTTTTTAGTGAAAAGGCGTTTGCGTCGAAGTTGGTTCATGGAAAAAAGTCAAACCGCACGAGACAGGAGTAGAGACTAGTGTTGCCTTTGTGCGTTTGCTGTTGCGAGTGTCACACTCAGAGACAGCGAAGACTCATCATCGAGATATTGCTGCTGGTGATGACCGTAATATCACAGACTGATTAAAGTGTCCCGCAGCAGCTTTGGAGAGGACGGGGCTGAGGTAAGATAACACCGGCATGACCTCCATCACAACAGCACTGTGACTGGATGTTGCTTTATTACAGTTTAATAACAGCACCTCGGTATGGAGAGGTAGCATCCTCTTTGGTGGGCTGAGAGGCCAAGCCAACGTGGGGAAGCTTTCTTCTTTCTTTGCCCTTATTTTGAGTTTTATGCAGCGTCGTGCAGGCTAAAGTTGAGTTTTCAAACCTGGAGTTTTAGAACATTTTGTAGGAGCTGAGTCCAAAAATGAACCCACTTTTCAAAGCTGAATTATTGCAAATACCTTATCTAATCGCTTTGGACTAGCCTCCAATGACTGCAAGAGGTAACCATTCATGGAAAACTGAAACACAGCCACTGACTTTAAAAGTGGTTAAAGTCATTTTTTTTTAATAGATAAATTTCTACAGTTTTTATAAACACATTTCTGTGCCTTACATAGGCCAACCTTTAAATTTCATTAAGTTTTGCTTCTAAAATAAATCTAGAGCAGATTTTTTTTTTTTTACGAAGTATTTCCCTGATATAAATAATTTTATCAACTTGTACGCTGATCGATTATTTGAGCGGCAATATAACCCAATAGCTTGTATAATAGTAGATATTACGAGATAAATAATAGCATTAGATTAAACAGTTTATTTCATTACTGATTAATCTGTCTGCCTTCCCTTGAATATTTGCTTGGTGTAAATAATGTCAGATTGTTTTGTCCCACCCAAGAGTCCAAAATCCCACATATTCACTTATCTTTGATGTGTAACAGTCAAATAGCAAATCAGCATACTGGAGAAGCTGGCAGCAAAATTTAAATTTTAAGAAATACATCATTTTTAGAATAATTGCTGATCACTGGAGCTCTGTTTATTTATAATTTTTCCGACCCAAGCCCTTTGAAAATGAGAATCTGAGCTCTGCGTGTTCCATCTGCTAGGAGTGTGTGGTATGGACACGCTCATCTATCGTTATATGTGCAGTTTTATTTAGAAAGCCCATCTATCTGTTGATGTATTGTAAAGAGAAGCTGCTTATGTACTACTTAATCCTTTTAAACTAGTCACATAAACATTCAGAGTCACTATAAACTGTAGAACTGTAACATTGCCCAGAATATCCTAATACACAAAGAGAGGTTTTAAAAGGGTAAACACTGCAAAGCTCACAAAGAAACAGATGTCACTGTAATATATCATCTTTTTACCTTTGTTAACCCCATCCTTATAATATCTGCTTGTAAATTCCAAGGAGCGTTCATCGTCATCATCATCATCATGTTCCACACTTTTTTTCCCCATCATCTGCCTTTTTATTAGTGTACTGCATGTAGGTTTATTGCCCACTTGTGTAGGCAAGCGGACAGTTTGAATGCTCGCACAGTCCCACTCAGTGTGTGTGTGAGACATTAGGCTGTGCTAAAGCACTGACAACACTCTGAAGTGTTTTAAGTGCAGTAATGCGAGTGTATTGACAACAGAGTTTGTTTAAAGAAATAAAGTATGTTGTAGTATAGCTGTCAAATTCATTTCTCTTCTGTTGAATGTTGTCTTTCAGGAAATGCCCTGCCCCTTTATTTAGGCCATCGTGGCACAATAGATGAATTTTGCTTTATATGTGATCCGACTGATCTCATTTGAAGCACCTTGATCCACTTTATGAAGCGGTCAGTCAGTTGTTTAAGACTTTTTAAGCTCTCTCTTAGTAACAGTCTAAATTTAGATGGTCCACGCGGGGCAACAAACCCCACGAAGCTAAATATTCAAAACATTTTGAGCTGTCCTGAGATGGAGATAGGTTTTTGGGGGTCAGCTACACATCTGCAAGTGTGAAAATGGTTTCTGGTGCCCAGTGCCTTTTCATTACTCACTCCGAGCTGTTTCACGGAAAGTAAATCCACTACTTCTGCATGAGAGGTTCAGAAAAGGCAACCAAAATAGCCTGTGAGCACCTCTCCTTTCCCCGCTTTCTCTTCCTTCTTTTTATCCATGCCTGCACTGTCTCCGTGTCTCCCTCTCAGACTTCCCTCATCCCCTGTGGGCCTTTGTGTTGCGTCCACTAAGACTAGAACAAAGACAAGTGATTAAACAGTGTGAAAAAAGTAGGAGTGGTGGTTTTGTGAAGTACTCGAGAGGCGAGACATTCAGATTGTTTTCAGCCTCTATCTAACTGCGTCACAACCCAACGAGGAAATCCCATCTTTACCCCCTGGGTCATAAACTGCTGTCTAACTTATCAGGAATCAAAACTCATGCCAAGGCAGTTTTTGGCAAGGTGGCAAGAACAGGAATCCTGTTATGCTTGGGAGAAGCCAACTTGACTGAAAAGATTTGAAAAGCTCTAGATTGTTAGAGATACAGGCTTCAGCTGGGTGTTCTTACCTGCAAACTAGTTGTTTGGTGTGAAAAATATACAGTGTGTTTCTGTCTCTTTTAAGCTATAAGAAGAGATAAGATGACCTTTATTAGTCCCACAGGTGGGAAATTTGTTTTGTTACAGCAAAAGTGCAAAGTTATGTAGCAAGTGCAAAGCTATGTTATCTGGGCTGCACACATTCCATTTCACTGTTGCTAAAATATCTTGCTCAGCTGCAGAAGGAAAAACACTTAATATCTACACTCATTCATCAGTCTCGCTTGAAGCTGAGCATTTGAAATTTAAAGTATAATGTTGAATCAAATTGAAACAAAGTAGGAGCCACTGAGAAATTAGACGTTTTTGAAAGCGCTGCGCAGTTGACCACTCCAAATCAAACACTTCTGTTGCACAGTATTTGCATGGCTTTTTTCACTGCGGGACATGGAACTACGAGCCGTTATGCAGCTTAACTGCATGCATTGTATGTGAATGAAACAATAGATTATATAATAGAAAGCTTATTCTGTTCTTGAGTTCAAGTGAGTTAATATATACCAAGTCAGTATACTTAGTTGGCTTTGTCAGATGATTTTTACATTAGAAATAAAATAAAGAATTTGTATACAAATCTTCCATTTATTTTTTCTGCAAAAAATAAATCAAAATAAAGAAGAACATACACAGTTTCTGCAATATTATGATGTTTTTATTATTTTTCGAATTTGGCCAATCAGAGTGCAGGACCAAAAACACATGTCAGTGGGTGTGTTGTCTGCAAAAAGAGAAGTACTAATGGGTGACTGCACATTTCTGTGTGTCACATCATGATAATGGGATTCCAGAGATTTAAATAGACTGAGCAGAATCAGCAGTAGAATATTGTGTTATTTAGATGAGCATGTTTTAAACCCAGTTAGTTTAAAATGATATGATTCTTTATAAATCATTTTAAAAAGAAGAGGAACTGAACTCTGTGGAACACTTTTAATTAATTACTGTCAGGTAATAAGGGGACTATGCACAAGTGTTTTGGATTGTAACACTGACACCATCATTTTAACTGTAATTTCTCACTCTCTCACTTTGGCTCGTATATATATCTCCTCAATTCAGCAATTTTTCTGCAGGCCTCTCCCCTGAAGGAATGTCATGTCATGTTTAGACTGCAGCTAATTTCTCAAATAAGCAGTGTAGTGCCGCAGCACCGAGAAGAGCAAAACAATAGTGAGAGATTGATTGGGAGGAATTTTGGCAGGTGTGGCGCCGGTGCTTTTATAACAAAGTTGTATACGGTAGCATGCAAACCTGGTGTAAAAAAGATCAGTTCCCTGAAAGATGAGCTGTGGGCTCTGGAATAAATTGCAACTTTTATCCAGTGACTGAAATGTTTTACGTTGCAGCATTTATCCTTCATTTATCTGCTTCACTTTCTCTCTGTTTTTATTTTCCAGTGATGTTTTAAGTTTTGGTTTAACAATATTAGTCCTTTTTGTCCATCACACAGTTACTGATGGAAAATCGGAGGCCCAGTGTTTGTCCTTTTTGGAAAGGGACTTTTATGTACAAAAGATTATGTTAAAGACTGTTTGTTATTTTGATTTTTAGTCATAATAGGGCTTTGACATACTAAAACAAACTTCCCTTGACTTTTTTTTAGCGCTGGGTACAGATTTTCTGTGACTATATGCAGAGGAACCGCTGAAAGCTGATCTCCAGACCTCCCTGCAGCTTCAGGGGAGCTTGTCAGATGTGTACCCAGCACTCAAAGCCCCTGGCTTGGCCGCGGGGATGGCAGCCTCTGCCCTGAACCTAAACGGAGTCATGAACAGGTATGGGATTTCTCAAAAGTCTCATTTGCCTTTAACTGTTGAGAGAATACACAGATTTCCTGGAAAGTTTTCGCATGGGAATTGTATACTTTAAACATATTTGGCTGCTGATGTAGCCGTTAGACCAGACAAACAGGATTTCTTTTTTTGTTTGTACTACATTAGAGAGCAATTAAAAACTTTAAGGGACACATACTTTATGGGCATGTTGTCAATGAATGTGCTCTTTATTTCAAGTCTAGGTTTCGCTGATGCTTCCTATTTAGTTACTAATATAATTACAACCTATTGAAGCACGTTAACCTAAAAATAAACCCTCTCCTATTGTCTCTCCACATCACATCTCCACAGTGGTAATCAGTTTCACACCCAGCCAGGCTCCTCTAGTGCCAGCTCTCGAGCCCGAATCACACCAGCTGCCCGACCTGTGCTGCCAGTTCCAGATCGGAGCACCTACTGCCAGTTACTGGGAGGAGGTCTCTACAGCCCAACAAGTCCACAGGTAGCCTGTTCATCATATCCTCCAAAATCTGAAGAGACTGTTCATGTATTTTCCAACTTTTTCTAGTAGATTATTGTCTACACAAAAGCACTAGAGCAATAGTAAAACACCTTGAAAGCTAATGCCAGTTAAGATAGATAATATTGGTATCCAACTGAGATTAATTTGAAACTACACTAGCTTTTACCTGGATGCTACAATTTCCACTTGTTGTAGTTCAGTATGGGGGTATATTAAAAGAAATGTGAAAAAAAATGGCAAAGCGAAACACGTTAACTGCTTAGATTATTTAATTTGTATATATTGTACAGCTCATATTGTTTTACATCTCCTGTTAGTAAATCCCATTATGTTTTATTTTGTATTTTTTCCTTTTAGACAAGCCCTCGTGGCTTGGGTCAAACCTTTATCTTCCCTTCTTCACCCTTGCGCTCACCTAGCCCCACACCTCGCGCTCGCTCCCCCTCGCCGCGAAGCCCGGAGCTCCTAGGAGTCAATGTGGGCCAGCGAGTCCGACGCCTGAGCTCGCCTGGCGGTGAAGATAGAGGGGACGAAGACGGCCACGAGGAGAGGGGAGGAGAGACGGGAGGAGGAGAGAAGCGAGAGGAGAGGAGACGCCAAGCGCAGCTGCTGCAGATCCACAGAGAGCTGCAGAACGTTGAGGTGATCAGACATGTGCTTTTCAAAAGTGTCCATCCTCACTCTCAGCATGTTTTATCAGCTTTTTTTATACTTGCTACATCTACCACCATTTCTGTCTGCATCCAAAAAAGGCAGTTATGCGACAAAGCAATGAAATAAAATATAGAAGGATTTCCTGGTTTAATTTGATTTGCTGGGGCAGTCATGTCCATGCTACCATAGCTACTCTTACACAGCTGTAGGTGATGACGGTGAAAAGTAAAAGGAAAACCACATGCATTTTCAGCTGTTTCTTTCTTGTGTTTGTATGTATATAGAAAAGCTGTCTGCATGTCATTCAGTAAAACAGTTACAGGATTTTCATCAGGTCTTCCTGAAAACAGAAGTTGCAAAACTTAGTGGGATTTACTAAAACAAATACAGCTTTTAATGTACTATAATCCACTTCCATTTAAGACTTTTATTGGATTTCATCATGCATAAACTATTAAAGAAAATAGGCACTCTATAATATGATGAAGCTTGTGAGTTAACTCAACTTGGCTTCTTTAGAGGTTGCTGTGCACTGAATAAACAAAAGAGGGACCAGAATTAGATTTCTTTCAGTTCGATTTCAATACAGATTTAACAAAAGTACTTTTGTTGGTTTAAATTCATCTTGACATTTATGCTCCCTTACCCTCTTTCTCCTTATTCTTACTGAGGGGAATGCCAACATACTTCAGAACTGACAGTGAAACTGCAGACAGTCACACACTGAAGTTGTAGCGTGCCAGCGGCCCATTTTTCAAGTACTCTGTTTAATGCCAGGCAATGGAAAATTTTAGCGCCGTGGGTCATTCCTGCTGTGTTTTCTTAATATTGGTGGTTTTTGTTATGGTATTTTTTTCAATTACTTCTTCTCTGTTTATTTTTCTGACATTGTCTAAAGCTTTGCTACACCTGTGAAAATCCTAAACTATTTAAACCAAATATTGAAAACACAAATATGCATCAAAGCATACGTCTCTGCAGTAAGACCAAGAAAATCAAACCGTAGTTTCAATGTTCTCTCTGTGTCTTGCAGGTGAGGGGAAAAGTTGGCATTTTCGAGGCCCACATTTCCGGGATCCGTGCCCAGGTACTTAATAGTGAGCTCCAGCGCAGCCCTCGGTCTCCCAGACGAGTGACTCAACAAACTCCTTCTGATCCTGGTAAAGGAAACACAGCTCTGGATCACCTAATGACCCACCCACAAGAAATTAAAGCCCCCTCTGTTGTCCAAAATGGGAGAGAAAGGGATGAAGAAACAAAGGAAGGAGAAAGAAGAGAAGGAGGAAAGAGTGATGGTGAGAGGGACAGCAGCGGCACTAAATCAAATACAGACAACAAGACACTGATTAAACAAAATGACTGCCTTTCAGAAACAACAAAGCAAACTCCCTCTTTAGACGGACTGTTTGATAAAGGTTTTCTTGAGACATTTGATAAAGATCGAATGACAGACACAGAGAAAAAAGAGGGAGAAGTACTGAGGGACATGGAAGCAGAGAGCAAGCAAATGTTGGGAGATGGAAGAGATCTGATGGATCAGAAAGAGGACCTGTTGTGTACTAAAATGCTGCTCCAGCCAGAAGGACACACGTTGGAGGTTAACCCTGAAATGTCCCAGGCACAAAGCAGCGAGAGCACCCCTTGTTTGCTCGACATGATCGAGCACACCTCAAACCACTCTTCCATCCCTGCCGTCATAGTAACTGACCATGGTTTGGAAAACCAGCCTCAAACTTCTGAAGGCTCCTGCTCAGACCAGGGGCGAAGCTGCTCGCCTAGCCCCAGTTCTAGCCCCGTGCCAAACTCCACTCGTTCTCTCAGGAAGCTGTCATCGTCCTCTGCCTCCTCAGCCGGTTTCTCCTCTTCGTGGGAGGAGTCGGAGGAGGATATTTCCAGTGATACGGAGAAAGGAGAACAGCTTCTCAACCCTGCATTCCTCAGTTCTCAACAGAAAGCAGTAAGTTGATTCAAAATCTGAGATTTGAGCTTGTTTGTCACTTTATCTACAACCTGCTGGCTATTCAGTGGATTTAATTGGAAACTTCCAATAAGATTGTCGCATGAAATGCACACAGGAAATGTCAGGGATGAGTTCTCCTTGAAAGCTAGGGGACGGATAATAATGTTCTTCCTCTTAAGAACCAACTTACTTACAGCCATATCACACTTAATACAAGCAATCATTTTAATGACTTTCCAACCATTCAGAAGCTCGCTGGTTTTGGTTATTTGAAGCATGCTTCAAAGAGCTTGAGTTTCCTAGCTAATGCATCATAATGGAACAAACATCTTGAGTGCTAAAATTGAAGTGTGATCTGTGAACTGAAGGTCTGACCACAGAGATTGTCCATTCATGTAGTGCTGCATACAGAAGCTGTGTTATTATAAAGCGCAAAAGGAAACCAAAAGACTTGCCTGGCATGTTGTAAGATGGTGTTGTAAGTTTATGGAAGTTATGTTGTTGACTTCACAGTGGAGTATGTTCTTAACTAGCTCATAACCACAGCATTCTTTCATGTCAGGGTCTCACAACCATTCCCGTTGGATGAGCTAAGCTGGAAAGTCTGCACTTTTCTCAAGCAACTATATATAGCTATATCAGTAAGTGATGATGACAAAAAATGAAAAACTGACTGTTGAGGAGGAAAGGATACTGTAGGGTGTAGGATTATGAACTGTGGACTGACAAACAGCAGCTGGCGGTGTAGTTGTAGCATGCCAAACTTTGTTGCGAAAATGTAGGAAAAATGTAGTATCCCCCCGCCCTCAGTTTCTTACTTTTGTTGAGAGTAAATGGTTTGCAATGGCGCTAACTCTGCACACCTTTCTTTTAAAAGAAGTGTGGTCTCATAGCGCAGATTGTCTTTGAACTTTGCTTCTGAAATGAAGTTGCTGTTAAAGCGCCATGTGTGGTCAGCTTCACTCCCATCAGACTTACAGACATTTGGGGTTGGCGCCGCTTTGGCTTTGGGCTAATTAGAACTTGTTCAGCAACAATTATTGTGGTCAGAGTCGACAATTTCTGATTACCTCCATTGTTGCTTTCTTCTCTTCACCCTGTTTCTGCTTGCCCCCTCACACACACACGACACACACACACTGTAATAGATGAGAAACTATGAAAGAAACTGGCACAGACATTAAGGATTGCAGAATGAGAACAAAGACTCGTACTTTGCTGACAAGTTCAAACAAATTAGGTAAATAACTATAAATAAAAGAAATAACTATTTTGTCCCTTTTTGGCTTCTTGCAGGGGAGCAGAGGGTTTTTTTTAATCAGGTTAAGCACTGAATTTTAAGTTGTGTGAATAACATGAACATTTCATTAAAAAAATTAGACAATATTGGAAAAGCTAAAGTTTTTGTAACATTTTTGATAAATGACTGGCACTAATAAAATAATGAGACTGTATCAACAAAGAAAATCTCAAAATATTTTTAAGCCATGCCAGGAGTAGCATTGTGGTAATGCTGGGTGTATCTATTGGTCTGCTTTTTTTGTTTTTGTTTTTTTCAAGCATCAAGCTGGTTATTGTGAATTTTTTTGCTTAGTAAAATAAATACAGTCCTTTGTATGAATGGGATGCTTATGTGTCAAAGTAAACACTGTAAGCATACTACTTTTTAATATTAGCTTAGTATTAGTTTCCTTTTCCTTTTTTTTACTGGAAGTCCAACAGGTTACCAAACACTTAACCTGCTGATGTGATGTTGTAACTTATCTTTTCCTGGAAGGAGTTTGTCTCTGCGAGACTCTGCTACCATCTGTCCTGAAAAATGATGCTTATCAGTGTGCTTTTTCCCCAAATCTTTTTACAAGCCTGTAGTAAACAATCACTGTGTACACCGATCACCATTGGCTCCCACCGAATGATGCAATCACTACATTCACAATACAGTAACAGAAAAAAGGCACATTGGATCAGTGTTAGTCATCAAAAGAAGGAAACCTCATCACTGCTGACTGTGCATTTGGCTTCACACAAAGGCAACTTTATAACTCGGGTGTTGCAGTGCAATTAAAATATGCCTATATGAAAGCAAAGGGGCCCACGTGTGCGACCTTAAACCAGAAGCCTCTTATTGTATAGCTCATTTTGTGCACCTCAATGTGCCTGTGCATGTTGCTCTGTGCTCCTGTATCAATTGGCCTGTGCTCGCTGCCTGAGTAATTTTTTGACATTCACGGTAACAAAGCTACTTCTGTGCCCCAACCTGTGTGTGTGTGTGTGTGTGTGGGGGGGGGTATGAGTGTGTTTGTGTGAGACAGTGTGATAGCTAGAACGAGGGAAAGCAGGAGAAGTTGCTAGTCACACACACTTAGGCTTTTCCTGCTCTTGGATGCAGTTCAGAGAGGAGGCTGAGGCCTGTTTGGGTATGTAGTGTGTGTGTAGGTGGGTGGGCGGATGTGTTTTTATTTGTAGCCAGCAAAGGTTCACAAGGCCATCTCACTTCTGCTTTGAAACACAACTTAACGAAGGATTGTATAACTGATTTTAATGTTTCTTACACAGTGCCAGTCCCAGAGCTGGCTCTTGTTTAGCACTTAATAAGTGCTAAAAAATCGGTTTCTGGCTTTCAAAAAGAAGTGCTTATAATAAGAAAGAAACAGCAACAGAAAAACTACTGAAATATTCAGTGTATAGCCATATAACCACATGAAATCGATGAGATGGTAGATTGACCAAAGATTTTTCACTTGCAAATGCCTTCATTTTTCTTGCATATTTAACGAATGACCCCACCCGAAACCAATATCCTAGCTCTCACCAGCCTACTCGCATTACAAACGATTTGTTTAAGTGATCTTGGCTTATGGATTTGAATATTGTTTGTATTGCTCTTTGCATATTTCCGGTCATTGTTTTTGGTTTTATCCAGACAGAGAAAGAGACAGGAGCTCTTCATGGCGCAGATATGTCAAACGTGTGGGTTATTCATGTTTTTGTCACAGTTCCTGATCCGTACAGTTTTAAGGAAACCTGGTGAGTGTGTGCAAGAGGCAAACGTGCAGAAACACATAAAGCATGCTCGCTTGTGTGGGAGGTATGTAGGAGAGAGGAGAGGGAGAGAGAGAAGAGGAGTGATACTGTGAGAATAAGAAAGAGCGAAAAACAAAGTGAGCTCGACAGTAAAACTGGCAGAGAGACAGAGCAGAAAAAAAGGGCACGAGAGGAAAAGTTGTACAAAGTGTACTGCATATTAGCCATGTTGTTTTCAGCTGGCTTTACAGGGAAATTAGTTTTTAGCCTTCTTCTTCTAATGGCAGCTTGGTGCAGGGATACACATTGTGTGGCATTTTCCAAAGGAAACGACACTGCACGGATATTGTTTGGGGATATTATTAATAAAGGATTTGAAACCCTAATAGGAAATTCATAGATTCAGAGTTAAATGTAGCACCAGCACTGCTATATCTACACAAAGAGATTTTTTTAAATGATAAAATTTCATGCGAGCTTTTTAAAAATGAAAGTTTGTGTGTGACACAAATGTGCTCCCCTTTAATAGATTTACCCCAGATAAAGTTTATGCTCTATATTCAAATGTAGCATTTATTGTTTCACCACTGAATTCACCTTTGTTTTCACTAATATGTGCTTCTGCTGTTAGCTTTAGGATTATATGAAGTCAGTTCATGCTTAACTGGTAGGGGTTGGAATCTGAACAGAGCCATATATAGACACTGTTTGGCTGATCTTTTCACTGGTGGGCATCTCTCCAAGGTTAGAAGACACACACTGCAGGCGCTGCCAGCGTTGCCATAGCTTTACTTAACTTCTAACAAAAGGACACCTGCCATAGATTGGCATCAGCACCTTTTTTCTTTCTGTAAGATTTCAGTTGAGCTCTGTGGAATAAAAAATTAAGCCAGCAGTGACTTCGGGTGACAGTCAGTCGTTTGCTTCCCTTTAAACATCCACATTAGAGTAGTTTAAACCTAAACAGATCTTGATAGACTTGCATGTAAGTGAAAACTAACTACTTTGGTTAAATAGCGTTAAACTGAAATTGTGTGCATCAGTAAGAATCATGGCATCGATTTAGACACCGTTTCAAATGATCCTAATGATCGATTTAATGAAAATATGAACTTGATATTACAACAGCTATAGAAAAGTACAACCCTGCTATTTTGGTCAGGGTAAAAGTTAAATATTTACATTGTTTATTAATCATTAAACATTTGGAATGTTCCTGCTTCTAAAAGTTAACATTTTCAGCCATCTTTGATATCGAAACAAAATAAAAAAAAATACTGTTTGGTTGCTTGGAGTGTAATTTCACTCTTTTGTTTTTCTTTTCTTAAATGGAAAGCAGCTTCATTGTTAGTGGCAGGCCTAAAAACATTTACCAGTCCACAACTTTAAATTGCCGGTTATTCTGAGAGTAAGATGGCAGATAAACTATGGAGCATGTTGCCGTGTTTACTGTTACTGTGAAGTTTCAAAGTTTGGCCTTTTTTTGTTTTTCACAGCTGTATTTAAATGTGCAAAATTACCTTTGACACACACAAATGTTTTCATTTTTTTCCCCATTTTTTAATAAAATATGAGCTTCAGTTTTGTTAAAGCTGTAGAGAACACTCCAGCCTCAGCTTCTGTAAAGCCTGATGTAAGACACTAAAGTTAAGTGGAGCAGAAGCTACAGTGGAACGGAAGTGGGGCAGGACTTATGAAAGTCACACTTTAAATGATGCAGACACTGTGTTGTCACTCATGGTGCGTATTTACTCTCTGTAAAGCTCTGACTGCATCATATTTTTTTACCACGGTCCTCAATTGCTGAAAAGGAGTAGCAATTAAATAAACAGATCAATTATGTAAATAAACATGTCTTTTTGAATGAAGACTACGCCCATGCTGTTGTATCTGTAAACTGTTAAACACACACACAGATACAGCTACACACACACACATTTACATGCACTGATGCTATAATCGACACACCCTCTGTACACACTGCTCTGCTAATTCTTCTGGCTCATACTAGCTGTACATACTTTTCATGCAACACTGTGCACTCTTTTTTTTCTTCACAAGCCTACCTTAAATTAACTTTAACTTGATGCTTTAAAGTGCTGTCACACTCTGACCCAAACATACATTTTTCCCATGCCTGGTTAATCCAACCTTGAATCTAAACTCACTCCCAGTACCAAAAAACAAAAACCCTAAACTTTTGTTTTTATGTGTTGGACTGCACTGAAAGAAAATTCATTTCTGTGTCCACAACTGTAACTCAATTTGATTGGCACGCACACATACTAAGCCACACACACACACACACACACACACACACACACACACACACAGTGTTTGTACTGCAGTGGAAAATCTTCACTACCACGGCGGCAAGTTTCCTAGCAACCCTGTGACGTCAAACCGAGTTTCCCTCTCACAGCTGTACAGTGTGTGTGTGTGTGTGTGTGTGTTTGGCAGAGACTGTAAGTTTGGTGTGTGCTGCAGAATGCCTGCTTGGTTAAGTCTGAGAGGGGAAACACCGGTCAATTCTTTATTTGGAGCTTTTTGTGCGAGTGAAAGAGCATGCATGTGCAGAGTTGATTTGCTTCAGGCGTAGGGGAGAGGTCAGACTCCTCTTACCGATGCTGACATTTGGGCTCAGAGCGTGATCGTCAGCTTTGGATACCAGCACACTGGGGAACCCCTGCTGGTTGTGACACATGATTAGAAAAGGGATGTAGAGCACACCTCATAAAGGAGTACTTGTAGACTGGATACTTGCATACAAACCATGTTTTCATAAGCAAACTGAGAACCCCCCTCCCAAAAGAAAAAAAAACATTTTGAGGTGTATCGCAGTGAAGCCTAGATCTAGAGTCAGATATGCTTTTTAATGTTCCATACTGACCTCAATTTGGAAATAAGTCTCCTTATCTGACTGCAGCATTCAGTTACAACACAGCTGAACACCATCAAGCCTTTCTTTTTTCTTTTAGGTGTCCCTTTTTCTCGCCTTTGTCTCACTGTCAGTTTTGCAAAGCTGTTGTTCCACTGGCCAGCCTCAGTTGCTAAGATATTTATCATGCTCTCTCCAAGCATGTTGTTTTGCCTGCATCACACTCTGTGCAGTTTAATTTTGTGAGTGTGATTGTGGTGTGTGTGTGTGTCTGTGTGTGCCTCTAAAGTTTGCAGACTCAGACAGCTAGAGTGTTTGTATCTGCAGGGGACCTTGTGGTGAGCGATATCAGGCTTGTTATTTCCTCAGTGCCTCTCCGTTGAAAACATCAGCATGCATCAGTGTTTCCCCTGCTTCTTCACGTTACACATTTGTAACCCAGAGTCACCCTTTGCCCCCAAGGCTTTTTTTAAAATCATTCTCCACCCTTCTTTCTGTAGTCCCTTCATGCAAATGAGTGATATCTGGTTGCCTTATATAACCTTGGGCCTCCTGATCGAGACAAAAATATCAAATTTCCACGTCATCTATGCGTATGGTTTGCGACTACAATCGTTTTAATACTGTGTGTAATAATTTTCCAGCTGTAGAATCTACAGGAGTCACTCGCCTAATGCAAATTTTGCACAAGAGCATATCTGCACGCATGTGCTGAAGAACGTGATGCACATTTTGTAGGCATGATAATCAAGAGGCCAATAAAACGTCCGTGCTCTTTCTGGTGTTTACAGAGGGCAAGGCCATTTTTTTCTGTCTCTTTTTGTTTGTAGTCAGCGGCGGATGTGGAAAATACTGTCGCTGAGGCAAGCGGCAACCCCCCCACTTCCTGTCTGCAAGAAGTTCCTTCGCTTACCATTTCCCCTCTCTCTCTCTCTCTCTCTGTCTCTCTCTTTCTGTCTCTCTCAATGGAAACTTCACTAGTTCTCCCTCTCTCCCCTTGTCATCCAGCTGGTCTGGTGACAGGAGATAGGAGAGTGAGCGAGAGTGTTGACTCTCAGGGAGGTTTTTGAGCAGAGAGGGCAGCATTTGGCAAGCAGCACGCATCTTCATTTTCCTTATTTTTTTTAAAATGCAAACTTAAAACAAATTAAGTGCAAACATAAGTACTTTTTCAAACAGCCAGAGGCAGGCATGGGAACACTTGGGAACTTGTAGCAAACCCATAGGTTCTGTTTAATAACACGGGTGTGACAGTGGTTTATTGCACCTCATGCTTTGGTGTAATACATAGCCAAATTTAGCATCTATAGCTAAATTCATTATTTAACATCAACAAACAGCTTATAAAACATGAGTGGAGATTTGGGTGGAATGTAGTAGGAGATGTTTTCTTTGTACCGGTAATCTTTAATCATTTTAAGAACGCAATTAAGCTGTTGTGATGACTCAAGAGATCAGCTCAAGTTTCCCCTTACAGCTCCTGGTTTTATTTAAATTTGGGCAGGAGCTTTGCCTTTATGGTCGTGTATGTCCACAGAATCCATCATTTCCAGCCTTCCCATCGACAGTTACTTTGCCGAGCCAGCCGTGCAATGCATCCTGGTTAAGCGGCAAAGCGTTCAATCGCTGTAGTCCCCATTCCCACAAAGTTAAGATCTCTGGAAACTGCCGAGCAGCATTTGAACTGGCTGATGTTCATTTAAAGCAAAGAGCTGCAGCTGTTTAAAACTCATTTTGCTGAAGTATTTTCATAAAATAGGAGAGCAGACGGCTCACGCAAGGCATTCATCCAATCAGGCTGAAGAAGACAGAGAGTACTTGATAATTATCTTACCCAACAAGCATCCAGTTCTCAGTAGCATAGCATAGCATCTTTATTTATAACGCACTTTACATCCAACAATGTTGACCAAAGTGCTACAAATATAAAACAGAGAGAAAACAGTTTAAATTACATATAAAATATCTTAAAATTAAAAATAATATAATTAATAAGAAAACAACAGTAATGGGTGATCCTCCCCATGAAAACACATGCCTGTGAATGCTTATGTTTAGACAGCGAATTTGAAATGTAGGAAGGGAGAGCAAAGGGGAGCAACATGCAGTAACATGTTGCACGGGGATGGTCATCAACATCTACTGACTGCAGTCATGGTGCCAGAACCTTCAAGACAGTTCAGGATGGAGGTTGGTGGTTTGATCTTTGGCTGTTCCAATCTGCATGCTAAAGTGTCGTTGGGCCGAGTTGCTCCGCTTTGCATTCATCGACGTGTGAATGTTACATAGAAAGCACTTAGACGTAGATAAAAGCGTGAGTGTGAGTGAGACATGCTGTATAAGTGCTTTGATTGTTTGAGTAGAAAAAAGCTATATAAGTGCCAGTGCATACTTAAGTAAAGCCATTTTATTAACCAATAGTGATAATTAAACCATACTAAATATATTATGTCAAACGCAGGTTGCAGTTAGTGCCTTTCCTGGAGGATTATGCATTTCTTCCAGTAGATATCTGGTGACTGGCAATTTGCATATAAGCATGAAACAATGTGTGGAAAACCACACACATACAAAACAGAACAAAAAAACAGAGACACCGACACTACCAGATGAATGCTTCATGTATTAATAGATCACATACAGTCATCAGAGGAGTTTCAAAGTCTGTCAAAAGTGGTCGTCATAGTGTTTAAACAATGAAGCTGTTAAGTAGGTAGGACAGTTTGCAGGCTAAGCCGGGTTTGCTATAAAGGGACGACAGTGTAAATAAGTGCTGTAGCAATTAGGAAGATACAAATTAATCAACTGTGTAAGTTAGGGATGTCAAACTCATTTACGGGCCACATACAGCTCACTTTCATCTTAAGTGGGCCGAACTAGTGAAACTTCCCTTCTTATCAGAAGTTTAACTGCACATTTAATTAAATTTAAATTTAATTCACTCATTAATTTAATTAAACTGCATGGTTTTACAACATGATAGAGAATTGATTCTTTTGGATAAAAGTGTAAACTTACAGAAAAGGTTCAGGTAGCTCATTGCCCAGACTGTCCTGTAATTATAAAGCAGAAAGTTCTAGTTCATTCACAAAAATTGTTCTATTTTTGTTTATTTATTTATTTTACAGTGGACACATTTTAAAAAACAGACATTTCTGTAGTAGATAGTGGATAACGGGAACTTTTTTGCCATTTAATTGTTAATTTATTACTTTGGTGTGATATAAATGGCTGTGGGGGAGGTCTTTATTAGCAGGAAAGCTGTAAAATTCATGAAAATACGGTTGACAGTCTATACCATTCTGGCTTCTGTGCCTTATGTTTGACACCCCTGGTGTAAATGAAAAAATGATAAAGAAAAAGACAAACATTTGGGAGGTTAATCTGTATCTGTTGTGTTTTAATTGGTTGTAATTTTTATTGTTTTACTGTCAGTGAGACAGTTTGACTATTTCAGGAAACAGTTAACTTATTAATTAAAAATATAATAGTTTTGTAAAGTAACTCTTTTTTTATAGCTTATAAAAAGTGATATTCATCTGCCAGCTGGTAAATTATTGTTTCAGAAGATAATCACAGACAGCGAACGTCCTGATTTATTTACATGCTTGTGTCTTCTTTTTACTAGCCATGTAAAATTCAAATGTGATACTCTGCTGCACCCAATAGTGCTGAGTTACAGGATGAAGGTGCATTGCAGTAGCTTCAGCAGCTCGGCGCACAGTGTGTGGGAGCTGCTGTTTAGGATGTTTCCTTTAGTTTATTTTAGCCCTTGTTGCAGCTTCTGTCACAATCTTTCTTTGTGTCATCCTCAAGACAAGCGTAGAGGTTTACGCAATGACGCGTTCAGACACATGTAACAACTAAAAGCAGAGAAACACCAACGCGCAGGTTTATTTTGTATTTCCACGAAACCTCTCCGCATTTCCAGGACTTTGCCCTCGGACTCTCTTCCAATCACGCACACTCTGTCTGTGCCTTTGCAACCTTTGTGGGTATTTGCATGTCCAGATTATGTTTGTCCTCTGTTTTGCCAAACAAATGATCTACAAGTGTTTATCCCCACACACACACACAGACTCAGACATATATGTGTACATCTTGTGGGGGCACGAGTAGAACGAGGAGTATGCAAGCCTGAGGTGCTCGGTTCTTCGGCACAGAGAGCTCAGGTTTGGGCGTGTTGCGGGAGAGCCGGACGGATAATCGTTCTCGAGGGTTTTTCCAGCTGAGTGGCACATGATTGGTCATGATGTGGTCTACATGGCTGTATTCGGTATGGAGTGTTATTGTGTCAGTTGGAGCCATCTGTATTATTGCCATCATTCACCGCCGCCACAAACGGCAGCAGGTACTCTCACCTATACAGCCTCTTTTTGAGTCAAGGCTTTCTGCAGAATGCTCTCATAGCTGGACTTAGTCCATGTTTTGTGATGCTTGACAGCTCTACTCCACTTTTAAACTTTATTGTGCAATAATATACCTGCACTATCACTGTGATAGCTGCAGGCTGAAGTTCGTTTTTAGTCTTACAGACCTCCCTTCTCCCTCTCCTCTCCTCTGATGAAATTTAAATGTCTGTAGCTCGTAAATCTGCACACAGTAACCATGTCTGTTATTACTCACAGTTGAGTTGCTCCAGACTTTCTCCTTCTCGCTCGCTCTCTCTTGCCCTCTACAGCACAAAGCTGTCAGTGGGCAACGTGTTGGAAAGATGTCACGGAGAAAAATGCAGATCTTTGCTACTTACTGAGCTGGAGCCCAACACCGCAGCTCCCTCGCTAACTGGCTAAAAGTGGTGTGGGAAAAAAGGAGATGGGGACTATCATTCTGTTTGGCGTTTGCTGGTGGTCTACAAAGTGCAGGCCACCAAGTTTGTTCCTGATTATTAATGTTCTTTTACCCATTTTTCTGAAGTTGACAGTCTAGTCATACTTACATATCCTGACACATGGAGAGTTCTGTTCGATGTCACCTTTAGTCTGCTTTGAATCATACTGAGGCTTTTCCATTTTTCTTTAAATTGCACAGAAAACTGAGTCACAACACACTCGTTTTTTTTCGACCAGTAAACCGGTTCGGTTTGCTTCTAAAATGGCTAAACCTCGCTACTAAACTTTCTGCTGCAAAAAGTCTCATCGTGCCGATGATGACTCAAGCCTTGCTGCTCTCTTCAGAGTCATTTCGGCTGACCTACACACATGTGAATGTGTGAGAGTTGTACTTTTAGTGGGAGTGAAGTTATTTCTTTTTCTTGATCCTCCACTGGTGCAGAGCAAAAACCCCTCATGTGACTCGTCGCTACCTCGGACAGTAAGGCCGGGAGAGAGGGAGAAAGTGTGTGCGCTTGAAATTGTGTGTGTCCGTGCATCTAACCATAGATAGTCATGCTATCAGCTGATGAATTTTCATCGGGTCGAGATTATGTGACATGGGGTTATATATCTCCTTCTATGGTCTTCTTCTCTCTTATCTTACCCTTCTCCCTACTTCTCTCGCCTTTCTCTTCTTCTCCTCTCCAGTTATTTGTTGACACAAGATTATTTCCCCCCCTTCCCAGACCAGTGTGAACTCTCTTGTGTGAGAGAGGACACATCTTTAACAGTGGAACGTTTTCAATTTTTT
Source organism: Oreochromis niloticus (assembly GCF_001858045.2). Classification (NCBI taxonomy): domain Eukaryota; kingdom Metazoa; phylum Chordata; class Actinopteri; order Cichliformes; family Cichlidae; genus Oreochromis; species Oreochromis niloticus. The sequence goes on from NC_031980.2 coordinate 6,191,586, forward strand.
TTGTGTTATTGCTTAAAACTAAGCATCTTATCGGAGAAGGTTATTTATTTGAGAATAGGCTGTTTCTACTGCGTTTGAAAAGATGCCATAAAAACCTTTGGATTTTTTTTGCCGCGTCTCTCTGTTACCCTCTCAGTGTGGTACAGCCAAGCATTGTTCAAACCCACAGAACAAGACGTGGAATTTTTCCATCTGATGTAATGCTGCAAGCATAAAAGACTGTACTCAGCCAGAGTTTGTCATTTCAGTGAGGTGCAACAGGCTGCAAGTTTAGCACATCTACTTGAGTATAAGAGGACAAGAAATGAAGAGTATTTTAGTCGAATCCATGCTCAAATGGGTTTGAGAGGTTTAGTTAAGAGTGCCGTTTAAAGTGACAATAACCTGTGGTTCATTTACTCTTAAAGTATTTTTTGTAATTTCCCTTGTTTGGCCTAAACGCTGCTCTTTGACATGTTTCTACATGGCTACTTCTGTTGAAATATGAATATAGCTGTTGAAAGGAAGGCATTTTTTAATCACAAAGGTCAAGAGCTAGAGAAAGGAACGATGGATATGAATCAGATCAGAGAAAACATTTATGTTGAGAAAGCTTTGTGTGTGGGTGTGCATGTGTGTGTGTGTCAGAGACAGAAGGCCTCATTTTGTGAATGAGTGTGTGTGTGTGTGTGTGTGTGTTTCTATGTATGGCAGGAGTCCCGCAGTTCAATGTGTCCTTGCCAAGGACAGGGAGAGCCTTTGGAGAAGCACTGTGTGTGTGTGTGTGTGTGTGTGTGCGCGTGTGTGTGTGTGTGTGTTACTAGGGGAAACCCCGGCCCGATCCTCCAGAGTTTAGATAAAATGTTCTAAAACACTGCAGTAAAAAAAAAAAAAAAAAAAAAAAAAAAATGACAGCGAGTGTGGGAGAACCAAGCAGCTCCCCAGGGTCGGGGATACCCGCCTGTGTGTGTGTGTGTGCGCGTGTGGTATGTGTGCACATATGTGTGATTTAAAGTCTTGTTTTTCTCACGGTCATTAAACACTGGATCACCCGAAAGGTTCAGATGAGAACTTGCAGTACAGTCCCTCCGAGACTGAAGTAGACTGAAGTTGATGTTTTACAAAAGTTGCATAAGCAGAAGAGTAAATATTAATATTGCACTCACTCATTTTACAAACAGTGGAGTTCGGTTTAAACGGGTTGAGGTCGGAGAGCCTTGAGCTAGTGATCATGAATAGCTTAATTAAAATAAAGAACTTAGGCAGGCAGCTTTATGGTACACGAGTCATTTGTGGCAGAGCTTATGGCTGAATTCCTCCTGAATGTGACAGCAACACATCCAAGTGAGTAATAACCAACAATGTACATGTTTGTGTTTGCAGCACAAGTCTTGGAAGAAGATTAAAAACATGGTCCACTGGTCGCCGTTTGTCATGTCCTTCAAGAAGAAATATCCGTGGATTCAACTGGCAGGGCACGCAGGTAGGACACACACACACACACACACACACACACACACACACACACACAGAGGTTTCTCTGAATAAATACAGAGCTAAAACAGCAAACTCATCAGGGGCTTGTCCATTTAAGCGTATGAAATCAGCACTTCTAGAATACAACTTTCATCAGGCATACTATTTGTTTCTATTCGGAGATTGCAGTGTAACAACCGCAATCAGAGTACTGTAGAAATTTTTTTATAAAATTTGGCTTCATATCGTTTTAATTTTGGGGATTTTCTTTCACACGCTGTCATACGTACAGGGTTGTTGGTGGTCAGCTGGCCAGAGGATTTTTTGTCTCTGTGGTGGGCTCAGACGCAGTTTTTCTTAGAAAATATGTAGACAGGCAGGTCTGTCTTTGTTGGAGCCAGCTCTTTGTGGTCAGGGCCCTCAGGGGACAAGTCTGTGGGAATACTTGGGAATAGAGATCGTGCACAACGTGCCATTCCTAAAACTAGGCTAGTGGAGGGGAAAACGTGGGCACGCAATAAACATCTGAAGGGTAAAATGGTAACAAAATACATGTAGCTGGCTATATTTTTGCTGATTGAGTTACAAAAATATGCCAGCCTAAAACTGACATTTGGCAAAATCATTACCACAACAGTAGGAAACAGCATTCTCATTCTCAGGCTTTCCCATCTCAGTTTTTTCTCATTAAAGGTTAAAGATTTTGATTTGGTAATTTATAAAAATTTGGTCTGGGTTGTCTGGGTTTCCTATTGCTCTTGCATCCCTGTAAACTGCAGCTTTTTTTTTCTTTGCTATTTGACAGAAGAGGCAACTTCACAAAGCCAATAATTGTTTTCTCCTCCAGTGTGAGTGGGACTTGATTGCACTCTGTTTCTACTGGAAACATCTGTAAACATCTTTTTTGAACTGCTGTCTTGCCCATTCACTTGTAAAAAGAGTCACAGCTTCTACTCTTACTTACTCCCGATGACCTACAGCAAGTTACTCAGGACCTTTTCTGCACATTTACAGTGAATTTCTGTCTTTTCACAGGGAGTTTCAAGGCGGGAGCAAATGGACGCATATTAAAAGTAAGCAACCATTTAGCAGCCCCTTAAGCAGCTCTGTGTCACTGCGCAGAAATCTGCTTAAAATCCACTCTGACTTTAAAAATCTTCATACTGAATGATCTGCAGTTGAGAGCATAAAACGCTGATTTCTTAATGGTATCTTTTAGAAACACTGTGAATGTGAGCAGCGCTGCTTGTCCCTCCTGATGAAGGACGTGCTTCGCCCCTACGTCCCTGGTTACCATGGAGACGTAGAGAAAGACGGCCAGAAATACAACCAGATGGAGGATCTGCTGGCGGAGTTTGACTACCCATGTGTGATGGACTGTAAGATGGGAGTAAGGTGAGAGAACACATTAATGCATGGTGACACAGTCATCCTTACACAACACGGCGACTGAGAGGATAAAGCGATGAATTATATTTCATGTACATAAGTAACTGTGATGGCTTTAACTCTGTGGCCAGTTTGTGGGGGTTGTTTGAACCTTATATATGTATCCATCCGAAACAGTTTAGAGATACAGTTATAAATGGTTAATGTTGTAGCAGGTTATTATAACCTTTATGCTTACAAAATAACAACTGTATTAGGTTGTAAAACCATCAGAAATATCTGTAATGCTCCCTTTTTGCACACAAAGCCTGATCAGTTGTTTTAATTTGACTGTTTCTCTTCCTTTTTTATTCCCAATAGATTTGGCTAACCATGGCTGTTTTTTTATATAAATGAGATCAATTAAAGAGCTCCTCCGTCTTCACAAAAAGGGCTAACGTGTCAATGATTCTTGCACATTTCAAGTGTTTATAACTCTTGGAAAGTGAAATTAGAGATAAGGCTGATGAAAAATAAGACATCAGCTGTAAATTTTGCAGCAAATATCTGTGAGGAAAACTCCTTCCAAACAGCTGTGTCATGCTATTTGGAAAGAGACCATCATCCTCCTCTCTTTTTTTTGCCGCCTACCTCTCATATCTCTCACCTACCTATCTCCTCCTCTTCGTTTCACCACTCATCACCTGTGTGGTGTTTTTTTTTTTGTGCTTCAGGACCTACCTTGAGGAAGAGCTGACCAAAGCTCGCAAGAAACCCTCTCCAAGACCTGACATGTATCAGAAAATGATTGAAGTCGATCCTGCTGCGCCTACAATTGAGGAAAATGACAAGAAGGCAGTGACCAAACCCAGATACATGCAGTGGAGAGAGACTATTAGCTCAACAGCAACCCTGGGATTTAGGATAGAAGGGGTCAAGGTAATACTGTGTGTGCATATGTGTGTGTGTGTGTGTGTGTGTGTGTGTGTGTGTGTGTGTGAGAGAGATTGGATGGGGGGCTTCCTTCCCTCTTTTCTTCCAGTTCTCTGTGTGTTTCTATTTTAGGATCTTGTGTGCGTCTATCTCCCAGGGTCATGATCTAACTTCCTGTTTGACCAGAAACTTCCTCTCAAGTATATGTTTGTGCATGAATGCCTTTGTTGCACATACGGCCTGTCTGTGACAGCTGTATAGGCCTCGGCATCTGGAAGTGACATTGTATGAGCTCAGACACACACACCCGCGCACACTAACACACACACACACCCGACACAAATCTTTGTCTCCTTGAGGGATGTGGCTATATAAGGACATTCACAGCCTCCCGGTGGTCTGTTACCATGAGACTAAGGGTTATCCCCCAGAAACAGAAATGTGTGTGTGTGTGTGTGTGTGTGTGTGTGTGTGTGTGTGTGTGTGTGTGTGTGTGCTAGAAGTACTGCATGTGACTGCACTTCACAGTCTCTCTTTGCAAATGGAAATGTGTCCATGTCAACTTGTCTCTATTAAATATGTGAAAATGGGATAATTAGGTATAATGTATGTGTGCGTGTGTGTATGTGTGTGTGTGTGTGTGTGTGTGTGTGTGTGTGTGGGTTCTGTGCTCAAACTTGAACAGTAAAGGGAAAAGTAGTTTTGTCTCTAAATAGTATCTTGTTGCCTGGCAGCAAGCAAAATAAGAAAAAGCTAATTTATTCCTAACTTAACAAACTGGTTGATCTACTTCTACAGACTTTACTACTCTTGCTGCAGTAGCTGTACTGCTGCTACTACACCTACAACGCAATTATATCTACTATCACTGCCAAATATGGCACGATTTTACTTGTGCTGTTACACCTACGACTGCGTCCACATTGCTGTTATTAGAGTAAATTCAGGATGCTTTGCTTTCCTACTTTGAATATTTTCCCCTTGTGCATTGAGCCTACATACTTGTTCTGAGCTGAAACTATAACACTGCTGTATCCTAGCCTTAAAGGGGTGGCCCTTATTACATATTAGTGTACATTTAAATCATACACAGTTCTTATCATGCTGTGATACAGCAGTGCAGAATGAGACCTAGTCTATAAACAAATGCAAAAAGGGCAAATATCAGTATAAACCATCATCTTTGGAACAAAATCTGAACAAAAATGTTTGATGTGTGCGTTTCTCCTTTGCGGCTCTTGGTTCATGTGCAGAATTCTTAAACTGGCAGTCAGAACTGCGGCTTGTATGTGACTACATAAAGCTAAAGGGTGTAACAGCTGACACAATTATTTAATCGGTCGACCAACAGAAAATTAGTCCGTGGCAGTTTTTTAGATGTCATTTTTTTTAGCTTGCAACAAACCACATCGCCACCTACCACTCCCCCCAGCGCTGCTGCCCCCAAAAAAGACTATTTTTAAATAGAAGCTTGTGTTTTAGCCTATGACTTTCAAAACTTTCAAAAACCCGCAACTGGCAGTTAAAAAGCAACTTAAATGGAAAGAGCACAAATTATCTAAGTAGTTGGTTTACCCATCAGGTTTCATATGCAGTGACATAAAAGTACATACTGAAAGTGAAGCTTACCCTCAAAAAATATTCACACACAAAATGCTGACTTTAAGTAACTAGATTACATGTAAATTTTCCATGTAACTTTGTTACATCGGTACAGTGTAAAATCAAATCAATTAAAATCAAATTAATTTTACTTAATTGGTATACATTGAATTTACACTTTGATTTTATATATTTTTGTGACTTTTATTCAAAATTGTTGCTTTTAGTTTCATGAGAGCAAACTGGATGACTGTTACAGGTCATTTTTCACATCTTCATGAGAGTGTGTGGATTTAGAAGAATTGTTAAATTAACTGAAACATTATTTGTTGCTGTATTGTTTGTCAAACAGCTCCAGAAATGACGCTAAGAGGGTTTTTCTCCAAAGAGTCAAAAGACATTTTGCTACTTTAAGGTTAAGCCTCTGTAAATATCCCACTGCTTCCTTTCCTCCACAGATTGTTTGCTCTGCTTTTCTTGTCCATCCTTTCCTCTGTCCCCCCCTTTCATCCCTTTCTTTCATCTCCTGTGCGCCTTTCTTCCCTTCAGTACGTGTAGAAGTTCAGTATTGGATAGAAAAGTCAGCTTAAACAGTTTATGCTGTATTTTCCCAAAAAGTTATTGTCATATGCTATTAATGCTAATAAAACTGATGTCGAACTTTCTCATTAAGCCAGCTTTCATGCTAACTCTCTCCTCTGCAGAAGGAGGACGGGACGGTGAACAGAGATTTTAAGAAGACAAAGACGAGAGAACAAGTTACCGCGGCCTTCCACGACTTTGTAAAAGGAAACAAGGATATACTGGTGAGTGTGTCTGGTTTACTGAATGTGCGTCAGTGGCCTTGAATTACTGTTTAATTACCCCATGGGTAATACTCACACACTCACGCATCACTGCAGAGGGCATAACATTGACTTACATTCATTTCCTGGAATCTTACCATAACCATAACCACAATGTAAACCTAACCTTAAACCAAGCAGTAAAACACATAACCAGCCCGAGCATTTTTTAATTCACGACTAGAGGTTACATAGAAATTTGCGCACAATACACACAACAGCTTACTAAACAAGGAAAAGCAGGTATTAGACTGTACATCGCTCCATATTCTGCACTTCTTCCCACTTTGTTTCGATATGTAACTGAATCGGAATAGCTGAAGCGATATTGAAGTGTATTTTGCTTTATTTTGTATTGCACTTCTTTTTTCTTTTCTTTCCTAAATGTACTTATGTATATTGTTTGTATATTGTTTACATCATTGAAATAAACTGAACACATACAAACACAGCTCAGATCTGCCAGATAAAAAACGGTTTGTTGGAACGTGCCATTAAAGCTTGTTTTTTTTTCTTTGTTCTGTTTTTCAGAATATTTATCTGTCCCGGCTGCAGGAAATAAGAGCCACTCTGGAGATCTCCCCATTCTTCAAAACTCATGAGGTAAGGGCACACTGGTTTGTTTATTTTTACACACTTTTTCACATAAAAATATGTGAGTTCTGAGTGCATATACATTTATTTCTGGTGTTTTCTATTGCCTGCACCGTGTATTTGTTAATTCTGTAAGGAATTTTATGATCAAAAAGCAAGAAATTCAGAACAAAATGTACTAACATGTACTAACTAACTAACATAATAAAGCTGTAAGCAGGTCGGGTGTGTCACACTCAATTTGTGTAAATGTCCAAGTTCAGACATGTTCAGATGTCACGTAGCTCATACTTTCAGATTGGCTACTCCAGTCCTGTATTTGATTTCACGTTCAATCTTAGCTTGAATTGAATTATTAAGGAAACATGACTGCTCACTCTCTCACACACATACACACCCAAATTCAAATATAAATACTAGCTGACATGAAGGACGCTGATGTCACAAAACAGGAAGTGAGATTTCTAAAAGACGTAAACAAACACGTAGGGTGTTAAGAAAAGAAGAAACTTGTTTACATTTATTTATTTCCTGTATTCTCATCTCATTCATCTCTGTGCCTCTCTGTGTGTTTGCCAGGTGATCGGCAGTTCCTTGTTATTCGTTCATGACCGTAACGGACGGGCCAAAGTCTGGATGATTGACTTTGGGAAAACCACACCTCTCCCCGAGGGGAAGGAACTGACCCACCGAGCTTCCTGGGTGGAGGGGAACAGAGAAGACGGCTACCTTTTTGGACTCGATAGTTTGCTGGATATCATTTCATCCATGGTGAACTCATAAAGCTTGGGAGATTTCCTTTAGTCAAGATCGGACACACAACCGCTTCAACTCATTCGTCAGTCCTCTGGGGAACACTTCTGGGGACCTCCTCAAGAACTCTTTCACAGACACTTGTTCTCATGTTGGAAACACAATTATTAAAAAACCAAAACATGGCCGGATCCATACATAACCTTCGGAACGTCGAAAGTTTAGTCCTCTATTTTGTTGTCCTCACCTTCTTAAGAGGTCTTAATAGTGCATTTGACAGAAAAAGCACAAGTGGAACTCATGACATTAAAAACGTCTCAGTTCCTCATAAACCAGAAAACACAGTATCATTAACGTTCTCTGTTACACCTGAGGTTTTCTGCTAAACGTTACCATGTAAAAGATCGAATTTTATAGCTACAAAGGCCCCTAAAACATTTTTAACTAAATGAATTCTCAGTTTTTAAAGAATTAAGGATCTGTCTATCAATTTAATTTTTTTAAAGGTGATTTTCCATATCTCTGTGCTCTGAATGAATTCCCCTTAAAGGCCGGCATTAGTTACGTGCTACTTTCTCTTTCAGTACTTCCAGACTGGAGAAGAGCACAGAGAAAATTCTTATGCCCTAAATCTTTCTGGCTTTGTTCCTTTAAATTGTGGTTATTGCTACAAGAATTTACATAAATATATGATAAAGAGGGTTTTCCTTTTGTGTGAGGAATGTGAGGAATTTAAAAATGTCTGACGTTGGCGCCCCCTGGTGAAGGTTTTAATTTTTTTTCCCAGTTGTTTGAAAGATGCTGTAATCACATAATAACTGTAGTGGCTTTAAAAATGCCCACATTTCACCTTTAAAGCCTTGATTTGGCTGTAGTTTAAGATAAATTGCTTTTCTTCTTAACACAGTTAAGGTCAGTTTCAAAGGATTTTCTTTTTACACGTTTGACCACAGCTTCATCACATTGCCATTCCTTTCAAAATATTTCCTTGATTACACTTTCAAGTAGTAGGAATTACACATTTAAGAGTGTTTTTACTCATCAGATCACAGTTTTAAGATGTGTGGAAAGAATAAAAGTAGTACTTTTAGCTGCTTCACTCTTCAGAATGAGCCATCACACACAAAGCCTTAGAGAGGATTTAGATCATGCTCACATTAGTTTCAGTGGCAGCCTTGCCAGTTATTGCTGGATTATCCACAATAATCCGGCAATAACTGGCAATCAGGTCGAGCTAAACAATTCATCTCACAGCAGAGACAGTAATGCGACAGAGGACATTGTTTCATATGTAACATAACTTTAGTTCATTTTACTTCAGTGGCCAAACACTTAGCACCCTTCTCACTCTGTACAGTAAGATTTATTTTGTTTGATGTAGTTTTAACTTTTTTCAATTTTTTTTTTATTGTAACATTATTTTAGTTGACTCCTGTTGAACACTTAACAGCCATGAACAATCTTATTTAAGCTAAACAGTGCCTTAACATTACAAATCCAAGTCAGACGAGTGAAAATCTGTTCTTTCTTTTTAAGCGTCGGTTTGCTCTTAGTCTTAAATGTGGGCTTCTGTGCTTTAGTCTCTCACGGGTGCATGTTTATTATCCCTTTGAAAGGTTTGTTCTTAAGTTGTAGCTTGTTCTGTTTCTATTTAAATCTTTGTTTTAAATCACTGGATACTATGACATTTTGAATTTTATGACTGTTTTGGGGTTTTGTCCTCAAGCTTGTGTTACATTATGAGTGAAAATCAATCTAGGCAGACTGCTGACATTGTGGACAACCTGAGGATATTTTAGAGAAAAGGTTTATAGTATTTGACTAAGTGAACCATGTACTCCTGAGGGGGAATACCATCATACCAGATAAGGACAAAAGAGAAAAAATGTCTCATAATGTAACACATTCATGATGAAAAGTAAAACTTAAACAGTTTGTGGGTTTTTACTGTACCATGAATTTAAAATGCCATGGTTTTCGGTTCAAGTTTGCAGTGAACATAGATGAGGAAAGAGACTACAATCCTAATGCAGTGCCTTCTTAAAGAAATAGTTGGGCATGTGGGGAAATGCTGTTATGTAGTTGAGGAAGAGATGGACACCACTCTCTGTCTGTGTGCTAAATGTGAAAATATCTACCAGCAGTTGGCTAGTGTAGCTTAGCAAACAAACTGGAAATAGGGGAAAATGTTCATTGGTTAAACAAACAAGATTAAGATATAACTTGTGTGTTTGTGAGCTTTAGATGTTGCCGTTTTTGCACAGGAATGAGACGAGCTGTTCTTTTTCCTTTTGCTAAGCTAAGCTAACTAGCTGCCAAAAGGGCCAGCAACTATTCCTTTAAGACCATCTAAACTATTGCTTTTGCTCCCCTATGTGCACCTACAGTCATTTGTAAGTAGGCATCCTATTGTTCTGGCTTTGCCGGCTTCTGTATTTATTTGGGTTGTTCCTTTAAAAAATGAATTTTTGGTGAAAGAAAAATGTGTCTATGTGTGATTTCTATGAATCTTTGTAAGTCTATCTATCTATCTATCTATCTATCTATCTGCTGCGACTGATTGGGGGTGAGGTGAGGAAGACAGGTCAAAAGACACTCTATCTATCTATCTATGGCAAGTATGCTATGGGTTGGTATGTAAGCTGACAGCACAAGGATACAAGGATAGTTTTTCCTGTGGCCCAGACCTGAGGAAGCCAACAGCGACCTCAAGCTGCTGCTTCTCTTTGACCACATTAATTGTTGTGTTTGCATGAGGGTAATTTGCCATTCAAATCACACCTGTCCACAACAGCAGCCACGTCCGGAGCTGGTGGGAAAGAAAGGCAATGATTCATGGGACCTTCTGAATAGAGAGAGGAGGTTGATGTGGGGGTGTCCCCTCTCCCACTTTTATTAAGGTTAGGGGTGAAAAGGGTAAGCCTCTGTGAGTCTTCTTTTTTCAATTCTTTCAAAACTTCTGGGACATCAAATTCTTTCCTTGCATTTCTTGTGTATCTGTGTCATAAAATCTGGCTTGAGTTTCACAGCAAGCTTATTTCCCATATTCCGCACTGGAATGCAAGCTGGAAAATTTAATTTGTCTACATCTTGGTCTCATATATCATATGTTCACTATAGAGAACAAGTGAATTTATTGAGTCTAGGAAAGCGGTTAAAACTTATAAAACCTTTACACAATGTCACACGAGCTGTGTAGCTCTGCGGTGCCCTCTGCTGTCCCAATATCGAAAATGCAGGAGAAACAATAACATCCCTGTAATTGAAAAAGAAACATGCGTGTACATGTTTTTGTTTGGGTTTTTGTTGTTTTGAGTAAAGACAGCTTCGAAGTTATTTTCTTCTGCTAGACATTTCAATGTAATAGTCCAATCAAAACATTTTTAATTTAATTAAACATGGCCGCTCCAGTAAGGTACCGTCCTCTTACAAACAGTAGAGGGAAGCATAGCCCCATTTCACCATCGAGGGCTGTATTTTTGTTTATATAGCTGACACCTTAGTCTTTTATCCACACCGTTTACGATTTTATTGTTGTCAATTATCGCCACCCTGCCTTGTAAAAGTTAAACTTGTTATCAGTAAACTCAGCTACAAATCAGGCCGTGGTCACGTCTAACCGTCACTTTGTTTTTCTCCGTGACAAACCAATCAGCACTCGCGTTTAAACTCCGCCTCCCTTCAAGCAAATCGTTGCTTGTGTTGTCAACAGACGACGGAGGACCAATAGGAGCAGAGAGCGGGACGGAGGGAGGGAGAAGAAATACCAGAGTCTTGTAAAGCTTAAGTTATGTCAATTTAGCTTTAGTACATAGCTGTTGATAATAAAGCAGGAGGACCCCCGAAAAACAAACATGGTGGTTGTACATGCCCCGCCCCTCCAGGCCCCCAAAGTCTAGAAGGACTCTGGTACGTCCTTCTTGTATGTGGTAAATTTCGACTTAGTGTTTGCGTTCCTCGTTATCGCTGCACGACACACGAGCAGGTTACGTCAACGCGCCGTTCTTGCTGTTGAGAAGTTGGTAAATATGGTTTGACCTCATGGTGGAGAGAGAGCGAGAGTGGAGACAAACTGGATTAAACGCTACCAGCAGTAGCAGCAGCAGGAGGAGGAGGGCGGCTAGTAAATAACCTTTAGCTCCTGCTGTTAGCATACCGTTTTCCCAGATAAAGAGTATCCTCGGGAAAGTGCTGCTGCAGCTCAAATAAACATCGGCTGCTTTGACTCTCCTCAGGCGGGCCACCTTATCTGATAAGACTTGGGGAAACCAGCAGAAAGCCCACACGACAGCTGCTGGTGAGTACCTATCGTGCATTAGCTGCTAATTATTATGTACGCAGTCAAGTATATTTTTGGTTGGTCTCGTCCGCTTCTCGTCGCCAGCCTCAAACCAGCTGAACGTGAAAAATCCTGCGCAGCGGCGTGCTGACGTGCCTGACATGACCATGGCTGCCCCGTACTTGTACAAACTTTGTCAAGCTGCAGACCGAGCGCTAATTTATTCGGGACATTTGGAAATCCGCTCAGGCTATTCGCAGCAGCCGTAATGCTAGTTTTAACTCCTTAACGTGGCACGAGTTTATTGTTATGAAGTCTCGTGCACGGTCACCTACGAGGAAGTGAGTTAGGAGGAGTTTTAAAAGGACAACTGTCGTTTGTTGTGCCCTTGCATGGAAAGAAGAGAGGCCGTAGTGTCTCGTTACGCTGTTAAAACGTGTGTTAAAGCTTAATTCCAAATTTATACGTTTCTGGAAGAGCGTGCACCTTAGTGACTAGCATATGTTTATTTCAGGTACTGCAGGAAAAATAAAATTTCGCTTATTTGGCATAAACGGAAGTCAATTGTTGGCACTCGTGTACGTGTTTTCTTTTCAGTTAACCTTTAACTGAAACTATTGTTAATAGTTTCCTGTAGTAATTGTACCACTTTCATATCTGCACAACATTTTAGAGCAATCATTTCAAGAATCAAACACTCTAAAAACATATAACACATCTATTACTATAGATGATTATAATTTTTGAGAAGTTTCTTTTTTTCTTTTTTTAATGTCAGTCCCAGTACCCATCATCACCTCGATGTTATATTATTGTTAAAAGTTTTATCTGTTATATATTATAATGTGTGTCATGGTCTGTTGTGATGTAAGTAATAGCATTAATCTGGCCAAAAATCTAATAAAATAGAGAAGTATGCTTTTCCATTTTACCATGTCAGATTATGTATACATAAAAGTGAGGTAGGTCAGTCTAAGCCGCTATGAAGTGCTAACAGGTAACGGTGTAACAGCTGTCTGTGATTGCATTATTTTTATTACAGGAACTGCCTGTGATTGTGGAGTATATTAAAATGGGAGAGACTCTCCTTTTCCAGGAGTCTTGCAGGGCGACGTGAGTTTATTCACGTTTCCTACATAAACGGTGGTGACGCCACTGCAAAGTTAACGGGAAACATTTCCCACTCTTGGCTCAGGAACGCTTGTCAAGGGCAAGTGATGGTAGACTGTCAGGAAGCCATGAGGTGGACTGAGCAGGATTCAGACGCTGACTAACACTGCTTGGGCTATTTCCATAGCGGTGAGACAACAGCTTGAGCAGCAGACAACAGCTGCGGCTTAGGTGTGCATATTTGCCACACAGTCAGAGCGCTGTTACCAAAATCATACCTTTCAGTTTCCCTCCTCTGGAGAAGAGGGCTTGGGGCCCACACACACAGGCCACACACCGACTCTGGCAAATGGGAAGTTGCTCAGCCGATTAGATTTGGCAATAAAATGAAATCTTAGTCACAGCCCGAGAAAAATCAACGGCACTGTAATGAATGTGGACCAGGGGACATTCTAACTGAAGTGTTTCTGAATCTTGATTTTATAGCCGTGGAATCTAAGTACAGTAGGAGTTTTGTCTTTTACAGATTTAGGTCTAAATAAACAAGAGATCTTGGAAGAGGCACATTGTGGGAAGTTCAGTATAAGATGGCACAGCTTTGTAATTGGAAAGAGAGTGTTGTATTTTTATAAAATCAAAGACTGAAATGACTTAAAAACAAGATGAATTAGCTGTACCATTTAAGTTTTTTTTAACTTTCCATTTATTTGCCTTTTTAAAAAAAAAACAAACAAAAAAAACAAAACAAAACAAAAAACTTAATCTTAAGCATTGTGAAGGAAAATGTGCATCCATATTTCTCAAGCATGATTATTCCAGTGCAAATTTGAGCAATTCTAAAGAAAAAAGAAAAAAAAGATACAAGCTTCCGATCACATCTTTCCACAAACTCTTCATTTTTTCCCCTTCCTCTTGGTTTATTGTGTCACAAAGTATCCACCATCTGAAAACAGAGCAGCCCTGAAGGAGGATGGATGACCCACTTCTGACTCGGGCGGTGTATGTGCACTGCTTCACATACACGCTTATTCATATATTGCGTAGTTTCCTTCAGCCACAGCCCCAGCAGCTTTCTCCAATGGCCCAAATCCTCGCTGAGCTGTTTTGCAGCCTGTTGTCACGCCCACAAAGCAGCACCTGTAATATTGTAACAAAAACAGTCAGCAGGCTGTAAGAGGCAGGAATGCAGCCTGCTGTTTAGATAAGCCTGAAACAAACTCAAGTTTTATTTGTGTCTTAACTCAATCTTGAGATTTGCTCTCAAGCGTTGCCATTGCATTTTAATAGCAACAGCTGTAACAGCCTGTAAAAATAACCAGGTTGTTTCCTGAAAGAAGGCGCGACATTTTTAGATTCATAGAAAACCAGCCTCGTCGTCCCGTCATTTGGCATAAAATATGACGGTGAGCCTCCAGCATGAACTCAACACGTGCTCCCACGCTCACTCGTGCACAGAAATAGCTGAAAGATTTATCCCTTGCTCTCCTCCCGTTTTGTTTCCAGTGACATTTTCAGATGCAGTCCTGGACCGCATGCACGCATATTCACAGCTTACAAGCATTCGCTTTCCCTTTCTTGTGCCTCCATGTGCCCAAACAGGGATCGGAGGTCATGGGTATTTTTAGACCCAGTATTAAAGTCCTCTCAAGATGTGACAGCTGTGTATGTTTGTGAGTGTTTCTGTTGGCAGTGACTCGACAACGGGTTTTATTTCTTTCCATTTGCCTTCTTTGTTTCTATGGTCTTTTTATCTTCCCTGAAGAGGTGAACTGACACATTTAAATCTCCGACTGCTTCGTATCGGAGCTTCCAGGGGAATCGAAGGATGACATTCACCCCGCATTTTTCTCTGTTTTGTTGTCTTTCTGTCTTCTGTTTGTAGTCCATCATGGCAGGTGATATGATGTTGCTAATGCGAGGCCTGGCTAAGCTGAGCCAGGCAGTCGTAGAGATTCAGACCAACACCCTCCGCAGTGGGACAGGTATGTTTCTGAACAATATTCTCTGTGCTTTTATCTTTCTGTTTCTCTGGTAGTCATGTTCTCACTTTACCGAACCAGACATTTCAGTGTGGGACTTGCAGCGACCCTGAACTGACTTTCATTCAAATGATATGAGGCAGAACCCAGTTAAATCCCCTCCCCTCTGGGAGGAAAACCAATTCATTTGCTTTGTATTGACTCTGTTTTGTGTGAAGGTGACTCCTTCTCGAGTCTGCTGATAGGATAAGGAGCCTAGAGCTCAGTGTTT
Organism: Oreochromis niloticus; assembly: GCF_001858045.2. NCBI lineage: Eukaryota > Metazoa > Chordata > Actinopteri > Cichliformes > Cichlidae > Oreochromis > Oreochromis niloticus. The sequence continues at coordinate 6,206,775 of NC_031980.2, forward strand.
ATCAGGAGCTAAAGGAAGAGAAAAAAATGGCTTTGAGGAGGCAAAAGTAGACACAGATGTTGGACACCAGTAGGGTTCAGAATGAGAACACTGAGATCCTGACAGTCAACATCCCTGCATATGTAGCAAGCGTTTTGTCACTGATAAATGAAATATTCAAATTGTGTTAGTTTTACAGCCAAAACATGTTGACCGGAAGTTCATTTGTACTGTAGTGTAATGCTCACAAAGTTATGAGTAAATGTTTGTAAGTGCTTGAACTGACTTCTATCTACAACTTGATAACAAATAGCAAGTGTTCTTTAACATGGCATGTCTAATTTTCAGCCAGCTGAAGAATTTTTGTTAGTGTTTCAGTACTTGTTTGTTTTGGAGCCCAACTTGTACAGGATTTTTAAGACTGATATCCTTATTTGGTGATATAAAAATCCCAAAGTGATGATGTTAAGACTTTCATTGGGAGTGACCAGGATGGACATGATTAGAAATGAGCACATCAGAGGGACAGCTCAAGATGAGCGGTTTAGACACAAAGTTAAAAAGGCAAGGCTTGGACATGTGCAGATGATGATCAAGGGTGTTTAATATGGAGCTGCAAGGCAGGAGGAAAAGAGGGAGACCTCAGAGGAGATTCATGGATGTAGTGAAGGAGGACACACAGAGGGTTGGTGTGGCAGAGGAGGATGCTAGGGATCGGGTGAGATGGGTGAAGATAATCCTACGGTGGCCCTGAGAGACCAAACGCACCGCAACTTAAGAAAACAAGAAAAAGCGTTTTTGGGGAAACAATAACATGACAGAAGAGCTGTGGAAGTGATAAGTGACAAGCTAAGAGCAAACATGTATGTATGTATTATATGAATCATGCCATGAAAACGCACATTACCTGCATCTTTTTCTCGATCACAGCACTCTTCTTTTAAGTGTGTTCATATGTTTTGGTTTCTGTCACTTCCTCAGCTGTTCTGTCACATTATTAGGTCCTCAAACACTTCTGTTTTGTTTTGTGTACTTGTTTTCTATTTGCTGTTGCTGTTTTTTTGGTTTGTTTGTTTTTTTTAAATTGCAGTGTATTTGACCCTGTCAGAGTCGTCGAATGATCCATATGAAGACAGCACATGAAACATTAACAGATTTCCCTAAGCGTGTAGTTATTTACTACATTTATGCTCCGCCCATCTCTGCTTAGACTAGTTGGTTGTTATTTGGCTGTTGAAGGACATTGCAGAGAGCCCTCTGGTGGGCAAACTATGTAATGTCAACACTCATTACATGGTTGAAGGCTGTTGCTCCATTTCTTCTTTACTTTTATTTCAATTTAGTAATATAAATGCCGCCACTGATAAATCAGCAAATAGCCAGTATCATACAATAAAATCAACCCACCGATAAATCGACTGGGCTGTAGTCTTCCCACCAGTGGATCTCAGATTGTGACACACTGGGGTGTGTCTGCACTAAGCTGTTCACTGAGGGCAAACAGAAATTGTTCACAGCTCGTTTTTAAGATAGAAGACTTTGTTATTTAGAAAATTATTCCAGCACAGTAGCCTTGCGTAAAAGGACATCCTATAGCTGTTTTGTAACTGTTGCTTAAGTTTGAAAGAAATGAAAGTTTTACAGTTAATAAAGAAAAAGGAGGAATTGGTCCAGGAAACTGGATGGCCACAGGAACAAAGGGCCTTTTGCAATATTCAGTTGACTATTTTTAACCAGAACACTAAGATACATTGTTCATAATGGAGTTTATAAAATATTAACACAATAGTTGCTTTATTAATAGCAGAACACAACTTGACCTTTCCTGTATTTGTATAACCAGCCCCAGGATTAGGTGCTGCTGTCCAAAGTGTCCAATCAGCTGCGGAGCAAGGCATCTCTGCAGCCATGGCAAAAATTCAGGTTTGTGCAGATAATACTGTGTATATAAATGTCATAAGAGTATTTTGACTTTGTTTTAAATGTATGCATTTGTCTCTAAAGGAAATGTCCGGCCAGCAGCAAAGCTACTCCTCAGAGTCCGACTTCGACTTTCCTCCAGATGAAAGCGCATTCAACACTTCAGAGTTCAGGGATGAAGGTGCAGACTTCACAGTGGATCACTCAGGAAGCAGCGATGACGCAGCAACAGGGGCGAAGCATGCCAGTGGGAAACACTCAGTATTTGAAGGATACAAAGACCCCAGCAAACAGTTCAGTGGGCACACCAGATCCTACCACCAAGATGTGAGGTACGAATGGTTGTGCCATAAACGAGTCGCTGCTGCCAGTTATGGGGGATTAAGGTAATTCTCTTTGCTTTCTCTGTGGCAGACTTCTTAGTGGACGTCAGCTCTACAACCACAGAATGAACAAACATGTGTGGAGGCAGCTTTACTTTCAGCATCCTGTCAGTCAGTTCAGGAGCTACCATCAGGACCCATCCACGGTGGGGGGATTGACAGCCGAAGACATCGAGAAAGCCCGAGAGAGCAAGGGTACTGATGGAAAACCACATAAACAGATGGTAATTCCTCTTTCTCATTTCCTGTTCCTTGAACACAAAGATACTCGTGTAAACGCTTAATTTCTGTTATTGGTTTCAAATTTTAATGGAAAGTCACATTGCATTGTGTCTTCTTCAGCTGAGTGAGAGAGCCAGAGAGCGGAAAGTGCCCGTGACCCGGATCAGCAGATTGGCCAACTTTGGAGGTACAGCATTACACTGTGTCTGAGTCACGGAGGATTCAGTGGATGTTAATATCTGCCTGTATCTGTAGGCTTGCGAGTCTGCATATACATCAGCAGCAAAGTAAAGCTTTGTGTGGATAGACCTCAGCTTTTAATGATCCAGATGACATTTATTGGATCATACATTCAAACTAATATTTGAAAACAGAGTGAATTTTTTGGGGGGGTTCTTTCTGATTACACAGAAGTCAAAGTGAGTCTCTATTAATTGAAAGATCTAGCTGTGTTGGTGAAATGTTGTGTAATTGTTGAGCTTTCTTTGTGCTTAATATAAAAACTGAGTTGGTAAAATTCTAGTCACCTAATCTTGTAATCTTTTAACCTCCCACTTACCTTTTTAGATGAGGTCACTGGGTTTAGGACAGCTGGTGTTAAGACAGTACTAATAAATTCACGTGGACTACATAAGGCCATATGTAAATGGCAGCGAATACAAAAACAAAGCCCCTAAAGGAACCGAAGGAAACAAGACATTGAGAAATGTGTGTAAACTGCTTGTCAGACCTTGGAGCCGCACTCAAAACAAAAACCTCTAGAAATGAGGTCAAGCTTCCGCAGCCTTTTCTTTAACTAATCTGCTCCTGTTGAGATAAAAACATGCCCTGTTAGGCAGCTACAAGCTGGCACAGCGAGACACCAGCAGCCTGAAAGGGAGTTCTGCAATCGTGCAGCCATAAAAGGAATGAAATGTGTTTGACTTTGTAGTGCACAAGGCTGTTGTTAATCTGCTATTTCACCACGTTCACAGTTTTCCATTTATTGTCTGTGACACATTTAATGAATACATTAATGCAGTTCAGTTATATACATTAAAGAAAAAAATCTAAAATTGATTTTTAAAATTTAACATTCTCCGTCTGGTTTACAATATAAATAAATAAAATTTTATTTATATAGCACCTTTCTAGACAGAATCACAAAGTGCTGCACATAAGATAACAAATAATAAAAGGGTAAAAACAGACAATATAAAACTGGCAGAAATGTAACCAAAAACTCACTTGCCACTTTTTTTAGGCACACCAGTATGAGGTTGGACCTGTTTTTATTTTTTAGAACTGTTTTAATTATTTGCGGCATAGATGCAACAAGGTGATGGAGACATTTATTAGACATTCTGGTTAGAATTAGACGATTGAATTGCACAGTTGCTCCAGGTTTGCACATCCATGATGCGAATGATCCCTTTCCACCCCATTCCAAAAGTGGGTTGTGGTATTTAATGATGCATGGAAGCACAGATCCAAGAATGGATCCGTGTTTTCATGTTGTTTACGCTAAATTCTGACCCTGCCATCAGAGTGCTGCAGCAGAAATCGAGACTCATCAGACCAAACAACGTTTTTCCAGTCTTCTTCTGGTCAATTTTTGGTGAGCCCACGTAAATTGCAACTCAGTTTTCTGTTTGTAGCTGCAAGACTGGCACCTGGTGTGATCTAAGACTGCTGTAGCTTAGCTGCTTTAAGATTCAGTGTGGTTTGCGTTCAGAGATGCTTTTCTGCATACCTTGGTGGCAGCAAGTGCTTATTTGAGTTATTGTTGCCTTCCTGTCAGCTCAAAGCGGCCTGGCTCTTCTCTGACCTCTGACATCAACAAGGCATTTTCAGCCAGAGAACTTCAGCTCTCTGCATACTTTCTTTTTTTTTCTCACCATTCTCTGTAAACTCTAGAGATGTTTGTGTGGGAAAACCCCAGTTTTCCCAGTGTTAACTCACCATTCTTCCCGATTCTGATACTCGGTTTGAGCTTAAGCAGGTCATCTTGATTGCTGTCGTTGACTTTATTGGCTGATTAGACATTTGTGTTAGTAATCAGTTGAACGCGTCTAATAAAGTGGCTGGTGAGTTGACCATTAGCCAAAGGTTCTGTGTGTATCTTCCAGAAAAGCCTTAATAAATGACTGCAGTCACCAGCCTGCTACTTGTTGACGTTGGATGACTTTCTTGCTAACCTTGTTGCTAGCAACATTTGTGTTTTATTTTGTTTCTTTGTTGTTGTTTTTTATTTCGAGTTTGTGTTGCAGTGTGAGGTTACCCTTTTTGTTGATGTTGGTGATTTCTAATTTCTAAGCTAAAATTAGCTAATGTTGCTAGTGTTGAACATTGAGAGCAGCGGCAAGGACCTGAAAAAGACCTCAGCAGCAAGCATAAACACTTCAGAGGCAACAGAGAGTGCTGTGGGAGATCAGCTTTTATATGTTGGGTTACATTCTGTTCACACATTAATAGTAAGAGACATTTAATACATAAAAAAAATACTTCACATTTTTCAGTCAGTAACTTTAAACATATCAAATGTCTCTTCTAATCCTCCAAATTGTGCCACAACAGGATGTTTTTCCAGTGCTAATCTTACTCAAAGCTCTAATGTTCACACAAGCACAGCGAAGAGCTCGCAGCTAGCCTCAGAAGTAGTTTAAGAGAACTGATCGGCTGCTTTTGTGTTAGGAACTTCTCCTCAGACAGATGATGGATCTGTCAGCAGGAGGCACAGAGTCAAACCGAAGCCAGAAATGTGAACGAGAATATAAAGCGGACAGAAGTGAAACATGAACAGCCTCACATAAGTCAGCGTGGACCGTCGACACTGCAGAATTTAGCCACAGCTCATTCCAAACAAGTTGGAATTGCAGTGAGCCGCGACAGGTAGAGAGCTGAGATGATTCAGCATGTTGACAGTGGTAACATTTAGAAGGTGTTGAAAAGAGGAGGCGATGCATGAGCCTGGCCTCGACCCCGTCCTTCACTCCCCTACAACATTTGGCAACAAAGTCAGACAAGGCAAAAAGCGCCAAACCGTTTCACTGCGTGGCATCGGCCTCCTCTCGCCGTCGCCTTTCAAGTCACCATTTTCAAAGGTTTTGCTGACAGTGCAGTTTGGTTCTGAATACCAAATAAACTGACGAGAATAAGCACCGCAGTCATTTTTGCAAACACGTTGCTTTTCTTAAGATCGAATGATGGACAGACACTTGTGCGTGGTCTGGAAAAGTGTCACTCAGAGATGCTGCTGGAAATGCTGATCTCTCTTTGGCTTGACAGTTGCACATGCTGACATCATACAGTTATATAGGTACAGTCACGTGACCGGCTGCCTCATATTCAGTGTTTAAATCTGTGCATTGCAAATCCTCTCTAAACCAGGAAACAAAACACAGGCAGATGACATTACTGTGAAAGGAAAAGTTACAGGTTAAGTTACACACACACACACACACACGAAGCAATGAACAGCTTGTTTCCAGCATTGGTGACACTTGTTGCATGTTTTTGAGTGATGAATAAGTGCTCAGTTGACTTGTATACATGAGACTGAAGCACACCGCGTCCCCATTTGTCCATCCACCGCTGCATCTCTGCTTCAGAGAGGCCGCTGACTAACTGATTATGTAACGTTGAGTTATGCAAGTTAGAAGCAAGCTCAGAGGAACTTCACAAACAGCCGCCCACTTGCGCAAACTCTTTCTTTTTCTTGTAATCCTCTAACTTTTAACATGATTGAGTTTTCCAAAAGCTTTGTTTTTTTGACATTATTTCCACATGCTGTGTTGGATGCAGCTGTTACCACTGCAGCCATTGCCAAATACTGACACGATCAAAGGCTTTATTTGCTTTCTATTTTTGTCATATTTTCTGTTGCATATGTTTTATTTTGATAGGAGTGATAGCAGTTGCAACAGATGGCTTCGTTTAGTCAGGTTATTTACACTCATCACAGAGCAGAGGTGAGGGTCCCGTTAAAGCAGCAGCCTGTCCATACCCTCATTTACTAAAAGGATATTTTTTTTTTATACATATGCTGCATGATTCTGTGCTATACTGTCAGTGTAGATTTGAGCTTTGTTTTGTTCTTTTCATCAATTAAAAAACAGCACAACATCATCAGATAAAGGTTCACATTGCATACAGTCCTTAAAAATGTGTTGTATATTCTGTGTGTGTTAATGATGAAAATGCATTGGTCTTTCTGTGTGTTTGCACCAGGTCTGGCTGTAGGTTTGGGTATTGGAGCTCTGGCAGAATTCGCCAAGAAGAGCATCAGACAAAACGGCGCAGAAGGTAACACTCAGAAATGCGCGCACGCACGCACACGCCTAAGTGGCTCGAGCAGTGAGCGGGATTTACATGTTACAGCTAAGAAATGGATGAAAACCTCATTGTTTGCTTTTAAAACATTGGTATATTTATTCATTTTTTACGTGACGCTTGTTCTTAACAGTAGTATACACAGAAAAAAATCTTAGTAATGTTGTGGTGAGGACTCCTCACAGTGCGATTGTTTTTGGTTTATAGTAACAACATGCAGAGATTTTGCAGCTGCATTCCTATGAATTGCCCTCAGCACCAATCCCTCTTGCATGTTATTACATGTTGCACACTTCAATTAGGCCATCTCCCTTACAGCCTGCCCCCTAAACAGACGTCCCTGCTCTTCTTCGTCAACCTGCTAATCCTAAAACACAGGCTAAGCTGAAACAGAGCGTACAGGCGTAAATCTGTGGCATTTGTGCATCTGTTTGTTGCTATTTATTTTTGTGTGCACTTTAATCCCAGGCGCACAGGCACACACACACACACACACACACACACACACACACACACACACTGAATACACTTGTGTGTGTGTGCACGCTAAATCTTCATTAAAGCCTCTGAAGGCAGCTTCAGATGTACTAGAGCGTACTACCTGATGACCTACTGACACACGTACACAGTCACACCCCTCACACATTGGTACAGTCAGATCCACAGCGCTGCGTCCCATTTACCTCAGAAGTCGGATACCGGAGCTGCGAGTAACGTCACTCCCAAGATATGCGTGTTCTAGCAGTAAAGCTGGAAAAGCAAGATAGGCATTCATGCTAAGGATGACTATCTTGATAAGGATAGTCACATGCATCACTAGCAGGACGGCTCAACTCTTGTTTTTTCTGTTTTTACGCACTGCCAGTGTTCTGCATATAGCTTATATAGCAAGTCACAAATACACAACAGTAGTACTGCACATTGCAAGTGCGGTTTTGCTACTGCTTACCAGCGATCCTGGATAATTAAGTCAGGGTTTGTGAGGATGCTCTGACTTTGCTAATCGGAAGTCCAACTAGAGGTTGCTTTTGAAAATTCCATCTGGGAACTTAGACATTCCAACTTTGGACTTCAAATGGATTACACCACAAGTGTCAAACATGCTGCTGTTTTTGTTTTTTTTATTTTTTGACCTCATGAACGCCATCAACTTGAAGTGTTACTGGACTCTCCAAAAATTGTCCATAATTCCTAAATGTTGCACGAAATATTTCTCTTAAATCCTTAAATTAAAACGTTTGTCCTTCAGTCAAATCCTTGTTGCCTTATTTTAAATTAATTGTGTTGCTGCATAGAAGAAAAACAGTAAATGTGACACAAGAACTTGTGAACCTGACTCTGCACACAAGCACAGACCAATCTTGACAAAACTTTGCAGAAACATTGCCTACTCCATATAAATGTCAGTGCCAACATCTGTATGGCGTATACAAATCCCACGATCATATATATTTGTAGAATTGACAGTTTAATTGGGCACGACGACCTTACGACTGCTATCACGGTGGCCACGTTTGTTGATGTTTAGTTTCTGCACGGTCTACATTTGTTACACTGTGTTTTTAATGGTCAGTGCAATTTTTTAAATCTTTCTGGAGCAGATTATTAATCAAGTTAACAAAATAAGCCTCAATAAAAATGGTCAAAGGCTAGAAAATAGCAGAGCAGAGCAGACAACTATGTGGGGATAAGAAGACAAAGTTTAAATTCACAATATGTGTCACATGACCAACCAAGCACTGCAGGCCTGGCAAAACCTGTCTGTATGGAAAAAAGCAAATACATACACATACTTAATGAAATCTGTGAAACATTTTATGTAATCACAATTAAGAAAAGTAAGTATGATTTTTCTTGACAGTTATTGTTTATTGACCTGTTTACCTGCTGATTGGATAAAACACTTAACATGAATCACAAATTGCACTAAATGCAAATGTAATACTTTTTTTTTGTCTTCAGGTGAAAACAGGAAAGCAGTTCTGGACTCGAGCCCTTTCCTGTCCGAGGCCAATGCAGAACGCATTGTCAGAACTCTGTGCAAAGTCAGAGGAGCTGCATTAAAATTGGGACAGATGCTCAGCATTCAAGGTGAGGGACGACATAGTCAGACGCATTGAAATTTAGATTTTTTTAAAAGTTTTCTGCTTGTGAATAAAAAGCATTCCTTACACTGGCTTCTGTGAAGGGAAATGCTCTATATAAAATCAGTTTTCAGACTGATTATTGTGGTGCAGGTTAGCTTGAGTGTGTGCTGTAGTAGCTGAGAACTTGTGAACTGACTAAGAGTTGGTACAGAGGACTTTTTGGTGAGCTTATTTGTTTTTGTTTAGTTTTTTGCCGTCTTTATACTGTAGCTCTGTGTTGGCTCTAACCTGCCTTTAGGTCAGTGCGTGTACACAAACAGATAATACGAGAGCGAGGCCAGCGGCAGTAAACAAAACAACCAGTGAGTTAATGAAGCCGTGTCGGGTAACAGCAGTAAACCCATCATCACAGCTTTGTTTAGCTCTGTTGCTACCTCTGCCCAACCTTGATTTGGTGACCTTTTCCTTTGGTATCTGAACAGTGCAGTGCAGTAAATATAATAAGCCATGAAGACAGTAGCAGGAGAGAGGAAGGCAGCGGTTTCAAAAAAGACCAGGTCAGTCCACTGTGCTGAGACCCGTTGAGCAGTGTTACTGTCTCTCTCAAGTAGTGCTGGGCGATATGGAAAAAATATTTATCACGATATGAATTATTTTATATCACGATAACGATATATATCACGATATACCACCTGACCTGTGGTCATCTGGAAAGTATGCAGTCTTTAAACAGCGAGTGGAGAGGGTGCAGTCTTTGTTTTGAGTTACTGTAAAGCATGTCGCAAATCCGGGTGCATGTAAAGCAGCACCATGTTGCAAAACAACAAGACAGAGTTTCTTTGTGAAAAATGTCATTTTTTTATACTTTATTTTCTCTTGCATAAAGTTAAGAGTATGTAAAGTGAGAAGACAACACTAATATATTTGCCACAGGCTATTTAACCCTTTAAGACCTACCATAGAACCAAGTCCGCCAGAGCTCATCTTAAAATTGATTTATTTTGAGTGTCTTCATAGTTTTATTTTTGAGATACACAAATTTTTATATACTACAGGAAAAATGAAAATAAATAAATGCAAATTTGCAAAAACACAGCATGTGCATCAAAATAAACGATTTACAGCAGTGTAATTTGACTTCTAAGCATCCCAGAAACGATACAGAAGAACATAAAGTCAAACATGACTTTTAAAAACACCAACATAGGCTTTGAAGCTTAAAAAACTACATTTTCCGCGAAAATGACATCACTTCCGGTTTCGGACATGTAATGGCGGACATGCGATAGTTCGCGCTGAGTTATATTCCAACGTAGGAAGTGTTATGAACAGCTGATCGGATCGGCAAAACCTGTTTCTGGAATATTATGTTTTTGTTGCTGCAAGTCTGGAATATTATGTTTTTGTTGCTGGAAGTGCTTTTTATGCAATTTTTGCAAAGCTATGTGTGGAAGGAAACCGTGACCTAGGGCAAGCTAATGGAATAAGATGTAAGTACAACTCCTACCGTTTCATATGCAAAAAAAACCATTATTGCGCTACCTTACGTGGTTACAGTTCTACAGGGATTTAAAAATAGTTAGGGAAAACGGAGTTTGCCTGCTCCGACCGGTTTTAAAGGGTTAATGATATATTTTATGTAATAATTTGTAAAATTCGGGTTAGAAACGATAGAAACGATAGAAGACAAATGGCACGATAGAAACTTTTCTATCGTCCACACGATATATATCGTCATATCGCCCAGCACTACTCTCAAGTGGTGACAAACTGCAATTTCGAAGTGTGGCTGGGTCAGGGGTTAATGTAATATTCTGTGGGTGGACACACACAATCTCTGCTCTTTTCACAGAAAATGTAAAAAGCTGAAATGGATATAATAATAATAATAATGATAATAATAATAGTCTGCAGTTGACTATATGCAGAGGATAGAAATCCCTGCAGTCTTTGTCCTCTGCTGACATTTATCTCCCATGGCAGGAATGCAGTGATGGGCAGATGATTGTCTGTTCAGCCATTGTGCTCTTTTAGCACAACACTCAAAACGGTGTTAACCTTGAGAGGTCTGAAACTGTTAATAGTCTTTAATCCTGGTTACATATATCTTCTACAGCGCCGGCCAAAGCCAACGTCAGACACTGGCAATTTATCAGTTTACACAGTCGAGTCTGATTTAACTAGCTGATTATGATTATGATGTGGTTTATTGTACTCAAGCAGTAAAATCAGGCAATTATTATGAGTATTAAAGCTTGATTGCTGTATGTGCTCTTTATGCAGTATCTACAATTTTCAGTCCCATTAAACAAAGTACACATTTTAGTAGGAAACCACACAGCCATTTAATCTACACATTATATCGATGTGTATGGCTTAATTGTTTATGATAAATTGCTGAGTAATTGTACGATTACATTTGTACTGTTACTCTATATTCTCCTCTCACACTCAAACTGTGATTTTTCTGTTGGACAGCTCAGCTTGTGTTTATAAGCGGACCCACAGCTTCACAATCAGCTAGCTAACCGTTGTCTTTTATCATTAACTCATGTCTGTACAGTTAAGTTGACTCAGTTTTTTGTCTCTAAGCTGCAAGTATAAATAAAGCATGTCTGATAAGAACAGGTGACCCACAAGCCAGTCAGCTGAAAACTGCATTTCTCAGTCTGTATTTGATGCACCGTTTCTCTCAGATTTCTCACAACCGGCTGCACTTAAATCAACGAGAGTCCTCTGACTGTAGCGAGGCATATCCACGCGTTCAGTTCTGCACTACGGTCACTAAGAGCAGGATCTGTGTTTGTGCACTGGCCTGTGAGAGAGAGGGAGAGCTGCCTCTCACACACTGGCTCAGAGAGAGAGAATTTTTTTGCATCACGCAGTGTCTAAATGTTACTTTGATCTTTGACGATTAGGCCCTGGTGCCTGTTTCGTACGTGTTTCAGCACCCACTCCTGTGTGTCGTTCATGTTTTTTTGGGGTGTTTCTAAAGTAATGGTGCCACTCAGGTTGTGTTATGCAACACAATATGGCAGTGAAAAAATAAGCAAATGGGTTTGCTGATGTTATCACGCTGACCTTATTTAACAAGAGTTTAACTTGGATCATTCTTTATGCTCAATGATTGCTCAAAGTTGTGGGTAGGAGCATGTTTGGATTTTTTTTTTTTCTTTTCGTTGGTTTATTTTTAGCTTTTATGAGGGGAATGGCAGGTAAAATGTTTGAGAACCACTTAACTTAATCTTTAATTAAAGATCTCAAGATGTTTTTATGTTTCAGATGACGCTTTCATCAATCCTCATCTTGCCAAGATTTTTGAGCGTGTGAGACAGAGTGCTGACTTCATGCCAATCAAACAAATGACAGTAAGACTGATAGTTATGCCATTTCCTCAGCAACTTATATTTTATTTAATGATTTAAGGAGTACTGCATTGTGATTCCTGCCTCTTGCTGTTTTGGAAGACTTTTTTTTCCAGTGATGCTAAAATCCTACTTGCTCGTGTCTGTCTGCAGAAAGCACTGAATAACGATTTGGGCCCAAACTGGAGGGACAAGCTGGAAATGTTTGAGGAACGCCCTTTTGCGGCAGCGTCCATCGGGCAGGTTCACCTTGCACGGATGAAGGATGGCAGGGAGGTGGCCATGAAAATACAGGTTAGGATAAAAACATGTGACACTGCGTCCTCGTGTTGTTAACATCAACACTGTCAACACTCGCTTAAACTTGCATGCATACAGGAAACGCATAATCTGATTATCAGATGGATGCGTTTCCTTACAGAGGAACATGTGAGCTAGTTATCTCATGCTTTTACTGAATAACATAGTTTTATTGCTGTGCTAACTGTTTATAGTAAATATAATTGTGTTATCAAATTAAACCAAGTGTTTGAATGTTTTTCTCTCTGTCTGTTGTCTTCAGTATCCTGGTGTGGCTCAGAGTATCAACAGTGATGTCAACAATTTGATGGCGGTGCTGAATATGAGCAATGCCCTGCCTGAAGGTACAAACACACACACACACACACACACACACACACACACACACACACACACACACACACACACACACACACACACACAGCATCCTCTTCATCTCCCCGTGTCTGCTTCTCTCTACCTGTTTCTGAGTTACTGTTTCCACGACTAGTCCCAATGTTTTTGTCCTGTTTTGTTTGTGTCTGTAGGTCTGTTTCCAGAGCACCTGATAGATGTCATGCGAAAAGAGCTAGCCCTGGAGTGTGACTATATTAGAGAAGCCCAGTGTGCAAGGAAGTTCAGGTATTATGCAGCAAATGTTGTCGTAATCTGAAAGCCAAGCTTGAGAAATGTTTTTATTTTTTCCTTAAAATTTTCTTAATTCTTGTTCACCAGCCTGCAGTTGCAGTTCCTCAGAATGTAATAACTGCAGTTCAATAGTGTATTTCCAAATTAAATTAAATGAAGAAAATTAAATAATGAAGAAAATAATTTTTAACTCATATGGCCAAAGGCCTCGTGAGCTCATACAATGGCAATTTACAAGAATTGCTTTTCCTGGGGTGTTGCTCAGATTTTAGTGATCGTCTAATAGGTCTTCACCCAGATTGTGGTCAAATTTGAGGTTCTGAGTGGATTTTAATTTCTACTAATTTAGCAGCACACCCAACCAATGACAAACTTATCACTTTGCTTCCATATTTCGTAAACTTAAATCCTGGATGATTCAAGCAGGATAAATGGCAGTAAAGCTGCAGAAGTTGTATTTGTGACTGTCTAATTCAGCGAGGCACACAGAACCAACCAGGCTGCGTTCATAACCATGCTGCAGCATTGCATTGTGCTCCAGGTATTGTTAGTGATGGCTCCACCTGGCTTCAGAGCAAAACAGAGCCTGTATTCGTACTCTCTGGAACACAGTCACCTCGTGTGTGACAGTCATTCCCAGCTCCAAGATCTGACTTCCAAGTTAAAAGGAAGGCTGCATTAATCTATATGCTGGGATAAAGTGGACTGTAGACCTAACTGTCATGTCAGTGACAGCACACTATTGTACTCGACTGAATCCCCGATGCACTGATCGAGTATTTGAGCTCACATCATGGCTCGATTCTCCTTTCTGTCTTTCTCCGCACTGTGCAGTCTGCTCTCCGTCACCCCTGAAACGCTCGGGTTACACAGATATAATTAGCTTATTCCATCCCCCTTTTTAAATGTTCGTTGCTTGAGTTCAAGGTCAAGCTGACTGTGATTGCTAGCCAATTTTATATATAGACTTAACACTCTATGTGGAGTGTTGTGTTCTTAAGTTGTATTTCATGTGTTTTTGTATCTGCCCATGTCTGGCTCAGGGAGCTCTTAAAGGACCATCCGTTCTTCTACGTACCAGAGGTGATAGATGAGCTGAGCAGCCGCCATGTTCTCACTACTGAACTCGTTCCTGGATTTCCCCTGGACAAAGCCGAGAGCCTCTCTCAGGAGCTGAAGAACGAGGTACAGATGGTTATGATTACACAAGTTAGTTTGTTCAAAGGGGCTTTCTCAACTGCAGACATTCCTTTCTTAGCTGATCCCAGTTCAGTCAACACACTAAACACCACAAACAAGCAAAAGCGAGTTCAATCTGGCATGTGTTTCTTTTCAGCAGAATGAATGTATACCTTTGTTTTTTTTTCTTTCAGATCTGCCTCAACATCTTGACTCTGTGTGTCAGAGAGCTGTTCGAGTTCCGGTACATGCAGACCGACCCAAACTGGTCCAACTTCTTCTATGATCCGCAGACGCACAGGGTGAGTCTCAGTACAACCCGTAGAGTGCTGTCATGAAGTTTGTTCAGCTATAAATATAAGTAATATGAAGTTGGCAGCTAATGGGAACGGGTAACTGCTGTGTGTTCCTCTAGGTGGCGCTGTTGGACTTTGGAGCCACAAGAGGATTTGATCAATGTTTCACTGATGTCTACATAGAGGTGAGACTAGTCAGCCTCATGTCAGCTGCTATATAATCATCATGAATGGTGATGATGTATGCTCTTTATATGGCTTCACTAACTTTTCCTGTGTTGAGCTTCTGACTTTGGGACATTAATCTCAGATAATCAAGCCTTAAATGACTTTAGTAACTCTTAATGCTTCTGCATACCAAGACATTTTGGACAATTTCTTTGTTTCTCTCAACTTTGGGGGCTCAGTTTGGGTTTGGCTCCTTCTGTTTCAACATGACTGCTCACCAGTGCCCAAAGAAAGGTGCATACAGACATGGATGATCAAGTTTGGTGTGGAAGAACTTGACTGGCCTGCACAGAGTCCTGACCTCAACCTGATAAACAACCTTTGGGATAAATTAGAGTGGAGACTGTGAGCCAGGCCTTTTCATTCAACATCAGTGTCTGACCTCACAAATCTTAAAAAAAAAAAAAAAAAACATGGTCAGAAATTCCCATAAACACTCTTAAAGCCTTCCCAGAAGCGTTTCTATTTCTATTTATTTATTTATGTAGCACTTTTAATTACAACAGTGGTGTTGACCAGAGTGCTGTAGAAAAATACAAATTACACAATAAAATAACACACAATAAAATAGCAATATCAATTAACATCAATGCCAAATAGCTAATTATAAATAAATAAGTAAATAACTTTCATGCAGTATTAAACGGCAGTGAGTAGAAATGTGTTTTAAGATAGGATTTAAAAAGGTTGAGGATAGGAGCCTGTCTAATGTGGAGAGGCAAATCATTCCACAATTTAGGCGCCACAACCGCAAATGCACGATCACCTCTAAGAACCAGCCTCGACCTTGGTGTGGCCAAGAGCAAAAGATCACCCGATCTAAGAGCTCAAGGGGGCATATAAGGCTGCAGTAGATCTGACAGATACCCTGGGGCCTGTCCATTCAGTGCTTGATAAGTCACCAATAAGATTTTTATAATTGATTCTAAAAACATACAGGGAGCCAGTGAAGCGAGGCAAACACTGGGGAGATATGTTCATTTCTCTTCGTTCGTGTCAAAAGACGAGCAGCGGCATTCTGAACCAGCTGGAGCCTTGCAAGACAAGTCTGACTAATGCCTGCATATAAAGAATTACAATAGTCCAGTTGGGATAGGATGAAAGCATGAATTGCCCTTTCTAGGTTTTTAAAAGACAAAAAAGATCTCACCTTGGATAAAAGCCTCAGTTTAAAGGAAGACCGCTGTACAACTAAACTAATCTGTTTCTCAAAGGTGAACTTATTGTCAAATGTAACCCCCAAATTTTTATCATGCGATTTGATAAAAGGTTCTAAACTGCGCAAATTAAAATGTGAGGTGCTAGAATTGCATCTTGGTCCAAAAACGATCACTTCGGTTTTATTTTTGTTGAAATTGAGGAAATTAGAGGCCATCCAGGCCTTAACTTTGCCTAGACACTGAAATAAAGGTTCTAGCGAGGCAGAACTGTTTCTCTTTAGCTGAAGATAGATCTGAGTATCGTCAGCATGTTAGTGAAAACTAATATTATATATCCTGAAAATAAGACCTAGAGGCAACATATAGATAGAGAATAGAATTGGCCCCAGTACAGAACCCTGGGGAACACCACAAGTAAAGGAGGCTGTGGAAGAAGTAAAATCTCCAATCTTTACTGAGAAAGTCCTATCAGAGAGGTATGACCTGAACCACTCTAATGGAGTGCCTTTGAAACGCAGTGCTCCAACCAAGAGATCAAGATCCTGTGGTCAACAGTATCAAATGCAGCAGTCAAATCCAAAAGCAAAAGCGCAGCTGAGTCGCCTGAGTCAGTGGCTAGTAAAAGATCGTTAAGAACTTTTAAAAGTGCAGTTTTAGTGCTATGAAAAGCTTTAAAACCAGACTGAAACCTGAGTTGAAGCTGTTATAGCTGCAAAGGAGCCAACATCATATTAAAACCTATGGATTAGGAATGGGATGTCACTCAAGTTCATATGCATGTGGAGACAGATGAACGAATACTTTTGGCAGTACAGTGCAGGTGCAGCTGTAATATTTCTAGCAGTAATCCAGAGACGAGACGACATAAAGCTCCAGAAATTGTACATCTCCCCTCAGGGTTTACATCTTAGTTTTTTTTTTTGCTGATGTTGACATTTTGTAACTCACGCTTGTACTCATTTGCCTCTGATGATTGGTGAACTCGATCTTAATGCCAAATCAGAAGGTGTTAAAGGACCCTAATTATTCATGGCAGCCTAAATTCTCGTAAGAGATTCAAATCTAATCTTGAATGAAGAAAAAGAGAGTGACATGTGCGACCTGTGTCTGTGTGTACAGATAATCCGTTCAGCTGCCCAAGGCAACAGGGAGGGAGTACTAAAGAAATCTATCGAGATGAAGTTCCTGACAGGTTACGAGTCCAAGGTAATGATCTCTTTGAGCTTTTTCTGCCTGCTCTGCTTTACAAATGATGGCTCTGTCAATGTGGAGTAGCCATAAACAAGTAAATAAGAGTTGTAAAAGTGCGCAAACATAATGTGTTAAGCATGTGTTTTGGTTTATTTTATTTTTTTGTTCTTTTGGTTTTTTTACTTGTGTTGTCCAGGCAATGGTGAATGCCCACGTGGATGCTGTGATGATCCTCGGCGAGGCTTTTGCCTCCTCGGAGCCCTTCGACTTCGGTTCCCAGTCCACCACCGAGAGGATCCACAACCTCATCCCCGTGATGCTCAAACACCGGCTCACCCCGCCCCCCGAGGAGACGTACTCGCTCCACCGTAAGATGGGCGGCTCGTTCCTCATCTGCTCCCGGTTGAATGCTCAGCTGCAATGCAGGGAGATGTTCGAAATGATGTATAAGAAGTACTGGGAAGGCCGCACGCCACCATCTGACTCGGCATAAAACCAATCAGTGTTAGGAATTATGATGGACTGGATGTTGGGAGGGGGGCCAACAGGAAAGTGCCCATAGATACCAAAACGGAGGAAGGAAACGGTCGTCGAGCGCCAGCCTGTTGGGCATCCAATGAAAAGACCCGCATACATATCAACGCCCATCATTTTTGGTTTGAAAGAGGGAGCAGCAACACGGCGTGCGTGTTGCGTTTAAGGCCAGAAGAAAAAAAGCTGTAAGAGACAAGAGTGAAGGAGAGAAGCAGCCTTGTTTTAGGTGTAAACTGAGTGTAAAAAGGTTGAATTTGCATCTCTTGATGATTTCACGATGATTCTTGCATCTGATGTTGCTGTGTTTTGTTGAGCTTTGGGATAAACTGTAAAGTTTGCTCTTTACCGTAAATGTCACAACATTGCATTGCGTTAACTAAGCTCTAATTTTAGGCCAGAATAACAATGCAGGTATTTCTGCTTCTATTTTTTTTTTTAAACACATTTATTAATTAGATATTATGGATATAAATACTAGGTATTGGTCTAAAAGCAAACTGCAGATAATTACAGTCTTTTTGATAAAATAAAAATAGAGATGATGAGAATTATTCAAACTTTTTGTTTGTTTGTTTGTTTTTTAAAGGGGGTGACAAAGTGATATTTCTCAGCACTTACACACAAGAATGTGTGACTTTAGCATATGTATATGTAGTATACAGGATCTTGTGTATTAATGCAGCCAGACAGTACTAAATGATGTTGTTTATAGCTTGTAGCTTCTAAGGGAAATTGTTTTGGGCATGAGATTAAGTCAAGCTAAATTCACAGGAGGATGAAAGTCTCTAAATTTGAATAGGTTCTGTCCTCTTACTGGGTTTTAAACAGTGTTCATATGGACTAACTAGCCAAGTTAGCAGCATTGTTGCTCAAAATTTAAATTCTGTCAGACATAATTCAGATTTCCTGAATCTGAATTGTTATTTTCCTTATTTTCAGTCAGAAACTAACAAACCACATGGATCCATGTTGCTCTCTGTTTAGAAATGAATGTTTCCCAGAAGAAACAGGTCATAGCTCACACATCAAACACTGGACCTGAATGTTCACAAACTACCTGGATGGGAAGCGCTCGTCCTGATAACGCACAAGATCAGCTTGTGGGCTCTGCTCGCTCCCGCAAGTCGGTAATCTCTCCACGCCTCCTCGGGTGAAAATTCCTCCTGACTGGTGTGTGACTGTGAAAGTTCTCTGTGATCTGCTGTGTGAATACTGTTATAATGATCTCTGGTGTGAAAATGGGGGGGGGGAGAAAAAAAGAAAAAAAAAACAAAGTGCCTGATGTTTCTAGCAGATGGTTTGTAGCTAGAAATCTCTACTTTATATTTCATATTAAGCATCACTGAGCAGAGGGTTTCAATTTTGTAATCAAAATGCATTCTTAACTGAACGTTGTAATAAAATATCGTATGACAAGAGTAAATGTTTGAGCTACTCTGGTCGGGGTGTCTCTGTGTGGGTTTATGCATGTGTGTGGTCCCTGTAAACCCATTTAAAATGACTGTACAGCTTTACGTTATCACTGTTACCCAAGCATATGTGTGTATAACCCAGATTTTGAAGTGTGCTGGCCCCTTGGTTAGGTTGTAATCTGTTTTTAAAAGAGAAAACGAGTGAAAACACAGTAGAGGGAGAGAGGTCATCTTCCTTATTTAGCTACGTCTTGGCCAGCAGTGGAGGAACTGGCACAGAGCCTGGGAAATGAGAAGGCACGCTGAAATATTCAGACGATGTGAACCCGCACACTTAAAATATCCGAGCAAATAAATCATGCTCTTACCCGCACACAGGGAGGTGAGTTGCTTTGGGGCAAGTGGGCGTAGGCAGACACACTCTTCCTCTATGAATTTGCCCTCTTTGTGATACTTTTTGTCTTTGTTTGGAGAAACCCAAACCTGTTACACGTAATTTCAGTTAACCGGTGCGTTCATCTTTCAGTGTGAAGTGCATGAAGAACCTGATGTAATTCACTAAATATCCAGCACGTGGCGCTGCCGTGTTCTCCCATAGCGACTTGACAGGTTAGCCTCTAGTACGGAGTAGAGACAACATCCTGATGAGAGAACAAAACATAAGCAGCCTGAAGCCAGACGGATAATTATATGGAACTCAGCTGGCTGCAGGTACAATATTGCTTTATTAAAAATATCCGGTTTGCAGAGGCGGGAGAGATTACACACAGCAGCAGTGATTAAATCAGGTGCATGTACTTATGACACTGAATGCTGTGTGTGTGTATGCATGAGAGATTCATATAAATGCACACATGAAAGGTCATAAATTATACCTCTGACCCTGAAGCATGTGTTTATTGTGTGTTAGAAAATAGCCAAACTAATTATACAACAATTAAGTGTTGGTATGGAAAGCTTGATCAGGATTTTATTTTATTAAATCTAGTCAAATACTGTCTGCTTGTATAAACAGTACTGTGCAAAAGTCTTGAGCCACCCTTTGTTTCTGCACATTTTGCTAAGAAGAAGGAAAGTGGGTACAGTGATATAATGAAAACTAAGACCTGTTGCCACTGACTTTCAGTCCAGTTCTTGTGTAATCTGGAATACCTCAGCCTTTCTCCCTGTTTCCCTTGACGGTGGCTTTCTGATGGCCACCTTTCCACTGAGGCCATTTTGGCTTCAGTGAACAGTAGATGGATCAACTGATGGTCCAGTTCATCGCTCGGGCCCTGTACCAGATACTAGCTTCCTCAAGGGCACACTGCACGGCATGCCGTGATATACAAGTTTTTAGCTAATAGCTCTCTGGGAACTGCCTTGTTAGTGCAGTTCGGACTGCCTCAAGGCTTACACACAATAATGTATAATAATGTTAGAAAATCTATCTAAACATCCTGTCTATCAAATTAGGACTCAAAATACTTTTTAGAACTACTTTATAAACCCTGGCTGTGTGGCAGTTGGTTAAGACGGGCATCCAGCATCCATGTTTGGATTAAGACATTTTTCTAGCCCACGTAGGTGCTGCGCTTCATCCCAGTGCCCTGGATGTCTGTACTGACACTCCAACTTGCTGAGCTGAAAAAGAGTTGTCTCAACTGTGGCTGTGTTTACATGACACAGAGGATGGTGGGCGTGTTAGTAGGATGCCATGGAAGAGACATCTGGTCAGAAAAAAGGAAGGGGTAAGAAATCCTTATTTGGTGACAGAAATCAAGTCTGGGTACAGTCAAAAAGCCAAACTGCTCTTACTGTACCCAGACTTGATCAAGTTTCTTCAGCGTGTTTTTGCACCAGGTTTGTCCTCGTAAATGTGGAGAAGGTCAATGAAACATTTATTTCTTTTTTCTTTTTTTTTTTAGCATCATGGGAGCTAATTTTTATGAAGTAATCAAGACCTGCACATCTCAGCCTCTAAATCAGATAAACTCTAAATTACCTCATATTTGGTAAACACATTTTAACTCCTGGCCCACATACAGCAAATGTGATCTCAAGTGGGCTGGACCAGGAAAAATAACTATAATAACCTGAACAGATGATGACCAACCAAAGATACCTTTAAAAAGCACAATTTCAACAATAATTAATTATTTAATTTTTAGTAACATTGCTAGAGCACCCCCCCTTTTGTTCTATCCTCTGTCAAAATGCTCCCACACTGCCTAAATAATACTGAGGTCCGGACTCTGGGGAGGCCTATCCACGACCGATAGTCATGTGTCATGATGTGTGTGTTGGGATCATTGGCATGCTAAAAATAAAGGTTTCCAGATGGTATTGCAGTGGTTCATGTTGCTCCAAGGTCTTCAACACCACGGGATGAAATACAGGCCCTAACCATGACACCCTGTTTTACAGACGGCTGTAGGCACTCACTGTTGTACTTCTCTCCTGACCTCAGTTTGATGATGATTTGAACCAAAATTCTCAAATGTGGACTTTACACTCCATCCGACCTGTTGCCACTAATTTTCAATCCAGTTCTTGTGTAATTAGGTGTACTTCAACCTTTTTCTTCCTCTTTCCCTTCCTTAAGAAGGCTCACCTTTGCACTGAGACCATTTCTTATTAGGCTTCGGTGAACAGCAAATTGAATGCACCTCTCAGCTCCTGTGTCACATATTTACTGTATTTTTTCCCCTGTGTTTTTTAAGCACACAACTTCCAGACACTATGCTGTACATAGCTTTTGTTTTTCAGGCGTTGCACTTCTTTTTTCCTCTAATTGTCCAGTTTTCTGGGGTTTTTTTTTGAAGGACACACTACACAGCATGGGGAGTTACATCCAGTTTTCAGCTGCTCTTTGGGAATCACAACAAAAATACAATTTTATGTCAGACTGTTTTATCTTTGGCATTTTTTGTAGATTCAACAAAAAAATTGGGTCTAACTGTTTTTGCAACAGACTTTTACTAATAAAGTGCCTAAAGGTACAACTTAAAATGAGATCTTTGCAAAACTGTCTGTTGTAAGTAGACACAGCATTGGTTCTTCCCTTGGGTTTGGTGCCTGTTTTATGCCTGAATGATTCATATTTCAATGGTAAATGGTTTAACAATCAAACATAAAGATGAAAATGGTACAAGGCTGGAGTGAGAATAAGTGGGAAAGTAGCTAATGTCTAAAGAAAAACTTTGAAAGATCTCCAGAAAGTCTGGAGAACTATTGCTCAATACCCGCAGTTCTTGAGCAACTGGTCTTAAAAATGACAAGATAGTCTGAGGGCAAAATACAAAGTAATACAGGGTTGCTCAAGACTTTTGCACATTACTACAGTTTCTGGATGAAACAGACTTTCAACAATCAAGTTTATACTGGAGCAAAATGTCAAACATGTCACGGTCTGCAACCAGCAGACACGTTCAATAATACGAGTCAAATGAAAGTCCATCCACAAATGATTTATTTACATAAAAATGTAAAGCATAAATCCTGCTTTATGGTTTCCAGATGAAAAACAGAGACTGCAGCTATTAAGCCAGCTTGAATGCAGGTGAGACACTCTGGCCTTTTAACTTATGAGGACTCCTTGAGCAATATGCTAAATAAGAAACACCTTTAAGTTAGAGGGTGAATAACCAAGAAGTCTTTATGTTAGGTTAGTAGGAAGCAGTTAATAAATGTGCAACAAATCATTGTAGTTAATGACTGAGGCATATATTGATTCAACAAAGCACGCACCATACAGTTACAAGTTTCCCATATTTGGACTAAAATGACTTTTAATTGCAAGACTTTTGTATCATTTGCCTCAAACTGCTTAATACCGACGCAGCAAAGCCACAAAAATAAGCCACAATCATAAATTATGCAAGTGGTCATTTGACACCAAAGATTCATGCAGAAAAAAAATACTGTTCTACAATTTAAAAAAAAAGCATTACATCTATTTAATGTTCCCCCTTAAACACACTAAAGAAACAAAAAAAAAGGATTGTGACAAAATTGTTTCCTATTTAGATCTATGAAAAGAAACTCCAGCACCACACATACAAAAACACATGTGGGAGAACATCAGTCCATTGTAAGGCATAAGATATCATCACCATTACAGACATCATTATCATCATCATCATTATCATTACCTCTATGTTCACACACTAACACTGTACAACATGTGCACATTTAAAACATAAAAATATTGGTGTTCTCAACTAAAATACAGAAATCTTCCTAAAAGGCATTTGTCTAAAATAACTAATATCATTAAAAAAACTCAAAGTGATATATCAGCATTACAAAGTATGGGGTAAAAATCACATGAATGAATGAATTTGTATTATTACGAGTCCACTTTTCAGCTTCATATGTCATAAGAAATGATTTGCGTGCCTGTATTTAAAACGCTTTTACTGTTTCTTTTCAGCAGCAAACAAATTCCACTGTTAAAATATGATAAAGTGCTGTTGGTGAGATTTGCTATTGTTTAAACTATAGTCAGTAGTCACAACCACTTCATTAGGTACACTTTGCTAGTAATGGGTTGGATCCACTTTTGCCTTCAGAACTGCCTTAATTGTTCGTGGCACAAATGCAACAAGTTGCTGGAAACATTTCTCAGAGATTTTGGTCCATGTTGACATGATAGCATCACACGGTTGCTGCGGATTTGTTGGCTGAATCTCCTGTTCCATCACATCCCAAAGGCATTCTATCGGATTGAGATCCGATGACTGTGGAGGTCATTTGAACTCACTGTCATGTTCAAAAATCGATGACCTCGGCTTTGTGAGTTATCCTGATGGAAGTAGCCATCAGAAGATGGGTACACTGTGGCCACTGTGGAGGCTGTGGTGTTTAAACAATGCTCAGTTGGTACTCAGGGGCTCAGCAGCCTAAATCTTTGAAAAAAGGCAGGATGGATTCATGCTTTCATGTTGTTTACGCTAAATTCTGACCCTACCATCTGCATTTTGCAGCTGAAATTGAGACTCATCAGACAAGGCAACATCTTTCCAATCTCCTAATGTCTAATTTTGATGAGCCAGTGTGAACTCTAGTTTCCGTTTCTTGTTTATAGCAGACAGGAGTGGCACCCAGTGGTCTTCTGCTGCTGTGGCCCATGTGCTTTAAGGTGTAGTGCATTCAGAGATGGTTATTTGAGTTACTGTTGCCTTCCTATCACTTTGGCCATTGAAATCTGGTCATTCTCCTCTGACCTCTGGCATGAACAAGGCATTTGCTTCCAGAGAAACTGCTGCTCACTGGATATTTTCTCTTTTTCAGACCATTAATAACCACATCACATTCAAAGTGACTTAAATCACCTTTCTTCCCCATTATGATGTTTGGTTTGATCTTCAGTGGGTCATCTTGATCACGTCTGCATGCCTAAATGGACAGACTTGCTGCCATGTGAGGTATACCTAATGAAATGACCAGTGAGTGATTAAGCTTTACGGTGTAACACTGCAGCTGTTTATTTGCTATTGTAAGGTCGTTTTATCATTTCTATCGTAATCTCTATAAGCAGTCTATTATTGTAAAACACATCCTGAAGCAACACTGACCTTGCACCACTCAGTTAAGTGATTGTTGTTGCAGTCAATACTTTTAACAGCTACACTGAAGACAAATGTCGGGCTGATTCATTGCTTTAAGAGTCTTTATTGTGGTGGCCCGCTCCCAGCTAAACCCTACCACTGCTCTCAGTCACACATCCACGAGAAACCAAACTTCACATCCACAAGAATCAGGTCTAAGCATAAAATAGCTGATGGTGATTTAAACGTAAGCATTTGCAATCCCTTAAGTCCTGGCTCTTGCCAAAGAAAAAACAGCACTCTATTATAACTTAAAAAATGTACAATAGCCGGTCATTAATGTTCTTCCCCAAAGGTATCTGCATTTAAAGTCTTAGTAGTCAGGGAAAAAAATAGTGTATAAATGAACCTGATTTTATTTATTGATTGACTGATTTATTACAATGCAGCTGAGCTAAGCACTTATTTCCTGCCAACGCACTTAATAATTTTGATCTATTACACTGTTTTTCATTGCCATTTACTTTATTTTTATAGCCTTTTTGACTTGTTATACTCTTGGGTATTTTTTAAGGGAAATAGGGCAATGATGTGGTGCATGAGAAAGCTGATGGGGTATCATGGGAAAGGCTTTGTTTGGCTCAACAATTCCACTGCAACTTACAGAGTGATGCGCATTTCTCCCCACTTACACAGCTGAACCACATTCTTCAGTCTCCCTCTTGAATATTGCACACTATCCATCACACAAACGCGCCACTTACGTTTGGCTGCATGTGACACGAAACAGTGAATTAATCAGCTTTAAATGTTTCTGATCTGATTAATGTTTCAAAAAGGGAGCTCAGAGTTTCTAATGGGAGGAGCTGGCGCTTCCACCAACTCTCATCAACAAACAAACAATAGCTGTTCGAACATGGGCCTGTAACTTTATCTTCATCATAATGTGACAGACAGAGTGTCTTCCAGAGTGATTAATAGTGGGAGCTGATATTTTGAGACTGTTAATTAGATACAGTGCAGGAATAATGTGCTATATCCCTTTGGCACTGATTTACACATTTAAGAGGTATGAAAACTCAAATCAAATATTCATCAGGAAGAATGAGTCATTTTTAACTCATTTTTTCTCAGGTTATTTTAGGCTCACGCGCATCATGTGACCAGCAAAAAAACATATTAGCTTTATTAGCAAGGATAAGATAATCGCCTGGTTGCAGATTTTCTATCCATAGTCATGAGTTTTTACTCAGAGTTGAGTGAATATTGCGTAACCATGACATGCTCCACAGGAAGACATGTGCGTTTCACAGCCCGGGCTCATGTGCTGTGACTATCAGATGTTGAGTTTTGGGATTGTTTTGTATGAAGCTCGATGGACATACAGTGCTGTGGCTGTTACTGTATATCCTGACATTACATGGAGAAGATTTAATTTAATAAAATCTTATAATTTATAATTTATAATTTAATATTATAACAAAACTGTAGGGAAAGGCCACAATACACTAGAAGCTAAGGCTAAGGCTAAAGGTAGTCTCTGAAACAACATTTAAAATGTGATAAAAAGTCCTGTGGCAGCTCAATCAAGCAGCTCACAAATTGTCCTTTATCCATATTTGGCAATTAAATCAAAGAAAAATGAAAAAAAAATCCAACACCACTTTTATAATTACTCAACAAAGTCAACACATATAGTTTTTATTTATTATTATTATCATTATTATCCCTTATATTTCTTGTGGCTGTAAATGCTAAGTATAATTTTCGGGAAACGTAAATGTGACCAATCAGCAGCCAGCGATTAAAGAGTTCCATGAAGAGCAGCCTCTCGCTTCACTGTTCATTAATTAATCCATTCATCACGTCTCGGCCTCTACACGGTGTCAGCTCAAGGTCATTACTAATGAAAAAGTCACCTTTGGGGAGGTCAAGAGGTCAAGCTGTCCGTGCGACCCATCAGCGAGCATGAGAGCGGCTTCCCTCACACATCCTGAGGAATGCCCTGGTCTCTGCAGCCTGAGGAGGGAGGGAACACAAGGCTCTCCATCATTTGGTGTCCCTGCTATCATTTTTTTTTTAAAATTTAAATGCCTGCATGCAATTACAAATCATTCATTTTGAACTGTTGACAGTAATCATGATTTTACTCTTCATTTCATTCAATTTGGCAAAATTGAAAGCGAAACTTGGCAGGAGCCTGGTGGGGCCTACCACGAGGCATGAGGGGCAAAACTAGGCTGCTTTGAATCCTGTTGTTGTTGTTTGAGACACTTTTGCACAGCTGTTTCTGCATCTTTTTGCCATCACAGGTGGAGGTGAGCTGAACATGCTGGGCTTGGAGATAATAAAGCGCAAGTAAGAGTCACTAGAAACGAGAACAGAGCTTTGGCAACAAGATGATGGCATGTGCCTATACTGCACAAGCAGGTTTAATAGAGTTAAAGCAAATATACTGTGTTTATGCAGCACATTACTTCCAAACAGACTTGTCACAGAGGTTGGCAAGGTGCATAGTGTAGTTTGCAGTGTTTTAGGTATGCTGCACATTTAACCCAGAACTATAAACCAAGCATTATCTCTGCAGGGAGGGAGGAAAGTAATGCTCATTTCCCCCATAGGAAAAAGCTCCAAATCTCCCCCAAAACCTACAGGAGGATGCCGTGGGGGAAGATGTTGAAATACTGTCAGCAGCAGCAGCAGTGATGGCAGCAGCTTAACTCCTGGAAGAGTCTATGTATGTCCATACCCCCTGCATTAGAATAAGCACTGGCAGATTAGGTGCAGTAGTGTGATTACGCGGTGTGTTGGATATATGTTAAAGTGGGAGGAGGGAGTCATGTGAGTGGAGCAGCAGACTTGGGTTTGTCTGACAGAACAAGCATGCAGACTTTGTTTAATGTTGTTATCCATGACAAATAACTCAGAATCCACCAGCCGGCTGGAGTGTGCTTGTTCTCCATGTGTCTAACATAGCTTCATGCCACAGTCCAAAGACATGCATGTAAACTTAAATGGTGTTTCTAAATGGGTAGGCATGGTTATCCAGGGATTTTCCTGGTCCTTTCAGCCCTCCTCACCCTGAAGACGGACAAGCAGTTAAGAAAATGGATGGTTAACTCTGGGAATGAGAACTGAGCATTCTTGTGGAGCTCTTATTTAACCACACACACCAAGGGTAAGCTCAGCTCAGTTAGTAAAGCTGTCGCTAACCTTTTAGTCATATTACATGGTGCAATACCATAGTTTTGAATCATGTATGTTGGATTAAACATGACTTTTCTGTTAAGAGGGGGAGATGGATGGATGTGTATGAACATTTACTGAGCTTAGCAGACCAGGCTCCATGACAGCTCAGTCCACTGATGAGCAGGACAGTGTCACACAAATAGAAAGCAGCGAGTTGCCAAACTCTTGCTGCCAAGATCGTGAGAACGTTCCGATTTGTGTTGAAGTCCTTTAAGGGTAACTGTTTGTTTCTGGCTTACAATAACTGTGTTAAATTTAGAAAAAAAAGCTCGCTGTTCGCTATTTCTTTGACTTGCTTCTACATCCTCCGCAGTTTTATTAACTCAGTGGGGGACTGTTGGTTGTAAAAGAAGGGAAAAAAGAGACACCTACCATCGGAAACTTTCGTGAAGGAGCAGCGTAGAGGGGGAGAAAAGAGACAAGAGACGGTTAGTGAGAACACGTTTCACTGTTTTTAAGGTGATGTGTGAATCTGACAGCACTGATGTAGTTCAAAGAAAAACAGTTCAGTATGAACTATGAAACCCTTTTGAGCTACAAATAAACGCAGCAGTTTTGGGGGTAACATAAACATCCTCACTGATGAAACAAAATGAGTTTTTATCTTAGTTTAAAAGTTATTGTTTAACAGAATAATCAGTTATTTATCATCTCATATTTATTAAATATTATAATCAGTATTTTTTTGTACATTGTCAGCAACCATCACTCCTGTGTTCCAGAGGGTCATTGTGTTATCAAAGGGGTGGTGCTGGTGGGGACTTTATAGTCCTTTATAACTCCTTATTATAACCAAATGTGCAGAAATGTGCAGCAGAAGACCACATCGGCTGTCACTTCTGTCAGGTACAGAAAACTGAGATTATGGTTCACACTGGTTCGCCAAAATTGGACAACGGAAGATTTGAAAAACATTGCCCGGTGTGATGAGTTTCAGTTTCAGATGGTTGGGTCAGAATTGCGCATGAAATTTCTCAGATCTCAATACCATAAATCTGCATCAACTGTGTGATGCTATCATTTCAACATGGACCAAACTCTCCGAGGGATGTTTCCAGCCTGTTGTTGAATCTGCCACGAAGAATTAAAACATTTCTGAAGGCAGAGCGAGATGTAGCTGGTCAGCGTTTGTTAGCAGTCGTTATCTGGAGCAGCTTTCATCTGTTGGGACGAGCAACAGTTTTCTGCTGTGCTAGTATCTTACAAGAAAACAAAAAAACTGCTTTTCAGTTTTAACCTTGGTCCTTAACACGAAAAAGTTGTTTTCGAGAGCACTCTGAGCCCGTGAAACACTGGAGCAGTGGTGGCTGACAATGATCATCTGTATGCTTAAGTAGATATTCCAGTAATAACCATAAAATCATTTGTCACTTGCAACATTTCAAATTAATTCAAAGACAATTTAAAGTTTGTCTGTTTTTTTAAAACTTATTTTTCTTTAAAAGCAAGGACATTTGGAATTGACTTCAAACGTCTGAGTGGCAGGGTACATTACATGATCAAATGAACACATTTACAGTAACACAACCCTCATCCACTGGATCGATGGGATGAGAGATGGAGACCGGAACCAGTGAAAACCAAAAACTGAAGAAGAAACTGAGGCAGCGAGGAAGACTGGGGAGCGGGCAGCGAGTGGGAGGAATTATGTGAGAGTGAGCAGGAAGGAGAGGAAGAGAGGAATCAAGGATATGAGAAGATCAAACAGGAACAATCACTGGATGGAGAAAAAAGGCAGATGGAAGGCGATCAGTGGGAGGGAGATAACACCACGATCATTAGATAGATGGGAAAAAAAGAAGAGGGCGGCAGCCATGTTTGTGGAGCTGGAGTTATGAAGAGAGAGAAAACACTGATCATATACAGCACAGGCTCATTAGAGGGAGAGAGGGAGGAAGCTCACACACAGACCACATTTTCAGAGGCATAGAGGAAGAAAGCTGAATTAGCCCATATGAGCATAAACTCTCAAACCTGCTGCGTATTGTGGTAATGAATAACTGAATAACAACTGATCTTCTAAATAAACAGCCGGCATTATTTCAGTCCGACTGGGAAACAGTCATCTTATGCAAACCCGAATATTCAACATGCTACCGGAGAATGATTTTTGCAGCAACAGTTGCAGAAGATGTGTGCCCAGAGGCCTGAAAAACAGCGGGGAGCAGTGAACAAAAACACACCGGGGGGGCCGCTCACTCCCACACACACAATTACTGTACCTCGCGCACAGCAAACACGCACATTCTCGCAGGCGTGTGCGAATCAAGACACTCTGGTGGCGCAGGCAGGCAGCAATTAGGTTACCTCACATAAGGACACTTACAGGGCTGTGGATAATTCAAAGGCTGCACTGAGACAATGGTGACTCTTGTGCGTGTGTGTGTGTGTGTGTGTGTGTGTGTGTGTGTGTGTGTGTGTGTGTGCACTTGTTTATGCATCAGTGCCTAAGGAGAGGCTGAGTTCCTGACAGAGAGGGTGGTGAAATTACCCAACCTTTTCATGTCTGTTCTCTGCATCTTTCTTTCTTTCATGTTTCTGCACGATTAATGTAAAATCCTTTGAACAACTTTGTAATCCAGAGCCACTGATTGCATCCCTTTGCAACACAGGCCTTGAAGGATAATGCTGCTATTATCCTGCTTTATTTTTTGTTTTGTTTGTTTTTTTCACCAATAAAACCACTGAAAAGACCCAAACCAGCAACAAATCTCCAACACCGAGCGCCCTGGTTTCCAGCTGATCATACAATTCTTTAAAAATGGGTTGTAATTATGTTGTTTCATTTTTTGGCTCTGCCACGTCTGGAGGATGCAATATTTAGCTTTGATATTTTCTAAGTGAAATAAAATAAGCTCTGTTTTAACAGCAGCAGGTCAGGGAGCGCAGATTTGTGTAACTGAAGATAATTTACTGGAGGGCATTTAGTGCAAACAGAGTCATTTTTGGAGAACATGGGAGGGCTTTGGTTGCCGTCAGTGATGGCTGGTTTGGGCCAGACCGGTGAAACTCCCCTTTCTGTCAGTGTAAATAAGTTTAACTACACATTTAAACCATGAAATAACTCAATATTAGGAAAAGAAGTGCAATTTCAACATTATGTTTGGGTTTTTTCGACATGATAAAGAAATGTTTCTGTATTAAATGAAAGAAATCTGTGCTTAAATGGTAAGAAAAAATATGTAAAATTACAGAAAAAAGTTCCAGTGGCTCATTGCCCAGATTGTCCTGTAATTTTGAACAGTTTCTGTTAATCCACAGATTATCCACAGAAAAAACACTTATTAAGATACAGTTAAAACAGCTAAAAATTTATGCTGTCTTTCATATTTTTATTTGAACCATTCAGCGGGCCAGATTGGACTCTTTACTGGGCCAATTCTGGTCCCCGGACCTTATGTTTTGCTTGCTGAAACTAACTTTAAAAGTGCATGTGACACAGGTGGACAAAAGAAAGCAAAGGGGAAGATAAACACAGACACTAGTAGCTGCTACTGACTTGCCAGGATGACCATGTCCATTCCCCAGAAGATGCTCATGATCCATCCGACCATGATAACAGCTGTGAGGATCTGGATCAGGGCTGCTGCTACGTTGAGCCAGAATACACAGCAAACACCTCGCTCTGAGATCAGCTCACTGCGAGCGCCGCACAGCACTGTGAACGCTGAGATGAAGGTGCCTGTGGGAAAAACACCACAAGTCATACTGTTACCAAAAACAATCCAAGGAGTTATTGTTTTAACAGTTCTGATGTACTTTGCTATCAAATATCTCTGTGATGTTTATAGTCCAGCATGATGAAAACCTTTGAGGAGTTTTCCATTCTGGTTAATCTCCGGATGAAATGAACCAGAAAGGTTTTTTTATTGTTTCAAATAGAAACATCACACAGGTAATTTGCACTTACACAACTTAGTGCTTTGAGACAAATGCTAATATATTGAATACAATAAGCCTTCAACAAAATCGTGGAGTAATTTGTAGACAGCTATTCAGGGCATGAGTACACTTCAGGGACCTTAAATGTACATGAATGTGCAAAAGTCTTGAGTCACCCCTCATTTTTTAACCTTTTGGTTCCAAAGAGCCAGAATTTTTTGTTACTTTTTAAGCGGTCTTGAGCAATAGTTCTCCAGACTTTCTGAAGGTCTTTCAAAAGTTTTCTTTGGACATGGCTGCTTTTCCGCTCATTTTCAGGAAAGTCCTGAACAATCTATACTAGAATGCCAAAACATGACACAATTGGACAGATATAAAATAGTTAATTCTGTACCAACAAGCTGTTTCCCAAAGAATCAGAAATTTTCTCAGTGGAAGGGTAGCTCTCAAGAAGCTAACCTAAAGAAGGAAAACTGGAAGTATCAGTCATGGACTGGCCTCCCCAGAATCTGGACCTCAACATTAGTGAAGCAGTGTGTGATCATCCAGGAAAAGAGCTTTGAATTTCCTTCAAGAAGCCTGGAGAACTATTCCTGAAGACTTCTTAAAGAAATTACAAGAAAGCTTGTCTAAGAGACTTCAGGTTGTGTTAAAGCTCATTAGATCTATACAAACAAGGGGTGATACAAGACTTTTGCGCGGTACTGTATTTACAAAATAATTGTAAGTCGTAAATAATATTTACGACTGCAGACCTGCTGATGGTTCCAACACCATCATTAAGTTTGCAGATGACACCACGGTGATTGGCCTCATCAGTGACAACGATGAGGCCGCCTACAGGGAGGAGGTGGATCGTCTGGCTGAGTGGTGCGACACAAACAACCTGCTGCTTAACACCGAGAAGACCAAGGAGCTCATCGTGGACTACAGGAGGAATGCTGACCCACATCCACCCATCCACATTAAGGGGACGGCTGTGTAGCGTGTGAGCAGCTTCAAGTTCCTGGGAGTCCACATCTCCGAGGATCTCACCTGGACGACCAACTGCTCCAAGCTGGTCAAGAAGGTTCACCAGCGCCTCTTCTTCTTGAGGACTCTGAGGAAGAACCACCTGTCCTCAGACATCCTGGTGAACTTCTATCGCTGCACCATTGAGAGCATCCTGACCAACTGTATAACAGTCTGGTACGGGAACTGCTCTGCCTCAGACCGGAAGGCGTTGCAGAGGGTCGTGAAAACTGCCCAGCGCATCGCCGGAGCACCACTTCCTGCCATAAAAGACATCTACAGGAAGCGGTGTCTGAAAAGGGCTGGGAAAATCATCAGAGACCCCAGTCACCCATCACATGGACTCTTCACCCTCCTGCCCTCTGGGAGGCGCTACAGGAGCCTCCGGACTAAGACCACCAGGTACCGGAACAGCTTCTTCCCCACAGCTGTCAGACTCCTGAACTCTGCCTCCTGACATCTGACCCACGTTAACACATGGACTGAACATACATACACCCACAATGGACAACCGTACCCTCAAACACACAATAATAACATGGACTGAACCACCACTCACAACCACTAGCACTTTATACAGCCTCTGTAGAAATTATCCACACCCTCACTTATCTTAACTGCACTACTGTATAGTTCTGTGTAAATAATCATTCTGTACATACAATAATTTTTAACCTTACAACTGTTTACAACTTGCATAGTTCCCATTTCTGTATAACTGTATATCTCATATTTCTGTAAAGTTATTTATTTCATATTCTGTATAGTTTTTCATATTTATATCCTGTTCATAGCCTGTACATAGCTTGTACTCACTACAGCCTGTACATACCTATAGTTATAGAATATTCACAACATACTTCATACCGTGTACATTATAACATACCATAATAGACCCATTTCTGTAATATACTTGCATATCTATATTATTGCTAATATATATTGTAATATATCTATATCACTAAAGCACTTCTGGATGGATGCAAACTGCATTTCGTTGCCCTGTACCTGTGACATGTGCAATGACAATAAAGTTGAATTCTATTCTATTCTATTCTATTCTTATGGTAATCCATCAAAGAATTACAGTCTGCTACAGTAGTTAACCAGAACAACTCTCTTTATCAGTTTGAAACACACAGTCATGGTCATGGACAGTAAATACTGCATTTCCTCTCAGCACTGCGTCTGTACTTAATCCCTGAAGAGAGATAAGAAAGATTTTCTGTGACTGCAGCTGTCAGTCAGCTGTCAGTCATGACATTACACCCCATTGTACTGCATCAGGTCCAATACGAACAAAAGAAGAAACTTATAAGCCTTGAACTTAAATCAGTGTCATAAGAAACACTTAAAATGTGAGAAATTATCTTTTTTTTTAGTTTTAGGACCCATGTCCCATCCTCATTAAGAAAGTAAAATCACCGTAAACAATGATTTTGTGAAGCCAGTTTGTACAACAATAGTCGTTGTTTTAATATTTATTCAAACTTTCAGAAATGAAAATTGCTAGATTACTGTTAAAAATAACAAAAGAAATTAGACTCACTGCTACTGTGTGCAGAAGGATTGAGCTTAAATGTGCAGTCACCCCCTCAGAGGCCCATTCTGGGCTAAGAAAAACCAGCACTTCATTTTATGCATTCAGTTTCATTTTTTTATTATTATTATTGGAGCAGTTGAGAGCTGCCCAATTTCTAAATTGTCAGAAGCAGTAATAGTCTTAATAGAATGGGGTAAAAGCAGTAAAACACTTCTCAATACAGCTTTATTCACTTGTTTACTCTCAGTACTTCATCAGATCTCTGTATACAGTAAAGATGTGCATGGAAATAACAGCAGCTGGATAAAGTGATACAACCAGTCACACCTGGAGAGCAAAATATTTCTCTCTGCCACAGAGAAATAACTGAAGCTAGACTGCAGAAGCTGTTCTACATGTTTTGTTTTGGGGTTTTTTTTTCTGTGTCTAAGAGAGTGAGTCAGTACTTAAGGTTTTCCCGGTGGCAAGTACCTGGCCATGGCAGCAATGTGTCTATGCCCTGGAGAAAAAGCACATACACTGACTGTTTGTAATAGAGCTGAAACAGGATTATCTCAATGTTCAACTCTTATCTGTCTGAATTAAGTCCAGCTGCACTCCTTATCCTGCTATCTGAAAGCCTGGAGACCATCCCCTGTACAGTAAATGCTCTGTGTGAAACTGTATGCACGAGTTTGAGCATCCACGTATACAACTCTGGAAACCTTCTGGGTCCAGTTTTTCAATGAGTGCAAAAAACTAAAATCAAAAAACAAACCTATAAACAGAAGACAAATTCCATTCTTGTGACATTTACAGAATAAAAATGATCAGATTCAATCTTTATGCAGACTTAATGGATTCGAGAGCCACAGTGTTCAAAGGCGTGATTGCCCTCAGTGTACCGTCATCTTTTAAACCATGACCCTAAACCTAAAATCCTTTGACCGTACTTAAAGATGCTGCAGATGTCATATTTGAATTAGGTCATATTTACTCACAAATTCTTGTTGAGCTTAAAATAGCTTTTATGTGTCTGAATGTGTGATAGTGTAGTATTTTCTCAAAGTCACAACATCAAAGAACCTTTTTAAAACCTACAAAAGCCTAAATTGTTCAGACAATCAGCTGACGCTCGGGCTTGCTCTCCGCAGGCCTTTTGTAAATTCTAAATACTGTGAATATTGAATGCGACATAAGAAATGCCTGGTGGGCGTTGTGTGCATCATGGGCTTGGCCCTTCCTTTCTGCCAGCTCCATTTCTTGTCACATTGGTGAAATTCAAATAACACAGCAAGCAGAACAGGTGGGGGGAGGGAGGAGCAGGCTCTGCCAGGCTGCCGGCTGTGTGTGCTTTTTTTCTAAGTAGAAAGGAAAGGCCAGCTCATGTATAAGTTAGTTTCTCACTTTTTTGTCTGTTTCATTTTCTTTATTTTCTCTCTCTCTCTGCTTCAAAATTTCCATCCAGTATCAGTCTCTTTCATTAACTATGCGTTTGGAGACAGTTGTGCCGTGATGAATCTTTCAACAGAAGCGCTGCGATATTATGAGTCCAGATTGTCCCAGGACATCTGATGAATCTGAGTGACATAAAATGTAATATTTACTCTCACAAGGCTTATACTCGACTGTCACTGAAAAGTAAGATAAGTAAGTATATACATTGGTGGAAAGGAAGAGATGAACCCTCATCTTTTCTTTGCTCATTCCAAAGCCTCGAGCAGAAAGAGCAACAGCAGGCTAAAATGAGAGTCCACCCAGGACCGACGTGGTCTGATCAGGCACAGACATTTTCAGGTCACAGAGGCCACACCCACCAGCAGATGCTCTGGCTGCCTTAGGAGCTGCCCACCTCCAGACATGAGCTGTGATTGACAGCCAGCTGGTAGCTGAATGGTTACGCATCACTTCCATCAGAGTTTTGGCATGCACAGAAGGATTTCTATGGTCTGTTTACTTTTACTTTTTCTGTATGACTTCCAACTTCAGCAGTCTCTGTCAGGTACTGTTCACATGTGTCGTTTTCACTGAAGTGCTGGAATAAACTGGATGCATTATTAGGTCGATCTTACTAGTACTAGTTTGGACCCTCTTTTACCTTCAGAACCCCCCAATTCTTCAATTCTTAGGTAGGCTGTGGCGTTTTGACAGGCTGTCAGTCTGTCACAGGGCTAACCTACCATCACAGCACAAATCAAGGCTCATCAGACCAAGCAGCCTTCTATTGTTCAATTGTAGCCTCAGTTTCCTGTTCTTTTCTGACAGGAGTAGTGTGGTCTTCTGCTGCAGTAGCCATCCGTTTCCTGGTTCGACATGTTGTGCATTCAGATGTGCTCTTCTGCATACCTTGGTTGTAACAAGAGTTACTGAGTTACTGTTTACTTCCTAGCTTGAAGCAGTCTCCTCCTCTGACCTCTGGCATCAATAAGGCATTTTTGAGTCATTGCTCACCTCCCAACAGAGTAGTACTGCTCACTGGATAATTTTTCTTTTTCAGACCATTTTCTGTAAACTCTAGAGAACTCTAGCAGTTTCTTAAATACTCAGCCGATCTAGCACCAACAAACATGCTCACTTTGAACTTTAGCAGGTTGTCTTGGTCATGTGATTGGCTGATTAAATATTTGTCTTAACAAGCAGTTGAACAGGTGTTCCCAATGAAGTTTTTTGCTGTCTGTTCTAATATAATTCATCAAATAGCAATGCAACTAAATATTAGATCCGTTTTTGAAAAAACAAAACAATTTGGAGTATTTGTTTGGCTCAACACACCAAAACCTACAAGTTCTTTCTTGGAAATGAAGAAATATTTGAATCTGAGAAAGCAGAGGTGATGAAGGATAACTGAATGTAAAACCAAAACAGTCAACTGAAAGATAGTAAAATGATATGAGAGCTGCAGAGTTGGGCGCTTCGAATTTCGAATCGTGTGTCACTTTGTCAAATAAAACAACATTGATTAACAAAGTTTAAATTAAGTCAAATTATTAAGCCAAATTATTATTTTGGCATTAATGATCACTTGCCAAGTGAATATTACCATGAATCTGTCTAATAAGATGATTTTGCAGAGGGAAAAAATGATATAACTTTAAATATATTTCCAAAAGTATTATATGTTGGATTAATTCTTAGATCATATTAAAACCATCAAAACAGTAAATTGATCAGTGGAGAGCATTTTAGTCAGCATGTAATCAAAGAGCACAAAGCTAACTATAACGAAAATACTTCACTAAATAATTCCAGCTAGGTAAAACCTGAACAAATATATGTGCTTAACAATATACTTTGCTTAACAATATACGTTGAGCTGATGCAATAATAAAGTCAGAATAAATCTTTCAGTTCTCTGCTAGAGAAATCTAACAATCCTCTAGGTGTGAAAAGCTCTTGGCTTCTTTGTATGTCGCATGTGGGGTATTGTGAGTACGTACATGCGTGTTTGTGTCTATGTGTGTGAGTAGATATTACCCAGACTAATTACTATAATTACACAGAGAACTCTACAAAGCACCCACTGGTAGTGTGGGAGGTTAATGATGGAGTGTAAGAGTGTCAAGACAGCAAGAGAAGCAGACATAAAGGGAGAGAGAAAACAGGAAGGAAGAGAAAGGACCAGAAAACAAAGGAGGATGTGAACTGTAAAGCTGTATTGGTTAGATGAAATGGTATTTGCATACCAACTCAAAGTAACCAGTAATCAGGTGCATCACCTAAGTATCGAGGTGCTCCACCTTTAAGGCCAGTCCACCTTAAGGCTGACAGGTGGAAAGGGAAAAGCTCCCCCTTTATATAGATGTGAAACTCCTCCTTCCATTGACCTGTAGTTTGGAAGT
The DNA here is from genome assembly GCF_001858045.2 of Oreochromis niloticus. Classification (NCBI taxonomy): domain Eukaryota; kingdom Metazoa; phylum Chordata; class Actinopteri; order Cichliformes; family Cichlidae; genus Oreochromis; species Oreochromis niloticus. The sequence continues at coordinate 6,245,003 of NC_031980.2, forward strand.
CTTAGATAAAGTAATCGGGGGTTGCCACTGTTTATCTGTGAGTATAAGCTATGAGTTTACTGTTTACCTCAGCTGGTGTCCGTATTTCTTTACTCTGAAGGAGGTTGTAAAACTTTGTTAAAGGAGTTTGATACAAGTCAATGACTCACATCACAGTGATATTGAGGTGACCTGCTGAGGATATACTGAACCTCTCTGTCAGTAAGTGCTACAGGTTTTGCCACTGTTAGCTACTGTTAGCCTCTGTTTGCTGCTCGTATCCTCTTTTACCTGCTGTGAGCCTCTGTTAGGTGCTCTTAGGCTCTTTTATCTCTTGTTAGCCTCTATTAGCTGCTCATAGCCTGTTTTACCTGTTGTTAGGCCCTGTTAGGTGCTCATTGCCTCTGTTTGCTGCTCTTATACTCTTTTACCTGTTGTTAGCCTCTGTTAATTGTTATTAGCTTATGTTAGCTGCTCTTAGTCTCTTTTTTCTGTTGTTAGCCTCCGTTAGCTGCTCTTATCTTCTTTTACCTGCTGTTCTTTTACCTGCAGTTCTCTAAAGTAGATAAAACATTGCTAGACCTGAAGAGTTAGCAAACTTTCATTCAGTGTAATTAAACTGTTTATCAGAGAGCAAGTGTGCTTTTTATGACACTCAAGCTTAACATTAGCTCTTGTAATGTTAGTTTATGGGTGGATAGAAAGAAAACATATTAAAAAAACATGTTTTTTTTTTCTTTCTTCACACTTGCGATGCAGCTTTTTCAATTCATGTGCGGGAGGAGAAAAATAGTAGACCAGTCTACAACTGTTCAGGAGTAGCAATAAGATCTAAAAACTAAAAGAAAGATTGTATGTGTATCCTCATTAGGATTAGGTGTAGCCCATTGTTGTCTGTTAATTATGGGGCAGGTACTCTTCAGATCTTTTACAAAGTAACGAGGAAGTAATGTAACGCAGCTAACGAGCAGTGGGTTTAATTGATTAATTCTAAGTTTGTGAGAATGTGTCAGTTTGTTGGAAGATGTAATTAGACACGAATCAATGTATATTTCTGAGTACAATATTCTTTTTTTCTGTCAAATAACCTCAAAAATTGGTGAACTAGGCTGACTTAATCCCTAACTAAAAGTACCATTTATTTATTTATTTTGTAAATAAGAGCAGTTGTGCACTGAACACACTGTTATGTCACCCACGTGTTAGACCAGTGACAGCTGATTCAGTTTGTGCACTGACTTTTAGATACCACACGATTTTTAAAATAGTTGCTGCTGATTGGGTAACACTTCTGACAAAACCACCAAAGGAAAAACAAACATACCTCATGGACAGTTGCAGAGTGTTTCAGTGAAATGTTTTTCAGCCTGCAGCCATTTGCAAAGCATTTTTAGGCTGAACTTGCCCCTGACTTTTAAGGAGTATCACCTCACTGGACATATTGCTTTTGTTACTCAGCGCACCTTTGCCAGTGTTGCTTTTAAACTCAAAAGTCACATAGTTATAACAAAACTATGGATAACACTCCCTCCCTGGGAGAGTAGCTAGCCACCTACTACTAAAGAACTTCAAGCAGCTTTACATGTTGTTGTGTTTGCAGCCAGTAAAGTGTTAGCAAAACAGCATGTCTTTGGCTGAATTGGCTTGCCCTGTGAACACATATTTAACATGAAACTAAGTTAAATATCCAGGTCAGCCTGTGCTTTGTCGCCCTGCTCTCTTCCTTGTCATACATCGTCTGAATTTGTTGGAGGATGACACATTCTGTCTTAGCAAATATAAAGTCCTCAGTTTAGAGAAAGCTAATGACAACAAGCAGCGTTCTCGGCTCTGGTGAGGAGAGAGCGTGTAGCTCTCAGTTAGTCCCTCTCCAATTGAATGACCCAAGCTGGCAAGCTAACAACATCTAGTATCCAAATTAGACCAAGAATGAACGCCAACCTGAGTGAAACAGCGATTATTAACATGTACCAGTTTTTTTAAAAAAACCATTCATCACAAACTCCATTTCTTTTGTCTTCATCATTTCCTGCAAATATGATGCAATATTCTCTGTTTCTGTTGGTTTTACATGTCAAATTCAATGAATTTCGCCCGTACGTAACCTGACAGAATTTAGTTTGAGTGACCACTGAATACAGAATAAAGAATGAGGAAAAGCTGCCAGATGCCTGCCAAAAAATGCTAATCGAGGGTTGTTGTTTTTTTCTAGTATCAGAAAATGTAATGCAGTTGCAGAATTGGGACCCATACACTACTGGATTATGTTTTAAATTAGTATTTTTAATGAAAATGTGTGCACTATGAGCATTAATCATGCAAATTGCTTTTGCCCAGTGCTGTAGACAAGTGAGACTGAGTGGAGTAAGAGAGGAACACTGCTAATTTTAGTGCAAGTAAACACATAAAAATTCAGACACGAGATATCAACAGAACTCAGTAACGACACACTGCAGTGTCTCTAATATTACATGCAGTCAATCTCACAGGAACACACACACAGAGGACTAAGTCATATATTCACTTAAGTGTTTTAAAGCTTCACACTTTCCTCTCCTCTTATGGCAAATATCATAATGCAACCAGTGAGCCGCAGTTTCTTCCACAGTAAGTGTGCGTAATTATTTACAGCTCTTGTATCAGTTTACACTGAAGCTGCTAACAGCTTGTGTGGTACTCGCCTGTAGTTTTAACTCAGTCTTTGTTACATTGCTGGGATAGTAGAAGATTCTTGTTCTTAACATGTCAGCAGGCAGAGGCGGGGTTAATGCAAAGTTTAATTACGTAGGCTTATGAGACAGAGGCTGTTTAAATCCTGAAAGTCGGCACAGAGGTGTAGTCGTTGATGTTAGAGGCTGAGGAAACACGTCTGGATAGATTTGAGCCTACTAGTCAATATCCACATGATATATGAACTACCTACTATACATGAAATGGTTTGACTTTGACACCACCGTCACACAGCTCCGTGCAAAGTTTTTACACTTAATCTATTTGTAGCATGTTAAATATTCAGCTTAAGAAGTACTATTAGACATATTTTGTCACATTTGAAAAACTGAAGGCAGGCCGGCTGCTTTATCTCAATGCTTTAGACTCAAGTGTGCCCCAACAATCAGACACAAAGGAGAATCTTTTGTCTTTGAACAAACCTGGAGCCGATCTTTAGGTTTCTGTAGTACTTTTTTTCTCTGCTTTCACTTTAATAGTGCCAGAGATGTCATACCAATAATAGTTACTACTGTGCCAGGTGCTGTTTCACCTGTTATCCTGACCTCTTGTACCTTTGCATGAATGTCCGGGGTGGGGGTGGGGGGGGCTCAGCTTTGGCTCATGGTCCAAATTCAATTACACATTTCTAAATTTTATTTTGTCGGCAGGTTGAATAGATCGAGACGCTCTTTTCAGTCCCAGTCAGTTAGAGCCAAACTACACGCACACACACACTGCCATGCATGCATTGTGTTCGTTTTAGTCAGGGTTGTCATGGCAACTAGCCGCAGCTATTCAATGAAATGTCAACGCATTCAGGCAAACTGACACACATGCACGCACACACACACTGTAAACACACGCTCTTCGATGAAGTGCTGCTTTCCGCACATATTAGGGATCAATTTTGTGCTCCTGTCAAGAAAAGGGAAAACAGGTCAGCGGGGGTTTGCTGACCCTGTTGTAATGTTTGTGGCAGTCTCGAGGAGTCAACAATTCAACACTTAGAGAAAGGTGGCAGCAAACAGACTCCTGAATGTGAGTCGAAAGGGAGGAAAATAGGAATAAATGTGAGAAAATAGTTGGGATTTGAAGGCTATTTTTAGATGGAAGTATAACAAATAAACACGGCGAGAGTAGGGAGGAGTATGAATCCCATGAGATATGCCTGCTAGATCAGAGGGGGAGGAAATGTGGGGAGGGGGAAGCCTCTCCCTTGGTTATTTGGTGAATTGAGCTCAGGTATGTTCCTTATAACTGGTGTTTTCTGCATGTCACCAAATCTTTTCCTCATAGTGACTTTCACTTTATTGCTTTCTACATATTCTACTTTTCCTTGAAATCAGCTCCATGGTGTCATTCTTTACGCTCTGCTGCGTTTGAATCAAACCACTGAACTGATGAGTAAACAGCTGTGTGTGAATGCCGGGGTGCGGATGCGTGTGACTAAATCTGTGTCTTTCAAAGCATAATGTAGCAGTATTAATTTGTTGACAGCAGATAAAGTAAGCCGCTCATTATATCTGTGTTTGTGTGTGCGCGTGTATCAGTCTGGCGGTGGTGGTGGGCTTTGTTATGTAGTGGCGATGAGCGTATCTGTGTGTCATTAGCTACCAGATGTTACATAATGTGACAAAGTGGAGGAATTAGATGGAGAAGGCAGAACAGAAGGCAGAAACACCCTTCCATTAGCTAATGAGCTGCAAACCGGGTCGATGTCTGCTTAGAAATACACACACAGCGAGACCACCGGCTTCATCACACACCTGAGAATGTGTGGGTGAATTGTGCACACTTTAAAGTGAGTCAGACTCAGCTCTGCTGCTTTGTTGTCATTTAAATTCATATTTTAGGGGGGTTTTGTTTTGTTTTTTTGCTGCAGATTCAACTAAATGTGAAATGCCTTTAAATGTATAATTTTTTAAAGTTTCAATTTGGATAAATCTACAAGCATTTGGCTGCCTATGTTGTCAGCTCCAGGAGCTTAATTCAGCTCTTGCATACACTTTTTTAGTAAAGAAAAAAAAATACATTTCTAAATAAAATGATAAAAGAAAATTGAGAAAAATGCAATGTGTGTGCACTTTACAAATATGATGATTAGATGTGGATTTGTGCATCATCTGATTCCCAGTCACATGAGCTTTGTATGAAAATGACACATGTTGAGTGTGTCCTCAGTGATGATGTGTCTACCTGCTGTGATGATGTAGCTGCATGTACAGAAATGATGGCGTTTTCTTTGTACCCAGAATGACCTGCAGTGACACCACATGGACTTTGTGCATTAACACCTGGCAGACTGAGCCCGTGTGCTTCTTACTGTAACACAATGTGTGAGTGGGGTCTCATTCTTAACACTTTTCTCACACATTTATAAAAGAACCCAAGAAAATACAAGGAGGGAGACTATTTTTTTCACTCCTCTGAGTTTTCTGATCTAATTCATATAGTATTTCTTCTTCTCTTTTTTTTCTTTTTTTTTGCCTTTACATTTGTACACCTCGTCTTGTGAGTTTGCTGACTGTTTGCACCTGAGCCCCAAACCAAACCAAAAACCAGGTGAAATTACAGGGAATTAGAAAAGAAAAGAAGAAGAAAGTGTGATTTTTATCTTACCAAGTCCAGGTATGAAGGTATTCAGAAAGAGACAGATGACCGCCAAAGGGAAAGGCATTGTGGGAATTGCAGCTCTCAGGGGGCCTTTCTTCTCCCTGACCTCCACCACCACTCCTCCACCTGCTGTAGGGCCCCCGGACATGGCTTTAGCCCCCAGATTATCATCTGTTTTGACACGCCCCTGCTCCGTTCCTCCGTCTTTCTGTGCCATCTCTCTTTTCTCTTTTGATTAAAAGCAGCTTCAGGTAAGCAGGTGAGATTTGTTTCCCCTGGATTATGATTTAGATGAGGGCAAAAATAAATATGAAAAATAGTTGTATCCACAGAGGATTAGCTAAATATTCATCAGTTCATGTCATCAGCTGGCTCTCCACTCACAGTTATGACACATTCACTGGCAAATAAACAGGAGCATCAACAAGCTAGAAATGTGAATTTGTGGCAAAAACGGTTAAACTCTTTATAGAAAAGCAATGCATATTTAATTTTATTTGAGATGAGATATATTTTTAAAGTCAGCTTAACAAATGTTCACACATATCCACGTCTCAGGAGAGCAATTGTCTTCAGGAACATATGTGGGAGATGCACAGATTCGTCTGAAAAAGTCACTTTAAATCAGGGAAAAAAAGTCTCAAACAAAGCAGAAGTTTCAAAATCCTGTAACTGTGAGTCCTTAAAAAGCACTGTGTCCACCATCAGCAGTCAGTGACATCGTCTGTTTGTTTCCATACATGTCCAGCATGTCCTTAAGGAAGCCTCCTTAAAATACTTTCAACATCTTCAGTAAAATCCTCAAACTATGTGCTGCAAGTTCTTATTTTCTTTCTTTCTTTCTTTTTCTTTCTTTCTTCAGTAAAATCCAGCTAATCCTACACACCTCTCCGAGACAGAGAGCAGACAGCGCACACACCGACCCCCGTTTTTCTACTACGTCTCTCTCTCCCTCTCCCTGTTTTCTCTCCCTCTGCCCCCCTCCATTTAAAGGAACAGTGCCATCATTTGCTGCCTCTGAATGAAGCCGATCCATAAAGCTAATGCAAAAATTACTCACTGTTGCTTAAATTAGCATGCATGATGACCCTAAAGAAGACCTTTGCACGATTTTCCTGCAGCGTAATTCCAATCCAACTGATTACAGCCCAGTGCTTTTTGTTTACATTTATTTAATGTGTTCACACATCTCCACGAGCGCTTTTTCCGAGCGTGAGATAATGGTTGAGAGAAGAGACACATTTACAAATGTCCCCAGTCTGTAATATAGATAATTACAACTGATGGATTGTGTAATGATTGTGTAATTGCAGCGCTCATTTTCAAAGCTATCTGCTGTTCTTTCCTGTGAATACACAGCTAGGTTTACAGCAGGTTTACAAAACCGAGGAAGAAAGGAGAAGGACGGGAAGCTGAGACAAAGCAGATGAGGGATGAAAAAAAGAAGAAAACTCAAGGGCAGGGAGGTTGAGGTGAGAGGAAACAGTGGAGAGCGAGATCAGACGAAGAGACAATCACTGTCAGTATTTCAGCCATTATTCATGTAATAGCTGAAATACTGACATACCACCCCCCCACTCCTCCCCTGACTTCCACTTAATCCCCCATATCGCACTTTTCAACTTCTCTTCCTCATCTTCTTCACCACTTCTCCAGTCTGCTCGCGCGAGCTTTATTTAAACACAGTTGCAAATCTGTGAAAGCCTGAAATTAATCTCGGTCTCAGTGTTCATCTCTCCCTCTACGTCTCTCTCTCTCATTTCTGTTTGGTTTCCTAGCAACCCAGGAAGCTGAAGGTAATTATACAAAAGATATTGATCTCTTCTTTGTGGTCCCTCTCTACCCCCCTCCTATTTTTCCCATCTCTCCCACTAATTTCAGTTCAATCCCTACTTTTAATTTCCTCTGAATCACAGGCGGTGCTGTAACTGCCGACTCGGTTGTAGTCTTCTCTTTTGTTTTGGTTATGCAAAGTGGCATTATTATGTGTCTGACAGTCCAGGACTCTCAGAAATCTGGACCGATGAACTCAGTCATCATTGGATTGTTGAGCCAAAGGCATGTGGTGTATGCTTATTACCATGACAACATGACAGGAAAAGTAATACAGTGTTTTAAAAAAACAAAACACATTTCACAATCTATTTACAGTGAGCCAATTGTAATCTAAAACAGTTTCCCACTGTAAAAAAAAAAAATGTACATTTGAGCTACAACAGTTTAATACTACTGTTTGGATTCAGGTTATAATGTTATTCTGGCAGTTATACTCCAGTCTCCATAAATAGTTTGATGCAGATTTGTTTGCACATCCATGATATGAATTTCTGGTTCCACCGCATCCCAAAGGTGCTCTATTGGATTGAGATCCAATTACCAGGGAGGGCATTTGAGTGCAGTAAACTCATTCTCATGTTAAAGAAACCACTGTTGGATAATTTCAGATTTGCGACATGATGTGTTATCCTGCTGGAGGCAGCCATCAGAAGTTGTGTCCGCTGTGGTCATAAAAGGATGGACGTGGTCAGCAATACTAACCAAGTAGGCTTAGGGCAGTGCAGTAGGGCCCAAAGGTTGCCAAGAAAATGTCCTCAACCACCACCAGCCTGAACTTTGTGCTTTTATGTTGTTTAAACCAAATCCTGACACTTACCACCCAAATGTCACTGAAAGAATAATGAGTCATCAAACCAGACAATGTTTTTCCAGTTTTCTATTGTGATTCTTCTGACATCTGACATAAACAAGTCATTTTCACCCAGAGAGCTGCTGCTCATTGGATATTGTCTCTTTGTGAGGCCATCCTCTGTAAACCCTCCAGACGGTTGTGTTGGAAATCCCAGCAAATACTCACCAGTCCATCTGGCACCAACAACAATGCCACATCAAATAAATCACCGTTCTTCCCCATTCTTATGTTCAGTTTAAATTCTAGCAGGTCACCATGACCATGTCTGCGTGCCTAAATGCATTGAATTGCTGGTATGTGAGTGGCTGATTAGATATTTACATTAACAAGCAGTTGTGGTATCTAATAAAGCAGTCAGTGACTTACACACACACTACTGATGTAGTTTGGTTTGTTATCTTTCTTTAATTATAACGATAAATTAGCCTCCTTACAGTTGTCTTGTTTTTTACATCACACAGCTGCATGACTCCTGTCATAGTTGAGATTGGGGAAAAACAAAACAAAACAGGGAGATGGTGAAAGCCGGTCACGGGTCATTAATCGCTACAGGACTCGTGGTCATGTTGGCCTGTCGCTAGCTAAATCATAACACTGCATCAGCCACACAAAAACTGTTTTTGAACATTTACATTCCCATTAGTATATTGCATTCAAAATGTAAAGTAGTTTGCAGTAAATAGCATTTTCCTCGCAACCAAAAGGACATTATTTTACAAGTGCTCTTTATTTTTATAGCTAAAGTAGGTGTTCAGTAGCCATCTTAAAATGCCATTGTGCTTTTAAAAGTTACACCAAGAGCTCAGAAAGAAATGTAGCTGTTTGAGAAGTGATAAATGACCAACCTCAGACGGGTGATTTACAGTCTAATTTCCCTGCTGAGCACGTTAATAACCTTCTAATTGAGGGTGTCTGCAAGTAATACTTAACAGTGTGTGTATTAAATCTGTTCTGGAGGATGTCAGTTGTTTCTTTGTTTGCTATCACTGGTCTCTTTTTTTTTTCATTTTCATGTACCTGCAGCACACCCTGGTGGGTGGGTGGGTGTGTGGGGTGGGGGGTGGGGGGTGCATAGGCTTGCCACATGCAGTCACACCTTTGTCATGAACAAATACTGCTTGCACATTCAGCTGTGTGGACCTTGACTTCTTTGTATATCCTGTCTGTTTTTGCTGCACACACACACACACACACACACACACACACACACACACACACACAGTTTTGTTCTCTCAGGGCTTAATTTATGTTGATCCCATCTGTCAGGAAAAGCTGACATGACACACCAGCTATTTATGCACGCCTCTGTCTTCATGTGTGTTCCATGCATGTGTGTGTGCTGCTGCCGCTGATGGTATCCCATTGTGTTCCTCACCTCGGACCGGATCACCACGGTGACTGTACCATTCACACACTCTTTTCTCCCACCTTTCATCTCCATCCTTCGGCTGACTCGCTGGCTTTTATGTCTCCATGTTTTCCTTCTGTTTGCGCCTCTTAGTCGCCCATAACGCCGCACGAATTCCCCATTCAAGTGTATCACAGTGGATTGAGTTTTCACTCAGCTTTTAATAAACAAACATTTTTTTATTGTTTGGATAAAACAGCAGGAACGTGCTGCAAAGATAGGCACACTGTGTTCAGCCCAAGGTTACCATTTTATGACTCTCATACCTCAGTGCGAGTTAGACTGCACTATTTTGTGCAAAGAAGGTCGGGAAACATTCTGATGAAGTCTTGGAGACAAAATAGCAAGTGACCTTTGACCTCAAACAACATGTCATTCAACAAAAAACACACAGATTACATATAAAATGTGGACATCAGTGACATCACCCATTGGTGACTGGGCGGGGGGAAGGGGAGGGATAGCACAGGGACACTGGGCACTCAGGTAGACCTGCAGTAAAACATATCCTTCTTGATTCATGGTTTATTTCAAACTAAATGGAGCCATAATTTACAAAACGAACATGTGTTTTATTTAGGAACTTGAAACTAGCAGCTATGACCGTAAACACATCTGGAAAGCATTTACTGGGGTAACAAATCAAGTGAACAGCAGGCTCATTTTACCATGAACACTGAGGAGTCGCCTCCTGCTGGCCTTCAGAAATAATGCAGGTTTAAGACACTTCACAAGTGTCTCACTCAGCGCAAACTCAAACCTTCTTGAAGTTATAACTTTAAATACTTTATTTTAGTGTTCACAGATACACTGTTGTAATGATTGATTGGTTGTTTGAGTTATTGCTGCTTTCCTATCAGCTGGAGTCCGGCGACTTTCCTCTGCTGCTCACTGGTTAGTTTTTGGATTATTATCCATAAATCATAGAAATGGTTGTGTGGGAAATCCCAGTAGATCAGAAGCTTCTGAAATACACCAGCTGAGCAACAGCAATGTTGCATTCAAAGTTTACTTAAATCACCTTTCTTCCCTATTCTGAATTTCAGCAAGTTGCCTTGATCATGTCTACATGCCTAAATGCATTGACATTCTGCCATGTGACTGGCTGATTGCAAAACCAATTGGAACAGTTGGGACACTGAAATGCAAGTGAAAACAGAATATAATATTAGTCATATTAAGTCATATTAAAAACAAACAGTGGGAGGAGCATTATTTAACTACGTAGGGCAACTGGAAACAGGTCAGTAACACGACTGGGTATAAAAAGAGCATCTTAGAGAGGCAGAGTTTCTGAGAAGTAAAGATGGGATGAAATTCACCAATCTTCAAAAAACTGTCTAAACTTTTTAAATTTTTCTCAAGATAAAATTGCAAAGAATAAATATCTTCAAAGATTTGGAGGATCTGGTGAAATCTCCGTGTGCAAAGGACAAGATCAAAAATCAATAGTGGATGGCCGTGAACTTCATGTGGCACTGCATTAAACACAGACATGATTCTGTCATGGAAATCAGTGCATAGGCTCACTGTCTGTGAACACAGTTCACTGTGCCATCCACAAGTGGAGGTTATTTATCTGAATTTCAGGAGCGAGACCACACCTCGTACACTCCTCTTCCAGTTCTCTGTCTATATATGCTTCCTGCACTACAACCCATCCTTCTCATTTTCATCCCCCAGGCACACCTCCTCCTTTTAATGCATTCCCTTCTCATTAGTACAAGGGGAGCCACCTGCCAGTCCCACTGATGTTACAGGTTGTTGTGGAAAGAAGGGGATGCTTCACAGACATGATCCAGGCCCAACTTTTTGACATGTGTTGTTGCCATCAAGCTACAAAATGAACCACTTTCTCAGTTTATAATAATATGATTATAATTATTATCCATCCATTCATTCTCTGCCGCTTATCCTTTTCAGGGTTTTGATTTAAACTTTAGAGAGCCTCCAAAGTTTTTTGCAATTGGAGGTTATACATTTGCAGTTTGGGCTAACGAACAGGTACATAATTCAAGTGCGCCATACAGATAGATATCAGACATTTTTCTTTGCTGTAACTTTGCATTTTCCTAATGTCTGGTACTTTAACTCTAATTTCACTTATGTAAAATTCGCCACTGGTGATTGCAGAACTTGAGGCTGTCTGCTTCTTGCCCTACTTTCTACAGGTAGGTCAAGCTGACAGACCTGCTTCATGCAAATTTGATAGAGCATCTCCATAACTCCCTCCTTGGCCCCTTGAATGAAGATTTTATTACCATGACAAAAGCCATGTGAGGCGTGGTTTAAATATAGCACTGATTAACAAAGCTGTTCAGCCATTTATCCCCTAATACGCTGAGCTCTTGTGCTGCCGATTCATTAGTTTGGTGTTTTGAAAACCATCAACGCAATTGCAAAGAAGGGGCACTCGAGCTGGCCCGCGTCCCTTCTGTTTTTCTCTTATTAATATGTAAAATTATTCAGCAGGGTCCTTCAAAATCTAATCACGCCATCTCTCCTGACGGGTCACCTGTGGCGTCAATAAGGCACGCGTCGTGAGCTTTTATGGAGCAATCAGATTGTACGCTCCGAAGACTGCGCGCACTCATGTGAAGAAACATTAGGGCATGAAAATAACAATCTGGGTCTGAAACTATTTAAGGAAAATCTGGCCGGTGATGTCACTGCGCTGATGTCATCTGAGGCATCATTCTGGGGCAAAGGGAGAATTTCAGGTCATCTTGTTTTGAAAAATTACAGAGATTTGACAGAAAAGTGAGACCGTTTTGCTTTAGTTTGTTAGTTAGCTGCCCAGTGTTGTTGTTGTTGTTGTTGTTTAAATATCTACTTATTGAATCGTGTTTCATTTCAGTGTTGATTAACGATAAGAACCTCTGCAGAAGCTTTTAGCTGACGCAGTACTCATAACCCAGAAGAGATTAAACAACTCTTTGTTTGCCACAGTTCATTTAGAGCAGGAGAAATTCAGTAGCGGAGGGAGTTATGAAAGGTTTTTAGCCTTGCCAGAGAAATAAAATAGTGAATAGAGCGACATCTGCTGGCCACAGAGATACATCACAGCCAGAAATAATATCTTATTTACACAGGGTTAAAAGAAAGTTTCTAAAACATAACAATGACAATAATAATCCTGAAGTAATCTAATCTAATCTGATTGACTATTTTTTTGCTGTGTGCATTTAGTTTTATTCTTTGTGGTTCTTTTTTCTTTTCTTTTCCTTTTTAAAATTTCCTGTGGCTTCATCAACCAGAAACCACATCACACTTTGATGCTTCGCTTTTACTGGAGGTAATGCAGTGTGTATTAACCCAGTGAATGCAGGATTTCATTCTTTTAGATCAAACTTTGGATTGCACAGTAAAAGCAAACAAAAACAAGCTGAAAAATAACTTTCATTTTATTTTTTTATTTTGCATTTTCAGTATATGTTTTGCTCTACAATAGCTTATACACAGACAAAGAAAAGAAAATCAATCTGAAGATTTGACGGTTTGAAAATAGATTCATACACCAAGAGATCTGCTTGGTTATACTGTTATTAAAATGTTCATTGCACACTCGGTTATTCTGATCCTTCGTGCCCAGGGGTGGTGGCATTCTTCGGTTGGAATGATTCAAGGATCTTCTTTACCCACTGCATGGTTGGATCAGCACAGACTTGTCTACCAGTCACCGTCTTTAAGCTAAAACAGAGACAAAAATTAATTATACTGACAACTTGTATATTTTTAAATATATCTGTAAGCATACTAGATATATACTAGTCTTCTTATTTTGAACGCTGGAGTCACTTACAGCACGCCTTCCATTGCACACCGCTTGTCTGTGTATTCAATGCTCGCCACTCTGTTGGCCGGCAGACGTCTGTGGAGGAACTGAAAGCAGCATTTGTCTGGACCGAAGGTGTCTGAAAACATTATAGAGATATAAAGAACTATTAAAAGAAATCCAAGTGGAAAATTACGTCACTATATCACCGTAAAATTGTCTTTTACAGTTGGCTGTTTTGTGTCTGTGAACTTTTCAAAATAAATCACAGGACTTTGACTGTTGCAGTAATGTTGTGTTAAAAGGCCTCAGTTCAGTTTGTCTGTATTTTGATGAATAATGATGTCTTTCATTTTAGCTTTTGCTCATCTAAGACTTCTTTTTTAAATCGTGCTCCTTTTTTGGCCTTTCAGCAAACACGATCACGCTTAATTAAAAAGTTCAGACGACCAAATTTTGACTTTTGAAAGACAGAAAAAGAGGAGCAATTTGCCCTTTACGAGAAAAATAAGTAGCATGCAGTCAGCTTACTGTCAGACGTAATGAGAGACGACAAAAGAACGATGCAGGCCATCAGAATGACGCGGTTCTTCATCATCATCTTCTTCTTCTTCGTTGTTGTTGTCCTGCTTGTTTCTGTTTGTCTCTTCGGCCTGCTTGCTCGCCTGCACAGCTGGGTGTCTGTCTTCTTTCACACAGCTCCTCTCCCTTTTATTAAGCTGATATCATATGCATGTGTGCGCGTGTGCACATACGTGCATGCGTCTCTGTGCAGAACATGTACAAGGTAGCAGAACAAGTTCCATTACAAAAATATATGAGCTGCAACTCCCCAACATGCAAACAAAGTGCGGTTCTGTGGTCAGCAGGGGAAAGAAGAATCGGAGGAGGAGGGCAAATGATGCTACGGTTGAAACCCGTTTCTCTGAAATTGAAAACACATCTTCTCTACCTGAGTCACCTAATGTTGCCGTATGTGTGAGCGTATCTGTACTTGAGCATATGCATAATGCTAAGAGTTGGGCAGCTAGTAAAAAGAGGTACAGAGAGGCAGGGCATCCTTGTCTAATGCCTCTTGACCAGTGTTGGGTAAGTTACTTTAAATTAGTAACTTAGTTACATTACTAGTTACTTCTCTAAAAAAGTAACTCAGTTACTTCAAGTTACTCGTTACTTTCAGAGTAACTAGTTACTAGGGAAAGTAACTTTGGTTTTACTCAGAATTCTCTTGTTAATGTGTTGCTTCCGTAACTGGATACCAGCCAGACTGCCAGTCTTCTAGCTTGCTTACTTGCCACAAGTGCACTGTGCCACCTACCAACAGAAAGGAAAAAATAATGTGCACATTTCCACGAGAGAAATCCCACGCCTGGACCGTCGTTGACCGCCGCCATGATTCTAGCCTGCTTTTTACATCCAACACAAAAACTGCAGTCGTGGTGCTTTTGATTGTACTCAGAACTTGGAAATTCTGCCTTCTGAATAGGAAGATGTAGGCAACACCAGACTGCAGATGAGCTGCATACAGGGCTGGACTGGGACAAAAAAATTGTCCCGGGCATTTTGACTAGAGACCGGCCCGCCATTATAGGAAAAATCATAAAGCCTTTGAATGAAAATAAACACTGTTGTGACAGTGATGTACACTGTTCTGATGGTATATATGTATCAATCTATCAATTGTTTGTTGTAAGACTCAGATAATTATTTTTTTAAAAGCGAGACATTTTAAATGAGAATAATAAAGAAAAGTATTTCCTTGTGCCCCACTTTCCCTGTTAATGCCCTACCTGACCCCCTGGCAACACTTTGCTAGATCCGCCCCTGCACAGTTACCAGCTGTCAGCTACGTAGAAAAGGATCCTGGTGTTATTTGTCTCTCAGAAAGAGTTCATAACTTCCCTTCAACTCATCCATGTCACCTAAAAGGTAAACCTGTTTGTCCATCACCTGTTCAGCTCTGATGATTCAGTAAGGACATCTCCTGGTTTCATCTGCATGTTTCCCTCTCACCAGATAACCAAACCGACATCATACCAGCAGCTTTTACAGCTGTGGCTCCAGCAAACATCAGCTGATACTAGAAATTAATATTAAATAAATTCTAACAACAGCTGATCAAGCTTAAACGTGCTGCTGTTGTTTAGCGCGACATCCGCTGGTTTCCTCTTTCTGGCGCAAAGTGGGCGATAAATAAACAAGAGAGAAAAGCCGATCAGCTGATCATTGATCAGTTTCGTGACTGAAGTAGAAACGGGAGAGAATGAGAGAAGAAGAGGCAGCTGTGCAGCTTCAGCTTTGTGTCTTTTTCATTGTAGCTGAAGTCCGGGACAAACTGTGTTCCTTTTCACCTCAGTACGAAACGCGAAATATTTTCTCTGAATACCAGACAATTCTGTTTTTTACGGGATGGTTGGCAACTCTAATAATTAACCGTATGAACAAAATAAAGTTCAACATCAGTAACATAGCACCCACCCAGCTGTATAGAAACTCCGTCATGCTAGCTAGCACGCAGTACTAAAATGTCAGCATACCGAAAATAAACTCCACCTAAACTTGGTTTATATCTGACCCAGATAGACTGCAGGTCATAACTTCTTACCTGAAGTTCAGTTCACCTGACACGCGGACCGGCGGCCGCTTCGGGTCTCTCCTCTTGCCTCCCTTTTCCTTCATCCACCTGCTGGCTTCCACCACTTGCTAATGTTATTGAATCTGTGGAAGCGCCGCGATATCCACCACACGAAGTAACGAGTAACGAGCCTATCTAAATCCCAGTAACGAGTAACGCGTTCCTGGTTTTGGCATAATAACTAGTTACCGTGCTCGTTACCACAATAATAACGTAGTTACTGTAACGCGTTACTTAATAACGCGTTAGTCCCAACACTGCTCTTGACAGATCAAATCTAGGACAAGTTCCACCAATTAGTTTCACTGAGCTATTACCATTTCTGTATAGAGTCTCAATGGTTGAAAATGAACTGGTGTTCCACAGTGTCAAAGGCTTTAAAAAAATCTTAAAATAATATTAATACATTGCCATTAAAAAGTTCAAAGTAATTTAGAATGTCTAAGCACTAGTCTTATATTGTTGGTTATGTGTCTTTTAGCCATAAAACCTGATTGTGTTTCATCTATGAGGGAACTCAGGACCATTTTGAGCCTCTTTGCTAGAATTGGAGCGAGAGTCTTATTAAGCAGTCAAATAAGGCGCCGATTATCTAAAGTAAACGGTCTTTATTGGGTTTGGGAATCAGTGTGTGTTTAGTCCCTGAGTCATAGTGGGTGGAAGACTTCCCTCATTAAGACTTTCCATGAAAACTTTATGCAAAAACAGAGCCAGCTCAGTAGCAAAAACCTTGTAAAAATCTGCAGTTAGACCATCTGTTCCTAGTGAATTTTTCTATTTGAGAAGATTGTAGCGCTCAACACCTCTTGCTGCAAGATAGGTCAATCACATAACTCCATATCATTTTGAGTTAAGGTCTTAGTAGAAATGGAGCTCAGGAAGGAGTCTGTTGAGGCCTGTGAGAAATCGGATCTGTAAAATTGTTTATAGAAGTTGGAACAAAAATGAGCTATTTCGGTATGGTCTTCAGTAATAACCCCATTGATGTTTAGCTTAACAATACTGTTAATGGTAGAGTGATGTTTTTCTAGGTTGAAGAAATAATGGGAGTTTTGTTCGCCTTTCTCAATTAATCATCATATTTGTTTCTTTCTTTCTTTATTTCTTTCTTTCTTTCTTTCTTTCTTTCTTTCTTTCAGTAAAATCCTGCTAAGCTTACACACCTCTCCAACACAGAGAGCAGACAGCGCACACACCGACCCCTGTTTTTCTACTACGTCTCTCTCTCCCTCTCCCTGGTTTCTCTCCCTGGTTTCTCTCCCTCTGCCCCTTAAATTAGCATGTGTGAAGACTCCAAAGGGGTGACACAACAGAGGGACACTGGGCACTCATATGGAAGCAACTTGTCATTAGGTAGATCTGCAGTAAAACATACCCTTCCTGATGGATGATTTATTTAAAACTAAATGGAGCCATAATTTACAAAACAATTGCTGTTGTTTAGATTTGGTGGATGTTGGTTCATGCATGATGTCTGTGAATGCAGTGTGAACATTCACCCCTCCCTTAGCTGTTAATCAGAGGAACAGCTGTGGTCCACTCTTGAGCTCTGGTCGGGCGGGGCGGTGAAGGTGAGAGTGGGTGGAATTTGAAAGTTTGGTGGAGAGAGGACACAGAAACTCAGAGACACGAACAGAGGAGTGGCGTGACGGGAGGTCAGACAGTTTCAAAGTGTGCAGCATAGCTGTTGTGGTTAGTGTGGGTTTGGGTTTAAGGTGTGCTTGGTTGGTGGTTTTGGTGTGTGAGTGAGGTAAGTAGGAGAGTTGGCCAAAGGCCTGTACAGGTCCAGTAACGGTCTTCTGCAGACTTCTTCTCATAGACCAAGGTTGGCACCGATGGAGGGCGGAAGGAGTGAGTGGAATACATGGATGGTAGTGAAGAGGAAGAGATTGGTGGTCAGGGTGAAGAGAATAAGTTGGAAAGGGGGGTAAGAGGTGAAGGGCTAGTGAAAGGAAGAAGAAAAAGAGAAGTGAGGGTAGCACAGAAGGAACTGATAGTGAAGGTAATGAAGAGGGAACAAGTCCAAGTATGAATGTTGTTGTAAGGTTTGAGGAAGAGGACGTGAAGAACATGGATCCACTTAAGCTAACAAGAGCACTTAAAGCACAAGTTGGGGAAATCAAATATGCTAAGATACTCAGAGATGGAAATTTACTGGTTGGTTGTAACACAGAAGTGCAGGTGGAAAAAGCAAGGAAACTTGTGGGGATGTGCAAAGTCAAAGTGAAGAATACTGTAAGAGTAGGGGAAAGGAGAACTAATGGAAGTAAAGGAGTTATTGTGGGAGTACCGTTAAATTTAACTATGAAAGTACTGGTGGAGAATTTAAAACTAAGGAATGTAGAAATTAAAGGAGCAAGGAGAATGACTAGAGGTCCAGAGAAAGTAAAAACAGAAACTGTGGTGGTGGAATTTGAAACAAAAGAGGTACCAAAGGAGGGCTTCTTTGGATTTAATAAGATTCAGTATGAGGAAGGTTGTACCCAAACCAATGAGGTGTTTCAATTGCCAAGAATTTGGACATATTACCAAGGTGTGTAAAAGAATGGGGAGATGTGCTCGATTTTCTTGAGATCATGATTATGAGAAGTGTGGCGTGGGAGTAAAACCAAAATGTTGTAATTGTGGAGGAAAACACAGTGTTGCTTTTTGGGGATGTGAAGTGCTGAGGCAGCAGACAGTTGTTCAAAAAACGGGTACTGCAGAAAGTGACCTATGCAGAGGTGTGTAAAATGGTGGAGCAAGAGAGACAGATTGGGAAACCCAGGTTAGAGGAGAAGTAATGGAAAGTAATGGAAAAGGTTATGGAAATGTTTGAAAGGAAAATAGAGGAAGAGAAGAAGAAGATGGTGATATTCATTGCAGGAGTAATAAATGCAACCTCAGATGTGAAGTCCAAGACGGAGAGGATTCAGATTATTGTGAAGGCAGCATGTCATAGTTTAGACATGAAGAATATCAGGTGGGAGGATATAAGAGGTGAACTAGGTAGTCAGGCAAGTCAAGAGGGATAATGTGGTCGGTAATTCTTATAACCATATTACTCTTACAGTGGAATGCAAGTAGTCTTTTGTCAAATGGTCAAGATTTTAAGCAGTTTATATACAATCAGACAAAACACCTGACACAATTTGTATTCAGGAAACATGGTTGAAGCCTTCTCTGGATTTTAGAGTGTATGGAAACATTGCTGTTAGATATGATAGGAAAGAAAGAAAATTGGGGTGGGTGTCTTACATTGATTAAGGAAGGTATTCCATATAAAATAATTTAAAGGGAAGGGGATCTGGAGTATGTAGTAATTGAGGTTTGGATAGGAGGGAAGTTAATTATGGTTATTAACTTTTACAATCCTTGTAAAAAGCTTGAGTTAAATAAAAATGGTAAATGGCCTACATTTGTATAGCGCTTTACTTAGTTCCTAAGGACCCCAAAGCGCTTTACACTACATTCAGTCATTCACCCATTCACACACTGGTGATGGCAAGTTACATTATAGCCACAGCTGCCCTGGGGCGCACTGACAGAGGCGAGGCTGCCAGACACTGGCGCCACCGGGGCTCTGACCACCACCAGTGGGCAAACATGGGGTTAGTATCTTGCCCAAGGAGGCAGCCTGGGATCAAACCACCGACCTTCTGATTAGTGCCACCTGAGCTACAGCCACCCCACCCCAATAAGCTGGAGGAAATAGGCATGAAAGGAAATATAATATGGTGTGGAGATTTTAATGCACATCATTCGCTTTTGGGGAGTGAGAAAGTAGACTATAACAGTAAAGTGTTAGAGGAATTTCTGGACAATAAAAATCTTGTATGTTTGAATGATGAGAAGAAGACAAGAATTGACATTAGTTCTGGTAAGGAATCCGTATTAGATTTAACATTTGCTTCTCGTTCTTTGGCCCCATTATGTGAGTGGCAAGTAAGGGGTAAGTCATTTGGTAGTGATCATTATCTTGTAGTCAGTAAAATAAGGATGGGTCAAGTACAGGTACCTGAAACGTTAGGAGGGAAGTGGGTGTTTGGAAAGGCAAATTGGGGGGGAATTTAATAGGTTGTGTGAGAGGAAGCTTTTATAGGTTTGAAATCATTTGAGTATTGAAAGAATGAATCAAGAAATTAGTCAAAGTATTTTAAGCTCTGCAGAGGAGGCTATTCCAAAGACATCAGGAAAGGTTAGGAAGAGATCAGTTCCATGGTGGAATGATGAATGTAAGTTGGTAGTAAGAGAAAGAAATAGAGCATTTAACTTGGTCAAACATAATTTCATAATTTTCAACATGTAATTGACTACAAAAAAGTACAGGCAAAAGTCAGAAGTACAGTAAGAAGAACAAAGAGGACATGTTGGAGAGATTTCTGTAGTACAATTGGTAGTAATGCTCAAAGGTTAATAAAGAGGTGCTAGTTGCTGTATTCTTTGATGTAGAAAAGGCATATGATATGCTTTGGGGAGAGGGTCTAATGATTAAGTAGGGAAGCAGGGATAGGAGGAAGTATGGTTAATTGGATATTAGATTTTTTATGTGACAGGAAAATTCAAGTTAAAATAGGATCGCATGTTTCAGAGCCATGTAAAACAGAACATAGAACCCCTCAGGGAAGTGTAGTAAGCCCAACGTTTTTTTCAGTTATGATCAATGATATTTTTAAAGATATATCTGATAGTCACTTTTTGCTGACGATGGAACATTATGGGTAAGGGGGAAGAATGTTGACCATCTCATTAAGAAACTTCAAGGGGGAATAGATAAAGTAGAAAAGTGGGGTGTATCATCGGGTTTTAAATTTTCTGTTGAGACAACTAAATTAATGTTTTTCACAAATAAAAAATAGGGGGAAACAAACTGTTATACTTGTATGGGAAAGAGCTAGAAAGGGTTGATTGTTTTCGTTTTTTGGGTGTAGTTTTTGATAAGAAATTAACTTGGAAAAATCACATAGACCACGTTATGGGGAAAAGTGAAAAGGTTCTTAATATTATGAAGTGTTTAGCAGGGCTGACATGGGGTGCCAAGTTTGATGCACTTTAAAGTATTTATGTCACGTTAATTCGATCAAGGTTAGATTATGGGTGTGTGGTATATGGGTCAGCGGCTAAAAGTTGCTTAAAGAAACTGGACGTTATCCAAGCTCGAGCAATGAGACTTTGCTTAGGGGCAGTTAAAACAACGGCAATATGTGCTCTACTAGTGGAATCAAGAGAAATGCTACTATATATTAGAAGGCAACAGCTGATGGTCAACTATTGGATAAATTTGAAAGGTCATGATAAAAACTGTCCTGTTAAGAAAGTGTTAGAGAATTGTTGGGAAAGAGGAAAGGATTTTAAAATTAGTTTTGGGTGGGTTGGGGATGATAGAGGGAGAGCATTTTAAGTATATGACAAAGCCTTCGGTTGTGGCCTTTACGGCCCACATGAAGATGGAAATACATTAAAGTATTAATGGATACTAAGAAGAGGAAATTTACAACGGATATTTGTCAAGAATTCTATAATGGATTAGAGAGCAAGTACAGTGACTATTTACAGGTGTATACAGATGGGTCGAAAGATCCAAAAACTGAAGCAACTAGTGTGGCAGTGGTAATTCGAGAGTTAAGTATCAAGATTGCAAAAAGAACATAAAATCTTGTGAATACATATGTAGTTGAGTTATATGCCATACTGTTGACTTTAGGATGAATGGAAGACAGCAGTATTTCAAAAGTAATAATATGTAGTGACTCATTGTCAGCATTATTAAGCATTGAAAAAGGAAATACAAGTAACCATCAGAAAGTTTTGTATGACGTTCTTCTTGCTCATCATAGATTGTCTGAAAAAAATAAAAATATAGCAATAATGTGGACTCCGGCTCATATAGGTATTGTGGGTAATGAAAGAGCACATAGGTTGGCTAAAGCTGTTAAAAAAGTAGATATTGCTGTGCAGATACCATTGTCAAAATCTGAAGGGAAAAGCATAGTTTGGATAGAATGTAAGAATTTCTGGAAAATGGCATGGGATAATGAAGTAAAGGGAGACATTTATATAGGGTACAAAACACAATAGAATTTAAGAGCCATAGTGGATTAAATAGGCAGGAGGAGATAATTATAAGTAGAATACGAACAGGTCATTGTTTTCTGAATGGTACTCTTTTTTTAGGATTGGGAAACATCCGACTGGGTTATGTAATTGGTGTAATGCTATTGAGATGGTTGAACATGTGCTTATTAGTATCAGGAAGTAAGTCAAAGGAGAGTGTTGAGGGTAGAAATGGGTGGTGTAATGGAACTTATGTTTGAAAAGGTGGTTAATCAGTTAAGTTATGATGAACGGAAAGGAGTTGTTTTTCGTTTTTTGAGAAATACTGGTCTCATCAAGAGGATCTAAGGATTTGGAAGTGAAGTGAGAGTAAAAGCCAGGAGATAGCAATAGTGCAACATCTTTGGATGAAAGCTGCCGTTAAAAATGACAGGAGAAGACTCTTCAGCTTTGGCAACTTGCACTCATTCCTGTTGAAGGTGGCAAAGATCAAAGTATTGAGTATTGAAGACCAGATTTATTTCCCCTGGCAATTACTTACTCTGTATAACTGTTACAGTAGTGATGGCCAAATGAAGTTTTCTGGAGCACTGAAGCTTGAATTGAAAAACGGTTCATTACTCGAAGCTTATTTAATACAGTCCTCTGTGGTTACATCTGGTAGCTAAAAATATGAAGAGCAGCTTGAATCTAAAAAATAAAACGAACTGCTTCATTATGATTGCGTACTCTACAGAGTGGAATTCTGTTTGATATTGGGCCACCGTTGTGTTGCTTTGAACATGTATTTTTTGGGGTGAAAAAATTGTTGTTTATTTATTTAGTAAATAATTTTGATAAATAAACTTTCCTTGTTTAAACATGCACCATGGTGTGGTCTTTCTTTACTTGTGACGTCTTGATGCTGATAAATACAATAATTTATAAATACATATAATATACATATAATAATGTACAACACATTATGGAGTATCCTTCTGCTGTGAGGTCCTGCCTCCATGTACTTGTGCAGTTAATCACTGGACAGCTGAACAGCTATGTTTATAAATAATATTATATTAGGCCAATTTTCTTATACATATTTTTGACCTGGGGGTAAAATTGATTGTGAACTGGAAAGGGAAAATGCTTATGTACTTGTAAATTAAAAACATGATGGATTTAAGGTAACGCTTTTTCATTTTTATTTAAAAAGAGAATTTGTTCCTCTGTGCAATGGCCGAGTCTGTTTGTTTTCTTGGAGATGTTTCCCCTGCTTTAAAGAAAATCCTCTCACATGGAACAGAAGAGGCTGGAGTGCACAGAAACTGGTGGAGAAGCAGGAATAAGCAAATTAAATGACTGCACATTTTGTAGAATAAGATTAAGATTATTTTAAAAATAAAACATATTTGTTTATTACATTAAATGTAAAGAGTCAAATGGAAGTCTTTCTAAAGTTATTTAATTATATTTATATTATGAAAAGCAGATTTTTGACATTTTAAGTTTTCCACGTTTTCAGAAAAAATAAACACGCACAAAACAAAAACAAACAACAAGAACACAAAGCTGGCAAACAACCAAAACTGACCAAAATCAACTCAAAATACTCCCACACTACAGAACCTCCTCTCTTCCTCGCTGGTTCCATATCTCTTAATAGAATGATCAGTGGTTTGCTATCTCTCACCATCAAAACACTCCACAAATCCCGCGAATTATTCACTTCCTTATAAACCGCTGAATCAGTTACGTTCTAAATGAAGCTTCGGAGGTCACTGATCACGTGACTCTGGCCAACCGAATCAAGCCTCGACACAGTGCTTCTGAAGCAGTGTGTTGATTTTTTTTGACATAGGCACCGGAGTGTCAGCTTCAGACGCAAAGCTGGAGTTATTCTGTGTCTTTACGCTGCGCAGCTGCCTTCCCCCCCTCTCCTGTTGCTACTTCAATCATGAAACTGATCAATGATCAGCTGATTGGCTTTTCTGTCGCAAGTCCCGTCTCTCTTGTTTGTTTATATCCACATTGCGCCAGAAAGAGAAAACTAGTGGTTGAACAACAACAGCACCTTTAAGTTTGATCATCTGCTGTTAGAATTTATTTTATATTACTTTCTAATAGCAGCTGATGTTTGCTGGAGCCACAGCATGACATGGAGTTTATGTGGTGAGAGGGAAACATGAAGATGAAGCCAGGAGATGTCCTTAAGGTGCGTTCACACCGAACGCGATAGGTGCGACCAAAAAGCGCCAGACGCCCCTAGCTGGTCGCGTGAACATTTGCACCTCGACGTGCGACTAACGCGAATTGGTCGCGCTTCAAAATATGCAATTTTCACGCACGTGAAGCGGAAATGTGGGAGGAAGTAGTGCCAGACGGTATGTTTGCAAGATGGCAGCTGTCGATCTAGCGTTTGAAGGGAGAGTCTCCCTTCTCTATTTGCTGTGGAGAGCAGAGCAGCGGCGTAAAGGACGTCCTCGCCATACCTTGGTCCATCAGGTCCTCCACAAGCGTGAGCAGTTTGGTGAGTTTCACCACTTGCTCCAGGAGCTGTGCCTGGATGACGGCCGCTTTCAGCGGTACCACCGTCTTTCCCTTGCCCAGTTTGAGGAGCTGCTGTCCCGCGTTGGTCCAAGCATCGCCTGCCTAGACACCAACTACAGGCGCTCAATCCCACCTGCAGAGCGCCTGTCTGTCTGCCTGCGGTTAGTAAAAGTGTTGAATACTGTAGGCCTTTATTGATACCTGTGCTAATATATGCTCATTTGAAGTCCCAGTGACTTCCCCACAACAGCTCTTGTAAGAGCCACCCACAAACCTCTAAAGAGCGTTCTATCTTTTTTAAATTTTCTTAATAAATGGTGCTTGCCTCCAAAATAAACTAACCTCTCTTTATTCTCTTAAATAATTGGTCTTCACTATGTTCCTATATAGTAGTATATTTTTTCATTAGTATAAAATGAAATAAATTTCAAGTTGTGCCAATATTTGCTGTGTAGTAGAACTGAGACATTAGTCATTGCAAAAATGTATTTGAAATAATATTAAAATTCTTGGTAGAGAAAGCAGCTAGTGTCATAAAGCTCCGGGTGGTTGGCTACTGTGTTGATGAGCCTTTCCTCCATATTGAATGAAGAATAAATGGCTTTGGCTGGACCTGCCCTTTGAAGTAGGTCAGAGCATCACGTCACCAGGCTCCTGATTGGTTGTCTCATTCTTAACACTTTTCTCACACATTTATGAAAGAACCCAGGAAAATACAAGGAGGGAGACTATTTTTTTCACTCCTCTGAGTTTTCTGATCTAATTCATATAGTATTTCTTCTTCTCTTTTTTTTTCTTTTTTTTTTTGCCTTTACATTTGTACACCTCGTCTTGTGAGTTTGCTGACTGTTTGCACCTGAGCCCCAAACCAAACCAAAAACCAGGTGAAATTAGAGGGAATTAGAAAAGAAAAGAAGAAGAAAGTGTGATTTTTATCTTACCAAGTCCAGGTATGAAGGTATTCAGAAAGAGACAGATGACCGCCAAAGGGAAAGGCATTGTGGGAATTGCAGCTCTCAGGGGGCCTTTCTTCTCCCTGACCTCCACCACCACTCCTCCACCTGCTGTAGGGCCCCCGGACATGGCTTTAGCCCCCAGATTATCATCTGTTTTGACACGCCCCTGCTCCGTTCCTCCGTCTTTCTGTGCCATCTCTCTTTTCTCTTTTGATTAAAAGCAGCTTCAGGTAAGCAGGTGAGATTTGTTTCCCCTGGATTATGATTTAGATGAGGGCAAAATAAATGTGAAAAATAGTTGTATCCACAGAGGATTAGCTAAATATTCATCAGTTCATGTCATCAGCTGGCTCTCCACTCACAGTTATGACACATTCACTGGCAAATAAACAGGAGCATCAACAAGCTAGAAATGTGAATTTGTGGCAAAAACGGTTAAACTCTTTATAGAAAAGCAATGCATATTTAATTTTATTTGAGATGAGATATATTTTTAAAGTCAGCTTAACAAATGTTCACACATATCCACGTCTCAGGAGAGCAATTGTCTTCAGGAACATATGTGGGAGATGCACAGATTCGTCTGAAAAAGTCACTTTAAATCAGGGAAAAAAAGTCTCAAACAAAGCAGAAGTTTCAAAATCCTGTAACTGTGAGTCCTTAAAAAGCACTGTGTCCACCATCAGCAGTCAGTGACATCGTCTGTTTGTTTCCATACATGTCCAGCATGTCCTTAAGGAAGCCTCCTTAAAATACTTTCAACATCTTCAGTAAAATCCTCAAACTATGTGCTGCAAGTTCTTATTTTCTTTCTTTCTTTCTTTTTCTTTCTTTCTTCAGTAAAATCCAGCTAATCCTACACACCTCTCCGAGACAGAGAGCAGACAGCGCACACACCGACCCCCGTTTTTCTACTACGTCTCTCTCTCCCTCTCCCTGTTTTCTCTCCCTCTGCCCCCCTCCATTTAAAGGAACAGTGCCATCATTTGCTGCCTCTGAATGAAGCCGATCCATAAAGCTAATGCAAAAATTACTCACTGTTGCTTAAATTAGCATGCATGATGACCCTAAAGAAGACCTTTGCACGATTTTCCTGCAGCGTAATTCCAATCCAACTGATTACAGCCCAGTGCTTTTTGTTTACATTTATTTAATGTGTTCACACATCTCCACGAGCGCTTTTTCCGAGCGTGAGATAATGGTTGAGAGAAGAGACACATTTACAAATGTCCCCAGTCTGTAATATAGATAATTACAACTGATGGATTGTGTAATGATTGTGTAATTGCAGCGCTCATTTTCAAAGCTATCTGCTGTTCTTTCCTGTGAATACACAGCTAGGTTTACAGCAGGTTTACAAAACCGAGGAAGAAAGGAGAAGGACGGGAAGCTGAGACAAAGCAGATGAGGGATGAAAAAAAGAAGAAAACTCAAGGGCAGGGAGGTTGAGGTGAGAGGAAACAGTGGAGAGCGAGATCAGACGAAGAGACAATCACTGTCAGTATTTCAGCCATTATTCATGTAATAGCTGAAATACTGACATACCACCCCCCCACTCCTCCCCTGACTTCCACTTAATCCCCCATATCGCACTTTTCAACTTCTCTTCCTCATCTTCTTCACCACTTCTCCAGTCTGCTCGCGCAAGCTTTATTTAAACACAGTTGCAAATCTGTGAAAGCCTGAAATTAATCTCGGTCTCAGTGTTCATCTCTCCCTCTACATCTCTCTCTCTCATTTCTGTTTGGTTTCCTAGCAACCCAGGAAGCTGAAGGTAATTATACAAAAGATATTGATCTCTTCTTTGTGGTCCCTCTCTACCCCCCTCCTATTTTTCCCATCTCTCCCACTAATTTCAGTTCAATCCCTACTTTTAATTTCCTCTGAATCACGGGCGGTGCTGTAACTGCCGACTCGGTTGTAGTCTTCTCTTTTGTTTTGGTTATGCAAAGTGGCATTATTATGTGTCTGACAGTCCAGGACTCTCAGAAATCTGGACCGATGAACTCAGTCATCATTGGATTGTTGAGCCAAAGGCATGTGGTGTATGCTTATTACCATGACAACATGACAGGAAAAGTAATACAGTGTTTTAAAAAAACAAAACACATTTCACAATGTATTTACAGTGAGCCAATTGTAATCTAAAACAGTTTCCCACTGTAAAAAAAATGTACATTTGAGCTACAACAGTTTAATTCTACTGTTTGGATTCAGGTTATAATGTTATTCTGGCAGTTATACTCCAGTCTCCATAAATAGTTTGATGCAGATTTGTTTGCACATCCATGATATGAATTTCTGGTTCCACCGCATCCCAAAGGTGCTCTATTGGATTGAGATCCAATTACCAGGGAGGGCATTTGAGTGCAGTAAACTCATTCTCATGTTAAAGAAACCACTGTTGGATAATTTCAGATTTGCGACATGATGTGTTATCCTGCTGGAGGCAGCCATCAGAAGTTGTGTCCGCTGTGGTCATAAAAGGATGGACGTGGTCAGCAATACTAACCAAGTAGGCTTAGGGCAGTGCAGTAGGGCCCAAAGGTTGCCAAGAAAATGTCCTCAACCACCACCAGCCTGAACTTTGTGCTTTTATGTTGTTTAAACCAAATCCTGACACTTACCACCCAAATGTCACTGAAAGAATAATGAGTCATCAAACCAGACAATGTTTTTCCAGTTTTCTATTGTGATTCTTCTGACATCTGACATAAACAAGTCATTTTCACCCAGAGAGCTGCTGCTCATTGGATATTGTCTCTTTGTGAGGCCATCCTCTGTAAACCCTCCAGACGGTTGTGTTGGAAATCCCAGCAAATACTCACCAGTCCATCTGGCACCAACAACAATGCCACATCAAATAAATCACCGTTCTTCCCCATTCTTATGTTCAGTTTAAATTCTAGCAGGTCACCATGACCATGTCTGCGTGCCTAAATGCATTGAATTGCTGGTATGTGAGTGGCTGATTAGATATTTACATTAACAAGCAGTTGTGGTATCTAATAAAGCAGTCAGTGACTTACACACACACTACTGATGTAGTTTGGTTTGTTATCTTTCTTTAATTATAACGATAAATTAGCCTCCTTACAGTTGTCTTGTTTTTTACATCACACAGCTGCATGACTCCTGTCATAGTTGAGATTGGGGAAAAACAAAACAAAACAGGGAGATGGTGAAAGCCGGTCACGGGTCATTAATCGCTACAGGACTCGTGGTCATGTTGGCCTGTCGCTAGCTAAATCATAACACTGCATCAGCCACACAAAAACTGTTTTTGAACATTTACATTCCCATTAGTATATTGCATTCAAAATGTAAAGTAGTTTGCAGTAAATAGCATTTTCCTCGCAACCAAAAGGACATTATTTACAAGTGCTCTTTATTTTATAGCTAAAGTAGGTGTTCAGTAGCCATCTTAAAATGCCATTGTGCTTTTAAAAGTTACACCAAGAGCTCAGAAAGAAATGTAGCTGTTTGAGAAGTGATAAATGACCAACCTCAGACGGGTGATTTACAGTCTAATTTCCCTGCTGAGCACGTTAATAACCTTCTAATTGAGGGTGTCTGCAAGTAATACTTAACAGTGTGTGTATTAAATCTGTTCTGGAGGATGTCAGTTGTTTCTTTGTTTGCTATCACTGGTCTCTTTTTTTTTTTCATTTTCATGTACCTGCAGCACACCCTGGTGGGTGGGTGGGTGTGTGGGGTGGGGGTGGGGGGTGCATAGGCTTGCCACATGCAGTCACACCTTTGTCATGAACAAATACTGCTTGCACATTCAGCTGTGTGGACCTTGACTTCTTTGTATATCCTGTCTGTTTTTGCTGCACACACACACACACACACACACACACACACACACACAGAGTTTTGTTCTCTCAGGGCTTAATTTATGTTGATCCCATCTGTCAGGAAAAGCTGACATGACACACCAGCTATTTATACACGCCTCTGTCTTCATGTGTGTTCCATGCATGTGTGTGTGCTGCTGCCGCTGATGGTATCCATTGTGTTCCTCACCTCGGACCGGATCACCACGGTGACTGTACCATTCACACACTCTTTTCTCCCACCTTTCATCTCCATCCTTCGGCTGACTCGCTGGCTTTTATGTCTCCATGTTTTCCTTCTGTTTGCGCCTCTTAGTCGCCCATAACGCCGCACGAATTCCCCATTCAAGTGTATCACAGTGGATTGAGTTTTCACTCAGCTTTTAATAAACAAACATTTTTTATTGTTGGATAAAACAGCAGGAACGTGCTGCAAAGATAGGCACACTGTGTTCAGCCCAAGGTTACCATTTTATGACTCTCATACCTCAGTGCGAGTTAGACTGCACTATTTTGTGCAAAGAAGGTCGGGAAACATTCTGATGAAGTCTTGGAGACAAAATAGCAAGTGACCTTTGACCTCAACAACATGTCATTCAACAAAAAACACACAGATTACATATAAATGTGGACATCAGTGACATCACCCATTGGTGACTGGGCGGGGGGAGGGAGGGATAGCACAGGGACACTGGGCACTCAGGTAGACCTGCAGTAAAACATATCCTTCTTGATTCATGGTTTATTTCAAACTAAATGGAGCCATAATTTACAAACGAACATGTGTTTTATTTAGGAACTTGAAACTAGCAGCTATGACCGTAAACACATCTGGAAAGCATTTACTGGGGTAACAAATCAAGTGAACAGCAGGCTCATTTTACCATGAACACTGAGGAGTCGCCTCCTGCTGGCCTTCAGAAATAATGCAGGTTTAAGACACTTCACAAGTGTCTCACTCAGCGCAAACTCAAACCTTCTTGAAGTTATAACTTTAAATACTTTATTTTAGTGTTCACAGATACACTGTTGTAATGATTGATTGGTTGTTTGAGTTATTGCTGCTTTCCTATCAGCTGGAGTCCGGCGACTTTCCTCTGCTGCTCACTGGTTAGTTTTTGGATTATTATCCATAAATCATAGAAATGGTTGTGTGGGAAATCCCAGTAGATCAGAAGCTTCTGAAATACACCAGCTGAGCAACAGCAATGTTGCATTCAAAGTTTACTTAAATCACCTTTCTTCCCTATTCTGAATTTCAGCAAGTTGCCTTGATCATGTCTACATGCCTAAATGCATTGACATTCTGCCATGTGACTGGCTGATTGCAAAACCAATTGGAACAGTTGGGACACTGAAATGCAAGTGAAAACAGAATATAATATTAGTCATATTAAGTCATATTAAAAACAAACAGTGGGAGGAGCATTATTTAACTACGTAGGGCAACTGGAAACAGGTCAGTAACACGACTGGGTATAAAAAGAGCATCTTAGAGAGGCAGAGTTTCTGAGAAGTAAAGATGGGATGAAATTCACCAATCTTCAAAAAACTGTCTAAACTTTTTAAATTTTTCTCAAGATAAAATTGCAAAGAATAAATATCTTCAAAGATTTGGAGGATCTGGTGAAATCTCCGTGTGCAAAGGACAAGATCAAAAATCAATAGTGGATGGCCGTGAACTTCATGTGGCGCTGCATTAAACACAGACATGATTCTGTCATGGAAATCAGTGCATAGGCTCACTGTCTGTGAACACAGTTCACTGTGCCATCCACAAGTGGAGGTTATTTATCTGAATTTCAGGAGCGAGACCACACCTCGTACACTCCTCTTCCAGTTCTCTGTCTATATATGCTTCCTGCACTACAACCCATCCTTCTCATTTTCATCCCCCAGGCACACCTCCTCCTTTTAATGCATTCCCTTCTCATTAGTACAAGGGGAGCCACCTGCCAGTCCCACTGATGTTACAGGTTGTTGTGGAAAGAAGGGGATGCTTCACAGACATGATCCAGGCCCAACTTTTTGACATGTGTTGTTGCCATCAAGCTACAAAATGAACCACTTTCTCAGTTTATAATAATATGATTATAATTATTATCCATCCATTCATTCTCTGCCGCTTATCCTTTTCAGGGTTTTGATTTAAACTTTAGAGAGCCTCCAAATTTTTGCAATTGGAGGTTATACATTTGCAGTTTGGGCTAACGAACAGGTACATAATTCAAGTGCGCCATACAGATAAATATCAGACATTTTTCTTTGCTGTAACTTTGCATTTTCCTAATGTCTGGTACTTTAACTCTAATTTCACTTATGTAAAATTCGCCACTGGTGATTGCAGAACTTGAGGCTGTCTGCTTCTTGCCCTACTTTCTACAGGTAGGTCAAGCTGACAGACCTGCTTCATGCAAATTTGATAGAGCATCTCCATAACTCCCTCCTTGGCCCCTTGAATGAAGATTTTATTACCATGACAAAAGCCATGTGAGGCGTGGTTTAAATATAGCACTGATTAACAAAGCTGTTCAGCCATTTATCCCCTAATACGCTGAGCTCTTGTGCTGCCGATTCATTAGTTTGGTGTTTTGAAAACCATCAACGCAATTGCAAAGAAGGGGCACTCGAGCTGGCCCGCGTCCCTTCTGTTTTTCTCTTATTAATATGTAAAATTATTCAGCAGGGTCCTTCAAAATCTAATCACGCCATCTCTCCTGACGGGTCACCTGTGGCGTCAATAAGGCACGCGTCGTGAGCTTTTATGGAGCAATCAGATTGTACGCTCCGAAGACTGCGCGCACTCATGTGAAGAAACATTAGGGCATGAAAATAAAAATCTGGGTCTGAAACTATTTAAGGAAAATCTGGCCGGTGATGTCACTGCGCTGATCTGAGGCGTCATTCTGGGGCAAAGGGAGAATTTCAGGTCATCTTGTTTTGAAAAATTACAGAGATTTGACAGAAAAGTGAGACCGTTTTGCTTTAGTTTGTTAGTTAGCTGCCCAGTGTTGTTGTTGTTGTTGTTGTTTAAATATCTACTTATTGAATCGTCTTTCATTTCAGTGTTGATTAACGATAAGAACCTCTGCAGAAGCTTTTAGCTGACGCAGTACTCATAACCCAGAAGAGATTAAACAACTCTTTGTTTGCCACAGTTCATTTAGAGCAGGAGAAATTCAGTAGCGGAGGGAGTTATGAAAGGTTTTTAGCCTTGCCAGAGAAATAAAATAGTGAATAGAGCGACATCTGCTGGCCACAGAGATACATCACAGCCAGAAATAATATCTTATTTACACAGGGTTAAAAGAAAGTTTCTAAAACATAACAATGACAATAATAATCCTGAAGTAATCTAATCTAATCTGATTGACTATTTTTTGCTGTGTGCATTTAGTTTTATTCTTTGTGGTTCTTTTTTCTTTTCTTTTCCTTTTTAAAATTTCCTGTGGCTTCATCAACCAGAAACCACATCACACTTTGATGCTTCGCTTTTACTGGAGGCAATGCAGTCTGTATTAACCCAGTGAATGCAGGATTTCATTCTTTTAGATCAAACTTTGGATTGCACAGTAAAAGCAAACAAAAACAAGCTGAAAAATAACTTTCATTTTATTTTTTTATTTTTTTTATTTTGCATTTTCAGTATATGTTTTGCTCTACAATAGCTTATACACAGACAAAGAAAAGAAAATCAATCTGAAGATTTGACGGTTTGAAAATAGATTCATACACCAAGAGATCTGCTTGGTTATACTGTTATTAAAATGTTCATTGCACACTGGGTTATTCTGATCCTTCGTGCCCAGGGGTGGTGGCATTCTTTGGTTGGAATGATTCAAGGATCTTTTT
The DNA here is from genome assembly GCF_001858045.2 of Oreochromis niloticus. NCBI lineage: Eukaryota > Metazoa > Chordata > Actinopteri > Cichliformes > Cichlidae > Oreochromis > Oreochromis niloticus. The sequence goes on from NC_031980.2 coordinate 6,278,023, forward strand.
TACCCACTGCATGGTTGGATCAGCACAGACTTGTCTACCAGCCACCGTCTTTAAGCTAAAACAGAGACAAAAATTAATTATACTGACAACTTGTATATTTTTAAATATATCTGTAAGCATACTAGATATATACTAGTCTTCTTATTTTGAACGCTGGAGTTACTTACAGCACGCCTTCCATTGCACACCGCTTGTCTGTGTATTCAATGCTCGCCACTCTGTTGGCCGGCAGACGTTTGTGGAGGAACTGAAAGCAGCATTTGTCTGGACCGAAGGTGTCTGAAAACATTATAGAGATATAAAGAACTATTAAAAGAAATCCAAGTGGAAAATTACGTCACTATATCACCGTAAAATTGTCTTTTACAGTTGGCTGTTTTGTGTCTGTGAACTTTTCAAAATAAATCACAGGACTTTGACTGTTGCAGTAATGTTGTGTTAAAAGGCCTCAGTTCATTTTGTCCATATTTTGATGAATAATGATGTCTTTCATTTTAGCTTTTGCTCATCTAAGACTTCTTTTTTAAATCATCCTCCTTTTTTGGCCTTTCAGCAAACACGATCACGCTTAATTAAAAAGTTCAAATGACCAAATTTTGACTTTTGAAAGACAGAAAAAGAGGAGCAATTTGCCCTTTCCGAGAAAAATAAGTAGCATGCAGTCAGCTTACTGTCAGACGTAACGAGAGACGACAAAAGAACGATGCAGGCCATCAGAATGACGGGGTTCTTCATCATCATCATCTTCTTCTTCGTTGTTGTTGTCCTGCTTGTTTCTGTTTGTCTCTTCGGCCTGCTTGCTCGCCTGCACAGCTGGGTGTCTGTCTTCTTTCACACAGCTCCTCTCCCTTTTATTAAGCTGATATCATATGCATGTGTGCGCGTGTGCACATACGTGCATGCGTCTCTGTGCAGAACATGTACAAGGTAGCAGAACAAGTTCCATTACAAAAATATATGAGCTGCAACTCCCCAACATGCAAACAAAGTGCGGTTCTGTGGTCAGCAGGGGAAAGAAGAATCGGGGGAGGAGGGCAAATGATGCTGCGGTTGAAACCCGTTTCTCTGAAATTGAAAACACATCTTCTCTACCTGAGTCACCTAATGTTGCTGTATGTGTGAGCGTATCTGTACTTGAGCATATGCATAATTGTGCATTCTGCAGATGCATTGCGGTTTTAAGCTTGTCTCATTGTTACAAGATAAGATAATATGTGATAAGATAAGATGAGTTAAGATAAAATAAGATAAAATTACACATATTTGGGTATAAATGTGTCAGAAAAAATGTCTTAAATAAGCTGTTTCCCAGCCTGATCAAATTTATAGTGTATTTTTTAAGAGTGGCTCTCTTTCAAACTAAAAAAAAAAATCAGGTTTTGCAACCACAACCTGTCTGCCGGCGGCTTTGTAGCTTTTCTGACCGTAGTTACATCTATTAGAAAGCCATTTTCATTCACAGCATTTATGACTAAACTGATGCTAATGCGAAGTGTTGCTTTGAAATCCAAACACCGGCAGCACTTTATAATAATGCCACACTATTGAGCATCACTACAGTATTAGTAAGTGGTTAATTCATCATTTATAAAGCATTACTCCACTTTAGCATGCGATTTATAAATATAGATATATTATTATGACTATGATTATGACTAAGATTGTGATTATTACTAGCAGTGATGTAGTAATAGTGATAGCTGTACATGGTGTAACCCTTACAAATGGATAAACATATCTGTATTCATAACTGGCGCACTAAGGAGAAGTAATTAAGCACTTACTAACACCTTACTAATATCTTACTAATACTTAATAGCCTGACATTATTATAAAGCGCCACCTGATATAAACACTGTTAGGGTGGAGATGAGTGCTGTGGGATTGAAAGGAACGCACAAGAATGGGTTTGTGATTCTAAAAGGTTTTTGTACTCGTATCCTGTTCTTAGAAGTTGTTGATGTGTTTTAAAGGTTTTTCAGAGATAACAGGAAACAATGGGATACATATGTTGTAGTTCCTGGTCCCCATTATACTAACCTGTAAACCACAGGAAGTCCACTGCTCTCTACTTAGATAGCAGCACAGTTTAGGCAATAAATAGCCACCGAAACTCCAAAGTAGGTCAATATCAAACAGCTGCTATGACACATGAGACAAGATCATAATGGAGGTGGTTTTAATGTGTGAAGGAAATTTTAATATCAATATCAAATCTCTGCCAAGTCATATTACTAATTGTTTGATTTTTATCTCTGATTTTATCTCAGTATTTGGTGATCACATGCTGATGTTATCGGTGTGTCTGAGCTGTTTGCACAATAAAAATGTGGTTTGGGGTTAGTACTTGTACAATATGTTTAGATACTGTGTTTCTTTCAGTATGTATAGGTAAAGATAAAATATTGAGAGGGAAAATCTGAATATATTTAGTTTAATTTTAATGAGTTGGGTATGGAAACAAATTTTAAAAAAAGAAAAAAGAAAAAGAAAAACCCCCATGAGGCTGACTTCAGCAGAATTGCACCCTACGCTAGCTCGAACTGAAACCTGTGGTTTGAAACAGGCAGGAGTGCATTTTAATATAAATGCATACATGTGCATGTGTCAAAACCAGTAGAGTAACACATCTGCTTCGACAGTAGAATTTCACTTATTTGTAACCAACACGGGGGAAATTTTACTGACATAAATCTATAGTCACTGGATCAAAGTCAGAAGGCCTCAAGCGGGTTTATTGTAGATGTACATATAAAGCTTGTGACCAGTAAAAACATAAGACTTAAATATAAAACGGCTTTAGATGATGTCATGCTGTTGTAGACGAAGTACAGTCAAAAACATCTCAGACTTTTAATTTCAGTCTTTGACGACTCAGGAACGGTTCAAAGTCTAGTTTCTACTTTTTGGTGACGGTGCAGAAAGGCTTTTGTGCCTCAGGAAAGAACCGAAAACATGCACGAGATATGACATGACATGACATTCGAGACCAGCGAGGTTTTAACGGAAAGTCTGAAGCGGAAAGCCCGCTTGCAGATTGGACTGAAGAGGCGGGACTTGCCAGCACCACAGGTAAGAAAATGAACACCACAGGTTGTACCTTAACCTCGGAGTTTTCCCCTATGATTTGGTGACAGGAAAAGTCTTCCTGTTCAAAGTTCACCTGAGAACAGATTTAAGTGATGGAGCCGATTCAAAGTTAAAGTGTCTGACATGATGTAACGTAGCGTCATTAACTTATTACCTCGTTAGGCATCTTTTAAGTTCTGTATGACAAATTTAAGGAAAACTCAGGTTGTGTCTTATTCTGACATTTGTAAAAGTCACCTTTTTTCTGTATCTAGCATTGAAATTTCAGCAAAATTACCTAAAAACTACCATATTTCATGAAACGTGATGGATGGTACAGTATAAAAAATAGATTTTATGAATTTTGATAGAGTGCTAGATTGCTTTTATTTTAAAACTGAAAAATAAGGTGTCAGTCTTGCAAGATGAATCCACTCTCTAGGGGATAAACAAAGAAAAGAAGAGGTTTAATGGAAGCGTCACAAAGAATAATGCGTGGATACTTATAGGAAAAGAAGAGGAATGACTGATTACAACCCAGACATGAAAAAAGATGCTAAATGGGTAAAAGCAGAGTGAAGCAAAGCCAGTGGTTTTCTGCTGAGAAAGAAGAATATAGTAAAGGACAAACACAGGGACAGATGCAGGAAATCACAACATGAGTAAGGTGCTGAGTCGCCATATTTCAGCATTTTGACAGCGCTGTCTAACATCCTGCTCTGAATATCTGTGGGTTCTCATTTGGCCTGAGATACAAATTATTTTCAGAGAAGCAAACCACCAACCGACACACACCAAATCCAGTCTTTACCACTACATTGCTGTATTATACACCAACACAGTCAAACACCAGCGACACACCAGGACTTAAAAACAATCCAGGACTCCTTTGGCTTCATTCAAACTGGAACAAGAATTTATTTTTTTATCCAAACGAAAGCGATTCCTTAAAAAAATGATCTGTATTAAAGAACAGTAACAAAAAAAACCCAAAACAGATGTATGTATAGTTTCATTGTTGGGGTTTTCCCTTTATTACTGTAGGGCTTTTACCTTACAATAACTTGGCTTCTGCTGTTGTGATTTAACGTTATATAAATAAAACTGGATTGAATTAAATATATAAACGCCTATCTTAAAAATAAGATGTAATGCTGACCATTAGGTGGCTGTGGGGATATGTAGAGAGGTGTTTTTTCTTTGCTCTTTTACATTTTTACGCAGTTTACAGTGCTGTCCAAAAGTCCAGAGCGACCCCTCATTTCTTTATACTTTCCTTCCAAGAAGCCAAACTTTCTATTGCTCAAGTGCTCTTGGCCAACAGTTCGTCAGGTTTTCTGAAGGCCTGTCAAAGTTTGTCTTTGGACATTGGCTAATTTTTCACTCATTTCCAGTCCAGTCCTTCCACCTGAAGATTTTTTTTTCTTTGTTTGTTAATCCACTAAAGACTGATCTGTAAATCATTCAAACATCAAAACGGCAACAAACTGAAGGGATCAACCGATGTTGTGTCTGCACATAACAGATAACTTATCAAAGAACCAATTTTACATTGTATCTGTTAGTAATAGCAAAATATAAAGAAACAAGTCTTGATAAATAATTATCAGGCAGGTAAGGAAATCCCAGGAATTTGATTTTGTTCATCTGGATGTCGTGTTTTCAGTGGGAGAAACATTTTGGCACTCACGCGACTTCTTCACTGTTAGCTGACTCCAGGTTTCCCCAACCTTATAAAAGGCACAATGACTGAAACTAGCACTACTGACTAACAATGGTATTTATCTTAAAAATAAATACAAGACCGTATTTGCTTTTAAGGGTATTTTGTATAATTTCATTTCTTTTCTTTTTTAAAAGGTATTTTAAGAAATGTTTAGTACAGTAAAAAAAAAAGTTCTGTTATTTACATTATTGAAACTCATTTTAATATACTTGTCATAATTTGACATAATGTTATTATTTTTAGTACAATATATTTTTTCTATGTGGATCTAGTACATTTGTAGAATTCATTAGGTGTTTAGTAAAACAAACTATGACAATTAAAAATAAAAAAGTGTTTTTTTAAACAGAAAATAAATGTATTCAGAAAAGTTGTACATTTATTCAAATTGTTATGTCTATAAACAGTTATAACCTGTTACTGTAATGCAATACAATAATGTAATACAAATAAAAGTTTGAAAAATAAAATAATGTAAATTTAATGATAATTAGAACTTATTTGACCCTGAAGAAGAGGTCAGAGGTGCAAAGTAATATATCAAGGATATTTTAAATCTTTATGCCGTAGTTTCTATATAAGTTATATGGATTTTTGTTGATTTTCAACCAATAAGTCAATAGGCTGGCTTTAATGACCTCAGTGGATGTAATCCATATTTTAATGGATGTTAACATGACCTCCTTCTACACCTCTACAAAAGTTTTATAAGAATTAATTCAAGCTTTTTTGTGAGCTATCATGTTTACAAACAGAAAGAATGACACACATGAGCCCAATCAAGAAGATAAAATCTTAGATGGATTTCATGAGGGCTGGCTCAAGACGTGTGCACAGTATTGCAATACTTTGTATTTTTATTGTATTTAGAAGAAGCAGATCTAACAGGTACGATGGAGCTTCTGTCAGTACTTAAAGTTCAGCCATTCAAAATAAATGCTGTAATTTTATTACAAACTACTGTCTGATTGCCCAGCGCACATCCTGTCTCTCTGTTAAGGAAGAAAACATTTAACAATCAGCATACACCCTCTCCTCTCTGCACATCCTCTCCTCTCGTCACGGTGATCTTTGGCCGCTTCAGATAACGGATGCTCATTCATCAAAGGATACGGCGTTCCCTCAGCGTAGTGGTGCTCCACGACAACGAGTCTGCCCACAGGAAGAAAATGAAATCCCACACTGCTTTACACTCAGACATCAAACCCACCATGAGACAAAGGATAAATCAGAAGTACAGTGGAGCGGCGGGGACGGCTGGTGGGAAGTGACTCTGAGGTAAATTTAGGCCTAAGCAGTGCCAGGAGACACCTCTGTGGGTCTAAAGACAGCAAGAATTGTATTTTTGTCGCATCACTCAACATGTAAAAAAAGTCGGCCAATACGACTTCTCACACAGTAAATTATGATTAGAATAACTGCCTGTAAAAGTAACTGAATCAGAAACATCTGTAGGGAGCTGTGTATATCTGCCTTTAGATGGTATGTTTGTGGGAATACTGAAACATTATTGTGGCACAATGCATTAAATCTTGTCTGAACGTGAGAAGTGACTGCAATACTGGTGATTAGCTGCTGTCCAAGCCTGAATAAATAAGACCTGCTGTCAGCAGTTGAGTCAGTCTGGTGCCTGCTGTCTCTAAAAACATAACGTTCCCTGATATCATATCAGAGGATTTCTCATTCTGACATCTGTTATGTAACTCTGACCAAACCTTTGTTTCCACAGACAGTTTGTGTGTACGCCTCACACGTGGACACACATCTGAAACGAGATCTCCATACGGAGAGACAGATTTAGCCACATCAGTGAATTTATTACATACTTGCCATCATATTTATCTCATATTTGATTGCCACAGGCATTATGATTTTTAATGTCAAAGCTAAAAATGGTTTGTTCTGCTTCGCGTCAGATCAAGAAGACTCTAGTCCCACCTTGGCATTTCTATCTAAGATTCTCACAGAGAAACTTCCTGGAAGTGATTTGTTCGGAGCTGGAAATCCTGGGAAAGTTAAAGAATGTGAAACTGATAATTAACTGATACCTGTCCCCAAGGACACTTCAACACGCAGACCAGAGGAGCCGGGCATTGAACCGCTGTTTGTCCACCGGAACACAAGGGCCAAAAGATTCTGAGGTCAAAGGTCAGACTTGTTCGTGAAGAGATTTTTTTGAAAAAAAGGGATGCGTGTAGTTGTTTTTACAGGATGTCCACCCTGTCCTTGGCTTCAGTTTTAAGCCAGGGGGGAGTTCAAGGAATGGTCACCAGGATTTGGGATTATACTCTACACATGCTCACACACATACAGTCATATATGCATACATGCATGCATACACACACTAAGGCTAGGTCTACACTACCCCAGATAAATTTGAAAACTGCGTTTTCGTCTGAAAACGCTTCGCGTCCACACTAGCGTTTTCAGTCGTTTTCACAGAGTTGCGCGTCCACATTGAAATGGCCGAAAACGCTTGCGTTCCAGTCCTGCGCATGCGTGAAACGCAAGACAATTCAACCTGCCTCATTTCTGTCTGTCGTTTATTTACTTTCAGGCTCTTTGAAACGCCGCGGCAAAATGTCGAGGAAAAGCATCGAGGTTTTTAAATGGAATAACCACGAGGTGGAGTTGTTGCTGTGAGTAACACAAAAGTACAAAGTTGCAAAAGCGAGTGAGAATTAAAGAACTTGAAGAAAAGCTATCTGAAGCATGTACAAACTGATATTAATCTTTAATAGGGCTGTCAAAACTGAGAGCAAACAAAACAACTGCTGTGTAATGCCCTCAGCTATCTTAGTTTAATTGGTCACATGACTGCATCACATGACTAAAATGTGTCATCGTTTTCGAAAAGGCTCCGGGTTCACTGTCCACACTACGACGCGAAAACTGCGTTTTTAAATGTATCCGCTTTGGAGAGCGTTTTCAAAACGCTGCGTTTTCCTTGACCCAAAACTGCCGTCAAAACGGAGAGAAAAAGATGCGTTTTCAAACGAAAATGTATTAGTGTGGACACTCACACACCAACTGTCATGTGACGGACAAACATGACATCAAATCATTTAAAGCAGCGGTCCCCAACCCCGGGCCTCGGACCGGTACCGGTCCGTGAGTCGTTTGGTACCGGGCTGCGAGAGTTGAGGCTCAGGTGTGAAATGTATGGTTTTCAGGGTTTTTATCGGTTTTCAGCGTTATTTTGTTATCGTTTTTATCATTAACTCGGTTTTCCTGGGTCTTTTCACGTGTGTTATGAATAAATCTTCTTTTTTACGGTACCAGTACTAGTTTTATTTTGTTGTATTTATCCGCGACACTTTAAAGGCCGGTCCGTGAAAATATTGTCGGGCATAAACCGGTCCGTGGCGCAAAAAAGGTTGGGGACCGCTGATTTAAAGTGTTGAGCATTGTCTGTATTTTTGATACTTCACTTAAAGCCATTCAGAGAATTTGGTGCATCCTTATCTTTATGTTAGAGATAGGCACTGAATGCAGGCAGTACACGTCTAACTCTGTGATCACTACTTTAGATTCACTAAGATTGACTGAATTTGGCTGGGACCTGACAGACACACAGCTTAAAGACAAGATTTCCTGTACTAATTAAATTAATTTAAATAAAATACTCTCAGCAATAACAAAAACAAAGTTGAACGGTTGTGTTCTGTTTTGCTGTCGTCCTTTGCTTCTCACACTTTGTGTCCATGGACACTGAAGGCAATTAGCAGCCGGGTGTCACCACCCGGCCAACCCGGTGACTGCTACACCCTTGCCACACTCACACTGCATGACTCACAAGTAGATGTGCCAACTAAAAAGGGTTAGAGAGGTACAGTAGGACATCCCTGGTGGGGTCCTTTTTATAGAAAGGTGACCTATCAAAGAATTGAAGGAAAAACCCGAAGCCCTGAACCCTACAGTGAAGGGATCTGGTGATTTGTTGGTTTGGTTCACTTACAGGGAAAGGTGATAAAAGATTTCTGTTTTGGTACAAGTCTCTTCCAAGGCCTCCATCTGACCATATGGGAAACAATGACCGATGTGTTAGAGAGCGCTTCCCTCCAACAGAGTCTCAGAGACTCATTGTTAAGCAGCACCGACGCTTCCTGAGACACTTTAGTTTGTAAATTAGCATTGTTTGCCAGTGGAAACAGTGACACATCATGTCCCTGTCACAGCACTATAGTGACTCCTATTGGCTGGTCAAAGAGATGATGGATATAGCAGTGTGAACTTTCCACAAGTTGCGTCCTCATGGTGAATCTCACGCTTGGCAGATGAAAAGAAGCAGCTACCATGAGTATGTGTCATACAGACAGGACATGGCTGTTTCCAGGCCAGCTCAGATCAGGAGTGAGAGGATATACGAACCTTCAGAAACGATGAGCGCTTGGCCTCTGACCTCAAGAGTCGCAGGTAGCGTTTTAAAATAAGATCATTCAGAGATGAACATGGAGAACACAGGAAACATGCAAGTAACTAACACTCACTGGCCATTTTATTAGGTACACCTTACCAGCACTAGGTTGGACCTCCTTTTGCATTCAGAGCTGTCTTAATTATTCACATACTGACTTGATAGCATCACACAATTGCTAAAGATTTGTCAGCTGCACATCCATGATGTAAATCTCCCGTTCCACTTCATCCCAAAGGTGTCATGTTCAAGAAACCAGTTTGAGATGATGTGATCTTTGTGACATGGTGCGCTATCCTGCTGGAAGCAGCCATCAGAAGACGGGTACCCTGTAGTGCCGTTAGGCTGTGGTGTTAACAACGCTCAGTCGTTACTAAGGAGCCCAAATTGAGCCATGAAAATATCATTACGTAACACCATTACACCACTACCAATGGCCTGAACCATTGATACACAGCAGTGTATATTTTCCTGACTTATGTTGTCCCTGTTTTGGTGAGCCTATGCGCACTGTAGCATCAGTTTCCTGTTCTTAGCTGACAGGAGTGGCACCTGGTGTAGTCTTCTGCTGCTGAAGCAGATGAGACGCTCTTCTGCATACTTGGTGGTAACACATGTTGCCTTTCTATCAGCTTGAAGCAGTCTGTCTATACTAAGTACTAAGTTGTAACAACATGAGTGTGTGAGTGAGTATGCCAGGATGTTACCCATTTTACCAACATTCACTTGGTATTTTGCAAATATATATAATTTATCTAATTATACATGACTGTCAGCATAATTCACCAAAAAGCTTATAAAGGGCAAATATGGTTGCTTGATAACTGTGTTTATAATATATTTTCCTTTTGCTTTATTTAATATTGTATCATTTTTATATTTATTTGATATGCTTTGGTTGTATTCAGACTGTATGTGCATACTGTACATGATGCATTTAGTCCTCAGTATTGATGAATAACTTTTTATTCTTGTCTTCATGAGTCAAATTCTTTTAAAGACCATTAGATGTTGGTTAGTACAGATTACATTAAGGCTGCAATTCTCACATCACCACCCTCTGTAACATATGAGATAAAGAGCATCACCCCCACCCAGCGCTCTTCCAGTTCCCTCGAGTGGATGAAATGAATCCTGATGTACGGCTTCCTCGTGCGTGCTTCTCCACCAGACAAAAATACGCATCAATCACGCGCATCCACTGTACTCAAACACAGGCACATGTTCATACATCACCGCTGACAGATGCGCCATGTTTAGTAGAACAGGGGAACCAGCTGAGAATACACTGTTCTTTCCTGCTAAAAAGACAAACACATTTCAGCATGTTTTTGCCATTCTTGGAATACTGGATTACTTCTTCCTGCCTGTTTATGTCTATTTCTGGTTTACATCCATCAGCCAGTCGTAGTAGTCCACAATTTGCAGGAAAGAGAAAAATAGAGGACTTGAGTTATTTATGTTTCTGATCTCAAATCTTTGCCTATCATATGTTACGTGTTTTTCATGATCTAGGGGTGCTTCTCACACACTAAAAATATTCACTAAAAAGAGCACATGCTGTTTGATTTGCATTATTAAACATGTAACATCCCTGTGGGTTCTTAAAGGTGATAAAATGTAAAAGGTTAACGCTTACAAGACTAAGCTACACACATAATGTTAATATGAAAACATATTACGGTGAAGGAACCACGTGTGTGTGTGCGTGTGTGTGTGTGCATGTGTGTGTGTGTGTGTGAGTGCATGAGAAAGAGAGGGAGAGAGTGATGGAGGTCAAGGTGCAACAGACAGGAAATGGGGGATAAAAACAGAACTTCCTGTGTGCAAGAAAAGAGAGCTGCATCTTCACTTTATGTGGTATATGTATATGTGCATGCGTGTGTGCGCGCGCGTGCATGTGTGTGTGTGTGTGTGTGTGTGTGTGTGTGTGTGTGTGTGTGTGTGTGGTATCTTTTAGGAGAAATTTAAGTCATAATACAGAGGGATGTTTTGGCTTCCTGTCAAACATAAAACCGCATACATACATACATATGGAAGTCTCTAGATAATAGAGTAATGTCTGTGGTCCCATGCTTGGTTTCCTGTCACTTGGAGCTCGTCTCACGCTGTGGTCCACGTCAGATACACTCGCGAAGCAATCTGGAAATGAGCCCTCATGTGCCGCACAAAAATGTTTTAAGAATTTAGTGTTACATAGAAGGGAAAACCTCCCTGAACTGAATCTGAGATAAGAACAAGCCCCTGGAGAAAAGAAAGACAGTTTCCATACTGTACAGTTTCTTCCACCCTATTTTTCATTGGCTGGGGGCTTAAAAAACATGCTTTTTGTACATTCATAGAATTCCTTGAATGCATTTCATAGATCAGCCTTTCAAGTTTCTAGAAAAATGTATGTGAAAAAGAAAGCAAACCCTCTTAAAGGTTTTATTTATCAGACCATATTATTTATTCAACAAATACTGACCCCCTTAATGCTTTAGAAAAGGATAAGAGCACCCAGGTGCTGCTCAAAAATGGATCATCAGCAAGTGTGAGCACGTCGATTAAAGCAGAAGTTTTGACAGTTTGCTGAACTGAAGCATTCAGGCGTGTGTTAAGTCAATGCCAAGGATGATAGACATCAGCAATGATCTTACAAGAGCAAGTGTTCATCAATCTGGGAAGGGTTATAAGGTCATTTCCAAAGAATTTCAAACTTATCATTCAGCAGTGAGGAAGATTATTTACACGTCGAGAATATTCAAGACAGATGCTAATAGTCCTAGGAGTGGAGGTCCCACCCAATTCACCCCAAGGAGTGATTGTGAAACACTCAAATAAACTGCAAAAAACCCAAGAGCTTCTTCTCAGACTCTACAGGCCTCGGTTAGCATGTTACATGTTAAAGTTCATGACAGTACAATTAGAAACACACTGAATAAGTAGGACTTATTTGGAAGAGTTAGCAGGAGAAGGCTTCTTCTTTCTAAAAACATCGTGGCAGCACGGTGTAGCTTTGCTAAGCTACGTCTGAACAAACCACACCAGTGACGTTGTTTTGCTATAATGAACAGCGCCACGTTTGGAGATAACCAAACACAGCATGTCAGCGCAAACACCTCACACCACCTGTCAACCACGGTGGTGGAAGTGTGATGATTTGGGGCCTTTTTTGCAGCAACAGGATCTGGGTGCCTTGCAGTTACCGAGTCAGCCATGAACTCCTCTGTAGACCAAAGTATGCTAGAGTCACATGTCACCTGTTGGCCAGTTAACAGATCACATGTTACTGGTCCAAACTGGATCATACAACAGAACAGTTATTCCAAGCACGGCATCAAATCTACATTAGAAGGACCGAAGAAGAAATGAATCAAGGCGTTGCAATTATGATCCAGTCATCAACTATAAGAAAGCTCTGCATAAATAAATGCCTGCAAACTGTAACAACCTGAGGTAATGTAAAAAAGGAAAAAAGGTCAGACTTGTTCGTGAAGAGGGAAAAAAATTCCCCGACAGCAATGTGAGAGACAGATGAAGTCATACAGAAAATGATGACTTTAAGATAAAGGTGGTTCTACGAGCTAATGAATCATTGTTGGTCACACACTCATTCTGCATTTCGACAGTCTAATGCGTTGATGTTCCTCTGAGTTGTATTTAATTCATTTTCATACCTGATAAGGACCAGATGATTTTTATTTCTATATGTCCTGATACACAGAAGCTTAGACCTGAAAAGGATCTACTTTTCTTCTGAAATGAAAATTCCTCTAAAAATCTAGTTATTGGTTACAGTTCAGTTTACTAGAATTAATCTGAGGACTTGAAAATTCGAGAAATGATGTCAGAGTCCAGTGTTGCAGCTATAATGGCACTAAAATAATTTATAGCCATTTTTCCAAATCTTTTCCTCAGTTTCGTGCAACATATATACTGCACATAATTTCCTTTCTGAAAACAGAGTCAACACTTAGATAGTTGTTACACATGAGTTTTATTACACTGTCGGCCTGTTTACATTGACAGAAAAGCAGTGAAGGACAGACTTAAGTAATGGATCACCAGCCGAAAAACAGCCAAAATACCGTAACGCTAGTGTTTCCACTTAATGTGTTTACACAGGGTCCGAAAACAACAATTTGACGAAAATCCACATCCAAGTCTTTTTTTTTTTCCCCACAGTCCGATCTTGCACACCTCCGAAACTTGAGCCGTAACGGGGTAATGCCTGTGCGATTTCCCAACTCGAGTTAATGGAATGCAGGAAGTCTTCTTATGTGCATCTGATTCACAGTAAAGCACGAGGGTCAGAAAACGGCCGTGAGCTGGAAATATTTCGATGAAGACATGCTTAAGATTTTTGTTGCCATGTGGGAATCCAGTTTTACTTATTTGAGTTGAGTTATCTAATGATAAACCCAATAAAACCTCTGTTAACAAACATGAACATGGTCCTAACATGCTATATTCATACACACACACTCACACACACAGGTACTGGTGTGTCAATAGAGTGATGGATCGGAAACATGGCAAAGAATTACATTTATTACATGTATACAATTTCAATGTGTGGCATGGGAAGTTTCCAGCAAAAACACAAAGAACAATGTTAAATGTGTCAATTAGTGTCATCACAATAAAAAGAAACGGTGCTTTCAGACTATTACTTTTGGTTATACTACATTATTTTAGAAGGTGAAGAATAACTGATCAGTTTTCAGCTGATAACCCACTGACATATTCCACCCTCAGTAGTTTTAATGTTTGTCTTATGAATATATACTGTATATACTACAAATAATAACACTGATAACATGTGGTCAGATACCATTGTACATACATACAATAACCAGGATGTGTCCACACAGAACAATAGATGCGTGTCTATTCAAAATTCAATGTCCGACCAAAGCGGTTATTCAGAGCATGCTGGCGCGCTAGTTTCCAAACAACACCCATAATATGGTCTGTTATTATAATCTCAGTATCAGCACGTGTTAATGAGAATCATACAGGTTCCTTCGTCCAAAGCAAAAGGTCGAGCAGCACGTCACATTTAATACGAAACGCAGGCCTGTTCCTCTTTAGGATGTCGTTTTCATTCTGTTGTCTGTATGTGTGCATTATCTCAAAGTACAAGGAATGTAAAATCTTCTGGTTTACATTTAAAAACACATAACAATTTAATTTGGGTTTACTTCTTAGAGTACACTGAATAGTGATAATCATCATAATAATAAATCGGTCTGACCAAAAGTAAAGATTTAGCAGAAAAAGACTTTTTTTCTTTTTTGTATTCACATTGTTGCAATATTTCTCCTTTTTCCAGTAGTTTAGTTGAATGTACATATATGTCTTTATATTCCAGTGTTTCTTCTTTTGCACATGTCTAACATCTGTCCTACTCCAACAAGTATTCTGCTTTACTTTTGTAAAGCTGAAAGCCATGGTTTGCATTCTTGAAACGCTAATAAAAGCTATTTAATTTTATAAAATTAACAGGTTTAATCCTAAAGAAGAGGTAAACTCACTTTGTATTTTATTTTTCTTTGTTACTCAAAGCTTGCAGCCAGTATGCTAACAGTCTCAGTCGCGTGAAGATACATTTGAATGCATTGGCCGCTTAAATTAAGAAATTAAGACTACAGATCAGACGATGACAGCAACAGAACCGGAAGAAGACTTGAAATGAGCTCTACTTGTGTTAAATTGTTTTGTTTTTGTTCTTGTTGTTGCTACAGGATGACTCCTTTTCTATTAAAGAACATTTTCTCTGGGGAAGTGGGAGGGGGCTACCTATGGGTTCTAGGGCTGAGTAGGTCATTACGGGTAATCTGAATTACATTTATTCAGGTATTTTCCTCTTGGAAGGAGGCACCAGGTGTGCAGGCAGCTCTGATGGTAGTTCATGTCCCTCAAGTTTCACCTTTATCAGATGATTGGCTAAAGCAAACTCCTCATCGTCAAGCATGCCGTCCTTATCGATATCTGCCAGCTTCCAGATCTTGCCCAGCACTGTATTGGGCAGTTTTGACTTGACCATCTCCTTCTTGGCATTGGCTCCGGTCACCTTCCCGTTGACGGGAGATAACGTGTAGAAAATCTCGTCGTAAGCAGGTTTGTCGCGAGCGACGACCCACTCCGCTTCGTCGATGCCTTCGCCGGCTCCTTCGCCGTACCCGTGACCGAATGGGCCGTCCAACGTGCCGTCGAACGCACCACCCTTCACTACTGCGTTGGGCCGCTGGGTTTCCTCTTGTCGGACCAGGACCATTAAGCTGGCGATGTCATTGGCTAACATGTCATCGACCGCCTCCAAGAGTTTAGGTTTCAGAGGCTGGAATTTGTTGAGATCCTGAGCTTGGAGTTGGTCCTGGAAAAAAACACAAGTTTGTTTCAAGTTAGGTTATAATCTAAAGATGCAGAACTATACCCTCAGCACAGATACAGATTATTTTAAAATACACATCTGTAAAGAATCCTGATGTAGTCAATCAAATGTTCCAGAAGTATTCTATAAAATTACTTAAGTCACTGAAGTAACAATAAAATATGCTGCAATAAAAGTGTCACTTTAGTAATATATACAAGTACAATTAGGCAAGCATTACACAATTCAAGTAAATAGCCTGGTACTTACATCACTATAGCACTCAAAGTGCTTTCTACTACAAGCCTCACTCACACAGATTAATCTATACCTTCTTTGTTTTCTACACTTTTATCTAACATAATGGGAAGAATGTAATAAGCATTTACTTCCTCCTTCTGCTTTTCAAACATAAAATGGTCAACATTTTGTGTTTGGGTTTTTTTCCATGTGAATGTGATGGATTTTAATGTTTTGTGTTTATTTGTTTTTATTGCATTAACACTTGTTAGTTATGGGTTCGAAATAAAGATTTGATTGATGAACTGATTGATTACATTCAAAAATAGTCTGATGGATGCAATATTTTGCCCAATTATACTTCAACACAAGAACAGGAGGAGCCGGTTATCAATCTACCGACATACTGCTTGATAGCTGCACAAGTGATGCACATGAGTGAAAGTACTCAGTTAGCACTCTACTTTCAATGGAACTCTGTTTCATCCCATTTGTAGCCACAAAATATCTTAAAGTACATAAAGGAAAACAAGTATTGTTCCAAAGATCAAAAAAAGAAAATAGAGAAACACAAAATACAGAGTGGTATACAACGTTATGAGAAGCTTATTGAAATGTACAGCATGGCCCACAACACCAGAGGCTGACAGTTCTCTGTGCAGTAAGGATTAAGATCAATCTTATATGACAATAATAATAACAATAATAAGTTAATAAAGACCAATTATCAACATTTCCCTCATCAGTTAAAGTCTCTGCTGAGTGTGTTGTACTTCAGTGGTTAGCTCAGGAAACGGTAAAAGTCTTTTTCTCTTTGGAATGTAATTAGACTGACTCTTACTACTCTCTCTATTTCACTCCCTTGAGAGATTTAAAAAAAATACATCAGCTAAAATTGCAATTAACTAACAGTACTCATGTAACTTAAAATCAGTGAAGCCCCTGCATTCACGCCAATCATGTCAAAAACCTCATTTACTAAACCTTAATCCTTTACTTCACTGCCTACCTGCATCTTTTTCAGATTAGGAAAATCTCCAGGTGATATCTGATGTTCTCTTTCGATGCGTTTGTAGATATCTCCAAGGCTGCCGATGAGCTCTTTCTTCTTGTTCTCCTTCCCAAACACAGCAGGCATTTCCTTTTTAAGTGAACTGATGATATAAGCGTGGACCTGCAGATTAAGAGAGTTATCAATGACTTCACATGGAAAGTAAAAGCAACTGTGTTTGAATTCATTAAGCTTTTATTTGTTATTCTTGTTATAGGTGCTAATTGATGTTTATTAATTGATGAGCAGGTACTAGGAGACTAAATTCTTTATAAACTTCTGTTAAAATGATTCAAATGGTTCCACTTCAAAATCTTGACTGTTATAATATTCCACATTTGGCTATAAAGCAACATCCAAGTATGAAGAAGTAAAGAGCCATATAAAAACAGGAAACTGTAGCAAAACTGAGCTTGGAGTAGGTAAAAACAGGATCAAGTGCAGCAGAGCTAGTTAATTGTTAACTTTTTGTGAGTGGGAAAAAAGTCACCTATTCAATGTCATGAGATTGACTTGTTCTTTTTGTTTGTTCTTCCAAGACCCACAAGAGACACAAAGAAAAACAGATGCAAAAATGTGTGCAAGGAAAAGAAAAAAACATCTCTATCTGTGATATTTAACCAGACACACAACTGAAGCAAACTCATCTAAATCTATGAGCTCATATAAAGTAGATAATCAGATTACTTTGAAATAAAGATTATGTGTTTTATTGTCTCCGGTTCTCCTTGTAATGATTGCATTACTTTTGAGCTTCTTACAAGTGGGTAAAATGTAACACAAGCCACTGTGACAACATTAAGCCTGAGGACACTTAATATTCCATAAACCAGATTAGTCATCCACTTTACTGTTACCTTTGTAGGCATTTCTTTTAATAATAAAAATTCTAATTCACATTTGGAGTCCACTTCTCATTATGATAAAGTTTTTTCCTGGAAAAAGTGTTTAAACAATATTCAGCAGAAACTAAACGTGCAAAAAAAAAGAAAAAAAAAAAGGGAAATCCACAAATTTGTTCAGTCACTGTGGCGATACACGCATTCCCGGGTCTACCTCATGTCCTTGAAACTCATCACAAAACACACCAACACCCATCAGCTGTCTAACAGGAAAACTGTGCTCGACTCTCAGTGTGATAAACCTGCGTGTGTTTGACTGTGTGCACTTGTGCGTTTCCTCTGCTGCGTTTCCTCGAAATACAACAGGCAGCAGACTGTCGCCTACCTAACTTCCCTTCCAGAGAGGAAATGGGAAACAATTCGTTGTCATTTGTCTAACTCTATTAGTTCTGCGAAACATCTCTTTCTGTCAAGGTTAACAGCTGAACAACACAGCTGAGCACAATAAATAGGAAGTACACAGATAAATCGGTGATACTGACAACTTAAACATGTCAGCATGGTGTAACAGCTCAGCACTAAATGTAGGAAATGTTGCGTAACATCGATGTTATTTGACGTCAACTGTTTCGAACATCCTGTGTCGCAGGTGTTCCTTACCTTGGCTAGTCTTGCCCTTTTTATCAGATCATTGAGTTTTCTAAGTGCTGCATTTCTCGGTAAGGACTGGATGTCCTTAAATAAGTCCTGTTCCTCGGCCTCGAACAGCTTCCTGTTGTCAGGAATCAACAGCGGGTGGGACCAAAATGAACCGATATAGACGCGAATCACCTATGAGTGAGGGAGACAGAGCAAAAAAAAACTTAATAAGTAAATACAGTCCGATCAAAGTGGACCATCCTTTACATAATATGCCATTAACAGTCCTTCAAATGGCCACCATTATGGATCATAGCTCCTCAGATATTACATAAAAAACATAAAATATAAAGTCTTTAAATACTCCTACAACCAGTTAACAATTCTTCAATCTGCGAGCCCACAGGCTAGTCTGCAAACTTTGTCTGTGGGAGCCAGCATACGTAGATATCAGATGACAAATATCTGGTTCAAAGCTCCCAGTTGCATCTGATGGTCTTTATTTCATGAATCCAGATCAATAAAAAATACATGTACAATTGCCAGTGGTTTTAAAAATTGAATTTTGGCTAAAGCAACCCCTCTTTTAGTCTCCGTATCGATCTGCACCAACTCAACTCAGACTAGAAAAGGAAGTCTATAATCTTGTACCTTAGCCACAGATTTCACACATTTATGTGCAGATATCTATGTGGTTGCACATATTAACAATCAAGTGCCTAATTTCATTATTTCACTCTAAAATTATTTCTTCAAAGCAATCTTTAAAAAAAAGAATCATTACAATTCTGTGATTATAATATTTAGACATAGGTGAAGGGATCAATTATAGGCTTAATACTCATTAGTAAAACCGTATGAACGCCATCACAGAAACCCTCTGTGTCCCTCTGTTTCTACAGTTTAGCGTACCTCAGGCGTGTTGACTATTTTCCCCAGTGACCACATCAGAGCACCGTACACTCTCATCAGCTGCTGAGTCTCTATCTGGTCGGCCTTGTTAAGCACAACTCTGGAGAAAACAACAGAAGAAAGCAGTGTTGATTCTGACTACAAGCTACTCACATTAATATTGCATGGATGCCCAAAAAAGAAAAAAGGAAAATATTTGGTGTGAATTTAAGAATCCCACAGTACCTGATCTTGTCCTCATGGTTCTTTAGGGCCTTTATCACCTCTGAGAACTCATCAGAGATGTCTAGTTTGTGAGCATCAAACAGTAAAATGATCCTGTCCACTCGCTCTGCAAACCACTCCAGGACAGCTGCAAAGTCATAGCCTAGAGGGGGGGGAGGGGCGGATATGGATATTAGATCATTCGATGGGGCACTGAGTGAAGCAGATAATTGCACATCTTTTTACATCTCAATCCTTTACCCACATCCAGTACCCGCATCAAAACCACTTTAGTTATTAGTTATACTGGTGGTCAACACAACTACAGTTACAAACTGAGACCATGCATGCAACTTTAGAGGTAAAAGTCAGCAGACCAAGTTATGATAGGAACATTATGGCCTAACAATAGTCCCAAGACAAATCCAATGGCTGCAGGTCAAAGAGGAGGCACTAAAACTTATACCCATATTGCAACATGTTGAAAGAAAAGAATGTCTGTTTCCTGATGAAAACAGTGCTGCCAATGTTCAAACAAAGTGGCTTTTTAAAGTTGAACAATAGGGGGAGAGCCCTCAAACTATAGACTGTTACTTCTGTCTGTCATAAGACTAATAATGAATAGTTTACACTAAACAAGTGCATTGTACTCGTGGCATTCTGCAAGAAAGCTATGAATAATGCTTCCTCTGTAAAACATGTAAACATGAATTAATGAATGAGTACAACAGCAGGTGTACACCACTGACTTCTTTAACTTTCTACCTCCGTCAAGGACGAAATGCTAGCTTACCTGAAGGAATTCCACAGGATATGAGAGGGAAACAAAGAACAAAGGGTAGAACGAAGGATTAGTAAGCTCTAGTGTTCAAACAACACTGAAGGACACACAGCAGACGCAGAGTCAGTCCAGTGCTGCAGTATTTAATTATGAGCGATAACACCCGGCAATAGTTTTAGGTTAATTCAGGGACTATCAGATGGATTTTCTTTGTAAAGCTATGCATGTAAAATATGCCTTTACATATTTAAAACTACATTTAGAGGCTGTTTGCTCTGAACATAACAACATTTGATCTTCAGTACATAGCTGTGATAAGAATCCCCCATTTCACATACTTGCTGCACAGTAGTGGAACAGTTCACACTCCACGGTGGCTCTGAGTGTTTAACAAAACGTCCAAATATCTGAGTTCCTGTGTTAATGTTTACATGATGCTTCAATTGTTAACAAAAATGGGTATTTTAAGGGATAAATTAATCTCACTTGGCTAAAATGCATTCCCCAGTAGGATGTGAGAAAAACTTTAGCAGCAGCAGCAAGTATGTAAAACATTTGTTTCAGACTGCATCTGTATGAATAGAGCCGAGAGCAGACAGCAGGCACATTGACGCTTGACAATACAACAAGAAGTGTTAAGAGAGATATGGATACCTTGATATTTTTAAATGCTACTGGAATATTCTTCACCCAGTGCACTTCTCACGTGTTATGGGATTAAAGCAACACTTCAATTTTAAGCTCCATTATCCACCTGTGAAGGGCACGGTGCTCCTAAGCGAAAAGTCAAAGTGAAATAACCTACCTACAGTAGAGGTAAGATGCTCATGAGGTCTGACAGTGATGCTAGGTTTATGCTCCTGGACTATTAAAATGTGGAGACCAAAGGTGCCCAGGAGATTATCAAAATTACAGGAATTCATAATAAGGACAGACTGTACATAAAGGATGGATGTAGCCAGTGTGGCATGAGCCCTGGTTATTGGCATGGGGCAGCAGCACTGATTTTTTTGTTTTTTTGCGTGCGTGCGTGCGTGTGTCAAATCATAAAAAGCCCTGTTTTGAAGATTCACACACTAGCTGTGGATTTGAGAAACCCAGCCACGGTTGGATAGCCACACACCCTCATTTATATTTTGCTTTATCACCACTTTTACTGTCTGACCAGAATTTAAACAAATAAAAATCATCGTATAAAATATGTCTGTGTAGGTTCTCAGTCATCCAGGTCATGGTAGTGTAAGGAGTTTGAGAAGAAAGCAACTGGACTTCTTTAAATGAACTTAAAGTTAGTCAAAGAAGTCCAGTCGCTTTCTTTTTAAGCTCCTTTGACAATTTTGTATTAACAAAAGACTTAAAAGTGTTCTATTTGTAAACAGAGAAGTCACCCCCTGCTGACCATTACAGAGAAAGCAGATTCAAGGCAACTCGACATTTGCTTTATTTTCAGACCTGCTGGCTATGTCTATCGTTTATATACAGTTTATGAGTGGCCAAAATAATTGCCATTATAATTTTTAAGTCAGCTAACTGCACAGATAATATTAATAATAATTTTATGAAACAAGGTGAACTTTTCTCAAAGCCACGTGACAAGACTGGTGAAGAACATGTAAAAGCCCACAAATTCTTCAGAGTCAAGGTATCATTTGAAGCCTTCTGCAGCTGGTTGTTGCCAAGATTTATTATCTACAATACCTCCATAAAGACATCTGTGGAGGCTGCTATAGCCTGACAACTCCTCCTCTGGAGACAGACACGCACACACAGTTGAGCACACACAAACACAAACACTCTTAAAAACATTAAAACACAGTAAAAGAAAAGTGACTAAGAGAAAGAACATGTAAATGAAACATGATGATGATGATGATGATGATGATGATGATGATGATGATGATGATGGGGAACTAAAGGAAAAGTTAATGAACACACAGAAACAAAACAATTGCACACAGAGTCCCCAGAGAAAACACAGCTGTGCTGACTCAGCAGAGGTTAAGTTGAACTTGTATTTGTTCTTTCGTGTTGGACACAGAGTATCCTTGTTTCACCTCACTGCGCTGTTTATTTGGTTTAACACCACGTTTTTTGGACACTTGGGCCAAAAGGAAAAAAAAAAAAGGTGAAACAGAGCTGGTGCTTGTCTGGTTCCTTTTAACAACTTCCAAACATAAATTTCATATTTCGTTATTGTTTATGAAACACTGATGTACTTCATTTCTCAACAGTAAAGCTGGAGACAACAAAAACTCTCATGACAAGCATTAAAGTTATGAATAATATCCATGCAGACCCAACCCTGGTATGAAGTAATGTCCTGAACTCTGTGACCAGAACTATTTAGCTTTTAATCAAAAGCTGAATAAGCATCCTGATACGTCGTCTTATAACAGGACTCCAAATGTCACGGTACTGGTCGTGCACAAGAACACCATAAATACTCTCTGGAGCGGGAACGTAGAAAACTATAATATTAAAACAATCACTAAAAAACTTGTACTAATCTTCTAACACCATTACTACTTTTATTTTTCAAGTATTCATATATTCAGTGATTTGCTATGGTGACAGACAATACTGGATATGCCAAAAGTCAATTAGTTCAGGCTTTACTTGGGATAGCAAACCAAAACAGTGCCTGTTCTCCTCCAACGGGGGGAGAAACAGGAAAATAGACAAAAGATGGAAGAAAAGAAAGCATTCGCCTTTGAAAAGAAACTCAAAGAGGGTGAGTGCAGAACAGAATAAATTAAGACTTACTTTAACAAAAGAACTGAAATGGTTAATGTTAGAGGTTGGTATAGCGATGCCACCATTTAGCTTTGGGGATGTCAGCCATGCCAGACACACATCATCCTGTGAGACACCTCGGGAACATTCTTGAAAACTTTCCACACAAAGTTTCTCTTCACATCATCAGCTTTTTGCATTTTAGCACACACCATGATGGAGCTGTGACAACTACCAGTTCGCTCTTTGTTGTAAGGGCAACATTATGGGCGTGAACGAGGTGGTAATTTGGGGCGTTTAATGTTTTATTTGAACTGTTCCTTTTTCCACGGTGGAATGAATGTGCAGTATATATGTTTAATGACTTTAAAAAACAAGAACTGAGCACGAAAGTTTGTATTTTCTCTCATTTATGGACTACACAGTTACAGCAGCGCTTGAGTTCTGGGCTATGGTGCAAACCGATTCCTCCATTATCTCTTCCTATGCTTCGTCATTTGTGGCGCAATCCTGATAACAGCTGGAGGACAGCTGTTGAAACCTTGTATTCATTTTCACATATTTTTGTTTTCTGTTTATGTTTTTCTTTCCACTCACACACACATACACACACAAACGCCAGTATTGTATTGACCGGCGCATCTTTTCATTGCGAGGTTAGCAGACTTAAGTCGCAGAAGCGAACACACTCTGAGATGGTAATCACACACTTCTGACATGTCACAATTTTGTTCCATCTATCTTTGGTGGGCCAGTTATGAAGCTCTCAATATTGCAAGTATGAAATGTAGGACAATGGTTTTAAAGCCATGAATATTTAGTGTCTTTAACACTCGTCATCCTTTACCAGGAACAACTCAAAATTACACACACCTGCTTTACTGTATATCATATTAGATTAAAATAATAATGTCTTTCTCTAGATCTGACACAGAGGTCAGGAATTTGGGGTTTTGTTTATGTCAATCTTGTCCCCAGAGAAAAGGTATCAAAGCACATTGTACTCTCACCACTGCAAGACTCATACAGTGGTACCTTAAATGCTTTTACACTTCTTTGGCTGCATGCCCTTCCTACTTAGGAAACAGTTCAAGATTGAAATTCCCAATCTAGCATGTCTTGTTCAATACCTACAGATGATAAATATTCATAAGCATCCTTAAAATCCAATCAAATGTTTCAAAAGTTTAACCTGAAGTGCATTTTATGGCATACTGTGCAACCATTTGGTTACCCATGAGTCCTCTTACATCTGCAACTTTTTGTTTACACCATATTAAAGTTGATCCAAATGAACCTCATATCATTTTGTTTTTCGTGTATTCATTTCCATGTAAAACTTAAGAAAAAAAAGTAGGAAGTGTTAAAATTCAGGCAGTGTGCTCTTATGTGTGCATGTTGGAGAACAAATTCAAAGCTCATCTTTTTGTAACAGCTTCCTGTTCTTTGAAATGAATGAAGCATAATCCTCCTGATAGCAAAAGCTAAAACAAACACACGCGTCCAAAGGAAATGCTGACATTGTAGTTCAGAGTTCACTGGGACTGGGGGGCTGCAGCTCAATGGATGCGGAGGATAAACACACACGCGCGCACACACACACACACCATAAACAGAAGAGAATAGAAGTTTGAGCATCACAAATGTTTTTCTTACCTCGACTGATTCTCTGCTTTTCTCCAGACAAAATTCCTGGCGTGTCGATCACGCTGATGCTTTCCAGCACAGGGTTAGGAAGCTGAGCACACACAAACCTACACACACACACACACACACACACACACACACAAAACAGACATGAGATAGAGAGAAAGTTCCAGGACAAAAGTTTAAAATCATCCATCAGCATGGCCCTATCTCAGTTACCCTCTCTCCTCCGTCTCTGCTGCTCTCCCTAGCTTTATCCAGCTGAATAAATATGAACAGGTAAGCGGTCGTCCTCAATGCGAACCCTCTAAATCCCCACTGACAGACATCATTTTTTCCTGTCTCCTTTCAACATTGCTTGATCCTCACACTGAGGACACTACCATAAGAGCTTCTGCCAGTGTACTTTTAAGCAGAAGGATGGCTCTACAGAGACTGCTGGCTGTCTCTCACACAGCCATTAACAAAGAAAACCCTGACCAGTGAGCGAAGGGAAATTCAATCACAAAGGAATGTAGAGCTGTGGTGTGGATTCTCACTTGTGCTCCCTCAGTCTTTCCCTCTGTGCTTGAATACTTAACTCACTGTACACACCAATAAAGACCATCATCTGAAAGTGTGAGTGCGCCCATCTAATCACCTACCTGTTGAGAAATGCATTTCCAAATGCATTCAGCTTTCTGAAGGGCTTCTTGGGGTCAACCACCAAAGCATTGCCGGGGATGACTCCTTCTGTGTCGCCGTGCATCACTGCGATGAAGGAATCTGTGGTGGGTTCGGGGCCAATCCGCATGCCAGGAAAATCCTGCTCCAACAGGTAGCTGCGGGTGAGATGACAGGAAATGGCAGTTAGCAAAACAAGATGAGAGAGGAGATGTTTTCAACCACCGTGTAAGAATAAGTCAACTGTGCAAAAAGGCTTTCTAAGTATGCTGAAATAATTCCTCGAAGATTAACAAAGAACAATAGTGAAAAACAATCAACAAGATATTACAAGATTGTGATCAGCATTATAAAGTATTATAAAAAGGTTATATATACATTTGTATTAGAATAATTGATCCAGCATCAATCTTTAGATAAAACCTCAAATACATATTGCATCTGTAGCCTCTGATTTGAAAGTTCTGCTGCATTTTGTATGATTTTTAAAAATCTGATTCTGCTGAAATGAAGTTGGTCTGGATGGTAAGACACAATTGAGAAATAACCAGAAAACATGTCTGCCTTGAATTAGATGCTGCTGGAAGCAAGATTAGGGGAATTTTAGATAATCATAGACTGGATGGCTGCCACTGACCAGATCCAAAACAAGCGAAATTTAGTTTACTGGTAAACACATGGACCAATAATAAAGGGCTTTTGTAAAGGAGTGTTCTGATCAGGTGAGGTAAGGATGGAGGAATTTTGTCAATAAAGTGGAATTAAAAGCCTTAACATTGTATAAAAAAATTAAAGCTTCAGTTACTTCCAAAGCACAGATTTCTGTTTCTTTTCTGTTTTTTCCTTCACTGGTTTTAAGTGACCAAAAACCAAAAAGTGGTGTGCCTGACTGTCAGTCTTGTTACCATACGATCATGGCTTAACCACAGACACACAGTCCAAAACCAACAAGGCAAACTCGGGTTTTGAGGCTTTTCAAAGAGTTATCAAAAAAATTAAAGGAACACTTTTTAATTAGAGCAGAGCGTCAAGTCAGTTAAACTTCTAGGATTTTGATCTGCTTGCAGAGGGGGTTGTTAATCTGTTTCAGCTGCTTTGATGCACTAAAGACGGGAATCGATAAGAAAACCTCCAAAACAGGAATTGTTTTCAGATGAAGGCCACTAACACTTTTCCCTCTTGATCTTTTCTGACTGTTTTTTCACTACTAGTAAGGCAATATCTGGACCCTACTGAGGTTACACAAGTAGTCCAACTCCTCCAGGATGGCACATCAATGTGGGTCATTGCCGGAAGGGTTGCTGTGTCTCCCAGCAGGGTCTCAGGAGCACTGAAGAGATTCCAGGAGACAGGCAGTTACGCTAGGGGAGCTGGACAGAACCGTAGAAAGTCCTTAACCCATCAGCAGGAATGGTATCTGCTCCTTTGTGGAAGCAACAGGATGCACACTGGTGTAAATGCCTCTTACAAAACAGTCAGCAACAGACTTCACGAGAGCTCTGTGCTCACTGCCCAGGACAATGGAGCCTGATGCCATAGAACACCAGAATTGGCAGGTCAACCACTGGCACCCTGCACTTTTTCATAGATGAGAGCAGTTTCACGCTGACCACATGTGACAGACATGAAACGGTCTGGAGAAGCCATGGAGAATGTCATACTGCCTTTAATATTATTGAGCATGACTGCTTGGTGGAAGCTCAGAGATGGTCTGGTGAAGCATATCCATGAAGGGACACACAGACCTCCACAGCCTAGGCAACAGCACCCTGACTGCCATTAGGTATCAGGATGAAATCCCTGGGCCTTCTGACAGACTCTACACTGATGCAGTGGATTCTTTGTGGTGCACTACAATCGGCCTCATGTGCAAAGGGTACGCAGGCAGTTCCTGGAGGATGAAGGAATTGATACCACTGACTGACTTCCATGTTCACCTGACCTAAATGCAATAGAACACCTGTGGGACCTTACGTTTCAGCCCAACACCGCCAAGTATCACCTCAGACTGCCCAGGAGCTGAGTGATCCTTTGCTCCAGATCTAGCAGAAGATTCCCCAGGACACCATCCGTCAACTCATCAAGAGCATACATTGTCAGGCATACATATAAGCACTTGGGGGCCAAACAGACTACTGAGTGCCATTTTAAGTTGCTGCAATGAAATTTTGGCCAAATGAACAAGACTGACACATCATTTTTACACTTTAACGGGGTGTCTATGAATTCAGCCATCCATAAGATGATCATTTTCATTTCCATCAAACAATGTGACATTGTTTTGTTTTTAAACACATTACCCAGTCTATATCATTATAGAAATCCAGCATGATTTTTTTTCCCCATTGAGATCTGATCTCTTTTCAAAGAGTTCCCTTTTTTCCATGTTTTTTGAACAGTATATCCTCACACTGTTTAAATTAGTGGTACTGCAGTTGGAACACGTATATTTCTCAAGAGCGTCAACAGATTCCATTAAAAATTTAAGCCAAGCTTTCATTTTCAATCTGAATCTCTACTCCAGTGCTATTATTTTTTAGAACTGGTTCACTGGAAATGAATAGAAGAAAGTGGACAAAACCAGAAATGAACGTTGAATCAGTCTTCTGCTGCACTCTTTTTAACCACTGAATATGGTGGTATTGACATTCCTATGGCCTAATTCTTGCCAGTGGGTAAGAATTTGGTTAAGAGCTTCCTCTTTGTAGAGGTCAAACAGTTAATATACAGCCTTGCCACAGGCTTGTTTAATCAATGATTATCACAGACTGCTGAAGTGAAAACTGCTTGGGAACAGGAACATTAAATTTGATGCACTGAGTGGTGTGCACAAATTTGTGAATGTGTTCTGCTGCAAAAAAGTATCACAACTAACTCACAGCACAACTAAATTGGCCTTGTTGGCATTGCAGCTGACTTCCATTTGATATGTTTCAGATGTGAAAGGGTAAATCCTCAGCTGTGGATTCAGTGACAACACACGTTTCAAATGAAGGCTGGTGTGTTTCTGTTGAGTTTCACACTCCCAAAAATGCAATGTGAGACCACAAAAGGAGAT
Source organism: Oreochromis niloticus (assembly GCF_001858045.2). Lineage (NCBI taxonomy): Eukaryota > Metazoa > Chordata > Actinopteri > Cichliformes > Cichlidae > Oreochromis > Oreochromis niloticus. The sequence goes on from NC_031980.2 coordinate 6,306,363, forward strand.
TTAGGCCAAGAGATTTATAGCTATAAGGGTGTGGGATGTGTGCACATTTTAACTGCTATAAGGTGTAAGGATGGTGCCCTGATATCCACAAACATACATCCACCTTGTCAGAGCTTGTCAAAGGAGCCAGTAGTGCCTGGTGGAGCCATCTCTGTGCACACATGTCTGTACAGTGAGCTCTTCTGTCTAAAAAGAGGTTGTGTAATGCATGTGCACAACTACATACATATGCACTAGTATATGTGTCATATCATACATATAATCCATGTACGTGCACTCCAGATATATACATCTGCTCCATCATATCAGGTTTCATTTGGCTGTAAGATGGAGTTAAGAAAATCCTTAACCTCAATGATGAGTTTTAAAGACCAAAGTATATTGAAATTTACCTGTGAATGAACAGATTTAGGCACATGAGGAGGGCCCAGATTTACAGTTTATTATATTCTATATTGAAGGAAATTGTATATCATGGCATTGGCTTGCTCTCTGAAAAGTCCCCAAACAGAGAATGTGAGACCTAGAAGGAAAAAATCAATAAATTCTGCCCCAAACGGAGGGAAACTTCAGACTGCTTAACTCTGAATAACTTCAAAGGCAGTCAGACTGTATTACCCTCCATCAGCTTCTCCTGTCTTTAATCCATTTCCTGTCTCTGCCAGGCAGATATCCTTTTACGACTTTTCTCATTCATGTCAAGACAAATATTATTTTAGTAAACATATTTACTGTAAGGCCTCATTTAAATCCACTGGCTACACAAGTCTGAAAATAAACTTCTAGAAAAGTAGAGAATAACACTGCCGGTAGTTTGTAGCTTGGCAGACCACGCAAGCACATCAAACCCAGAGGGGGACCATGGGGCATGAAATGAAAGAGAAGCAGCAGCTCCATCCAAGTGTTACTCAGCAGTTTGTACATTCTGCATCCTACTGCTACAATGTCAGTGGCGTGGGGGTCAGGCTGCTGACCAGGATGGTGTCGTGAGTGACAGAGGAAGGAGAGAGGAGAGCAGGAATCAGACACAGAGGAGGAAGAAGAGAGAGAAGGCAGAGATTGGAGCAGAGATGGTCCTGTCTTACAGAAGGAAGTCACTAACAGCATCCACTCTCTGGCTTTCAAAGGCTTAACCCACTAATTGCCGACTACTCTTCACAAGTGTGTGTGTGCACAATTGTGTGTCTATGTCAAAGGGGTGAGATGTTAGCAGTAGGACTGCAGCTCAAAAGAGGCTCAACACCCAGCTGCTAACATTTCTCACCGTCACACAGTAATTTCACTGATACTCCAGGTCATGTGCTCTGACAGAACAGCAACACATCATTATGAGGTAGCATAAAAGCAATGATCCAGTTCAGTAATACCAGTCAAATAGCAACATATGTGGTGGTTGCACTGACTAGGAAATTCTGCGCTGATACCGATGTTTAAACAACAATTTGGCACATTTTTTCTCATTTTGTTTTTCTTGTTTCCCCACGTTGGTTCCAGGAAATCAAAGAATTCCTAATTTTTAAAGACTTTTATCTCTTTAAACATTAAACCAGCATGAAACTGATGGGAGAAACAGGTTAAAACTGAGCCAATACCAATACATGGCTGATAAATTGGTGTATCAATCTCCCTATGTGTAGTTGCAACAACAACTACACATAGGACCGTGTGTTACATAGGATATAATAACACAAAATGTCTACTATGCTATAAAAATGTGGTCAATTAGAGAGGTCAAAAAGTTTAATAAAAAAAAAAAAAAGCACTCAGAACACATGTTTGTATAGTTTTTTTTCGTCCATGCTGTAAAGAGCAGAAGTTAGGAGCGAGTCAAAACTTCCTGAAACTCAGGGCAAAAGAGCTCTGCATGAGTCCTAACAGTGGGTTCCTACATGGAAGCCTTGCTGCCCACATCCATCAGTTCACAAACTATATCAGGAACAAATAGCTGCTTATTGTTATTCCACAATAATTAAAATCAGTAAAAAACAATTTACACCTAGATTTCGTGAACTTTGCCTCAAGTGAACACATTTATTTTATTTGACCAATACTCATGAAGTAATGCTCATCTTTCAGTCTGACTTCATCAGGGAGAGCTCCAGAACAATGCAGTAATGCCTCCAAATGCAACAAGCATTGCCTGTGTAGGAGTCATGCCAAATAAACCCTTTATGGATCCAACAAAGCTTGAGGAGGTGTGCCTCCTCACAATGTTTTTTCTCATTGTTCTGTGGTGTTTTTTTTTTTGTTGCTTTGTGTGCATAACTATGACCACCTCTTCCTCACGCTTGCTGTCAAACTGCTGGAAAAGTCAGCTTGGGTGTGTCATGCTCTCCCTCTCTCTATCGTTCCTTCTTTTTTGGTAACCTCTCCCTCATTTGTTTGTGCTTGTTTCTAAGGTTTTCTTTGCATGTGTGTGAGCAAACATACCGTATGAAGCTGGTCTTGCCAGTAGAATACTGTCCCACCAGTAAGACCATGGGCTTGTTGTCAAAGTCAGCATCCTCCAGTGCCGGAGAGTGGAACTCATGAAACTTGTAGCTCTCCTCCAGTGGCAGGAGCTTGGTTTTATAGAGTTTCTTCAATCCTTCACTGACTGTCTGAAAGACTTCCGGCTCCTTCTTCCTCCTATCATCGGTTCCAAGCCAGCTGAACATCGCTGCTGGTTACTTATATTTAGACTTAGTAATGCTCCAAATAGGTAATGATAATCAAAAATGCTAATTATTGACCAGCTAGAAATCTATGCCAGCTTACTCTGTTTGTCACTGGCCTGAAAGGCTACTAAATGTGTCCTCAATGTATTTTAAGTGAAATATTCCAAAATTAATGATCTATATAAAATAAATGATCTATAACGAAAACAGGACCTAAGTTAAACCAATAAGCAAATTTACACTCAAGAAAATGTTTTAATAAGGCCTGCATAAATATATAGATATTTTGTTTGTCCTGAAATATATTTTAAACACACAATACAGGACTATTAGTGTCCAATGGTTAACGTTAGTCACTATCCTACTGCACTAAATGGGTGGTGACACTTGTGGTTTTTGATGATATAGTAAGCCAATTTTGATTATTTATAGGCTTTACACTGTGGTGATATGTACAACGTAAAAACAAACAAAACAAAAACAATCCTAAAAACAAAGCGCTCCGTAAATCTATCAGAATTTAAACCTGATCATTCAAATGCACTCTCATCATCTCGGGTCCATCGGTCCTCCCAGTCCAGTCCAGGCCACCTCTGCTGCAGAGCCTGTTTATGTTTACCCCCAGTCTACCTCAGTAAACAAACGCTGCCGAGAAAAGCCTAAATCATTCTGCTCTGACTCAACATCACATTACAGCTATTCAATTTCGTCCGAGGGCTAGCAGAGGAATCCCAGAAATGATGCACCGACAGGCTGTCAGGAGAGCAAGCGCCGTTATTGTTCCGCCGCTCCCGCTCTTCTGCTCAAAAACAAAAAGGTAAAAACAACACAACAACCAGAGCAAACAATCTTCAGGGACAAAGATTTCTGTCGTTTTCGAGTTAAAACTAAGAGCAGACTGTCTTGCTAGCACTACTGGTTATTTTCTATAACAGCACGGGCTGAAAGTAGCAGCAGCTGATGTCCTGCAGCTCTATTTAAATGCCGAGTCGGAGGAAACCCGAGACCGCCGGAAGTGCCCAACGGCTGGCAGCCCGACCCACCGTGGACCCGCCCAGTGATGAGAGAGCTGGAGGTGAAGCCGGCCCGGACGACGCCATGTTGGATGAGACGAGACAGGGGAGCTACAATTCAAACACATCGCGCCACCTAAAGGTTAATAAAATAACTTGAAATAGTTGAACACGTATACCTTTTATCTTTTATTATTTATTTATTTATTTTACTTCTTTTAATTATTGTACTAGAGTAACTTGTACCAGAGTAATTATAGTTTTGTATTTTCTAATTAGTTGGTATTTTATTGTTATTATTATTTTGACACTTTGTTTGACTATTTAGTTCAGATAGTTTCCATATTGGATTTCCCATTTTCAGTTTAGTTTTCATTGTTTGAAAATGTTTCGTTTTAGTTTAGTTAGTTTTTATTCAGAGTAAGTTCTAGTCTTTTTAGTTATTACTGCATGGAGGCCATATGTCAGACGTAAGATATCGTAAGAATCCTTTTAAAACGGTTGACGCAAACTCTTGTAGACATCCAAAGTCTAGGATATTTCCACTATATTTTTATTTTATTTTATTTAGGTATCTAAATTCACGTAAAGTAAACCTGTAGGGTTTTTTGGGGGGGGGGGGGGGGCGGATGTTAACAACTTTTTTACACTTAGTGTTTAGTTCAGTTTTAGTTAACTATAATAACCTTGACTCATACACTTACAAATATTTTAAATTGTCTGGTTTGTATTTAACCTGAATACATTCAAATACGTGCCTTCATTCTTCCAATCCAGAATCAGACATTTAATCAAGGCCCATTCTTAAAGTAATTAAACGTGTAAAAAATAAACTTTCACAGTCTATAAATTAGATAGAGAAGAAGAATTAGCACCATAAAGGTTTTCGAATCACGGCGGGTAGCAAAGGTAAAGCAAATATTTCACCATACAGGATTTTATTAACATGTGGAGAGACATACCCGACTAGTAAATGGAAGGTAGATAAAAGTATCAGCTGAGATGAGGATATTTGATATCCCAAAGCAAAATTGGTAATTTGAATCTTGAATTATAGCGTCTGTATGCATTATATAATATTTAAGCAAGACTTTCACCCACTTGTGTGGTTTAAAATAATATATTTGGCATTATTTGGCAAGGTTTAGATCTGTGGCTCCTGGTATTCCGATAGTTATTGTCAGATTTTATGGTGTTGAATATGTTAATTGTTTAAGCATACTCAGTGGATCAGGAAAACTTTGAGACGAGGGTATTTATTCCTTTGAATGTACTTATTTTAAGTTGTGAAGAAAGAAATTTCTCATATATATTTTAGACTGGGACCAAATGTACATAAGATGGAGAAGTAGTATAGCTGTAAAGACATTATTATGCAGAGTAAAATATTTGTATAGAAATTATAAGAAAGTATTTCAGCACGATCTCAATTGCAGTATCAATAAAATAGTTACATTTATGCTTTATTAATTATGCATGACCATCATTTATCTGTCTCACAGGGGTCCTTCTCTACATAAATACTCATCCCAGTTTTTTGTTCTCACCCTTATGTCATCTACAGTTTGACCAGAAGATGTCGCTATTGTCTCTACTTTCACTTTGGAGAGGCTCTAAGGCATGTGTCAGGAATAGAAACAAAAGTAAAACTATTTGATGTCTTTAAAAAGAAATGCGATATATATATATATCGCATTTTTTAAATATTGTTATAATTTTTTAATATTTTAATATTTAATGATTTTTTAATATTTTTATATACATATGTAATTTTTTTTAAATATAGGTTTAGCACGGGCCTGGGAGTTTGAGGGTCCTGCGCAGTATCTTTACTTCTCAATGCGCCCTTTTTCACAGAGATCTTGGATATCGTGGGATCTACTGAAGCTACTCGTCCAGTTTCCTTGCCTTGCCAGTTGTCTTCACTGTCTCATGTTTCTTCTTCCTGATCTTCCTATCACTTATATATACAGGAACAACAACTAAGTGCAGAAGTGAATGAAAGAACTTAATTTTCTCAAATCAGGACAAACGGTCCAAAGAGTGGTAAATGTTTTTAGGCGGTGAGTGTAAAGACAAGGCACTAGGTACAATCACCACTTGCTTCCTTTATGCTTTATTGTATTAACAATCATCCTTTTATCTTCTTCAAAGCTACATATTTTACACATTAATCTCATATTGTGACACCTGGCACAAAATTTACGTTATAAGCATCCTAAATCTAAACCACATTACCATATATAAAAATTGTGATTTCAGGGTAAACCTGTAATTACATAGTTCAGTCTTACTTTGTCAATAGTAATGGTCTAAATTGCTGAGTTATTGTTCCTCAGTATTCTTGTCATTTTCCATCAATTGAATATTTATTTTCTTTCTGCAAATAAAGCACACAAAGGTGTCAGCAAAGCCTAAACACTGAGATACACAATAAGCCAGGTTGTATTTATGTCTTTTGTGAAGTATACGAAGCTTTAAACCTCTGCAATCTCAAAAAGTTAAAATGAATTGTAAAAAACTAAATAAAAATTAAACCACGTAAAAACTGTCACAGTGGGTGCAGGAAAATGACTTGAATACGAGGACTCCAAAGAACTTAAACAAACTTAGTAATCAAATGACTACCCTTTAATTTAGGCTGGGTGCCAAAGTCTGTTGAACAAAGCAAGTATCCAGTGACAGAACACACAAGGGAAGGTAAACAGATATTCAAAGAACTAAAGAAAAGCATATTGTTGTGGAATTATACCTGGGTAATCAGAGTGAAGCGCAGAGAAAAAATCAGAATACACTGAATAAACAATCATATAATGACACTATACAGCAAAATAATACATTACATATTTTTGTTTTTTATTTTTATTTTATTTTATTCCTAAAAACAATGAAAGTCATGCTGTGAAATAACACAATGGCAGTGCTAAATTTTTAAAAAAAAGAAACCAATTACTGTACTTTATTCAAACTGTATAAATATAATTTTGCTAAAGCACTTTAATGACACAAACTCATCTCACAGGCTGTTTTTGCGAGGCCTGCAGTACTTGTTCACTTGGCTCATGTATTAAAACAGAGACATCTATGTTAATTTATCAATTCAATCTTTTTATCTACATTTACATAATATAATCATTATATAATCTAATATATAATAATAATAATAATAATAATAATAATGATAATATAATATATAATATAATATATAATCAGATAGCAAAAATGGCTTTCATAAACACCTAGAATAATAAGTAATGAACAATAAATACATACATTTCTCCTTCTTTGCAAGATACTAAGTTACTTTGCATAGGACAAAGTAATGAATTACAGGTACTATTAGCATCACTTTTTGGGGAACAGTTCTTCACACATATATATATGAAAACACATTCTCGTGACCCCAAAGTGCCACTGCACTGAAAATTGTTTGGCAAAATTTACTGACAACAATGTATATGTGAGTGACACGTAATATGGCAGTTTATTCTGAGAACAGCTACTACATAATGAATATAATCTGTAAGGATATGAGTGTTTAAAAATAGTTCCCAAACGCTCTATAGACATTTAAGTTTCTTGCAGACTGATTAACGTATCCAGGAGGATTTAGGGAACAGACATCCATACGTACACAAACTTTGAGTGGGCCAGATAGAAATATTTGTCTAACCATACATCAAAATTGTGTTATATTATATGCATTTAAGAACAAATACTTTGGTGCCAATTCTGTCTATTTGCATAGATGCAGGCTGAATTAAAAGCTTGCACAAACCTGTTTCCTGCGTATAAACAAACTGTTAACAGGAGGATTACAAGCTAAGAACAACAGCTTAGAACAGAAGAACAGTGTGCCTGATCTCAGCATTCTTTGATTTCTGAAAGTGTTCCTGAGTCTTTGACAGTATCATGCCTTTATTTAAAATGTGGCGCTACCACAGGGCCCAGAGATCAAAGTCATCCAATATTGATTTTTGTTCTTGTCCCTTGTGCACAGAGGCTTCTCCAGATTCTCAGAAAATCTTGATAATATTGTACTGTATTATGTACTATAGATAAAGTCTTCATAATTACATACTGAGAAACATCATTCTAAAAGTATTCCACTATTTCTAGATGTAGTTTTTTGGGCGAACCCATGCTCACCTTCTGAGAATCTCTGCCTCTTTAAGATGCTCTTTTCACACTCTACAACAAGTCAGTAACATGATAAAGTAACATAATTAGTTACGGAATGCTCCTCCAAATATTTCTTTTTAGTACCACTTACCTTTCCAGCTTTTTGCTGCCCCCCCCCCATCCCCCATCCCCCATCCCCCAATCCCCCATCCCCCCATCCAAACGTTGAGATGTGTTGCTGACATCCAATTTAAAACAAGCCAATAGTTTTCATGAAACAGTAAAATGCCTCAGTTTAAATATTTGATATGCTCACACTGTGTTCGATTGTGAGTAAAATATGGGTTTATGACATTTGCATTGTACACAGTGTCCTAATGCCTTCTTAATATACAAGGGTTTAACCGGACAACAAACTGTATAAAGCTAAAAAACAACATGGCTATCACAATTTTAAATGAACGGTTAACCAGAGTTCATGCATCAACCTGAGTTCTGTAAATGCATGAACCTGAAACAACCTGTTTTAGATATTATCAGTCTGCTGAATGGACGTTAGAAGTGGGTGTCAGAAACTAAATGTACCTGTTTCCCCTTTGTGTTGTTTTAGTAACACAAAGGTTAAGTTTCTACAGGAAGAAATAATTTATTCTCAGAAAGTCCCATCCAGATACAAAGAGATGGTATGAGTCAGACGTTACAAATTAACATATTTTGGACAGTTACAACTTCATGCAGGAACAGCACGGGCACAGAAAGAGGAACATCGCTAACACAGACCACACTGATTTCCTTCATAAAAGTCAAAACAAAGTATAATTTGTGCACAAATGTTCAGAAGTGCCAGTGAAAGCCTTTTGTGTACTTTGTAATGATCACATATTTTATATGCTATTTTAAGCGTGTCGTTGGTGTTGGAATGCAGGACTCATGGTAGCAAACAAGTCTGACAAGTTCTAAATGACAAAGTGTAAAATATGTTTATGGACGTCTCAGCTCAGAACAGAAACACCAAAATTGGAGAAAAACAAGGAAAAAACTATAATGTTGTTAATACTGCAGATGAGAATACATTTGCAAGGTTAAGAGAAGTGACAAAAGATGGCATAATCAGATTTTTCAGATTGAACCAGTCTTTTAGTACAAGGGCACAAAGATAGTGGGCACATACTGCAGATCATACAACGCATTATGAATCAGAGATGCTGTACATTAAATAAAGCAATAAAGAGTAAAGTGCTATACTCTTGCCATGATCATGTACAGATACACAGGTACACTCCTCATTCCACTTAACATCATCATTTCCAGTTACAGAACAGATACTGCTGTTACTGGCAGGTAAAACGAGGGATTTGTTTCACTGCGATTCCACAAACACAACAGCAAAAGGTGTATAATCGAGAGAGTTTAAATAAAAGCAGGTTGAATGCTTTACCCGGAACAGCACGATGGACAAGCTGATAAAAAACCAAAACTGCCCCCTGTAATTCAACCTTTATAAGTAAACACGGACACGTACGGTCATGCAACATCTACCGTGCACTGCGATCATAGACTTAAAAGAAAACACCGGTGTAAAGTTTCCTATATAGGATTTTGTTGTACTTTCTATTTTAAAGAACAAAAAACAAAAAAAACAATACATCTGATTATCTTAGAGAGATATGTCAGACACCAGTCCAGAATGAAGTGTAGTTTCTTTGTTATGATCATATGTTGTATTATCCTCTTTCACTATTAGACAGCTACATTAGGAAAAATACAGATTAAAAACAAAAGAAATTACATTAAAAAAAATATACAGTGTATCTTGTAATTAAGATAAATACACATTTCCTTCAAAGTTCATCATAGTATGATTTCTTCATGTGTATATCAGTAGATTTTCAGCTATAACGGTAACCCTACTAAGTGAGTACTAAGTGCTCCTAAAACTCTGCTTTTATCACACACTGTATGCATTTTAATAGAGCTGAGAAACTGTATACTGGCCATGTTTCATGGATTATCTTTCAATAACAGGGTTAGTGCTTTTTACTGATGAATATCATCTACTGATCCATGGGGATCCCAACAAAGTCCCATTTGTTGAAAACCTTCGCCACCTCACTCCCTGTTTCCACCTGTCGTTTTCTAACTCTTTCTATTCCTCTTCGTCACTTGCTTGGCTGACAGAAACATTATCTAGCCTCAACCTAGCTCTCGCCACATACTCCTCTTCACTCAATCTTCTACCTCTCCCTGAAAGTAGAGGTACATCCAGTCCTCTTTCATGATTGACACTAAAGTCATCTAGCGTGATATCAGATTGGTCCGAGTGGGAGGCAGACATGTTTGGAATGTTCTGTGGGGCATAAGCAGACATTAAAGGCTCATTTTCACAGTTATTTCCTTCCTCCACACCTCTGTTTGCCACTCCCTCCCTATCTGTGCTCCAGATCACCTCTCCACACAGCTCTTCTCCCCTTTCTACTTCCTTGATTGTTTGCGGATTTAACCGAATGCTTAATAGTAAACTTCTTATCGCTCCATCCTCCTTTGATCTCTGAAAAGACTGTAAACCTGCAAACGACCGGCCCTGCAACTGCATGGGGGTTGGTCTGCATGTCCAAGTAGTGTTAGCCTGAGGCGCGTAAGCTCCACCAGAGTTAACGCTCTCAACTCTCCGGTCTCCATCATCTTGATTCCCTCCCCTTGCTTCCTCTTCTCCTTCAACAGTGATTTGAGGAGCCATGCTGATACCCCCGTAGTCAACAGACAAATCATCCAAGGGTTCCTCGGGCTCTAAGGGAGGCTCATGCCTTTGGGGGGAGTACCTGGGTGGGGGATCCACAACTTTTAGAGAGGCGAGGAGGTGTTTAGGGTCTAATATTGTGCAGTCTCCTGGTGGCTCAGGGCTGAGGCGGCTCACTAAGAGGAGGTTGGAATTCTCAGGAGGGAACACAAGAGGAAGCTTGTAAAAAGTAGATGCGTTCTGGAAATTGGAGGGGAAGGAAAAAGGTATGAAATGTTTGATAATCTGCCTTTGAAACACTGCTGAAACATATTATTTATGTGAATTTCAAACAATAGTCTCAGTTTGCAACTATAATTATGTCACTGGGTCCCTACAGTGAATTGTTAAATTCATATTTAACAAAAAAACAAAAAAAAACAAAACAAAAACACCACACCACCCACCCAATCTAACCTACATTAATTAAATTAAGTTCAGGTTAGGTATTGCATTGCCAGTATGTTTATATGCATTTCAATTACCAGTATATTTGGACTGCGCTGGTCTTTCCCAGACAGGTAGCGATGGAAAAGGTAGCCAGCTGCAATGATCATACCAATGCACAAAGCTGGAACAACAATACCCACAATCACACTTTGCAGCTGCTCAATCACAGGGTCTATAGAAGAAGAAGAAAAAAAAACAAAAAAAGAGGGTGAAGTCAGTAAAAATATTTATTCATCCAGCTTCTGATGACATTTTTGGGCTTGTCATTTGAAAAGAAAATAAATCTAAAATCTGAACCATTTCCTTGACCGACATATTTGGCTCACACAAGGAAGTACAATACACCTGCTGCACAAACACTAATTGCTCTTCAGCTTTGATAACACATTTATTGACATTCCTTTCTACATTACATCCGAATATTCTTATTTACAGACACGGTCACGCAATGGAGTTGTACCTTGAGATGTGGTTATGCAGAGCCATGCAGAGGACTGGCAGTGGATTGGCATCGTTGGGAATTTCGACTGTGCAGAAAAGCAGTATTCCATGTTGTACTTCATCAGCCGGTATTTGTACACGCTGCCAACAACTGGGAAATGGTGCTAAAAACCAACAAGTGGACAGATTAGGCAATGCTAGAGAGTGGGAAAGAATTTTGTAAAAAATTGCTGCAGAAAAACCAAAAAGTTTATGCTTTGTGGGTGTAGGTTAGTTTGTCGTCATAGCTAAGCAATTAAAAAAAAACTACCAAAAAAATGAAGGTGTAGTAGGTGACTCAGTGCTCTACAAGGAAGTTTTCAATGTAATGTCTAGCATGAATCTTTTTATTTGTGCCTGACAATCCTGTTTTTAAATGAAAGCAATTCAGGGCAGCAACGTCAGATAGAGATTATATCACCACGTCCTAGAATTTTAAAACTTTTCTTAGTATGGGCAGTCAATCTATAGTAGTCATATATATTTCTACTTGATTTATACCTACCGTGTGGTTCAGATGGGTGTTGTGAACAGAAAGGTTGTAAATCATTTCGGGGTAGAGTGTCGCCATGGAAAGCGCTGGGGTGTGGTTGTTTGATGGATACCTCATCGGTCCCTTTATAGTGATGATGGCACTGGTGTTTTCAATTTCCACAGAAAGCAGTGGGGGCCCCAAAGTAGCTACAAGGTTGGACAAACCTTTGTTGTTTAATGTGTAAACATGTTAAATATATTGTAATGCTTTTGTTTCTTTAACTTACTTTCTGTCTTTGGATTGAATCTTCTGGGTATGAAAGCCCATTTGGAAGACACTCCCCTCTCCACAGCACGAACTTTGGCATAGTAATCCTCATCCGCATCCCACATTTCACTGGTCAGATCACACCACGTCCGCACTATTTCTGTACAGTGCTGCACTGCCTTCCAGTTCACCCGTTTTCCCTTCTTACCTTGAATTCTGTCTCCATAGCTGGCAAAGACAAAGACCCACACACTCAGAGGTGAACTTTTGCACAGGTTGAGCAGAGTTTGCTTAAAGTCACAGTCAGTAAAGAAAATGAACTTAAACAAAGCAGACCGATTTTGAGATCTTGTTGCATTTTATTTCTTTTAGCCTTGCTGGAACTTTTTTTTTTTTGCCAATAAATCCCTTTGGGACTGCATCCAGGCTAGTTCTTGGGAACTATGAATTTTTATTTAAACTCTAAAACATTTACTCACATGGCATATTGCACTGTGTAGAGCGTTTCATCTGCATGATTGCCTTTTCCTGGAAACCACTGCAGCACGTTCCTCAGATTTACAGAAGAGAAGGTGACATTGATGGGGCTGGGGACAGGCTGGGAGACTGAGGGGAGCGAGACAAGAGGTGAGGTGCCTGTCATCAGAATATACACCAGCTTCTAGTTGTCCTGACTGACCTTTAAACTTCTCCTGTGTTTAATGGTACTATTAAACTAGTTGTCCACATATAACCGTAAGGTGTGAGCTGTCACTATGATTCACTGCCTTTCAGACTTTGTTCCACCTCACACAGTACACTCGGCTCCTTATAAATCATTTCAAGTAGGCAAACACCATAAAAGTGTTTGATCAAAGATTCTCTATGGGAAGATTATCCAGACTACATTTTCTGTTTGCAATTTGATCAAAGAATGCCTCTCATGCTTTGATCTCCCGGGTGAGAAACCCGAGTCTGTAAAGTGACTTTACACTTAAAGTAGAGCTCCATGCACTAATACATTTTGTGTGTTAACAAAACCACATGCGTTTATAGCTCGAACAGCCGCTTTCTGTACTTAAAGTGGACGAACTAAATTACAATGTGTTAATGCTTTTAGAAGTTCCCAGTTTCATTGCAGATTTCTTTAATGATCTCATCGTTGGCTACTGTTGTAGCATAAAAGTCAGTCCGCTTGAATTGAATAAACGCCATAAAACTAACCGCACAAAATGGAAACAGTGGAAACAAAGAAACACAGCATCCACAAAGTAACAACAAAGAAAACAGATATTAGCACTTAAATGCAGACCTACCTGTGGAGTGAAAGCTATAAAAAATGAAAAATGTGAATATAGCCAACATCTTTGTATGGAGTCGTCATGTTTTCACAAAAACAAAAAAGCAAATACTTCCAGTCCTCTCGGCAGGTTCCCCCCAGCTCCTCCTCATAGTACACCTGCTCGCAGTTCTCTCGATTAAAGGAAATTAAAACCACGCACTCAAGGTTAAAGTGAAAGAATGTAGCTAAAGTCGGAAGAGTTACATGAAACTGCCACCCAATGAAACCCCGTGGACTGCAGTTAAAGGAATCCCTGCGACCTGACAGGTTTCCGTGTTTCTTATGGGAGAAGGAATGTGACCTTACTCGTTTGTGAACAGTTCACCTGTCAGCCGCGCGCGCGGGCGTGGGCGTGTCCGCGTCCATTGAGGTAATAGGCTACAAAAATCTAAGCTTAAGTATAAGTACTTAGTAAACAATCAGATCCACTCCAATATGTGAGAAGAAAAATACATTATACGTGACTCATTTCCAAATAAATCCGTGAGCTGTGTTTAGTTTTGCTGTGGTGTGGCGTGTGGAGGCTGTTAAGTGGAAACAGGTACAGTTTCCTTAAGATGCTCCTGGGGTGTTTATCCGGATAGCAGCCTGGGTAATAAGGTGCACCATGTTATTTCCTTAGTCCCTTTCCCCCCAGCTAATATCCTCTCTCTCTCTAAATACACTGTCAAATGAGATTAGATATTAAAAATTAATATTGACCCTACTGAGTTAAACCTGGGTAACCCATTTGCAAAGAGAAAGCTGTTTTGTTTAAAGCGTAAACATTTACTCTTACTCTTCTTCATCACACCACAATTATTCCACCACGAACCTCACGAAAGCTATAAACAAAACATGGAAAAATCAATTAGCAAATATCGAGAAGAACAGCAGGTGCTCAAACATCGTCCATTGTGACATCTGGTGGCCACAGATCTGTCTTAGTGAAGGGACAGACTTTTGAATACAGATTTTAAACTCTCAAAAATGCGAGCGTTGTGAGAAATATTTGAAAAAAATAATATTATTAATGTGTAACTTTATTATTTGCAAATTACTGAGGTATGAGAATTACAATTTATAATAATAATTAAGCAAAGAAACAATGGAGCGGAACTGTTCCGCTTGTGTTTCCGTTGCATGCCCGGATTGTTTTTGCCATCGCGCTTCTCCTGCGGCGGCTTTCATTCTGCTTCCTTTTAGCATTTAGCTTGTTGGGGTTATCGACTGTGCTCCCGTAGAGGAGTGACGGGTTTGAATTCTGGGATGGTTCGTTGAATAATTGTCTTTTGGTTGCAAACATGGCGCTTTCGATGGAAACGCAGCTTCAGAGCATCTTTGAAGATGTTGTGGTAACTTGCATCTTTGTTGACTGAGTGGCAGCCAAGCTAACATTAGTTAGCATTTCAGATAACTGTAGTAGTATTTTCTATTTACTGAACTTACTTTGGTTTGCAAATATAACCAGATGGTGTTTTTACTATATGTCTCCAGCTCGCTAACATAAGAATTAACAGCTAAGGGTGCACCGTTAATATCACAAGTCTTCACTTACGTTAATGCGTTTTTATTTTCTCCTTTTTTTTCTTAGAAAACTGAGATGATAGAAGAGGCCTTTGCTGGGTAAGGCTGCTCTGAATTCATGTTAATAACCCCCGATATTTTGCAATTGCATTGTTATTAGCTTAGGTGTAATGTAGGGTGCCACAAACGATTATTTTGATAGTCGACTAGTCACCGATTATTTTTGCGATTAGTCGACTAATCAGATCATGCATCCATTGAACGTAAAACGTACAGTTTATTGCACTAGCACATGTCTGCTCTTATATAACTATCATTAGCTTACAGCTTGAAGTGTTTAAGGTGCTAACTAAAAATAAAGACAAGAGGATAGTTTATTAAATTTAAATGAAATTTGCAGATTGTTTCGGTGGAGTTTAATAAACGCAGCCGTCTGCTCCTTGCTATCTAAAATATAACAGGACACCGGAGTATATTCTCGAGCATCTCACACTTCTGATAATCAGTTGTCTGCTTGACGTTTATTCAGCTGTGTAAAAACTATAACTTTAATCTCAGCCAAACCGATTTACTCAGGAACAAATAAAATACTGAAAAAAGCCCAATAATATCATTTTTAAGTTATCTAAGTGACTTGTACATCATGTTTAACCTGAGTAGCGAAAGACGGCGGTGGGTTTGAAAACGATTTGCCGGGAGTCCGGTGTTCTCACCGGCTCTAGTGAGCCTTGAACCCCGGCTAGGTATCGAGCTAATGGGTAACAGACGTCTCCGAAAACGTCGGAGCGCTTTTGAAAATATGTGGTGTCTTGATAAACTGAGCAGATATTTGAAGTTTACACAGCTACATTCTCGCCTGAAAATATATTAAACGTTTATTTTGTGACCCAGAAAGAATAATAAGAGTAACATTAAAGCTAACTAGCTGCCGCCATTGTTGAAAACTGAGCAGGGCCGCGCTATGAATTCTGGGACACAGCTTCTTCTTCTTCGGGGTTTAACGGCAGCTGGCATCCTTGTACATGCAGTGCTGCCATCTTCTGTTTCAGTCCGTTATTACACTCTTAAATCCTACTACTTATTCCTGCGTCTTTTGGGATCTTACAAAGCTTCAAACGACGCGTTGACTATTAAATTAGTCGTCGACGATTTTGATAGTCGACATAATCGTGACTAGTCGACTAATCGTGGCAGCCCTAGTGTAATGTTAAGTTACTGCACACTGGTAGTGCTGCTGGATGTTATAGTTATAGTTATAGTTTTTACACAGCTGAATAAACGTCAAGCAGACAACTGATTATCAGAAGTGTTTTAGCAGTAAGACTCACAGGCCACTTTGTTAGGTGCTGGAAACATTTCTCAGAGATTTTGGTCCATATTGACATGACAGCATCACACAGTTGCGACACAGATTTGTCGGCTGCTCCATCCATGTCGTCAATCTCCTGTTTCACCACACCCCAAAGTTGTTCTGCTGGATTGACATCTGGTGACTGTGGAGATCATTTGAGTACGTTGAACTCATTGTCATGTTCAAGAAACTAGTTTGATGTAATTTGAATTTTAAGACATGCTGTGTTATCCTGCTTTGCCTCAGTTGCCTATTCTTAGCTTACATTGCCGGCATCCATTATGTTCCTCAGCCGCTGTAGTCCATCTGCCTCTGGGTTTAACATGTTGTGTTTAGAGAGGCTCTTCTGAATAGGGGGGTTGTGTTTATTGGAGTTGCTTTTTCGCTCCCATCACCTCGAAGCAATCTGGCCATTGTCCTATGACTTCAACAAGGCATTTTCCCCCTGAGAACTGCTGCTTGTTGCCTTTTTTTCTCTTTTCTGGACCATTCTCTGAAAACCTTAGAGATGTATATGTGGGGAAAGTCCCAGCAGATCATCAGTTTCTGAAATAATCAGATCAACCTGTTTAGCACCAACAACCATGCCATGTTCAAAGTCACTTAAATCACCTTTCTTCCCCATTCTGATGCTCAGCTTGAACTTAACTAGGTCTTCTTGACCATGTCCACATGCCTAAAGGCAGTTAGGTGATGTCGTGTGATCGATTGATTAGATAACTGTATTGAAAAGATGTGGCTAACAAGAGTGGCCGATGTGTGTATATTAAAATGTACGGAGCAAAATTAAATGCTAAAATTAAGAAGTGTGTTTTTAGGATGTTTATGGACACTCCAGAGGATGAGAGGACTAAGCTGATCAGTTGTCTTGGAGCCTTCAGACAGTACTGGGGAACCCTGCCACAGGTTTTTACACACACACACACACATGCACTCCCACTTGCTCACACTTACATGGCTGAGATTTTTCAGTTGCTCCAACGTCTTTCTGCAGGAGTCTCATGAACAGTGTGTGCAATGGATTGTGCGCTTTATACACAGTCAGCACAGCCCCAAGAGGATCTCCTTCCTCTACGACTGTCTGGCAATGGCTGTGGAGACCAGTCTATTACCACCCAGGTACACAGAGACATATAGTGTGAGATTATTTGACACCTAAAGAAGTAAAATGGGTTCAAAGAATGATTTATAATATTTCCATATATTAATTTATTATATTTAATTTATCTGTTTTATGACATCCCAATATAATCTGTTATTTGTCTATCTCATTAATCTTCGTGTCTTTAGGATGGTGTGCGTGGCCTTAATAAGCTCAGACAGTTTGGAGTGGGAGAGGACACAGTTGTGGGCATTAACTTTCAAGCTGATCCGCAAGATCATCGGGGGAGTGGACTACAAGGTCTCTGACACAAAACTTCTCGCACGCAGACACATCTGGATTGATTCTTCCAAACTCGCGGCCGTGTTTGTGCTTTTTTGTTTTGATTTTCAATGGTTATATTTTTGTTGGCTGCTGTTAAACAGGGATCTCTGGCTTTTAGAAGAATATCCTACAATGTGTAATACATTTGAAAGTCGTTTTTAAGCTTTCCACGTGAGACACTTGTTCATGAATTCTTTTATACTTGTTGTGTCAGGGTGTTCGGGACTTGTTGAAAGCTGTGCTGGATAAAATTCAAACCATTCCTACCACTGTCAGCTCAGCTATAGTCCAGCAGCTTTTGGCTGCCAGAGAGGTACCCATTTTTAAACCTTTAAAATTAATCATATGTCATTTTTGATGGTTTATTTGAATACTTTTTATGTTTACTTATCTTTACGCATGTTGCAGGTGGTAGAATATATCCTGGACAGAAACGCCTGTCTCCTTCCAGCCTACTTTGCTATCACAGAAATCAGAAAACTGTATCCAGAGGGGCAGCTCTCACACTGGGTGAGTGTTTGTGTAGCTATGTGTAACATTATATGTAACACTATATACTTTCAGGTTTTTTTGTGAATTCCTTATCATGTCTGTGCATCTCATTTTCAGCTTTTGGGCAGTTTGATATCAGACTTTGTGGATAGTTTTAGACCCACAGCCCGGATCAACTCTATCTGTGGTAAGAGGAACTGGTTGCTTCCCCTTTTATGGATTCCTGGAGGTTTAAATAAGCCGCTTATCATTTGAAGTGTTATTTATATTGTTATTAGGACAGTCACTAGAAAGTGAATGAAAACTAAAAAGACAGTTTGTAGTTATTTCTCTCATGTAGTCAATCTGGTATGTACAATCATTTGTTGCGTCCGTGTGTCCTCACAGGACGATGCAGTCTGTTACCAGTGGTGAATAACAGCGGTGCTATCTGTAATTCCTGGAAATTAGACCCCAGCACTCTCCGCTTCCCTCTGAGAGGCATGCTGCCGTTTGACAAGGTAACCAACGCGCTGGACTTATACACCACACACACCTTTAGACGTACAGAAGTTTGATCATGATTTGTGTGTTATCGTATAGGACCTCTTTGAGCCACAGACAGGGTTGCTACGCTACGTGCTAGAACAGCCTTATTCAAGAGAGATGGTGTGCAACATGTTGGGGCTCAACAAGCAGGTAAAACAACCTCATCTTCTTTTGTATTTGTCCCTTTGCCTCCATACCAGGCCCTCCAAATGCCCCCACATTTCCTGCCCCCGTTATTTTCATCTTACCATCTTTTATCTGCTCCTGCTCTTGCTGTTTTCCTTATCCTCCATGATCTTTTCTTTGCGTTGTAATTCGGCACGGGTTCTTCACTTTTCTTTGCCACCCTCCTTAAATCCTTCTCCCCTCACACCTCTCTTTTACCTTGTTTCCCTTGTAGTCCTTATAACACACCTATATAAGAACAAATGTAAAGCAACGCTGTGAGCTTGGCCCATAATGCACTGGTGTCAGTTTGCCCTGTTGGGTTCATGCAGTTTCAGCTCAGCCCAGTTCACTTAGCACAACCATCTACACAGTGTGGCAAGCTGTCATTGAGTCCAGACAGTTTGGCATTAACACAAATATTTCTGTGTAGATTCTCAGTTATCCAGGTCATGGTAATATAAGGAGCTTAAAAAGAAAAGCAGCTGGACTTCTTTCAGTTTCTTGAAGAAGAAGCTTCTTCAAGAAACTTAAAGAAGTCCAGCTGCTTTTCTTCCAAGCTCCTTGGATCGTTAACACAAAGCTATCATCAATGCTGTATATGGATTTTTCTTTATATTTTGACTCAGAGTAAATAACCCAGAATCTGGTTTATATATCTGAATTGGCTGAGTTGACGCTAACTGTGCTGAACAGACAGTAAACAACCTAGCTACCTTAGTCACCACTTTCTTTTCTGTCTCTCCTTCCCCCGCCCCCCCTCCTCTCTCCGTTTCATCCTCTTTCTTTGTTTCTCTTCCTTTTCTCTCTCTTTTGTCCTCTGGCTGTGTGTTGTATTTGTCTGTCTCTCTGCCATGCGCTCTCTAGACTCTGAACATTGCCCAGGTATGTCCTCTTCCTGGTTGCCTGACCGACCCAACTAACCAGCTCATTGGACGCTTAGCTTTTTTTTAGGCACACTGACGACCTAAAACTGGGAAACTGGAGAAATGAAGAAAACTTGAAGTGGGAAAAAAAGAGAAACATTACAGAGCTTGAGATGGACACAGCAGGGCTCCATAAATGGTACACTGGTGTGGTTAAATAAATATTTGACAGGTGTACTGTTAGGGAGATATTAAAGATTACCAGAAAAAGAAGTTAGTTTAATGGGAAGCCAGGGAGACTTTGAATCATTAACTGCACATGACTTGTTCAATTAACAGGTCGCTGTGTACATTTTTCAATAATGCCTGTTTGCTTTGCCTCACACCTTATCTCTGCGTTCAGTGCTACAGAATAAGAACAGTAGCCATAAAATATATTAATGATTTGTTTGTTTTTTGTATCCTCCTTGATATTTTCTGTTAATATTCAGTATATATGATCTTGGCAAAAAAAAAAGAAGCACTTCCCCTTGATTATAATTATTTAGGCTTAGTTAAATTAATGCATTTGATAAATAGATGAAAAATCGGTCTGTGATTAGCCATGATTACCACTAAGCCTCTTACATCGGGGGTTGTCACTCAGCTGAAAGCTTTCAAGCTCCAAGTTGCTCAGTAATGCTTAATACTTGGATTTGTGCTTAGCATGTTTCTGCATATTTCTATTTACTCATTAATGAGTACTCCTCAACTTTGCCTCACTGTGGCCCAAAAGACGCTGTTGATTAAGATTTTTAGTTAGCAATCCTAATGTCAGCTGAGCTAACTGACACCTACAGTCCAGACTGAGAGAGCTGCAGCTCCTCTGAGCCACAAAAGAGCAAATTTTGTCCCAGCTAACAAGCCGACCTTAATTATTTCTGACTTTAAACCCTGCTGTTGACATTTCAAGTCCTGCTGCACTGCATGTATGGATGTAGTCTGGTGCTTGCCTGTTGTTAGCAAGGTCCTCCCGTGTCGGACCTGCTGCTGCTTTCTGTTGTGCTGACCGGGAGCAACACTGAACTATTTTGACTAAACAGTGCTCTTGTCTTTGGTGATTAATGCAATTTGTTATTGTTCTATTTGTTAGCCAAGAGCAAGCTTGCAAGTCAAGTAACAGCTAGCCATGTGGCAGACAGTGACTGTAGCTGACTACAGACTCAGACAGAAAGGGTAGTGTGCGCCACAGCAAGCCCAGAAACATGGTGCTGTACCTACAAGTAGACAAGCAAAATATTAGGCACCTCACAGGTTAATTTATCATTCCAACTTTATTACTTTTTACATAAATAAAAGGCAGGCTGGGTATGTTTTGTTTAATTATAGTCCAGTCTGCATTTTAAGTTGGTAGCTCTTAAATAATGTTACTGCACTGTGACAGCAAACTGAATTTTAATGCAGCTTGTCCCTTCCACTCATCCAGTTGCATTACTCAAAAATGATAAAGTGGCTCTAATTTGTATTGCTTACATTCGCCTTAATCCTTTCCAGTAAAAGCTGTAAGGTGACTGTGAAAGGTCAAATAAACTGCAACTTTGGAAAACACCAGGTTTAGCACACAAAACACAAGCTAGGTTAAATAAAACACAGTGGAAATGGTAAAAAAAAAAAAACAGGTTAGTGCGATGGCTAGCACTGTTGCCTCAAAGCAAGAAGGTCCTGGGTTTGAACCCCCATCATGCCGGGGCTGTTCTGTGTGGACCTTGCTTGTTCGCCCCGTGTTTGTGTGGGTTATGTCTGGGTTCCTCCCACAGACGTTCACTTAGTGAGGTTAGGTCAATTACTGAAAATAAACTGTCCA
Organism: Oreochromis niloticus; assembly: GCF_001858045.2. Taxonomy (NCBI): domain Eukaryota; kingdom Metazoa; phylum Chordata; class Actinopteri; order Cichliformes; family Cichlidae; genus Oreochromis; species Oreochromis niloticus. The sequence continues at coordinate 6,328,101 of NC_031980.2, forward strand.
CAGGTGTGAATGGTTTGTGACCTGTCCTGGGTGTAGGGTCCCTCACCCCATGACCCTGAGTTGGATAAGTGGAAGAAAATGGACGGATGGATGAAGTAGAAAAATACTGTAAAAGCACAGAAAACACAACGGAAATAGAACTAAATCGCACAACAGCTCGCAAATAAAAGAAGAAACACAATGAAAGTGTCTTTGGGGGACACGATAATGTGACGGAAGAGCTGTGGAAATGGCAAGCTAACAGTAAATGGCTAATAGCAAACACGTATCTACAGTATTATACAAACCAGGTGATTAAAACACTAATTACCTGCATATTTTTTTCCTCAGCTTCTTGTAAGTGGGGCTCAGTGCAGTCGTTTGCATGTTTTGGTTTTTGTCTCCCCAAAAAACACTTCTGTTGTGTTGTATACATTTGTGTGTGTGTGATTTCTTTTATGTTTGTTTGTTTAGTTTTTTCTGTTTCCATTATGATTTGTGTGCTTCTGCGGCGTGTTTTCTTAAGTTGCAATGCGTTTGACCTCTCTCAGCCACCGTAAACCGGGCTTATAAACCAAAAAGTTCTTTTCAGGTTTGAGATGGATTGGATTTTTGTTATGGGTCAAGATAATTAAATAAGGGGGTGGCATGTGAGGACCGCAGTGCTTTATTGTATTTGCATAGTTTTTGGTTACTGTCAGCAGGTCAGTGGAACATTTTAATTCCGGACACCCAGGCGTTATCCATCATGTTAATAAGTGAGGTGCTACCTGAGTTTATCTTCCTGAAAATGCGTACACTGTGGCACTGTGCAATTCTAAGAAGAGTCCAATCTGTCTGCCGGTGGCAGATAGATTGCAAGTTCATTACATTGTGCTGGTGCATGATGGGTTAGAATTTTTAAAAAGGAAAAAAAAAAGGTTCCCATTAGTCAGGCTGTTGATCAGTTACAGTATAAACTAGCTGCTGGTTATATTGCTGGTTTTTAAATATACCATTGGGTGATCTGTGTACATGATTTATTTGTAGACAACAGATATGCCTGTGGATCTCTCTCTTACTCTTTTTCCTCTATCTGTTTGTTGCCCTCTTCTCTCTCATTCTGTGAGCATGTGTGTGTTTGGCTGCAGTGGAAGAGAAGCTGTGCCGAAGGCCAAAGCAAAGAAAAATCTGATGGTCATTTTCACAGCTACTCTTCTTCCTCCCACTCACACCTTTGTCCCTTCCCAGACCTGTTAGTCTGCATGTGGGAATGTGTTGCAGTGGCTGGTTTGCTGTTTTATGCTGTGCTTTTTAGTGCTGTACCTGACTTGTTCGTGCTGTCCTGTTCAGTCCCTCGTGTAAGAAGTGTAAGAAGGGCTCTGTTAAGAGGCCTGACATGAATGTGAAAGCCTGCAGTGCAGAGATCCTCACTCCTTCTGCTCTAATTTTGCCTTTTTACATGTAGAAAAACAAAAAATGGAACAAATGCGAAGGCCATATGTCAGGAAAGTGTGCAGCATTTTTTAATGAATCATAGTTCTTTTAAAATTAAATAACAGACCCAGCGACATGAAATATCAGCTACCTCATATAGTAGAACAGGGGCTGTGTGGATTGTAAGTGAAGCCTGTATTAATATTGTTATTATTATTATTATTATTATTATCATCATTACTGTTGTTGTTATTAGCCCTTATTAGATGGGGAAAAAAAAACCCTCTCATTACCACTAATCCTTGTTTTCTTTTCCTTTTTTTTTCTCTTACCCACCCGTCTTTTATATAGATGCATTTTTTTTTAATTCTTCATGATAGAGCATGGGCTATACTGGATACACTGGAGCCAGTACAGATTTTGAAGTGTTAAAAATTCTAGTATGGATATCCTGGCCAATATTCTTTCTATATGTTTGCCCAGACTATAATCTAATTATATTAAAAAGGAAAATTATGGGTTTATTTGTCAAACTAGTTAGCGTTAGCGTCTATCAGTTTCTGAATCTTCTGATATAACAGCTACTTCTGAGCTTGTGAACCTTGTGACTGGTTCATATATGGAATGGAAACCCTTATTTTAAATCTTTTATATGTATTAGAGCTATAAAAGATTTCACAGAAGACCAAAACACATCTTCTTTTTTGTATAGTAACACAAACTGAGAATTACCAGAATATTAAGGGATTTGGGTAAATACTGGAATATGGCTACAGTCCATTGTGACAACACAAGAAGGAGATGCTGTCCTGCATGCAGTGATCTTTTTAACAATATCTGGAATAACTGTCAATAAAATGTTTGAATGTGAAGTAATTTATTAAAGATGTTATTTTTATTCTCTCCTATGTCTATCTTTCTGTCTTTCTTCCTTCATTCCTACCTTCCTTTCCTCTCTTCTTAACCCCTCTTCTTTTTTTCTCCTTTGGCTTTTTTCCTCCTTTCTTTGTTTAACCTCTTCTCCCTTCTTCTCACTGTTTTCTTTATCCTGTAACACACTTCCCCTCCTCCCCTCCCAGCATAAGCAGCGTTGCCCGGTGCTGGAAGAGCAGCTGGTGGACCTGGTGGTGTACGCCATGGAGCGCTCTGAGACCGAGGAACACTTTGACGCTGATATCGGAGGAACTAGTCAGCTGCTGTGGCAGCACCTCTCCTCCCAGCTCATCTTCTTTGTGTTGTTTCAGTTTGCAAGCTTCCCTCACATGGTGCTGTCGCTACACCAAAAGGTAAGAGGAGTTGACTGCAGTCACGCTGATAGAAAAAGAAAAACATTTACAGCATGTTTACAGTCAGTTAGGGCATGAGTGTAATACATGTGTTTACAGTGAACTGGGGAAGTCTCTTGGATGAGAGGTGAAACATCTTCACAAACTTTAAGAAGCTCTTTGAAGCTTTTGAGACGTGTTTAAATGTATGCAGTGGATCCCAAATAAAGAATTATACATTTAGTTGTGTCAGCATAACGTTTATTAAATACAGAGCATGTTTAACAACATGTTATTAACAAGGAAAAAATTAAATGAAGCAGATTAAATTCTGTGTATATGTGTTTTCATTATTTTTTTCTCTTTTCCCTTATTTGTTCTCATCAGCTTGCAGGTAGAGGTCTCATTAAAGGGAGAGATCATCTTATGTGGGTCCTGCTTCAGTTTATATCAGGAAGCATTCAGAAGAACGCCTTAGCTGACTTCCTGCCTGTCATGAAGCTTTTTGACCTGCTTTACCCAGAAAAAGAGGTACAAGTTATTGCAACTTGTAGTGTCCCGTTTTATCTTATTTTTGTCTTTTTTTTATTAGATCTACTTTTTAAATATTCATCATTCTAGTATT